>NC_091761.1:126150711-126771604 GCF_029378745.1 Bos indicus
GGCCATAGGTGCCATCCATCGGCCGCTTGTAATTCTAAGACGGGGACAGAAGCAGAGAGAAAGTTAACACTCTGCATCCGGGGACGCAAGACCACAGCTGCCAAGATGCAACACCAGACACGTGCTGGGCTTACTTCTGCCCCTCTAGGAGAGGGGACACAGACTCCACGGGAACAAAGGAGTCACCTTTACGAGTTATCTTTTGAAGCTCCTTCTGAAAGCAAGAATCATTCTCTATTCCCTCTGGCTCTCCCTTGCTCTAAGCAGAAAAATGTAGAAAGGTTCAAAAATCAAAATACAAAATACCCTAACCCTCATGGAGCACTGGAGATGGGCCTGGACCCCAAACAGGGAAGAAGAGACTGAAAGCTTGGCTCTTCACACAAAACTGGCTGTTGGGGTGGGAGAAGAACGCCAAGGAATCTAAAGGGACTTCTCAACTCTGCCTGCTGACAAGGCTCTTGGGGGGAACCTGTAGGCCAGCCCATCCACTGCCCTCCTCACCTGCTGCTGCTGCTGATACATTGTGGTCTGCTGGCTGGGGAAGGGGCTGCCGGAAGGGGTGCCTTGAGCGGAGAACTGATTGCCATAGGAATCATGTCTGCGGGCAGGAGAGAAGCGGACGGTCAGGGTGGGAGTGGGGAAGCCTGAGTCACAGCAGCGCGGCGACCAGGCTTTACTCACCGTTGCTGCTGCTGCTGCTGCTGTGGCGGGTAACGGCTGGGAGAATACATCCCCGAGTCTGGGTTGGAAGGCATGAGATTCGGCTGTGGGGCCCCAGTGCCCATGTTTCCCTCGGGTCCTATGCCAGGCTCCGTCCTAAACAAAATCAGAAGAGCAGGTTGAGTCCATGATAGTTGTGGGGTGTTGGGGTGGGACGGGGTGGGGGTGGGGGGACATGCTTACCTCACTCTGTCATAAGGACCTCCATAGGGATAGTGCTGTCGCGGTCCCATTGCCACATTTCCCAGCCCAGGGCCGGCAGCTCGACTGTAGGGGTCCCCCATCCCGCCATTGGGGCCCTGACCTGAGGACATGAAGGGATCGCTCCCCGGAGCTGAGAGCAAAAGGGAAGGCAGTGAGTAAACTGGTGGGTCAGCGGGCCGAGTAACCTCTGCCTCGCCTGCCCCCAAAACCCAGACCCTCTTCAGAGCTCAGGTTTGTTCCGTTTTCCTGACCGGTTTGAAACAGAGATCTAGAAAGGCCCCAACTAGCAAAGAACACGTACTTGTAAAGGATGATGCGTGAGCCCAGGGAGAAGACGACAAGAAAGGAGGATGAAGGGGATGGTGTGACGAGCAACAAGAACCTTAAGCCACTCCAACGCCCCCATACTCTGGCCCTGCCCTCAACGACAGAAGGCCAACAGCAGTCAGTCACCTTTCCTCATGCTGCCGTAAGGATCCTTATTTGGCTCATAGGACATGCGCCCCATCATGTCGGAGGTATTCATACTGGGCTGGTACCCAGGGTTTGGAGTCATGGAATTCCGCTTCTGGAATGTGGGGTCACTTCCATCAGGAAAGGCATCCTGGATCCCAACTGAATTGCTCCTACTCAAGAGTGAAGGGAGCCAATTAGACCCTAAATAAAGCAATTCCTCCAATAACACAAGGCACATGGGAGTCACTGGTTGGACAGAGCAGGGACATACCCTGGGTTACACAGCCTGACCCTGCTCCTGGCCTTACCTCATGCCTGGCAAGGGGGGGATCTGGCTGTGCGGCGTGGATGCTGGAGTTGGTGGCTTCAGGTCTCCTCCTTCTGCCATGGAGCTGCTGGTTGACTGAGGTGTCTGTGGCCCCTGCATTGACCCTGATCCCGCTGTGGACAGTGATACAGGATGAGCAGGAAAACTCTCACAGAAACACACACACGCCCTAGGATCTCTTTGAAGAGGAACACTAAAAAGGCTAGAACTAGGGTTCTTTAAAACCTAAATCACCCTTCTCAGCAGATCTGCAAGGCCAGTAATAAAGAAGGGAATTTGAGGGCTCCATCGCTTCTCGCTGCTGTTCACGTTTGGAGACCATTAGCATGCTGGTGATGACGTGAGTCTCTGTCAAGATTCCCAACTCTTTTTCTTTACTTCCCCAAGGACCCTGTCTAACCTATTATACCTTGTAATGCTGGTACACAAGCTCCCAGTAAGGGGCCCTGGAAAGCTGGGTGGTGAGGTCCCCTCTTACCCCAAACCTGCAGAGCACTGTAGGAACCTAGGAACTCCTATTCTCAAGCATCTAACCCAGTGTCACCAGCAGTTCGAATGTTCCCCGAAGCCGATGAGCACAGTACCAGTAATTAACGCTTCCATTAGTTACCATTCTCAGCAGCAGATACCCTGCGGCTTTGGCCTCCCCAGCTGATGAGTCATCTCAGGCACTGCTTACACCCTCGGAGGTCAACCCCAGGGCACATGTGTTCACACCCACCTTCTAGGAGCCCTGGCCTTCCTCCCTCGACATGCCTGTCCAGGCCCCATCCTCCTCTCAGAAAGGAGGGTGGGCAGAGGCGCTCCCTGCGGAGTACTCCATTCATATTCCCGCCCCACGCCCTCCTTCCCATTCACTGCCATCTCAGCTCCCTGGGGAATTCAGGGCTCTAGTCTGAGCAGCATTCTTAAGGCGCTGACATCAGTGGGCCAAGGCTCCCAGATGGCCTGCCTCACTGCTATTTGTCAGATTTCCCGACTTGTTCAGTGTCCCTCCCACTCACTAGTTTACAAACATTTGGCAAGGTGCCAGGTGCACAATGAAAATTTAAACTTAAGGGTTGCTGCAAACTACCTCCCAAGGGAGTCGCCACCGCCCGCTCTTCAGTCTGCCAACCTGTTATGCTCAGTGGTAGGACAGGACAGAGTACACATCCCTGGTGGCAGCCACTGGTGAATGAGGAGCCTAGGCCCTGGACTGCTACCCCTGCAGGGTGAGCCTTGGTGAGGCTGCTCACCCCATCCTTACCAGGCGAGGGAGGCTGGATCTTGGGCTGGGACTTCTTGGAATCAGCAGCTGCAAAGATGTCTGGGGGAGGGTCTTCTCCCCGTTCGATCTTGCACTCAAAGGCATAGAGACACTGGATGTACTGCTTTTTCAAGGAGCTGGCAGCACTGCTTGAGGTGCCGACATTGAGGTTGGTCGCAAGTTCCCGCCACTTCTTGTTCTTGTTGACCTGTACAACCAACCAGAAGAGTCGGGGTGCATCTTCCATCTGGCCTTCCTGCCCACATACCCCAAACCCCATCAGGCAACCGACCAGGTACTCATCTTGTGAAACCACAATTCTCAGTTAACCACAGAAGTTATCCTTGCTTGGTGGATAGTACACAGCCAACATTAAATCCATGGCTTCCCTCTACCCTCAGCAGGTTTTATCCACAGATCACTGCAACTGTCAGACAGCGCTTATTCAAAATAGGGCGAATTTTACATCACTATTAGTCAGAGAGATCAGAATTCAGAAGGTATGTGCTTTGCGTTACACAAGTGTACTGTTGAAAAACGATGTGCAAAGCACCATCAGATCCAAATCATATTTTACATGCACTGATAAAAACTAACATTTTATAAAATGGAGATGTGTGGCAATATCAACAACCACCCTGCCTGACTTACTTTGTCAAACTGGGGGTTTTCATATCGGATTTTTTTTTTCTTCTCAGTGTGGGGCTTCTTACAAATTTGACATTCTGTGTCCCTGCTCCCGCATCTCAGTGACGTATGACTGCAAGCCCCTCGCCCTCAGCAGTCACTGTCCTGACTACCCAGGAGATGCTTCAGGCCCCATGACTTCATTTTTACCTTCCCAGGGATCAGTCTAGAGCTCTGCTTCCTTTCCTCAGCTTCAGAATACACTGTCTCCCATCCCTACAATTAGTCTGTCTGCTTTAGCCAGGCAGGATTCCTTCTTCACGTAATTGTTTTTTGACTGCGCTGCACAACATGCAGGATCTTAGCTCCCCGACCAGGGCATGATCCCGTGTCCCTGCAGTGGCAGCGTCTAACCACTGGACCACCAGGGAATTCCCCTTGAGGTATTCTTATGTTTATTCGTCCACCACGTGATAAGCCTGTCTCTCAAGGGCTACAAACACCAACTTTCCAGTCCCAATCCACAGGGAATTCAAAATGTTTTGACACCTGCTGATCTGGTACCTGTGACACCAGAGACAAGAGTGATAAGGAAGCAAAGAAAGGAATAGTTTAGATGGAGGGGAAATGACCAGGAACACTTCCTAGAGCAGGCAATGTCTGAGCTGAGACTTGGAAGGCTGGAGGTGGCATTGGTAGGGTATATTCCAGACCCTTTCCCATCTTCATGCCATCAGGGCCAGTCAACTGGAACAGCTCCTCACTTGACCCAAACCCTGTTAATCCTTCAGAGAGCTCAAGACTCATCTTTTGCCTTCTTGGAGCCTTCACAAACTAACTCATAACAGCACTCTATCTTCTCTGAACTGTCTTTAGAATTCAATCACATCACAGCATCTAAAAGGCTGGCAACCTTTTGGAAACTGGAAGACAGACCCCTGGGCTTTGGGATTCTCCCTATACCTCATTTTAGGCCCGGTGAATCCAGAAGCCCATGCAATTAAAAAGTATGCCAAACCTAACCCAATGCCCCTTTTCTCTACAGGTAGGAGTGCCCTGACTATGAGAACTCAACACCAGGGAGAATGGCAGCAGTGAACCCAGGTCACCGCAGAAGCCTGCTGGGCTCTGCTTCCCACGCTGGTTATGTGGCAGTGTGCACGTGTCTTGTTTTATTTTGTTTTCCTTTTGTGAGGGAGGGGAATAAAGCCTGAGGGAGAAGGAATTCATAACTGACTGTTGGTTGGCTTCATTCCAATCATTTTCTCTTCTGCTGGTGACAGCTGTTTTCCTCTTCTGATTTAGAAGATTTGGAGTCCACCCCTTCCCACCATGCATCCCCCTGAGCTCAGCTGCACATTCAGATCCAATAGCAAGCTCCTGGTATGATGACTACAGAACATACATAGGAAGAAAGTTTGCAAGGCACGATGAACTGTCTGCCACGATTGCCTCACCTGTTTGACTCCTGGGCTGAGTATAAAATAAAGATTTAAGCTATCAGGGCAGGCGCAAGGCTCAGGGTGGTGTTCAGTTTGGGTTTCCAGTGGAGATTAATCCATTCATTTAAGTCTCGCATACAGAGTAACTAAACACAATTTCCCACCTACTTCTTCCTTCATAAACTATTTCTACTTAATAGCTCCTGAAGTCCCATCTCCACTGGGAAGCTTTCTAGAATGAAAGGATCAGCAACTATTCTGGCTTCCCTTGTACCATCCTGTAAACCAATTTATGTGGCAGAAATCTTGCTCCAAGTTTTGTTTGATTATCCCTAGCTTTCAACAGTCTAGCAGGATACACACTGTCCCTACATTACAAATAAGAAAAACGAAGGCTCAGAGTGGTTACACCTCTTGATTAAGGTCACTTAGGTTGTAAGTGGCTAAGAAAGAATTCAAAACCAGACCCCTCTCTGAATCTTGCCCTTGTCTCATACTCCAAACTGCCTGCCATGGAATCAGAATGCTCATAGACTTGCCCTGTTTTGCAACTCAGGGGGACTCTGGGCACATGTAAATTAATGCTAATACTTCACGCTACCCATGGAGATCTCAGCCTCCTCCCGTGGCCTTGTCTTCTGGAAGGCCTGGGCTCCCTGGCCTGTCAGTATGTGACTCAGAGAGCAGGGGAGGGTGATGTGCCTGTGGGAGGCATGGCACCAGTGAGGCCACTGAGTACCTACAGAAAGGCTTGTTGAAACCACAGGGGGAGCCAAGTGCCAGGCACTCACCTGAGTCAATCCACCAATTTCCTTCACAGACACATAGAGGCGGTACAGGTCCAGAGGTTTCCTACCCACAGCAGGCAGATTTGTCATGCCCATGGCCTTCTCCTCCGTGAAGGCCAGATAACGGTCCACCCACATCTTCCTCTCAGGCTCACCACCCAGCTCATACAACTTGGTGATCTTCTCATTGGTTGTAGTAGAAGAACTGGATTTCTGGAAGGGGCAGGTCAAGATTCATAGGAACTGGTCAGATTCAAAGCCTATGCTAGGGGTCTCAGAAGCCCCTTGATTAGGGCAGTAGTAAAGCTTCTCACTCTGGGGTGGTCACTAACATCTGCCCTGCCTTCACAAAAACCAAAAGGGAGCTAGACCTTCCTGTAAAGAAAGCAAGCTAACCCTGCCTATACATTAGGTATTGAGTGCTGTGCCAGAGGCCTTTATGCAACAGGTATTACAATTATCCTTCTCTTAAAAGGTAAGGCAGCAGGCACCAAGGAGGCCATGCCTAAGATCTCCTAGTGTTTCAGTAGCAGGACTGAGAGTCAAACCCTTGTCCACCTGACATCAATGTCACTAATACACCCACACCACTACCCAGGAGCCTGGACACGCTTTTACAGACGTTTCAGAGAAATCAAGAAACTCAAAAATATGACCTTGAGACGATAGACTAAAATGAAAAGGAACTTTTCCTCCTCTTAAGAAAGGAAGGGTTCTGCTTGAATGGCTTTGGATGACTATCCAAGACATGAGGATGACTAAAAGGGTCTGGAAGCCAGAGGTGAACGTCCACAAGAGGTGGCAGCTAGGATTGTTATTTCCCCTACTTTATAAGGTAGGGAAAATGAGGTATGACGAAGGGCAGAAATATTTTAAATGACTCAGATACTGAGCAGGTCCCCAGAATGCCACACAGCCCAACAGAGAGCAGACCCAGGACCAACCTGAGAGAGGTCAAGGACCCAAAGCCCACCTGCCTCTTCTCCCCCTTTATGGAACATAGGGTACCAACCATTCCTGCTGTTCTGAGTCCAGGAAGGTCCAGGAAGACAACAACCAGTCACCCATGACATACGTCATCTATCAGTGCATAAGGACAGGGGTCACAGTTTCAGAGAGTACAGCGTAGAGAATTCTACTCTGCCAGTCTGGCATTTCCTCCGTATCAGACAGACATGAGAACACTATGTTATTTACATTAGGACCCCTTGGGCTAACTCATACCTAATTCAATGAACGATTATCCTGGGACTCTTCATGGTTAAGAAGAGGTAACAACACCCTTTGCCAAGATTATCTAGTCGGTGTCATATAAAAGGCTGGAGTCTAATCACCCTTTCTTCTTTTTCCTTCCTATCACTGAAAGGATGGGACAGAAAGTTGAGGAGTCAAGATATAAGCCATTACCTTGGATTTAGATTCCGTCTTGGGTGTCCCATCTGCCTTGTTGTTCATTTTGGAGGCTGGAGTTAACTTGACATCCCCAAGACCCATCATCTCTGGACTGGCTGCCATTCCTACAAAAGAAGAGAAAAGTCCGATGGGTTTGTGACATAAAGACCGTTCTGGAAGAAATCCCTGGGGTGATGCCTATGACTTACCTGCTGAATTGTTGGCCATGGTTCCACCCATGGGATATGGGGGTCCCTGAGGGTTGATCATGCCAGCCATACTATTAATCCCCTGTCCATAGGGAGGTCCAGTTCCCATTATGCCCCCTTGATTCATATTGGGGTAGCCGGGTGGTCTAAGGAAGAAGATGCAGAGTATGAGAGACAAGAGTTAGAGACGCTAAGCTTTCAAATTAGGGATAAACAGGGCTGTGTGAGACGAGATCATCTAGTTAGGCTTACAAGGGAAAGTCTTATGGGCCCCACAAACTACAACCATGCACACAGATATTCTTATTTTCTACCACCCACAAAAGTTCTAAGAGGGTTTAAGCTCCCAAAAGGAAATCATCGCTCAGTTTTAAAGGATGCACTCCTTGAAGAATGGAGTCTTACTGTGTCTCTTAAATACTACTTCCCTTTAAGGCATCTCCAAAGTCAAGCTGTGTTTCCATTTAGGGGCCCTCACTATGGCAAAAGGCCTAGATTAAATACTCAGTTTTACTACTCTGTCATGTCACCCCAACCAAACTCACAGCATAGCACCTGGAGGGTCTGTGTATTTTAAACTACACCTCAAAAAAAAAAAAATCTTAGTTTTATTTATTTTTTGGCCACACTGCACAACTTGTGGGATCGCAGTTCCCTGACCAGGTATTAAACTTGAGCCACAGCAGTGAAAGCCAGAATCCCAACCACTAGGCCGCCAGGAACACCCCTTTGTATTCTTCCTTGATGGGCCTACTGCAAACTTTGTGTTTCTATCATCCTAAAGTACTATCAAATCCACCTCTCTTTATTCAGTTACCCTATTCTACCTTTGTTCACCAGCATCCCAGTTAAGAATCACTGTAAGAACTGTCAGCATCAACAATGGGGTACACAGACAGTCTTCAGAAACAGCAGAATCATAGTCACTGAAGCCAGTGGCCAAGGAAGAGATGAATGTTGAAGTCATAAACCAAATCACACAAGCCTTCTGCACTTTCGCACCAGAGTCAAATACAAAGGAGCACACAGAAGAGTAAGCAAGACGGCAGACCACAACCTCACCATCCTCCATTTCCCACACCGCAGGCGCAAATCATGTGCATCGTTCAAAAGTATTTTTGGAAACCAAGAAGCTGGATTGGCAGAAGAAATAAACTCTGAAAACCTATTTTACTAATCAAAGTAACGTATACTTTATAAATTTCTTTACATATGATGTCTGATACCAATCTGAGATGCTTACAAGTCAGCACTTCTGCTGTCTTTTTCACTGTAAAGAAACATGGTTTTCTAAAGAGCTCTCAATAAAATGCCTATTTACCAAGATAACACGGTTTAGGTCCAGAAGTATCTCAACGACCTAAACGACTCTGCAATTAGATTAAATGCTCGCTTCCCAATTAGATGAAATGCTCTCCTTGCACTGCTACTGTCCCCCTTCACTTCCCAGGCCTTACCTGTTTTGGATAGAGTTGGCAGCAACATGCATGGCAACAGCAGTTTCTTGAGTTTTCCGGTTCATGCCCCCGGGAGGGGGACACATCCCTGACCCAACCTGAGGTGGCATATTGGCCATGTTAGGGCCATAAGGCCGGTTGCCCATGGAGGCGTGACTCATCCTCCCGGGAGGGAGTGTGCCATAAGGTGGGATGCCAGGTTGCCCATGCATCTGACCTCCAGCACCCATAGGGTTCATGCTTCCAGCCATGCCTGCACTGGGGTAGTTAGCATTGGGCAAGGCATTATAGTTTGGCTGCCTGGGGTAGCCTCCTGAGAGGGGAAGGAGAGAAGATACAGAGACTTGGTTAGTGACTCACTGGCAACTCATTAATAATGCTCAACTCTTAAACTCTAAAGACATAAACAATGGGAATCATTCAATATTTGGTCTGGAAAGAGACCAATTTCATGGTCTCTTTAAAAAAACAACAAAACCTCATAGTCCATTAAAAAAAAAAAGTTTAAGGAGGGTGTGGCAGGAATGTATAAAGCCAGGCCTCAGTTGCCCCTCATCTTAAAGACAGCACAGCACAGGGCAAGGCTGGCTGGCAGGCAAGGCTGGCTGTGCTGCTAAGCCAGGTCCTTCACCTCCCAGATTCTTCCCTTTCTACACACTCATCTTCCATGCTCTAAGAAATTCAGCTTGAGATCCATCTAGGGCTGATTTTGAGCAAATATCTATTCTATTGGGACTAATTTACTAAAAAATAAAAATTAATAACCAATAATTACCACTTACTAAGTGTTTGTGCTCTGTCTTGGGCTAAATTACCTTATCCTCATTTTACAGATGAAACAGAGGCTCAGAGAGATTCAAGGACTTTCCCATGATGGCAGTCCTGCTCTACTTTAAGACCTGGCCTGGGTGGATTTAAGGCAAACATAGTTCTACTCTTATAACCCAGATAGCAACCTATCAAACAAGGAACTCTTTTCTAGCCTCACCCCCATGTACTCCTGCCTGGGTAGTATACTCACCCTGTGGGCCGTACTGACTCCCCTGGGGACCATAGCTCCCCATGGAGTTCTGCTGGTAGGAGCCCATGCCTGTGTGCATCTGTCCTCCGGAAGGCTGACGTGGAGATAAGGCTGACCCGGGCTGGGGGGAACTGTACTGGGGCATCTGGGGGTTCCTCTGCATGTAACCTATTTGTGGGTAGTGTCCACATAGTTATTATCTCAGTACCATGGGAACGAATACTCTCCCTTATCCTAGGACTTCACCATCTACATTTTCTTTAGCAAATACTTACATGAAGTCTCTTATTTGTTGTATAATTATGTGCTCTTTTAGGCACCCTCAAAAGTGACACAGTCATTAACCCAGGGCATACCAACTGTTTCTACTAAATGGAGGTTTGAGGAAAAAAAAAAAAGCAAAGACCCCTGCCCCAAATCCCTGATAAATGCTGTAGGATTTACAGGGTAAAGATTTGATGCTGAGTATTTAGTATTTGCTGACCAAATTAGGCACAATGGAGGGGTAATCCATCAAAACACATGACCAATAAAAATGGCTGTGGGGAGATGTAATTCTGGAGCCACCAAGATGGCCAAGCCCATCCTAATTTCACAATCTGCTGCTGAGATTGTCCTAAGCTTCATGGTCATATAGTTCTCCAAAAGCTGTTGCAGAGATAATGAACCAAAGGTCTGCCTCTGCCCTCCACCCCTCTCCCTTGAAGCCCAGGCTCTCACCTCGATCTTGGGCAATGCTTGATTGGTTCATAGAAGGATGCATGATGCTGTCCGACTGGCCACTGGGTGGCCGAGGTGGCATCTGGTTGCCTGCTCCAGAGAGAGAAAGAAGTAAGCCAGTCATGGCTACACCTGGAAAACCTAGTCAGCAGGTTAAGTTCGAAGTAGAAATGGCTTCTGGGAAGGCCAAGAACCTCCCAGGATCACATACACTGGAGGATCCAGTAAAGGGGCTCCCATCTCCTTTCTTCAAATGCTGAAGGGAATCTCTCAGCCAGTGGAAGGCCGGGACTCCCTAATATCATGCGGGGGAGGAGGTGGGGGTGTGCGGGGGTCACAGCAGTCCTCTTTCCCTTTCCCCAGAGGTCAGTACTTGATAGTACCTGGCACTGCAGCAGGCGAGAGTGGTCCTGAGCGAGACTGAGCAACACTGGCAGGAGAGCCAACCGGGGACGGGGAGGGGCCTCGGATGCCAGGCAGGTGAGGGGAGGTATGGGGAGAGAAGGGAGACTGAGCTGGATTACTCTGCTCCCCTTGGCTGCTGGAAATCCCTGATGTGCTCACTCCAGGGCTCAGAGCTCCTTCTGTCCCCATGGGGAGATCATCTATTGAACCAGACAGATCCTGGAACATATACACAAGGATATGGATTAGCAATTTTGAGGTAGAAAGATTCTTTGTTCAACAATCCTACTACAGGATTAACATTTTCCTTAAACAGCCCAAAGTAAATACAGGGCACACATTTATGTACTCGTGATACTAGAGCTTACAGTATACAGCAAACACTCTATTAAGGGCTAGATACAGAATAGTTTAGACTCTGCAGCCCATACAGTCTGTGTCACAACTGTTCAACTCAGGCCATCAGAGTACAAAAGTAGTCACAGACAATTCGTAAACAAATGGATGTGATTGTGCCCTAACAAAATATTATTTATAAAAACAAGTAGCTAGCCCACAAGCTATTGTTTGCTGACCCCTGGTCTATCTACCAGAAGCAGATTGAGTACTTTCATCTTCTTTCCCAGCCCCAACTTCTATAGTCAAAAGAGAGCAGCTCTGTCAGTGAGCCTTTAGTTCTCTTCCAACGGGGAAACTTACAACACTGCCAGCATGGCACCAGGAGCTATAAGAAAATGTTAACAAGTTTGGGCAACATTCACAGATCCCCTCTGCATCAGATTATTATAACCTACATTTACCAAGAACTCACTCCAAGTTGCCATACTTTAAAACATAAGGGGTAGGAGGTAAGAAAGGGATATATTACACAGACAATTCCTTAACTGCCAAGAAGGCCTGGGACTACATTCCTAACACCTGGCCAATAACAGGGATGAACAAATGTTTGCCAACTGAACAAACCAAGTTTTTTTTGTTTTTTTTTTTTTAGTTTTATGTTTCAATGAGAACTTGGTGTTTATTTGGGGGTTGTGCTTAGGGATTGTGTCTTGAATTAAACTGTAAAGAGTTCACTTTTCACTCTTAAAAAAAAGTTCACGCTCCATCAGTAAACCCCAAGGTTAGCACTTAGGACCTCAATATGAAAAAATACTCTGAAAAAGAAAAAAAAAGAGGGACTTCCCCAGCAGTTCAGTGGTTAAGATTCCACACTTCCACAGAAGGGGGCATGGGTTTGATCCCTGGTCAGGGAACCAAGATCCTGCATGCCATGTGGCCCAGCCAAAAAAGAAAGGAAAAAAAAGGAAGATATTCACCCCAGAAAATGCATCCCCACCCCACCCCAGCCCCAATTTCACTCTCTGGCAACACCACAGGCTCAACATCATACATTAACTTCAAGCTGGGAACTAACTACACTTTGAAGAAAGGATGAAAGCTTTGGGAACAGGCTCAGGTCTGGGAAAACCCTAAGGCTCAAATGGTTAAGAAAAGAGTTCTCTTAAAGAGACACATCTGAAGAGGAAAAAAATCCAAAATGGCCTGATTTGAGTCTATTCCTATTCCCACAACAAGCTCACCTTGGAAAGTTGAGTTGGAGGAGATTCTGACCCTAGAGTCAGACAATAACACTGGAGATCAAGAGTACCTCTTACGCTCTCCCCAAGTGTCCAGGTTGGCTGGACCTTTTGCAAACCAGTTGGTTACTTTACTAGGTTGGGAGTATTTCTGCTGAGTTTTGTGGGAACAAAGCTTGCCTTGAAGGCAAGGCAGGCAGGTAGGTGTACATTTGTCTGTGTTCAGCTCTCAGGGTGAGCTGAGATTTCAGAAAATGCTAGCTTTTCTATAAGAAGCAGACCCAGTACACCATAGCATGCTTTAAAAATGCAATTAGAATTAGTCCCAGCATGGACGAGAACTTAAGAAGCCCTCCTCTAGGTAACACCAAAGGGCCTCTTTCTTTTCAAAGGACTAAAGCACCTGGAGTTCTAAAGAGCCTTGGGTTCATCCCAACAGAGGATTCCTTCCACGTTGAGGGCTAAGCTGTCCCAGGACACCTGGCTTCTGAACCAAGAAGGGTAAACCCAAAGTGGCAGCAAGATGACAAGAGGAGCCAACTGTGTCGGCCAGAAAAGGCCTCGAAAGCCACTTGTTAAGCCCTGGTCTATAACAGAAACCACAGCCCAATGCTCTGTTTTAGGGACCATGAGCTTCCCTCGCATTCCTTCCTACTGTCTCCATTCTTTACCAAAACACCAGCTTCTAGTAATAAGAGCTACTTGCTTAGAGGAAAAAGAAATCAACATATTTTGGAACAGAACAAGAATCAACGGTCCAGCCATAAGACAAGAACTCTTCCAGTGGCCTTGAAAAATTATTTTAAACATTTCTGTCTTTAATTAAACAAGTAAAACATGAACAGTTTCATGGTAAAAATAGCTCAGATAGTACACGTAAACTCAAAGTCCCCCTCTGTTCTCGTTTGGCTGCTTTCAATAGAGGCACCCTATTCCATTTGGTATATATCCTTGGACACCTTCTGAGGAACTGAGGAGGGGGAAAAAAATAAAGGATGTTCAACAACACTAATTATCAGGGAAAAGGAATTCAAACCATAACGAGCCTCATGTCTATTAGGATGGCTATTGACAAAAATAAAGAAACCCATTTTGGCAAGGATGTGGAAAAAAGGGAACCCTTAGGCACTGTTGGTGGGAATATAAACTGGTACAGCCACTACGGAAAACAGTATGAAGGTTCCTCAAAAAACGAGGGGGAAAAAAAAAGGACTACCAAGTGATCCAGCTATTTCACTTCTGGATATTTATCCTAAGTAAACCAAAGCAATCACTTGAAAAGATACACATACTACCATGTTCACTGCAACATGGAAAAATTATTTCCAATAGCCAAAGCAGGAAAGCAACCTAACCCCAATGACAGATGAATAAATAAAGGAAATGTGGTGTGTACACACACAAGAATACTCAGTCATAAAGAAGAACGAAACCTTGCCATCTGTGACAACACGGACGGACCTGAGGGGCATTATGCTGAGTGAAGCAAGTCAGAGAAAGTAAGTACCATACGATATTACTTACATGTGGAATCTAAAACAAACAAAGCCAGCTCACGTTGGTTGGCTGTCAGAGGGGGAAGGAGAAATGAGAAGGGAGTCAACAGTACAAACTTCCAGTTATAAAATAAATAAGCCAAGGGGGTGTGATGTACAGCACGGTGACTAGAGTTAATAAAACTGTATATCTGACATCTTTCAAAAGTTCTCATCACAAGAAAAAAAATTCTGCAACTATATGTTAGTCACTCAGTGGTGTCCGACTCTTTGCGATCCCATGGACTACAGCTCTTCAGGCTCTTCGGTCCATGGCTTTTCCAGGCAAGAATACAGGAATGAGTAGCCATTCCCTTCTCCAGAGGATCTTCCCAACCCATGGATCGAACCTGGGTCTCCTGCGCTACAGGCAGACTCTTCACCGTCTGAGCCACCAGGAAGCCCTGTAAACTTCAGGGATGACGTTAACTAGACTTGCAGTACTCATTTTGCAACACATGCATATACTGAATCATTACATTATACACCTGAAACGAGTATTATGTTGTAAGTCAATTGTATCTCAATAAACAAAAATAAAAGGAAAAAACCCTACCAGCTCACTGACCACTGCTACAAGGTCAGAGTAAAGCCTGCAAATGCTCCTTCAGTTAGAGTGTGTTATAAATCAGGCTCTCCAGAGACACACAGGTGAGTGTCCTAGTGCAGCTGAGGGATCCCAGGGGCCTGGAGGCCTGTGGTGGCAACGTGGCGGCTTCCTTCACAGAGGCACTCTGAGGAGAGCTGTCAGTTTTGGTAAAGTGCCCTGAGGCTCCTCTGGAGAAAAAGTACTAAATAAACCACTTGTCAACAGCAGCCCACGTGGACTGGAATGCCTGGGCAGAGAATAATAGTAGGGAAAGAATCAGCATTAATCTTCTTATCTCTCTCATTTGATTGGTATGAGGCCAGTCCCTCAAAACTACCGTTGTCATCAGATGGCAAGTGGTCAGGGGAGAGGTTGATTAAAAAAAGAAATTTTTAAGAATCAGAATGTTGGACTCCCCTGGTGGCATAGGGATAAGAATCCACCTGCCGATGCAGGGGACACGGGTTCAATCCCTGGTCCAGGAAGATTGCACATGCTGCAGAGCAACTAAGCCCCAGCACCACAGCTACTGAGCCCACACGCTAGAGCCCGTGCTCTGCAGCAAGAGAAGTCACTGCAATGAGAAGCCTGCATACCGCAACTAGAGAAAGCCCCCGCATAGTAACAAAGACCCAGTGCAACCAAGATAAATAAATTGAAAAAAAAAAAAAAAACAAACCTAGAATGTTAGCACAGGAAAGAACTGAGCATTTATATGAATATTAATGATCATTTGAGCATCTATGATGCTTCAGACATTTTATGGAAGTGGAAGTGTTAGTCACTCAGTCATGTCTGACTCTGACTCTTTGTGACGCCATGGACCGTAGCCCACCAGGCTCCTCTGTCCATGGAATTCTCCAGGCAAGAATACTGGAGTGGGCGGCCATTCCCTTCTCCAGGGGATCTTCCCCATCCAGGGATCAAACTCGGGTCTCTCCTGCATTGCAGGCAGATTCTTTACCACCTGAGCCACGCTATGGAGTTCCTTAATTATCCACAATTCTCAGCTGTAGATACTAGTACCACTAATACGTTAAAAAGGAGTAAGTTGATTCTCCGGGAGACCTGCCCAAGCCACCCACCAAGTAAATGACAGAAATTAAGACTTTGAACCCAGATCTGCTGAACCCCAAAGCCTGTGTTCTCTCTCCATTATGCTGTGATACCATAAAGACTGAGGAAAAAGCATCACAAGCTTGAGTTAGGAGACTAAAGCTCTTGGTACTTATCAGTTGTGACCTCGGGCAAGCTAGCAACAAGCTAGGCTTCAGTTCTATCACTTAAAACGACAAGATGACTGGACAAATCTGAGTCTGTGATGCCCCTGGGGCATTTGCAAGAAACTCTACTGGCACCACATGGTCAGGGCCATATGGAAAATGCAATACCAGCAGCAGTACCCTGGAATAAGAGACACAACACAACAACACGCGGCAGTATAAGACGTAAGACACACCCATCAGCTCCAGCAGCTAATCACAGGAAAAGTTTTTATTGGGAAATGAGAGGGAGAGGTAAAGGCGGAAGACTCCAAAAGAGGGCTCCCCGCTCCATCTACATGGACACTGCTCTAAACTCCATGTCCTTTTATTGCACAGGACACACCTCTGCTTTCTACCCTACAAAAAGCCAGTTTTTCAGGTCTTTTGTTCCACAAAGAGCTGGATGTCTGGTTGTTGAGTCAGACCTCAATGTGCCTAACGAGTTCGACTTTCTACAACACTTAGCACACAAAGTCCAAACAATCCAAGCCCCTGTTCGCTCCTTCTGCTGGGCCACCTTTTAGCATTTCAGGACTCTGGGTCTCAGTTCTCCCAAGTCCACCCAACAGGTGCCTTCCAGGAGGACTGCTGAAAAGAACTACAGCAATGCCCTGTAAGTGGAAAGATCTCTTTTCCCAGCTCTGCTTTCCTCCAAGCACAATCCTGCTGAGAGACAGGAGGTGAGGATCAGCCCACTCAGTGCCCTGCCAGTTCCAAGGAAGCAGCAGGGCCAGGGAGAATTTCCTCACGTGTTTCCAACGTGTTTCATGCATTTCATTGCTCATCTACCATGCAGATCAAAAGCGCTGGAGCAGGTCCAACTATTTCACACAGAATCTCACACTCCAGGCTGGCTACAGCCCCGAAAGCCTTCGTTTCTTCACTTGAAATACTGCCCAATGTTATTTTGGGATATGACCTGATAGAGGAAGCCCATAGGGATTCCATGACGATAAGCGTTCCAGCTGTGATTGGTTGCCCAGCCCCAGCGAGTGCCAGCATGGGTTTGTCAGGCTCTGCTGACAAACAGAACTCAGCAGCTAACACCTTCTTTTCACACCACAACAAAACCATGCCCGAAAATCACACAGGCCATACCTCATTGGGGGTGTGGGGCGGGGGTTTGCTAGTGCTCTCGCAGGAAGAGCTGCGAGTTCTAACATGAATCGGCTGCCTGACTGAGTACATTTTCAAGCAGAAAGATACCAGATCAGGGTTACAGAAGGGGGTTAAACAATCTCCCAACAGAGACTCACAAGGATGACATCAGTTCATTTTGCTGAGCAGATTAAACAACATCAATAAGGAAGTTTCATGGCAATGTTCAGTTCAGGGTTTTCTCAGAAATTTGGCTGAATCCTTGAGAAATGGAGCTTTTGTTAACCCCCCAGATGGAGTTCTCATATTCTTCACTTGTGAAGAGCTTTTGCCAAGCTGTGCTGACTACTGGCAGGGAAACCATCCACCCCAGGTAAATACTACACACACACTTGTAGTAAATGTGTATGTGTGCAAGCATGGGGTGCATGTGAATGTGGTAGGAACTTCACAACTCAGCCATACTCACTTAAATGACAAGTCCCGGATGAAAAAAGTCCAAATGCACAGACGGAAGAGACCAAATCTGCACTAGCACTCTGTTAGCCTAGCCTAACGGGCCCACGGCCACGGAGGGAGGCTGCTCCCAGGCTGGAGAATGGGAGGAAACCCTGAAGAACACAGAAGAGGCTGGGAAACCTAACCTTTGATGAAAGGCAGGTGGTAGGAAAGGAGGCAACAGTTTTGACAAACTTCAAGGAAAAGACAAACTTTAGGAATGACTTAAGACAAATAAGTTTTGGGGAGGCCTGATTTTTCATAAAGCCTTCTTTAAAGCAACATTTATATGTCAAGGATCAGAGGAAGAAGAGACTACCTCTATCAAACACCTCCCCCGCCCCGAATATTCAGTACAATAATTCTCTTTCTTTCCTTCAGTCTTTGCTAAATAGAAAGATGGGTGATCTGACCCACCCAGACTTGTTCCAATGAGGGGTCTTCGTCCAAGAGATTAAATGCCAACCCTCCCTAGAGAGCAGTGCTGGCTGAAATGCCAGGAACGAATCAACACACAGAAGAGGCTGCCTCTTACTCCCCAGTCAGGGTTTAAGCAGGCACTAAGGAAGAAACGGGCTTCCCGTGTGGCTCAACGGGTAAAGAATCGCCTGCAATGCAGGAGACCAGGGTTCGATCCCTGGGTTGGGAAGATCCCCTGGAGAAGGGAAGGGCTACCCACTCCAGTATTCTGGCCTGGAGAATTCCATGGACTGTATAACCCATGGGGTCACAAAGAGTCGGGCACAACTGAGTGACTTTCACACTTCAAGGAAGAAGAAAGAAAAGACAAGGAGACTGGCACTATCCTACAGTTTGGGACCATCATCCTGCCTGGACTACATTCACTGTGGAAAAGCAGAAGCCGCTCTGGGAAAGGCTCAGAGAACTCTTATTTCTTACCCCCTACCCCAAGTTTCCAAAAAAAAAAAAAAAAAAAAAACCCTCACCAAACTCCCTCTTCCCTTTTTCTACAGGTTATTACTCTGTGGACAATGAATAATTTCTTTCTGGTACCTTCTGACTGCCTGGTGGGGAATGCACAGTAGAGAAAAGGTCAGACTCTTCTTGTCTCCAGGACGCTTTTCAGGGCCCACCCACCTCCAAGAAGAGATCCCATACATGTACATGTTGAATTTCATAAAGAAAGATCTGGGAGACCAAATCTCCAAATTCAAAGAATGTTAGAAAGAGTAAAGCAAGATCCTTCATGTCTTCCTCTTGAAGGGACTTAGAACTGACATGAATACATAACTCTCAGGTGTTCAACCCAAGGGTACATGGCTGTCTCACACTTCATTCTCGCATCATTTTCTGGGGTAGGGATCGTGCCCATTTTAGCAAAGAAGCAAGAAGCTCAGAAGTTAAATGACTTGCCCAAGGACAGAAAACTGTTAAACAGGAGAACTGGGTTTAAACCCATATTTCTGACTCCAAAGCCTGCACTCTTCCCACCATAAGGTGGGAGCTTGCCAACATCAATGGCTGGGCTCCATGCTCCACACAACATGAGGCAACAGCTTGTCTCCAGACATGCTGGGTGGTTAGCTACATGACTCTAAGAGGCTAACCTCACTCGGCATCACTTAGTTCTTTGCAGAAGAAAAGAGCAAAACCAGACAATTCAGCTCCCCAAGTCTACCATGCTGTGTGTCCCTCTCTTTCCTAGCCACTCTTCCTTACTAAACTTTCTTTCATGGTTATTTCAAGTCAGCCCTTTCACCTGTAACTTTCTTGATTTAAGCCTACTTTTTCTAAACTAAAGGGTATAGTACTTTTCCTCACCTCTGGGTCCTCAGAAGGGTACTTAATGGATGGAGCGGGGAAGAGAATGACTCAGAATCCGGGGAGATAAGCAGAAGTCCCATGAAAGTAGCTATGTGATCTCAGCCTGTGCTCCTGTGCCCTAACCCTACTATCAGGCACAAAGGTGGGGCTCAGAGAGAGAAGTCAACACATTCCTGGCCTCCAGGTGGCCTCATCTCAGATAACTTCAAACCCCCACACTTTTTTCCTCACCCGGCCCTGTGACCACCCTTCCAAACTGCAGGACAATTGGGTCTTGCTGAGCAGCCCCAAACTACAACACGGGAAAGCTCCTTTCCAGGGGCATGAGCCAAGCAAGGTCCAACCTCCTGCCCACAGCCGTGCCCAACAATGGGGCAACAGAACGCGCCTTAACAGCACCAGGCAGCCCATTTCCCAGCCATCAGTGAGAATCGGGTGGGAAGACCAGTTGTGTGAAGTTGCACCACCAGTGCAGCGACTACAGACTAGAGTTGTTTTCTGCCTTGGGAACTTCAAAGACAAGAACAGCTTCGTGGGGGCAAAGCCTCCACAACCACAGTATAACTTCCCTGATCCCCCCTCCCTCCACAGACAAAGCCGAGTCCCTTCAAGATCCCCCAGAGCCAAAGTTCAGGACTGGTGGCACTATGCTCAATCTGCCCCTCTCCTCACTAGCCCGTGGGGTGAGAGCCTCCAATGTTACTACTAATGCCAGGCCCACAAAAGATAAAATGCTTGATAAATATTACTCAAAAGCATCCTCTTTAGATCCAATCTCTATTAGTCTCTCTCTCTTCTTTAACAGTCCTTCCCTCACCCCAACACTGTACCTTCACTCTAGACCTCCACAGTTGAAGGAGGGACTCGGGTGTTGTCATCAAGGGAACTGACTTTCCCGACTAAAACTGAGAAGTGTGATGCTGAAAGGACTTCGGCCGCCTGGTAAGAACTCTTGACAGAATTGCACTAAAGGGAGGAATGTCTGGAGAGGAGGCTGTTGGGAGGCAGGTCTCTGTGTCCCTGGAGAAATTTCCATCTAATTACAAAAATACAAGAACCCACTGTCCTAATCCACCTCAGCAGAATCTCTTGAGGTAGGTCTGACCCTTTGAGTGAAGGTTGACGGCGCCGCTGAGGTGAAAAGAGGGGAGAAGAAAGAGTGCTGGGCTGCTGGCATTCCTACAGTGGGTACCCCTTCAGACAGCAGCTCAGCCACTGCAGCTGCCATTGATTTTCCAGGGGTTGATACTCTGCTCCCACAGATCTGCTCAGCTGGAGGCTGAATCACATTGAGCGCTTCTGCTCATCTCCCTGCACTGGCCCCTCCCCAAACCAGTCAAACAAACACCAAACACAATGTTAGCTGGCAACAGAGAGATGGTGCTCCCCACACACATCCCCACCCCCAGAAAAATCATAAACACCAGTTCAAGGGAACCAAAGCTACATGGGCAACCCACAAGACGCTGCCTGGGCCAACCCACAGACCCCAGAGAGCCTTTTAATCCACTGCCCAACATCCCCACAGAGATCTTTCTAAAGATGCAGACGTTCTACAGAAAAAAATCCAGGTTCCCAACTTGTGAAAACAACAGATGCTAGAACTCCCAGAGAGCGCTGATGGATTGAAACCCTGCTTTCTGGTTTGTCACAGACCCCACCAGGTCCGTATGATACCCATGTTACTACCTGAGCAGTCTTCTGACACACACCCCTCCCCCTACCAGGGTTTCTCACTTAGGCCAAGACAGAGAATGTCTTCTCTAGTCAAAAACCACCTCCTGGCCAAAAATGTACAGCGTGTTCTAAGGGTCACTAGCTAAGACTCAAATTTGAAAAAAAAAAAAAAAAAAAGAAACTAGGGCAGAGCTGGGTCTGAGTTAGAGCAGTCAAGACCGGTGCATATTTATGGAAAAGGGCTATTCTAATCCCAGCAGGAAAAGAGCACTGTAAAGCTAGAGAAGGCAAAGAAGTGAAGAACTCCCTACTTTCTCCAAGTCCTGCATTCCATCAGGAAGGCCAACCACACAGACCATGTTCCTTCATGGTCATCAGCTTGGATCCTTGAACTTGAGCAAGCAGACTAGGAAAAGGGGGGCAGGAAAATAACACAGAAAACACAGTAGAATTCTGGGTCTGAGAAGTGTAAGGGGGAGGGGTACTGCCTTAAGCTTCCACCTCCTTTGGCTGCTCCTCAGAAATATAGCAACCAGAAAACAAGGAGGATGCGATGTGCACCGGCGGGGAAGGTGAGCTTGGCACTGCGCTGAACACAGTGCAGACCGAGGTCTGGGGGGCTGGATGGCCTCCTTGGTTTGATATTTAAAGCTCTAAATGTGTATCTCCAGTGGTCTTCCTTACCATGACCTACAGGTCTAGATAAAATCCAAAAATTTAGAAGGAAGAAGTGGAACAAACAAATCTGAGTGGGAAATGGATAGACTCTTAAACCAGAAAAGACAGCCATCAACCCTGAAGGCCTTTAAAACCAAAAACACCAACTCTATATATAGGGAAAGACACGGTCAATTCCTAAAGGTAGAAGACGAAGCAGGGGGAAGAGGAACGACGCGCACTCGTGACAGCAGTGCCTCTGCGCACAGGTCCTCGGACTACTGGAACTCCACTTCTCTCCTACCTTTCCCCCAACCATCAGATCACCTTCTCGCATCTCGGTAAACAACATTCAGTGTTCTTCCCACATCAAAGCTGGCCTTCAGGAAGGGACAGATAAGCTGTCAGCTTACGCCTCCAATGCCCAGTTCCCACCTGCAACAAGGCGAGGTTTCTTAGCCCCCTTGGGAAAAGTCAAATGGGAAGCAAGCTAACAGCGTGGAGGTGAGCTCCACCTCAGGGCAATCAGAGATTACATCACAATACCAGACAATTCCATGCTGACAGCAGGTGTGGAGGAGGAATAGGTTCTGGCTACCGAGGTAGACAGAACAAGAGATCAAGCAGTGGCCCCCAGAGGGACAGCCCTAGATCACATACCAGTTTCATCACAGCTTTCAGGTAGAACACCAAATATCTTAGAAATATGAGAAAAAGACAACAGAGCTGATTCTGTGCTTGATTTATCAGGTATGTTAACATAGCTCCACACCTATGGGCCCTCCCCTCTGGGCCCAGATTCTCACTCTGCTGCAGGGGGCCCTACTGGTTTCTGTAAAGACAGCATTGCTAGGCAAACTTTGTTCAAAAACCCCAAGATACCCCTCACCCTCTGCTGCTTCTCACCCTCTTCCCCAGAAAGACAAGACACAGCTTGGCAGTCCCACACCTAGGGGCTAGCTTTTGGATTTTGGTTGGTCTTCTTGAAGGAGGACAATGGCAGAACCAGGGTAGGTACCTCACTGAGGTCGTCTCCCAAACGGCTTTGCAGAAGGTTGTAAAAGCACCAACAGGAGAGAAGGGGAAGAGGAGATAAAGATGGAGGAAAGCCACTATCACCAAGGCAACTGAGTTCATCCATATGTTGACTCGGGAAATTCAAGAAATTCGAGCTTTTGAGGTTTCTTCCTTCCAGAATAAATGCTTCCTACATCTTCCTGGGGAGCAGACCCAAACCCAGAAGCTATAGTATCATTACCTTTGCCTAGAAGTTTCAATCTCACACCTCTCCATCCCACCTCCTTTCCTTTCTCCAAAGAGAAGAATATATGGAAGACAAAGTCTGTCTTTTTAATATGGCATTCTTCCTTCTCTTAAAGGAGCTTTTTGCAGATCCTTTATAGGAGTTGGTCCTAATAGTAAAAGCAATGGGCTAGAAGTCAGGGAACCCCATGTTCTCAGTTACTGAATGACCTTGGGCAACTCCTATACCCTTTCTGGGCCTTAGGTTCTCGTATATGTAAAGTGTGGGGTGAAAGGGGATGATGGTGTTTGTGTTAGTGTGGTGAATATTCTGTGGAGTAGCTCATGCTGCCTCCACTCTGCTCTTTTCCTAACTGCAGAGGTTAAAAAGCTAAAAACTACATTTCCCAGAATCCCCCTGCAGATGCTTTTGGCTACAATTTAGGTTCTGCTAATTAGAATCAGACTCAAGATTAGATCAAAGTATGGCAGTGGCCATACTTCTGTCTCCTTTCCTTGTTTCTACAGGAGCATTTTGGTTTCATCTTCCAGTTAACTGGGCGCTAGTTCTGGTGGCTGCAGCTGCTGCTGCTTGATTCCAGCTTACCAATCCCTAGATAGCAGACGAAGAGCACGCAAGCTGATAGTGGCTCCCAAGAGGAAGTTCCCTTGGTGGGTCAAATCTAGGTCTAGATCCCGATTCCCAGAGGACAAGCCCAGAGGCACGCTCCCTCAATCCTTCGACCAATCTTCAAGCCCTATTTGCTATATTAAACCCTTCTCTATTAAACTACCTAGGGTTTAGTATGGCCTAGGTTCAGTGTAGAAACCACCGTCTCTGACATAATTTTGTCAGACGACACGAAGAGTAGTTGTGAAGGTGAAAGAAATTATTCACAAAGCATATTCCCTAAGTCAGAATCTTCTGAGGACAAATGGGCAAGATGGGGAAGCCTAGAACTTTAAAATACATTTGTCCAGGACAACTTCCTTCACTTCTTCCCTTTTTACCATCTTCCTATACTTTCTCCCTCCCACTCTAAGCTCTGGGGGGGGGAGCTGAATGGCTCACAGAAGATGGAAGGCTGAGTCAGCACATGCTTTCCTTTCCATCCCTATATTCTCTGCAAGCTTTTACTCTGCTGAGGGTAGCATTACCTGCCCAACCCCAAATAAGTATTCTCTGGGCTTGGGCTAGAGAGGGCACCAACTGTCTTCCTCAGAAGCAGGAAATATGTTTACATAATCCAGGGGGTAAAGAACCAGGGCACAGCCCTGCACAGCTAATGACCCAAGACATGTTTGGCCCATACAAGATCCTAGTTTATCTTCTTATACCAATTTCTGGTTGAAGTAACAAACCACCAGCTTCCTGTAGCAGGAGTGGGACAAACTGAAAAAACAAGGTCAAATTCAAGTGGCACGCTTGGTGGGACGGGGTATTTCCCACCAGTCGTCAGCAATGTTAACTAAGCCCAGGAGCCATCACACTAGAGGTGAGGCTCGGTTAGTTTTCAGAATGAAGTTTTCTGAAGAAAACAAAAGGTTCCAGCAAGAGGAATCTGTGTGAGACACACAGGCAGGAAGCAGAGCTGAGCCACCAGCAACTAGAATAGAAACAGGAAACGGGCCCAGGAACAAGCATACAGTAATCTGCTGCAAGCAGCACCGGCTCCGGCAGGCACCAGGCAGTGTCAGGGTCGGAGCAGCGTGACTAAGATGGAGAAGCAGATTGGCTGGTCTGCCAGAGCACAGGCACTCTAGAGAAGGGATGGCTACCTGCACAGGGTACATGCTGCTCTGAGCACTCTGGGCAGATGTGACAGAGCGGGTGGGGATTTCCTTTTTGAGACTTTGTAAGAGCACCTGGGTTACAATTCAAGGGGACCGAGCACAGATACACAGTCAGATATAAAGAAAACAGGTCACTGACCTCAGAATGGCTCAGCTTCTCTGGGTACCAAAATTGCTAGTGACATTTCAGTTATCCCTTAAAAAAAATAAGCCATCAAAAACCTAGGCAAAGACTGTTGGTCCTGCCTCCTCTTACCATGAAATGTAACAAAAGGGAACATAGTGTAAAACTTAAATCCTTCAAACATTCCAGTTTATTAAGCTTTTAGAGAATTTCTGTCACCTCTCCTACCCCTCACCAATAAACCTAGACAATGAAAAGCAGGTCCCCAAGCTCAGGCAGGTCAACAAAGGTTTACTAAGATTTGCCTAACACAGGTATTAGACACAGGTCTGAATGCTCAAGCAGAAGCACCAGCATAATGCTACACCAACATGAAGAAAATGGGAAGAAGTCCCAGAGAAGGTATTTCACAGCTAGGTTTTGAAGCCAAAGTAGAACTTTGTTGGACATTAAAAAAAAAAAAAAAAAAAGGGGGGGTGGGGGAAGAGTAATAGAGATGACACACACCTTAAGCCAAAGGACAACAGCTCTGTGAGGACCGGGAGCTGTGAGGAGCTTCAAGGCGCCCCCGAGTGGCCAGAGATGAGGCTGTGAGGCATGCTGGGAGTGGCGGATGGCCCCATAATAGGTTCTGGGCTGTAGGTACAGGGAGCCAGGGCTCCCAGAGCACACACAAAACAACTAGTTTACTAGACGTGGTAACATTTATTAGAGGAGACCGGTGGGCTACAGTCCATGGGGTCACAAAAAGCTGGACAAGATTGAGCATGCTTGCATGTGTGCACACGCATGTGGGGGCATGCGCGCGCACACACACACACACACACACACAGCTTCTGGCAAGGTATTTCACTTGCAAATTTTACTCAGCTTTCAGGGTCTAACTCTTCCTTGCTCCAGAACCATAAGACACATGAACCAATAAAGCTGGTGTAGGGCCCAAGAATCTGCATTTCTCACAAGCCCCCAGGTAATGTCTGTGCTGCTTGATAATGGACCACATTTTCCTCAGCGACAAGGATCTGACTGATTAAAGTTTCACCATTAATCAGAACACTGTTTAAGAAAAAAGGCACAGAACAGAGCTTGCTCCCATACAATACTAGGGAACCAAAGAACCATTCTTGTCAACTTTTCATTGTTGGAGCTGATGCCCTGCTTGGTGAACTCCCTCAGCAGGCCTGACCTATAGATTTAACCACCTTCCCTCTTCCACTTCCTCCCTGCCCCTTCAGTTCACAACTCATCTATGCTTCCATCACAGGGAGGGTTTGGGGGAAGAAAGGGAAATGGATGTCCATTTACACTCCTCCTTTTACGACAAATCTAGTAAATGGAAAAAAAAAAATCTAGTAAATGATAAATGACAAAGGGTTGAGACTTTTGGCTAAATATTAAAAGAGAATAGATTGTCCATGCCTTTCCTTTGCTGGGCTGGATGCTAAAGGAAATATTTCATCTGAATTATCAGAGAAAACTGAATTCAAATTCTAACTCCAACCCTTAGTTTCCTATGTAAAATAGAAGTGATTATTAAACTTAGTACATTTCAATTCCTGCTCTTCCAGGAGGATTCACTATGGCTGAAGATCCTTTCCTGGCCTCACACCTGTCCTTTAAGATTCAGATTCTATAAGAGTTCCTTTCCATTTTCTCATTCCAGATCACTATAACCCAAGCTCTCATGATACGAGAACATCACAGTAGTAAAGCTTGAGTGTGAATAGGTACCCTGTTGTTAAGTAGAAATATAAAGGAGGGCTTGGAAACTCAAGCTATAAAAGAACACCTTTCGATAATTTAACAGACATTAAAAATCCTATTTCTACTTACTTCACTCCTGGTATCAACAACTTTCACTCCTGTCCAACCAGTGCAAGCAAGTATGGTCTAGATCTTCAATAGCAGCCTCTAAGACTTTTTCAGTCAAGGATATAGTGTCCCTTTTAAGCTAACCCAGTGCCCTTGATTCCCTTCTCTTGTTAATTCCTGGAGGATGTGCCTGTTTATATCTTCCTAACACTCTGGCTGTCCAAGGGACTCTCAAGAATCTTCTCTAACACCACAGCTCAAAAGCATCAATTCTTCAGCACTCAGCTTTCTTTATGGTCCAACTCTCATATCCACACATGACTACTGGAAAAACCATAGCTTTGACTATATGGACCTTTGTCAATAAAGTAGTATCTCTGCTTTTTATTATGCTAAGTTTGTCATAGCTTTTCTTCCAAGGAGCAAGTGTCTTTTAATTTCATGGCTGCAGTCACCATCTGCAGTGGTTTTGGAGCCCAAGAAATAAAATCTCTCACTGTTTCCATTGTTTCCCCATCTATTTGCCATGAAGTGATGGGACCGGATGGCATGATCTTCGTTTTCTGAATGTTGAGTTTTAAGCCAGCAATTTCACTCTCTTTCACTTTCATCAAGAGGCTCTTGATGTGGTGTCGGAGAAGACTCTTGAGAGTCCCCTGGACTGCGAGGAGATCAAACTAGTCAATCCTAAAGGAAATCAGTCCTGAATATTCATTGGAAAGACAGATGCTGTAGCTGAAGCTCCAATCCTTTGGCCACCTGATGCGAAGAAATGACTCACTGGAAAAGACCCTGATACTGGGAAATACTAAAGGCAAGAGGAGAAGGGGATGACAGAGGATGAGACGGTTGGATGGCATCACCGACCCGATGGATATGAGTTTGAGCAAGCTCCAGGAGTCGGTGATGGACAGGGAAGCCTGGCGTGCTGCAGTCCATGGGGTCGCAGAGTCAGACATGACTGAGTGACTGAACTGCACACTATTTTGTACCCTATCTGCTTTATACACATAAGAATCTTGAGATGAAGCTGAGGAATTTGGGCCGATTCAGCTGACTCCTCCTAACATGCCTTTCAAGAGTCCTCTTCACCTTTACACCCTTCCCTTACTCATTTCCTTCCCTCCAGCTTCAGAAATCAGGGCCTCTCCCTAACTTAGAAGGATCCCAATAAACTGCTTCATGACAAATTCAACTTTACATTCCTTGATAATACATTAGATGCAGACCATCTTTGTCCCTTTCCTTGGCTTCCAGAAACATGACACAACCCTGGGCCCCCTCCAACCTTTCCAGTTATGTGCTGGGCACTTCTACTCAGTGACCCAAGCACAGTCCAGCACGCCATCTGACTCCTCGCTCCATGCTGCATGGCCGGGGAGGTTAACTATTAACCACTATGCAGACAACTCTCAAACTCTATCCAGACTCAGCTCTTACCCGAGTTTCAGCCTCCTAAATTCCAACTAGTAATGAAGCATCCATTTTTAGACATCTCATTGTATGGAACTTAACTTCTCCTCAAAGGTGAGTTTCCCCATTAACCTTCTATTTTTGTCAATGAGAGCCCCACCCTCCCCAAACCTGGTATATCAAGATTGTTATATTTTCCAGCCAGTAGAATCCACTTGTTCCCAGTTCTATAGATTCTTTCCTGAGCGCCTCACAACTAAGACTAGGTAGCTACGTAAATGAGGCTGAAGAGCAGAACTCCACTGAACGCTAGAATTATTTCAATAGTTTAACTCATCCCCTTGCTTGCAGACTACCACTTTTCCAAACCATACTACACACCAGTGGATCATTTTTGTTAAAACATTAGCTTCATCATGTTATTGCCCTAATTACGTATCTGCAGGCCTATGAGATCAGATCCAAGTGGCTTACTTATCGTACCAGGGCTCCAGCCCCTGTGATCTCGCTTTCCTTCCTGTTCCTGCCCACCTCAGGAAGCCTGATCCTGACCAGCCCCCCAGAAGTCATCCACACTGCACCCCACCCCCACCGAGCCTCAGCCCAGCACTTTTCCTTTCCACCCCACCCAAGACACCCGTATCTAGTTCATTCTAATTGAATTTCTGCCGTGATGTCCCCTCTACAACTTTATTTTATGCTTATTTTTAATTGATTGATGATTACTTTACAATATTGGTTTCTTTCATACATCAGCATGAATTAACCGCAGGTGTACACACGTTCCCTCCCTCGTAAATCTCCCTCCCACTCTACTCTTTAGACATAAATGGATCACTGATTTCACCAAACCCTGATAGCACTCACTGTAACATTCAGGCACACAGTCTTCTATTTTACCAATGAAACAGAGGAGGATCCCTGAGGGTTACAACCATATCGTAGTCAGAATCACCCACTTAAGAGTTCAGGTTACCTCGTAAGTCATAGGAGTTCAACCCTTCCCTGATGCGTCTAGGCCTTCTATACAACCACCAGAGCAAATGGGGCACCAGAATTTACTCCAGAGACAGGCAGCTTACCTACTTTTCTTTCTGAAATATCCTCAATCCTCCAGATCACAAAGGAATCTGTATGTCACACTTGGGCTTAGACCTATAGGAATCAAGTAGTCAGAGGTAGTGTAACTTGTGAAGTTTGATTTTTTTAAGATGACCACCCTGGTGATTATGTTGAAGATGGACTTGGAAAGAAAAGAAACAGCTCAGGACTCTGCAACAAACAAACGCCAGGTAAGAGATAATGGGAGCCCAACAGAAAGGCAATGAGGAAGGACAAGGGATCCAGTGATGAGTGCCAGAGAGCAAAGAGTCCCCAGGGTGGAGCTGGCAACACAAGAGGTGCCCTAACACAGGAATAAACTGCAGGGGTCCCAGCTGCAGGCAGTCGGGTCAGTCGGGTCTCTCCCAGGTCTCTCTTCCTTCACCCATTTTCAACCCAGTCTTCCCTCCAGATCAAGAGTCAAACTACAGCGTAAGTCACCACTATTACTCACGTTGCCATTGTGGCTTCCCAGCCCAGTAGTTTTTTCTTCCCTTTTTAAAGGACCACCAAAGCTCACTGCTATTCATTCAAGTATGGTCTTAAGATCTACAGCACCACTTGAGAGTTTGCTAGAAACGCAAATTCTTGGGTTCTACCCCACAACTACTGAATCAGAATCTCTGGCTGGATGTCAGTAATCTGTGTTTTAATTAATCTCCAGATGATTCCTAATGCATGCCTAAGTTTGAGAAGCAGTGATATAGCTAACTTCCCCAGATCAAAGCTTTTAATCCTATATCCATTTTGCACCACTAAATGGAAACTCTATTCCAGGTACACTTGCAAGACTAACATGTAAATTTACAAATGTGCCTCAGTAAGAAAAACTCGGGAAGCCATCATTACTCTTAAGGAAACCACATACACTTGAATGAATCACTTAAACAGAAGCTTTTCAAGACGCAACTATTCCAAGTCATTCTCAGAAATGACTATAATCAAAAGTCAGAAACCAATTTTCAGATGAGTCCCTTACAGATTTCACCCCTAAATAAAGAAAACTAAAGACTTAATGAAACACCATGAGATTTGCTCACCTACCCCTTACAAGAACATTTTTTTTTTTGGGCGGGCCGGGAGCCGCACTGTGTGGCATGTGGGATCTTATGTTTTCCTGACCAGCGACTGAACCTGTGCCCCCTGCAATGGAAGTGTGGATTCTAGACCCTGGACTACAGCAGGGAAGTCCCAGGAACCTTCTTAACATGGGGTGAAGTGAGACTATTTCACAACATAATGACAAATTCTAACCCCACTTCTTCCTAAGGCCACTGTCAGGAAGCACAAATAAATTAATTCATCCTCTAAAATGAAGTTTGGGTGGTCCCATAACAGTTTGTGATGACTGTCTTGCACTAGCAGGGAAAACAACAATTTGGTAATATGGTCAAGTTGTACCCTGTCAGTCATACACTTTTTGGATGAGCAATGAATCTGCTCAGGTGTACCTATTCGATGAGTTGGAACTATTATATGACAAGCTCTATAACAGCAATGAGCAAGACAGAGCAAGTCTGACCCTCAGTGAGCTTGAACTAAGTAACAGAAATTACCCTTGAGATGAGCACTGACGAGAAGCATGGTGCTGAGCCGGTCTGCTGTAGTCGAGGAACCCGACACAGTGTGGACTTGAGAAGATGTCTACCAGGGCTACCAACCAGAAGCACCCGCACAGCTTCTCGCAGGCCAACGCCCAAGCCGTACCCCGCGCCAAACAAACCAGAATTCTGTGAACCCTGGCCATGGGTTTTAAAAATCATTTGTTCCCCCAGGTAATTCTAACATGCAGGCAAGGTAGAGAACTACTGGTCTTGGGTATGGTGAGACACGGTTTGGGGTACAGAGGTCACTAAGACAATGCCTGCCCTCCAGGGGCTTTCTATCTAGTGGGAAAGACCCAACAACCCAGAGGTATTAGCAAAATGCTCTAGCAACACGGAGCAAAAAACCCTCAGATCCAGCATGATGCTTCTCTGGGCACAGGATGGGGAAGTGATCACAATGGATTATATAAGGTGCTTTTACCTGTGGCAGCAAGGTTTGGCTCAGGCACCTAATTATTCTTTATACCTTTTCATACATCTTAAATATTGCAGGCTTTTAAAAAAGTAAAAATAAAAAATGCCTTTAGTCAGTGAAGGCAACATGGAAATTATTTAAGCTGAATTTTGAAGCTTAAGGGGTTTTCTGAGGAAATGATTCTGAAGATGTAGTCTGAAATATAAACAGAAAAAGTCAGAAGGAAAAGTACCTTAGGCAAAGGGAAGACTGTACGCAAGAGCTGGAAGTGGAAAAGGCATGGGGCCCCACAGAAACTGAGAGAAGGCAGAAAGCAAAAAAAAGGATGAAGCAGAGGTTCTCAGGGGCTTCCCTCATGGCTCAGACAGTAAAGAATCCACCTGCAATGCAGGAGACCTGGGTTCGATCCCTGGGTTGGGAAGATCCCTTGGAGGAGGGCAAGGCAACCCACTCCAGTATTCTTGCTTGGAGAACCCCCATAGACAGAGGAGCCTGGTGGGCTACAGTCCACGGGGGTTGCAAAGTGTCAGACACCACTGAGTGACTAAGTACACACACAAAGGTTCTGAGAGTGCCATTCTTGGTCTAGCAGCATCAAAAATTTGTTAGAAATGCAAATTCTCAGGTCTCACTCCAGACTTACTAAATCAGAAAGAGGTGGGGAGGCGGGGTGGATTTTGGATTTTATTCTTAATCAAAAATAATTGAGAGGTTTTAAATAGAGGAATAACATAATCAGGATAACAGTAACTAAATGGTCTGGCGTTAATAGCTCAGCAAAAACCCCTCAAAATCTAATTTTTGTAATAATCAGGATCAGAAACCATACTGAGTCTTTAAATCAAGGGTCACAATCATAATGCCTTTAGGGCTAAGCTGAAAGGGTGCCTGAGTGGGAAGAGGGATATGAAAAACTGAAGGGGCTGCCCTCCAGTCAGCAGAGCATCTGCTCTGTAGCCAAACACAAACACGTGCTGAGTGGAGGGATACACTGGTGAACCTAGGGCCCCCTTAACACAGCTGCTTAAGAAAGGAGCGGGCTCCTTGCAGGGAATCCTGCCTTCTCCTTTCTTCAGATGTGACTATTTCCCCAGCCTGGCTAGGCAAATCTGGCATCAAACCAGAAAAAATTTCGAAGAATAAACCACCGTTTGTTTCTTTGTCTAAGTAGCAGAGGGATAAAAAGCAATTCAACAAACAAGATGCCAATAACCCGGCCAGTTTGCCTCCCACATGGAGCTTCTACTACTACAGAACAAATGACCTGTTTGGATGAACCCAGGGCAGAAGCCTGAACCTGGGAACGCTCCTTGGGATGGGCTACCCAGGAACAGCTCTCTCCTGGGTCCAAGAGGCTACAGGCTACTGGTGTCTTCACTTCAGTAGGTCATATCAAGCTCTTGTATTCAACAGCATAAGGCTCTCAAGCTTTAACAGACAATGTGTTTGTATGCTAGGTTTCTCAGGACTAAAACTACCAAATGCAGTTCAACCAAAATGTCACCAGAAACAAGCAGAAACTTTCTGATGAGGCACAACTTACAGCATGGGCAGAAATCTACCGATTTGGGTTCTTGCTACAGTAGTACCTCACCCGGATAGGTGATGAGGGAGTGGTTACACAGTTCTGACTGAATCAGGTTAAAAAGCACATTCCAGTGAAGTTTAGGATGCAAAACAGGATTGCAACAGACGTTAATGAGAAGGGAACAAGAGTGATTGCCTTATTCAGACACTTCCTCCCTCAACCCCTCAGCTGAAATAGTCAACAGTCTCCGAAGGCCTAGCTGACAATAGCGATTCATCCTGGCCTGGAATGCCGGAATTACAGGTGCTGAGGGACTCCACAGACCTTGTCCTACTAAGGTTACGGCTTAGAGATCTTCAGGGGAAGCCATGGGGCCTTCATGATAAAGTGAGTTCCCATCTCCTACCTTAAAGATCCAGAAAACCATTTTCTTACAAGTCAGAATAATGGAAGAGACAAGCTTCAAATCCAAGTAGAATAAAAATTTCACAAGAATCTTATTCTTACCTGCGGCTGAATTTCCATCTCCTAACTGAAGCCAGATTTGTTAAGGAAAGGTTTGCTACCTACAGTCTTCTCAGGACAGTCCATTTTATTCCTGTGCCCAGCCTGAGGGACTTGCCGACATGTAGTAACAGAGCTAAGACCAAGGGAAAATGCTCCCAGGACCAGCCTACTATTAAATAGTTGGTGTTACCTGCCTTTGAGTATTGAGTATAGTTCCTTGAAGATGATGGTCATTACAGCCAATGTTTATGAAGGCCTAACAAGCACCAATGCTCTCTTTATACTAATATTAACCTCTATGAAGTGGGTACTTTTAGTTTCATTTTACAGATGCAAAAGCTAAGGCATGGACAGATTAAGTGACTTGCTCAAGGTTACAGTTAGTGGCAGAGTCAAAATGCAGATCCAGGGCTCTAGAGCCCAAGCTCTTCATCAGCAGACCATACTGTCTTTTTCAGGATACTGTCTGTCCATTCTATAAACACTGCATCAAGCATCTGGCACCAAAAACTCTACTAGACAAAAGCATCTATTCACATAAAACAACTAGAAAATCTGCTTTTACTCCTCCATGCTCAAACGTGACAATCCATGCTGAACGCACTCCAGATTCTACCTCCTAGCTAAAAGTTAAGACAAATACCTAAAAATTTAGCTTTCAAAAGTAAGATATAGAAAAAAGCAAAAAACACTGAACTTTTTCTCAGCTTTGATGGAAAGCAGACAGTGCTTCTATCATTTCCATCTTCTCTGTCCCTCAGTTGCGTCTATGCCTAAGAGCCCAAGATTTAAAACAAACAACAACAACAAAAAAACCCATTTAAACAATGTTTAGATCTCTGAACAGAGATCACAAATATATTCTTCCCTGGGCAGGCAACCAAAAAGGACATTCTATAAAGTCAGTCCACAAATGCCTATTCAGAATTCTGAGCTTGAATTTAAGGAATAGTTCATCATTCATTTAGCTCAATACTACCAAAACATCCAATCAGAAACTGGTCTTCCTTGCTTTTCTCTCTGCCCCCATCAGCTTTTAGAGGGTGGCAGAAATACTCACAGGCAAGCTTGAAGGTCTTGACTGAAGACTCAGGTTCATATCTTCTTGCCCTCCCTTACTGGAGGTCATTGAGGGGGCTGAGGATGCCTGAGACCCAAATGAATCTTGAGATAACTCCTAAAACAAGAGAAACAAAAGCTGTGAGAGCCTGGTTATTGATAAACCAGGCCACCGTGCTTCATGGTGAAAAGGGCTATGGGACTCTATCACACAGGGGGAAACTGCGTTTGAGAGACTGACCACTCGCACACAATACTATTCAAAGGCAGAAAAATACAAACTGTGGCTCTTAAGAATGTCAACAGTGGACATAAGACTCTCAGATGGCACTGCTGACCATTTATCATCACCAACAGAAGAAAACTGTTCTTTGGAACAAAGGTTCAAATCTAGCTAACTACAAATTTTATCTATCAAGGAAAGAGACCAACCGATTTCAAAACACCAACAAAAAACTCATAATAGAACCTCTGTATTAAAATGAGTACTGCTTCCTTTAAAGGCACTGGCCTGGGATGAGACTCCAACAATGCCTCCAATGCACAAAATCTCTAGTGGACTTGTCATCATTCAGGCATTTCTCCTCTTTTTGTTCTTTAGAGAATAAAGCCCAAATTGTTATTTTCAGACTTTATCACCTAACTTGTTCAGAGACATGGCTACAAATGAATTTTAGCTATTTCCCAAAATCCACTCTCAAATAAAAGTATTTGCTACAACTGAAAACGGGCTTCCCTGGTAAAGAATCTGCCTGCAATGTGCCAGGAGACCTAGATTCAATCCCTGGGTTGGGAAGATCTCCTGGAGAAGGGAATGGCTACCCACTCCAGTTTTCTTGCCTGGAGAATTCCATGGACAGAGGAGCCTGGCAGGCTACAGTCCATGGGATAGCAAAGACTTGGACATTACTGAGCTTACCTTCACTTTCACCACTAAGAATATTCTAAAGAATGTTATATCAGCCCTGATAGCAATTTCAAATGAAGGGGTCCAAAATATTTTGAGCAATAGCAGAACAGAATGGCAATTGCATGGCAGTACAGTACAGTCTCCCAAAGTGACTGTTTTAAAAAAGACCAAACTCACTTGGATGCTCAAGTTCTCAATGCTCAGTTTAAAAAAAAAATAAAAACTAGTCCATTATCTTTTTTTCTTGTCTGTCTATGCAACTTTCCACTGCCCTATTAATAAAGAGAGCTACAAATTTTTATGCAGCTAGTTCAGTTAGAGAACCAATTCATGTGGCAAAGTTCTCATGACACCAACCCCCAAAGTCTGCGGTCACGTGGAGGGAGGGCGCATCTTACCTGCGGTGGAGGGAAGCGCTGCTGGGAGTAGGCAGTTTGCTGTGACTGCTGAGACTGGGGCTGAGGGTACGCAGCCTGCTGGGAAAGCGTCGAGGATGCTGGCTGCTGAGGTTGCTGCTGCTGGTAAGGAGACTGTGCCTGCGGCTGTGAGTAGGGGGGCTGGCTCTGGGGGTGCTGCTGGGTGCTGGACTGTTGGGAGGGGTATGGAGTCGGGGACGGCTGATGGGGAGGCTGGGACGGCTGCTGGGAGTACGGAGGTTGAGAGGACTGGAGCTGCGGTGGCTGAGACTGAGGCTGCTGCTGATACGAAGGTTGGGCATGGGGGGTCTGGGATGGTGGCTGCTGGGAGTAGGGTGGCTGCTGTTGCTGGGGGTGAGGACTTTGCTGGTTGTAATATGGAGTCTGGCCCTGCTGACCATACCCGCTGGGGCCTTGCTGTCCATAAGGAGGAATCTGTAAAAGGAAAGGACACTTTTAGCACTGACACTTCTGAATGAAGAAACGTGAGGTATTCTGTTAGAAGCTATGCCCTGAAAATGGGTACTGAAAGCAGGCAAGCCAAGCCTCACACTTGGAAGGCCCAGGGTTTTTCTACCAACCCTGTTAAACTGAGCCAGGAGGGTCAGCCAAGCTGGGTTACTAGGTTGGTTTGTTTACAGATGGACGACATTCATCCATGGAAAATTTACACTGTTTAATAAAAATTTGGGCAACTTACAAGAGTTCAAGAACAGCTGTCTTCACCAATGAGACTACTCTTTTTTATCATGGCCTAGACTTTTTATAAGCGCTAGGAATCTATATCCTAGCCACAATGAAAAGTCACTGGCTCAGTCAACTGAAAACCTAGGGTTTCGTAGTCTAGATGGTATGCCAATGACTAAACTACTCTGGTTCTTTTTTCACTTTGTCTTTATTCATAAAGTATCTGAGAGCCTACTTGTTTACTTGTACCAGGCACTATTCTAGGCACAAGGGATACATTTGGCCAACTAGGAAAGAAAAAAGACCAATAAAATTCACCCCAAATATCCTCTATTTTCTCAGTGCGGGTTGGGGAGGAAAGGCAATTATATTTAAGGGCATACTTTGCTTCACAGTCTTAGAAGTAAAGTTAGGTTCAATATTCTATTCCTCACACCATTTTCAATATGAGTATCACTCATATATAAATGATAGAAAATGCTATCAAAACAAACAAAAGAGAATGGCGATAAAAAGATGATGGTGCGGATGCTCAGACAAAAGGAGACGAGTAAAATCTTAGCGTCTGTAATGGCACCATTGGCACCTTTACTGTTCAATCTTCCCTTTGCCCGCTACTCCCAGTCCCTTCTACGTATTCACTGTAAACCAGACAGCTATATATGTTGAAGGCCTTGAGAAATACAAAAGGCCTCTTCTCTCCTCGGGCTTCCCTGATGGCTCAGATGGTAAAGAATCTGCCTGCAATGCCGGAGACCTGAGCTCCCTGGGTCAGGAAGAGCCCCTGGAGAGGAAACAGCAACCCACTCTGTATTCTCGCGTGGAGAATTCCATGGACAGAGGAGCCTGGTGGGCCACAGTCCATGGGGTTGCAAAGAGTTGGACACAACTGAGCAACTAACACTTCCCTCCCCAGGACACATGGTATGAGTGGTTTTCCTTGGTAGCAGTGGATTGGTGTTCAGCTACTGCCTTTTTCTTTCTTTAAACCTCCTTCAGAGATAACCACTCAGTGGATACAAGCAGGCCAGCCAGGTCAAAGAAGACAGTTATGTATAGCCAGTGGCCAGGGAGCAGTTTTCCTTCAAGTATACATGCTATGATGACCGCAACCTCGGCCTTGTACGTAAGCACACTGAAATTGAGTCGGCTGGCCTATGCTCCTTTCAAGGGGTTTAGAAGCCAAAGACACCTTCTGATCCTACAGCTCAAGACCAGATCTTGGACAACAAGAAGGATTAAGGTCATTGGAGTCACCATCTACCTGCTGTGCATAAGAGAGGCCGCCCATGGTACTCTGCGCTCGGCCCTGCATGGTCATCGGGTACCGCTGTGGGGTCTGGGACCCATATGGCTGCCCTGGGTACCCATGTCCTTGCTGCGGTCCTGATGGAGGTCCCTGTTGTTGCGAGTATGGGTTAGTCCCGCCATATGGCTGAGGTCTCATCTTGCCCATCTGATCCATTGGACTGGATGGCTACAAAATAAAGAGCATTTCATTAACCTGAAGCTTTGATGGCCTCTTGCCAGTATGAACACAACCTAGGCATACAAGTCTGTGTGCCACAGAGGAAAACAGTTACTATGAAAAAGTAATGGTATATACCCAGTAACCCTTGGACAAGTCATTTAACCTTCTTCAGAACTGGATTTTGTCATATGTAAAAGAGAAACACCACCAGTTTATGAAAGCATCTTATAAGCTATATTCTACTTTATAACTGTGGTACTACTTGAGACCCAAGGAACAGGCCAGGTGTGGAGCAATGAACACATGGACTCTATGGTACAGAAAACAAGAACATAGGCCCTGTAGTTGGGAGGGGTTGGTGTCACTATACTCTCCCATGATCTTGTTCAGTAATACCAAAACTGATGCTTCAACACTGTGGTTGGGAATTTAAATATACAAGCATCTAGATATTTTTATTCTTTAAATAGTGAAATCTTATTTCCTTGCATATCAGTAGCCCATTTGTACTATGGCACAAGCACTTAAATTTATGCTTTCTTCCAAATGGGTAACACAGCTAAGTTACCGTTGTTGAGGGAATTGTGACCATGAATTTACTTAAGAGCCTTGTACAACTCAACTGAAAAGTTCACCTCCTTGAGAGTGGCAAGGTGGGTAGAACTTACGTCTCTTTAAAGAGCAAGACACAGAGGTACCGATAACGAGAGTCCAATTCATAGGTATTTGGCTACAGACATAACTTTCAGCTCTTTACGGTACAATATGATCAATCAACTCATTCATTTTCTGACCTAACTTTTATCTTACTGGAGCTGCATAGAACAGAGCCCCGGCACATTTTCCCCTCCCCAAGACACTCACCCATATCTACTGGTGGTGAGAAAGTGAGGAGGGAGTGTCTCCAAGCACTTAACTAGGTACACCCTGGCTGCAGAGCAGGCCTGGACGTGACATAAAACTTGAAAGCTGAATCTTAAATTGGGGGTGGGGAGCAGATATTAATACCATGACCTGAATATCAGTAACTTCAAATTAAGGAATTCAGAGGCTCTCAAACTTTAGAATACTTCAGAATCACCTGGAGGACTGGTTAAAACGCACGCTGCTGGAACCTACTCCCTGAGTCTGATTTGGAGTTTGGGGCTGGGCCTAGGATATGCATTTATGAGAGCGCTCAGGTGACGCTGATGTTGCTGGTCCAGGGACTACCACACTTTAGAACCACTGACCGAGATTACACCAAGGGTCCCTTCTGGTTCTATTACTCTCTAATTCATATATTACTTTAGCCTTAAAAACAAAAACAAAAACCCTCCAAAATAAGGGGAGGGGGGCACTCAAGTAATTGGTTCTCTGTACATATCCCTTTTTTTTTTTGGTGGCATACTACATCTAAGTGTTTTATGTTAGAGGAAGTTGAGCTGTCTTGAAGAAAATGGCTAAGATTAAAAAGCCACAGAGACTATTCCTCTAAATATCAACAGAAAAAGTGGAAGCAAAGCTCTCTCAAATCTCAGCCTTAAAGGTAACACGGATCATGAGAATACTCTCCAAGTTTCTAAACTATTATAAGAATCATAGTAAACCATGCCCCAAATCACTATTACATTATCAGTATTATTAAAATGCTCTTTCCAACAACCATAACTGAACAATTTTGCCCAGTCCAGCCTTGGTATCAGAAGCTCCAACAACATTTCCGATCATAATTTTGGAGCTCCATGAATTCTTTTGGGAAGTTCAAATTCAACAACTGCACCAGTGAGTAATAAATATCATGTGATCTTCCCCAGACACACCTGGCAATGGAGCCAAAATATCACCGTTCTCTCTTACAAGGAGCTCAGGGGCTTAATAGCCACAACACGCTGCAGATGACAAGGAGATTCTCATTTATCCTAGACTGCAGCTGCTTTCCATGCGGCCCCCAGGTGAAGAGACTACATGTGCTGAACAGAGACCAGCCCACTCTGGGCAGCTCTGTCAGTCTAGGTCTCCCCAGCACACAAGGGGCAGTCACTACCATGGTTACTATGGAGCTTCTAGAGCAGCAGCTATTAACCAGGGCTACAGATTGGAGTTTTCCGGGAAGCTTCACAAATGCCTGGGCCTCTCCCTAAAGATTTCAACTTAGTGGGTCCAGAAAGCCTTGGGCTCCCTCCCCTCAAACCCCAAGATCCCTGGATGATTCCAGTGTGTGCACACTGGACTGCACACGCACGCTGAGATGCACAGCTCGAGTGACCTTAGTTTTAGTTCCTTAGCCAGGGATTGGACCCAGGCCACAGCAGTGAAAGTGCCAAGTCCTCATCACTGGACCGCCAGGAAATTCCCCAGTTCTAATGTATATTACTAGCTGAGAACCAGTGATCTAGAGAAGCATGCCCAATAAAATTTTCTGTGTTATATAACTATTAAGTACTTCAAATATGCCTAGAGTGACTGAGGAACTGAATTATTTTTATTTACTTTTAATTAAATTCAAATAACCACATGTAGCTGGTGGCTATCATATCGGACTGCACAGTTCTAGAACAACACTCACAAATCATTTGCACCTCTCCCTGCTCAACAACAGCTCCAATCTTCCTACCTACTACATCATGTACAGTATCAAATGGAAAGAGCAAAGAACATAGTAAATCGATAGACTTACGTTCAAATCCTAACTCTATCACTGTCTGACCCTGAATACATCAGTTCTTTATCTAAAACGCACATAACACACTTCACACAGTGCCTGGTACTTAAAACACCTGATGAATAGTAGCTATTATCAGTAATGATAAATAGTGCTTCTGCCTGGCTCTAAAGTCCGCCACAGTGTGCTCCACTTCTTTGCATTTTTCAGGCTCCTCATGCCAAACTTTCCACTGTTCAGCTCCACGAAACTGCACCCTGCCCCGCCCTCCTGCCCACAATGGCTTCCACCAGCAGAAACTCAACCCTTAAACATGAAGCCACTTCCCAATTCTTTAGCACCTCCTGCTCTTTCACATTTCTAAAGGTTCTGCTGTAAAATCAGTCAGAAGCACAGGCTGCAGCACTTAGTTGTCCAGCTAACCGGCGGCACCTCTCAAGACTAAGTTCTTGGAAGTCAGAGACCAGGTATTTTATCTTCAAAGTCCCCCCAAGACCCCATCTGCAGAACTAGGGTTCAGGAACTTCGATGTGCCAGGCTGTCTTTAGGAAGTGGTAGAGGATGCCATGGGTGGAACGCCTAGATTTAACCATAGAGTCAAAGGACCAGGGGCACTGCTGAACCCTAAACCAGGTTACAACTCTGAGGGCAGAAGAAAATGGGGATGGCACTGAAAAAGCAGGGGGGGGGGAGAACAAGCAGTCAAAGAGAATGAGCACATTTCTGAGGGAAATCTTGGGTGCCACCCTATAACCAGAGAGGCCATCAAACTACACAGGCGTCCACAAACAAAAAGGCTAAAGGCAACTTACTTTTTCCTCTCTCTCTCACATCAGGGGGACTGCGCTCCCAATTAAGGACAGCTACTAATGTAGGGGCTAGTTAATAAAGGGTTCAAGGATTCTTCCATTAAGAAATTCCTTGCAGACTAAAAATAAATGCAAGTTAAAGAAATTCTTACTCTTAAAAAAAAATGAAATGAAGACATTTCCCTTTCCTGGACATGAGATTTCTGACCCCCTCCCTTCAACAGAATATGCAGCTTAGCAAACTAAAATGTATTCAGTTCAATCAGATTACTCTGGTCTCATGTGAAAGTTAAATATCTGCTCACATGAGGAGGGGAGGTGGGCAGAGACTGAACTCACACCTCTGACATTTAAAACCATTGTTAAAGATTTGTGACTTGCAGTTATAGATGAAATGTCATCTTCCAATCTTTTGTAACAGAGAAGGGGGCCTTAAATCTTCACTAATCAGTTTTATTGGAAAGTAGCAATTGCAGACCAGAAAAAATCCCTACTACATGCAAGACAGAAAAACCAGTATCAGCAGTCTGCAGGCACCCAGGAAGAGGCAGAGGATGGGAAATACCAAAGAGCCAGAGGTTCCACTCTGGGAGAGACGGAGAGGAAATCCTTTCAATGGGAAACCACGGGGGTAGATTACTGTGATTACACTTCAAAAGCAAAGGCTCTGCCACAAAGACACATAATTGAGAGGAAAATACTGCCCCCTTGATCAGGGAAGTCGGGGCCCCCTGCTATATACTCTCCTGCATTCATAAAAATAAAAATAAAACAGAGGAAAAGAGCCATAAGAAAACCCCCATCTCCATTCACCATTTATCTCTTTCCAGATCACTGGACGTGTTACAAACTGCCTGCCAAATGAAGTGCATCAAAAGATGCTGTTTAGGGGCATCAAAAGGAAAGGCATGCCTGGCAGGCTAGACCCTTTGAATATATTCAGAACAAACCACTTACAGACTCACCACTTGCATAGAGTCCCCCTGCTCTAAGCAAATGGAATTAAAAGCCCCACCAGATCAGAGGGCTAACGGAATACCTTACAACTTCTTATTGCACCAAGGGAAGCCATAACAACCTAAGGGGTTGCTGAGATATAACACACTTGACTTCCCAATTCTCTTGTGATCACGTCTGATTCAGAAGGGAGTAGAGAGGGCATGACCAAGGACCCAACTACCAAGCGATATACAATTCATCAAAACACACCGTACCACATGGCAGGGGCAAAAGGAAAGAGAAACTTCTTAATTTTCTTGAAATAAAAGCTCCACTCAGAAAAGCTCCAGGTTTCAGTCCCAATCCGAAGATGCAGAAAGGAAGTGACCAGGCAGCAAACCAAAGGAGCCAGATTTAGTACCCAAGGACCAGCAAGAACGTGATCAGAGAGGGATGGGCCGGGGGCTGCCACAAAATGCGTCCATCAGCAAGCAGAAGTCTTGACTGCCACTCGACCTGTCACCCTAAATGCCAACTAGTTGGGGCCAGCAGAAACCTAGAATATCATTTCTTACTCCTTGTGCTTTCAAATTTATTCCTGGCCAGATCTGTTGTATGACTTTTAATAATAACAATAAAAAAAAGCATCCCTGGCTCTTTAACCGAAAGAACCCCCTAATTGATTCCCACAGTAATTAACCTGCATTTTACCTCAGAGAGCGGTAGTTAAGGAAGTCGGCACTGCTATTTATAACTCATCTCAAATTGAGGGCAGACTGCCTAAAATCTAACACATCCCAGCTGTACTCCTGTTTGAACTGGGGCCAAGGGAATTTTTTAAAGCAATCTTGGCACCGAATGAATGACACCAACAGTATGAGAGCGCGAGTGGTTGTGTTGTGGTGACGTAGCACTGGAGGTGGAATGGGAGGGGGCCAGTGTACTGTGATCCCTCTCGTGCACGCCTGCTGCTTGCTGAGTCCCAGTACAGTAAGCTGGGAACCGCCCACTGAGAGCCAAACACAGGAAAAGGCTTTTCCTGTGGAACGCCTTGAAGTGAGAAACACATGGCTAATCTGCATAAACGCGAAGCCATACCGCCCCTGCCAGGAAGGTTAGTGCTCGTAATCTCTGGCCATGAAGCTGGCTGCCTGGGAGGACTTGGACTGGCGCCTGATAACCCAGAAAGAGCCGAGAGAACAGATGGGTAAGGACCCCGGCAGAAAACAGCCCCAGGTCACGTGACGCGCCACATGGCCCCGCCAGCACAAACTATTGTCTGGCTGCGGAGCTCCCATACAAAGGCACCCGGCCTCAGCTTCCTGTGATTATAGGGACGGGCCACAGCTGTTGATCCAGTTCCCGGGTGGGACCCTCCCCTACTGAGCAGCATTCCAGGCAGGGACAAGTAGAAAAAGTTAAGGTCTCTCAGCTTCCCCACAAGCTCCACATGGCCCCACTCAGATCTTAGGAAGGACTGAGCAGACTTCCATAAACAGAACCACCCTTTGCACCCCGAGATACACGTGTTGACCAGCATAAATCATTCTCGTTGTGCTCCCCTCCCCAGCCATACAGACATCTGTATCCTCATTCAGTCTTTTCTCACTCCTCCAGCACACTTCAAGGCTTTGAAGACTGGTCTAGGAGCCCAACCCCAATCACGGAGAAACTGCCCAGAAACCTGCTTATTTAGTTCTATCCCAGATCCTGCCTCCAACAATGAGATTCCTTCCTTTTCGTTTTGTCTTGCAGTTAAGTAGTCATTTCCCCACCGATAATGTGACCCAGGGCAGTAAGAGATTCTTTACTTCCTATCTGGTCTCACCAGCAGCATTCACTGATGATTTCCTGAATCTAAATTGATAATAAAAATCTCTCATCAAATCTACCCATACCTAACCCAGGAAATCAACCCACTTAGCCTATATGTCTTATCATTCATAACCTGAGAATCACACCCCATTTTTCTACTTCACAAGAGAGTGAAAATTCTTTCAGTTTAGTTCTAGTTCATTCAAGTGCTCAACAAACTGGTCATACGCCTGTGGTGTGAGAGGAATTACCAACCACTAGTTTACAACTACCACTCCAAAGAGACAGTTTAAAAAAAAAAATTCTTTCAAAGTTCTGTACATGTTCACAATATAAATAAAAAATCCAAAGTCAATGAAAAGTTATACCTACCCCCATTCTGTTTACCGGAAGTGATTCCTGAAGATGAGGGCACATTCCTCTTTGCAGCCTTAAGTAAGAGCGCATTTCAAAGACATCACCTGAAGCATCAACCTCACGGAACCCCTAGGAGGGGCTGCAACCAGACGACAGACTCAGAGACCTTCCAACCCACACTGTCTCGAAAGTGACACGAGGCTTGGCTTGTCCAGGCTCAGAGGTATTTAGGCTGTTGTGCTCCATCCTTCCAAACCAGAAGATCAGGGGATTAAAAGAAACAACCTCACTCAAGGCAGAAAAGAGAGACCAGAGCGGGAAAGTCATTGAATCTTCAGATCATGAGAGCCAACTGTAATAACCACCTCACAGCTGTCCATCCAAAAGAGGCATATGACAGAAAAACCACAACCAGGTGGCTGATAAATCTTTATTTCTTCGTTGGTTCCTGAAAGGGTCTTCAAATAAAGCAGCTAGAGCATCAAAGTAATAAATTCCCCAACAAATGACAAAGTTCTTCTCATTCAGAGCACTTTCATTAGCCACCTTTCACAGAGAAAGTAAAGTGGTCTTCCAAAAATGATCACTTTTTTGAAACACCAAACTTAGCAAACCAAATTCTCCCAATTTCCAATGAATTACAAAAACCTCTAAGAAAGACACACACCCTCTTGAGAAAGGTACTATTAAAACAGGGATAAAATATATAAAACAGTGAGGCCCCAAGACAAGACTTCCCTGACGGCTCAGTGGTAAAGAATCCACCTCCAATGCAAGAGACACAGGAGTTACACGTCTGATCCCTGGGTTGGGTTGGGAAGATCCCCGGGAGGAATAGCAACCCCCTCCAGTGTCGTCGCCTGGAAAATCCCATGGAGAGAACAGCCTGGTGGGCTACAATCCATAGAGTCACAAAGAGTCAGACACAACTGAGCATGTAGGCACACAAGGCCCCAAGACAGTAACTAAACAAGAATGAAATGCCATTTGATAAAATTAAACATCCCCTTCTTTACAACTTTTTAATCTGAAGAGTGAGGCAGCAGTACAACGTGGTGAAAAGAGTACACCAGACTGAGAGAACGACTGGGTTTCCATCCCAGCTCTCTGACCAGCTGGGGAGAGAGGGGCAGGTGCTAGCCAGGTCGCACCTTAACCTCCTCAGCTGCATACTAGAATCCTGCCCTCCAGATTCTGAATCAGCAGCTCTGGGATGGGGCCAGGAATCTCTTCAGGCGATTCTCAGGTCCAGTCTGGAAGCATTTGGGCTCCATGGCCTCCTTCCAAATTGCCTCCATCTCCAGCACAGAGCACCTCGAGAACTCAGATGCACGTTCGGTTTTCCTTAGCCAAACAATGGTCTGAAGAGGGCAGTGCCCGGCCAATCGAGCAAAACCAGGAATGGAACTCAGATTCCCAAGTAAGCAGCACTCTCAAAGCTAAGATTTCCCCAAATTGTTAATACTCAATCCCTGACTGTCTTGTCCACCTAAGCACCTATTACTAACAATTACTACAAGCTTTACTTATTTATCTTGTTCACGGTCTATACCCTAGAGTAGAACATAAGCTCTGGGAAGGAACATAAGACACCTGTATGTAAAACACACTTACCCACTTTAAGAGGAAAAGAAAGGAGACTGTGAAAGAGAAAGTGGGATTCTGTAGGTCTGGCAATTCCTACCAGCATTCATGTTGAGAGGAAATGCTTTGGCTAAACATTAGGTCAATCCTAAGAGCTCTGCCTCCAACGTCTCTGTCCTTCAGTTTCTATATCAACAGAATAGAGATGACAGTAATAGCACCCTCAGGGTTGAATGAAATAAGTTATTAAAACAAAACAACACAAGACACTGTTCTTTAAACCAGCTGGACATGCTCCAGCCTCAGAGTCTTTGTACTCACTCGTCTCTCCACTTGGAATACTCTTTCTCCTTCCAGGTATTAGCACAGCTCACTCACGTAAAATATCACTTCAAACTGACCTCCCCTGGTGCACCTATTTAAAATTTCAATCCAGCACACTTCTCGCAGCTGACCCCTGATTAACTTTGCTTCTGAGCACATATCACTAAGCATACTATATGCTAAAGTTTACTTATTTATCTTGTTTAATGTCTATACCCTAGACTAGAATATATAAGCTACAAGGCTAGAATATAAAGCATGTATCTGTGTTTAAATGATAGCTGTATCCTCCAAAACTTAACTTTAGCTATTATCATCTACACAAATCCCAAATTTCTAGCAATAAAGCTTAGAAACCAGAATAGTTAAGGTCCAGTCCCACACACTCAAGACCAGAAACCCAAAGTGGTCAACTAGAAGTTAACAAATTACTTCCTTCTCTACACCCTCAACAGGAGAAAAAGCAGAATGGAGCTGAAAGTGGTTTCAAAATACCTACTTAAAAAACAAAAGCACACAAGCCAGACACCAAAAGCGTTGACCAGTCCAATTCTCAAGCTCCACCTACTTTCAGTGTGTTCTTCCAAAGGAATTTCTCAATAGCTCCTTCCAAGAATCCTGACAGTAAAGTCCAACAGTTTTCAACCAGGACAACACGAGCCCCTGAGCAGCGTTTGGAAACAAATGTATGAAAGTGCCTCTTTGGTTATCACAGCAGTTCTGTGGCATTACTGGCGTTTGTTACCTGGGGAGCAAGATGCCAACTGTCCTGCAATGCACTGCCACACAAAGAAGAGCCTCAGAAACAATGGACTCCGGCCCATTACAAGCCGAACCTGAGACGGAGAATTTCCTGTAACGCTTGACTCGGGAGCAATGGAGGGAAAGGGAATCAGAACTGACTGGTACTCATCCCAAGTACAAAGTCACCCACTAGCCAAGATAATCATAAATTAAATATTTACTTTATAAAATAGTTGGAAGATAATTTATTGAAGGTAGTACTTTCCCAGTGTGTTAATCACAATTATACAGTTATTTGTGGTTATTTATATATATACATCTTTCCCTACTAGAAAGTACTCCATGGCATTAGAATCCTGGTGCCTGATGCACTGTAGAAGCTCATTAAATATTTGCTGCATTACTGTAAGCAAGTGCTGAATGGCAGGTAGATACAGGTTTTTCAAAAAAAGTTTTGCCACAAGACTTCTTACACTGGCAAGTCCCAACTATTGTATGCTTTAAATGAGACAATTTCAGTAACAGGACTGGACAATTAAATCAGCTAAAAAAAAAGTTCTTATCCTGAAAATTCTTGAGAAATGAAGCATGATCAAAGCCTAAGAAATCTTGATGATATACAAGGAAGACAGAGTGGTATACTGTATCCCCAGTACATGCTTAATAATTAAAAACTTAATGTACAGATTTTGCTACCCACACTAAGTGTTATGAGTTGACATCAGAAAAAATATATTTCCTCCTGCAAGCCATCATTTGGTACTTCTACTCAGGAAAGGACCTTAGTGTGGATGGACCACAAGCCCAAACAAGAGGGGCAGTTTTTTAAGACATTTTCTTCCCTACCTATTTGTCATTCATCATGAATTGATACGGTACACTTATGGGATACCTGGAGAGACAAGGGTCACATAACCTTACAAACGGAGCTTTACCCAGGAGAGTACCTATCAACTTTTCAGTAAGGACAACACTTCTAAATCACACCTAGTTCTTTTGACCTGGTTTCTAAAATACTACTCTTTCTTCCATGTATTAAATTGCTCTGCGGGTAACTACTCAGAAACAAAGAAAAAAAGGCAAAAACTGTTCTTAACCAAAAAACATTAAGGCCTTCTTGCTTCTCTTTTAAAAAGCTCTCTTGCCCCCTCCCTACCCTCTATTCCTTTTATCTCCAAAGTTGGACTGATCTGGCATGGGTTATATAAAAAGATCCTAAACTTCTCTGAGTACACAGTTCTACATTCTGCCAGTTTTTTCTTCTTTACTAAAAAAGATATCTGTGATACATCACTTAGCTGTAGGAACATGACTTACATGCAGCAGGGGATTCTGTATGTCATCATGCTTTGTCATCAATCCAACCAAGTACTATGTTTTTGATAAAGATACTGAGAAAAGGCAGCCATATCACTATTTCATTAATTCCTAGGGCTGCCTTGGACCACTCTCCAAAAATGCCAGCCTTTCCCTTGGTCCCCCTACGTCCACTGGGACTATAACAGGTACAATAAAATAAATTAAAGACTGGCTGAGGGAACAGCCAACCTTACTAAGATTATGCTGTTGTTCAGTCACCCAGTCGTGTCTGATTCTTTGCGACCCCATGGACTGCAGCACGCCAGGCCTCCCTGTCCCTCACCATCTCCCGAAGTTTGCCCAAGTTCATGTCCATTACATCGGTGATGCCATCCAGCCATTTCATTCCCTGCTGCTGCTGCTGCTGCTAAGTCGCTTCAGTCATGTCCGACTCTGTGCGACCCCATAGACGGCAGCCCACCAGGCTCCCCCGTCCCTGGGATTCTCCAGGCAAGAACGCTGGAGTGGGTTGCCATTTCCTTCTCCAATGCATGAAAAGTGGAAAGTGAAAGTAGTAAGTCACTTGGTCATGTCCGACTCTCACCGACCCCTTGGACTGCAGCCCACGAGGCTCCCCCGTCCCTGGGATTCTCCAGGCAAGAATACTCTGAGATGCTTCCAAATCAGGCTTTTTAAAGGTCATTAGTTCCCCAAATGAAAAACCAGAGTCCTTCCTATAGATTCTCCAATTCTCTCTTCAGAGCTCCCAAAGTACCTGGGTACCAACCTCCTCTATACCACTGTCCACACAAATGTGTAAAGAGCCTAGCTTCATCATTTATACCAGAAATACATGAGAACAGACCAAAGATACCAGCTGTCTTTCTTGCTATCTCTGGCCAGTATAATCAAATTGGGATGGCTACTTGGCATGCTAAGCTATGGAAATCTAGCTAATATTTATCCATACCCCCACCCCCAAGTCTGTTTTGGCTCACAGACTCTTTTGAGACTGTCTTATTCAAGGCACACAGAATTTCCCTTTGGTAAATATGTCTGGGTGGGTGAACACAGCTATCTCAATCTCATTTTATTTTAACCCAAAATACCATAATGAGACCACATATTGGTCACTTGAGGTTTTATGTAGGGGTTTTAAAGAAGCCAATTCAAAGCTGCACTGGGAAAGCAGAAGATGGAAATCACAGACTAGAAAGAAAAACAAGAATGTTACAAATCTGTCCTAGACCAACAGAACCCCCAAAACAGACTGAGGGCTGAGAAACAATCCCTAGACCAAAGGAAATAAAGTGGGAAAGGAGAACAGGCAGAGATCACCTAGGGAACTCTGGTTTATTAGTTAATTAGACAAAGGCACGTCCTGCCTCCAGTTAGCCAGGCCATTCCAACAGAGGTGAGCAGACACCAGGAATCTTCACTGAAACAATGTTGACCTGAAAGTGGTACAAATTGCCTCTCCAGTTCTTGTAAGACGTTTTACCAGCTCTGATGTGTTAAAGTTACTGATGTCTCCCAATGTGCTCTGCATTCTACTAACAGAGTTAGACACCAAAGGAGAGAATGAAAAAGCAAGAAAGCAAGAACAGAGAGAAAATAAAGCTAAATGGCAGAGGGATGATACAGTGAGTCTAGAACACAGAAACACACACGGAGCACATGACTCCCTGCCAGAGTATTCATCTGTACATACAAATACCAACTCACAGATCAAACTGTCAACATACTGCCTCCTGGAAGCCTCTGCCTTCATCGCAGCCGGGTCACAGCGATCACAGTTTCCCTACTCAGGCAGGAGGGAAAAGTGGTCTGGTACAGGAAACTTATTTTTAATGGGAAGGATTCAGAAACCACATAGGGTTTTCAGAAAGCCCACATGAACTAAACACTGGTTCTCCCCTTGGTCTTTCCATTATTAATGTTTATTATCTGACCATTTCTGTGCCAAGCACAATCCTTAAGACATACAACGAGGGACAGGTCGTGGCTCAAATGTCCATTACTCAAAGAGACCTCATCCACTTGGTAACTTGTCAGGAGTCTTCTTAGAGGGTTTATTTACTAGGACTTGACAACAAGTGACACAAGGAAAGGAAAAACAACAAAACTCAAGATGGCCACTGGGACAAGGGGCCGGAATGAGAGATAGAGGGAAGTTATTAAGAATGATCTACTCAGGGACCACCAGATTCTCAGATCGGCTGGCCATCAACAAGCTGAAAGGTTATCGTAGCATTTAATTAAGGCTCCCATACTAGCCTCTGAGCAGCGTTTTCAAGAATCAGTTTTCTTAACTGGTCATACTTGGAGACCACCATAGGTCACCATCCTAAAATGAGCTTTTCCACCTTCATCAACCAACCAGACCACAGGTTCAGATTATCCTCATGCTATGCCACCAAAGAGCTAGAAGAGAAAGAAATGGAAGGCAGGGAGTCCCTAGGTCCTATAAACAGAGTTTGTCGTTACTGCATAGTAGAAAATATACTATGTATATCAAAAGTATTTTCTTAAAAAAAAAAAAGTATTTCCTTTTTTCTCCCCCAACTCCAAGCACTTTTAAACTTTTCTCTAACTAATAACACACTTTGAACACAATGTGAGGGGCAGATACATCTGAAACATTTTAGCCTTTGGTACAATTTGGAAGAAGCCCCTCAGGTAATTCAGATATACTCTGTAGCCTAGATGAGCATAAATCCAGTTCTCAAGCTTGAGTATGCACTACAGTGGCCTGGAGGTCTCACTGAAACACACTGTCACAGCTTCAGATTCAGCAGGTCTGGATGAGTCTTTGCACTTCGAAACAGGACCCAGGTAGTGCTGGGTGATGACGGACGGTTAGGGATGACACTGAGAACCACTGTACTAATGTACCTATCAAACTAGAACAGATGCTTAACAAAACTTGTTGGGGTTTTGTTGTTTTAGCATTAATACAACTCAGATGTAGCTAAATACTACAGGGCAGCTTTTAATTTAGCAAAGACCAATGCTGTGTTTAAGCACTCAATTCTATCCCCTTCTCAAGCAGAGGCCTCTACCAACTAGGAGTTGTGTTCAAATTTCAGTTGATAAAAAATAATACTTTCAAAAAAAAAAAATAATACTTTCATATATGTTATTTAACATTGACTACAGTTGCAAGGCAGGTAGTTTTCCTCCTTACACAGTTGAGGATACAGATTCAGAGAAGTTAAGTGACCTGCATAAAGTCACACAGCCTAAGGGAACTTTAAACCTCAATTTCAGAACTGACTCTAACATGAAACCGCGAGGCACTTAACCTTTATGTGTTCACTCTCTTGAAGTGGAAAATTAAGACAAAAATCCTCATCTCTCCAGTGAGTGCCCCAAGTTCTAGAAAGTAAAATCACTCGGCAAACATTTTCATAATGCAAGTTATATTCACTTAGATCAAAGTGAAGGTTTCTATCTTTGAGTCTGAATCCTACCTCCACCCCCACTGTCAAAGAGAACAGGGCCTCAGGACCAAATGCTGCCAATTCTTACCACTGGTATCATACAGCCATTCATCAGAAACCTAAATAAAAATCTAAATGGAAGAGATGGATGGGACAGAAATCTTGGCATAATGTCAACTGTAACTAAAGGCTTTTCAGTCTTTCACCCCATGTAAGAGTTCTAGACTATTGCAAAAATAATGTCCCAAAAAGCTCCAGTGCTTGAATAATTTATTTTGGATAAGCAAACTTAGTATTTTATAATGTTACATAGTTCTGGAGAATCAGACAAACCTAGATTCAAATCTGAACTCTACCTTTTACTAGTTTTTTTTGCCCTAGGGCAAATTTCTCATTCTTACTCTACTTTCTCGTCTGTAAAGTGGGAGGAGTAACAGTAGAACCCGCCTTTCAGGGTTTTGAAGATTAAATGAAGAAATTCATGGAGACACACAAGCATAGTGCTTGGCACACAGTAAGTACTCAAAGACATGGCAGTTGTCAGTAATAGTCACCTCTGACATGCCATCAGTAGAAAACACGGAACTCAGTGAGGTCCCTGGTCTATCCCTGGCCCAGGACAAAATTGTGGACACATTAACTACTGAAGTGATCCCCAAATCTTTTATAACTTTGGCAGCCCAGACTCCTAAACAAGTAAAAAAGTTAGAAGTCTAGAAACAAAAGGCAGGCTAATGCTCACGAAACTCCATCACTTTGTGGCCAGAACAGAATCCTGTCCAAAATGCAAGAGAGAATGCCATCTGTATTCACCAGAGAAGATGCAGTAACAAACAGTAACCTATTTCCAGCATTTCTGCTCAGGTGACTTCTTTAAGAACAGCAGAAAGCAGTAATAAGGTCTACCCAAGAGACAGGGGAAATCAGTGGGCAAGAAGAGCCCAAAGACATATCTGTTTCCTCTAAAAGGAAGCACCCAGCACGAGGTAGCCTTTAATCCTCTACCACGTGGCTGAACTCACACTCTTCTTAAAGTCAAAGTACACCAGGCACCAGTCAGTTGAGAATAAACAGCTGGATCCAGATGCACTCATGCAAGTTGTGACCTCAAGGAAAACAGGAGGCAAAATAAAAAACACTAAGCACACAGCAAATGGGTTTTCAAACGACTGACATCACACCAGTCCCTCATCTCCCCTGCTGCTGTCATGCTGCTGCTAGATCTTGAAGGGGGAGTTCCTTTTAACAGAGATGTCTATAAACAAGCAAGCTGAAAGCTAACAAGTTTAAGAGGGAAACGCATACAAAATTCTTGGCTGCTGGTGAAGAGCCACAAAAAAATCATGAATGCGCCAGTGCCAAGGGAAGAGGAAGTCTAATATCTAACACTGCAGACTTGGGAACCCAGAAGCAATGAAGCCATAAGGAAGCCCAAATGCAAAAAAGGCGAGGGGGAAGCACATGGCACATTTCCTCTTCATATTCAAGCAGCAACTCTGGGCCTGAAGAGCACATAGCCCAGTGCCCAAAAGCCCCTTAGTGTTTCATATCAACATTAACTTCCTGGAGGGCGACAAAAATCTGTCCTGGATTACTGAGTGATTTCTAATATGTACCATAACCAACACTAAGTCAACATTTCAGGGATCAAATTTCCTAGTTGGCTGCATGTTGGAATGCATTCTTGGCATCAGACTTCCTCCCACTGCAGTCCACCCTTAGAAAATGCAGACGCCACTGGGAAATAAAGATTCAACCTGTCCCAAGACCATCTTCTAGTATGCACAAATGACTAACAAAAATAAACAAAAGTTCACTCAGATGTCCCTTCAAATTCACTAATGCCATCCATTTAAACAGGGGGAAGAGTGAGTTCAAGGAAGAATACTCAGGACAGTTAAGCCAATATTCACCCTAACTTGGATTCTTCTAAAACCTAGATTGACTGAGAAGTTCATCTCAGCACCTACAAACTTGCTGCTGAACCACTGTGCCCATTTCCAAGTTGCTGGAAACTCATTTTTGCAAAATGCCAGAAGGGCCAGGAAAAGGTGGTGAAAGAGATATTTCCAAACTAGAATCTGTATTCAAGACTCCATACAACTTTACATGGGAACAGCATAACCCACCCTCCTCCTCCAGGTGGAAGCCCTGTAGTAACCTGGCACTGGATCCTCCATGCACCTTTAGCTGTTAAGCATCTACTTAGAGCCCTTTGAGAAGTGCCAAAAATTGCTTGTGATCCAATCACACATGGACCAGCAGGTAAAGAGAAACCAAAATTACTACATTAAAGAGGCTCCTATAAGGAATAAGCATGTGTTTGCAGCATTTAGGAGCTTCTTGGCCACAGCCAACCTAGTCAAAAACAATATCGAAGGCCATTTCTGTGAACAGATGGGCAAACTGCGTATATGCAGGTTTACCCGTCCAACAACCCTCAATATAAGGTCTGATCCAAGCAACTCAGCTTGAGCATGGCTCCCAAATCTTCAAAAACAGCAGCAGTCTAAGATCTGGACAGGTACCTCATGGCTCCTGTTTTAAGAAAGGTCAATTACCTCTGCCAAAAAAGAAAAAACTCAGGTTCTCTAACCAAAGTTGAACCACGGACACTGAAGCATCCAGGGCACACAACTCTGAAGGTGACACAACCTTCCAAACCCAAAATTACTACAAAAGAGGCCCTGAACTGGCCAAGAACTTGGCAGGCTGTACTAAAGGCCCCATGTAACCACAGGAACCACTAAGACCCTGAAACCACTCTCTTTCATGGAATTGGTTACAGTCCAAATCCCCAAAGTCACCAGAATGAGACAACTACAGGTCTGGGGATGGATGTGTAATTTGGATTCTGTAAAGCCCGTGAAACTCAGAGTAGCACTATGAAAAAGCAAATTAGTAATTTAACTTTCCCTTTTTTGGACATTTAACTTCATAAATCACTGCCTCTGAAAAGCTGTCCCAGGTTTACCCTGCCCAAATCTCATTGCTCCTTATTCCCAGATTCCTTCAGGCCATACACTTAGTTTGGTCTATATCCATTTATAAAACCTTGCTCTGCAAGTTTTCCAAATGTGTGCACATAAGCATGCTTCCCAAGAAAACTAAATTCCTCTGAAGCAGATATTGCCTCTATCTCTCAGGTCCCTCCCTAGTATCTAGTAGATATGTTCAGACAGAGCTACTTCCCACTCTCATCTGAAACTCCAGACCTCCCTGAGCTAGAAATCAGGCTCTTAGCAACAAACCTGAAGTTCTAAGACCCTCCCTACCACCATACTGGGAAAGGCCTGGATAACCAATGTGAGTGTCAACCCAAGTTTTTGTATCTTGTTTTAAAACAAGCTGATAGTCTTTGGTAAGTGAGCTGAACCTAACTAAAAATTATGGTCAGAGCCATAATTACATTCATACTCCCTACTATCGATACTATGTTGGGTCAAAAAGGCACTTCCAGGAATCTGGTCTAAAAAACACTTCTTGAGAAGAAAACTGGTGTCAGAGCTAGTGGATTACGTTTGAAAAGGGACTTTGAGAAAGTAAATCCAGTCATCTCACAAGACCACCAAGGGAGATTACGATCAGAAGACAGTTCAAACAATTCTAAAATACTTCCTCCTCCATAAAAAGGATGTTTCACTAAAACAACCCAGAAATGTGTTTAATCCTAAAATGGCAATTTTAAAAACAAAAATTGAATCTACCCACATAACCCTTCAGGCAAGATTTGTTGAGTCCCCAAACACTGTACTGAAACCTGGGGCATTAATTTTCATATATAAATAAGTGATGCATAGGAGTCCAGTAAAAACTACATAAATAAACACAGCCCTTGGAGTGGGCTTATAATCCTGAGAGCCAAAGCACAACAGAGGCTTGGGACAGACAACACCCCAGTTGTACTATCTTTTTTTCTCTTTATAGTATTCTAAAAATGCAAACCCCAGCCCTAAAAACATCTCACCAAACTACAAAACCTTTCTGAAAGAACAAGGCTTTAAATTTAAAACTCACAGTCTCATAAACAAAGTTTAAGAAGCACACTTAATTCACTGACTGAAACTTAGGTCCTTCTTTCCAAACTTCTGTTTATTTTCACTCTGAACTGCAATCGATTTTAAACAGGGCTCCACGTGTCCTGAACTTAGCACGGAGCCAGGAGGCTTCTCTTCCATGGCATCATCTTTTCACTTCAAACTCTTTTAGATCATCTCTTATCTCCATGCTCCCTGCCCTCACCTCCACCCCCACGCCCCACATCACTCTCTCTTCTCTATCCCCAGGTCTTTTTCTTCAATGTTATTTTATTCCACCACGTGAAAAGAAACTAGCATTATCTTTGCTTGAAAACTGTTTATTAATTTGCCTGTCAAACATTCTATAGAGCCGTTTACATCTTACTACAGAAACCTCCTGGGTACATATTGACAGCTCAGCAAGTATTTACACAAAGCTCTGAAACATTTGGTTCCTTCCGAGAGAAGAAGCTGCTGTGTCAAGCAGAGAATTATCAAACACCTTTCCCTCATTCATAAAGGGAAGCTTCCTTCTAGCACCCCTCTAAGATGCCTAAATTACACTTTTTAACTGCTAAACCAAGAGGAGAAAGACCGGAAATTCAGGGGCACTGGAGAACACCTGAGAGAACAGCATTTCCAGGACCAATTGCAAACCACACCACCTGGTTTAAAAACAACAACGACAACAGCAAAACCAGGGCTATGAGAAAGCAGTACACCTACAAAGCTGACCCTGAAACACTTAAGCTTTTCCTGTTCCTGTTCCAGTCTCAGGAACTTTTACTCCTCTCTCAGCAAAACTTACAGGGCAAGTTCAGGCACTCAGATTACAACCAACTGCCCAAACCAGACCTAGACCTGCCCAAACACCAAAAGAAGCTGGAGAGCTTAATGCTGCCTCTCCCCACCTTCCTATCCTGCCCCAGAAAAGATACGGTGTTAACATTCAATTTATGAACATCCACTCCTCACTCCATTCCTAATCTACCTCCAAAATCGTCTTGTGGAGATTTTGAAGGAACTATTTTTCAAGTCTTGCTTTAATGAAGTCTGCCTAATTTTTTCAATTACTACTTAGTGTTTTAATACCACAAGCCAGGTGGAATGACTAATGACAAACAGATTAACAGTCTCAAAGCAAAGGAGTCTGGTAGGGTTCTGCGAAGGGCCACAGACACAGTGGTACCCAACTATTTAGAGCCTGATTCTGTAAATCCTCAAGAGAAAACAGCCTCGAGTTCCATGAGCCCAGGGGAAGAAAGATGGTCTCTGGATCCCTATCGAAAAAGGTACACGAAGAGGCTGCCCTCCTAACAAGCCAGGTATGGAAGCACAGACAGATACACAGCATCAGAGAAGAAGGTCATGCAGTCCGATGAAGAGAAAATGAACCAGAGAAGGCAAATGCCCTGTCCAAAGTCACACAGCTTAATCCAGGGCTACATATGGAGCCAAAGCTTCTCTTCCCAAGTCCTGTGCTCGTCACCCCTCACTACTGCACCACACACAACTCAATGCACAACAGTAACGATAATGACCAATCTAACCAGGAAAAAACTCAAGAAAAAAGCAAAGGGAATCTAGGAATCCATATCAGAGATCAAGGTATCACTCCAGCTCACAGGCAGAAAAGAACTGTTCAGTGCCAATTTATTCTGAATACCATATTTGCATGCTTCAGATCCTTCTAGAATTTTGGGATTTGTAGCCAATCAATACCACCTTTTGAGGGACGGGGATGGGAAAAGCCCCTGACCACTACTTTGTTAGCTGATTTCCACATTTCAAAAAAGGTTCACTAACTTTGTAAAAGGCTTGCTAGAGACGTCACACACTACAGGAGTCAATCTAACATATGAATGTTTAATGCAATCCAGGACATCTTGTTACAGCAGGTGCCACTTGTCATGGTAACTCTGTGTCACACACAAAGGAAGGAACCTTAAAAAGTCCCCACAGGGCCCATTACAAAGAAGCCAGCTTTGGTCCTGACGGCTTTCTCTCTTCTCTCACCATCAACCCCACTCCATTACCCCCAGTTCTCTCGTGGAGAGCAGAGACACATGAAGCCCTTACAACTAAGTGCTGTCTCAATGTGGTTACCCTGATCCCTCCTACTTGAGAGAACTCCAAAGAGTCCTGTGTTTCAGCCAGCCCAGAGTTTCTGCCAGTAGGCATTCCCATAATAAGCCTAGGATTCCTGTGTTTGTTTCCCAGGAGTCGGAAGTACCGTTTGATATTTCCATAGCAGGAACTAACAACCAAGCTTCTACAATCAAATTCACTTTGATCCTGGACTACATATTCTATTGGATTTTTTTTACTTTGATGAGCTGGTACTACTCTCAAGGTACTATAGCTAAAAGCATCCCAAGTAAAAAGCTTTAAGTGAGGTTCAGTCACATTGGTGACTGAAAAGTATTTCATTACTAGCAGGATACAACTCTTTGAGATACAATTTTACTTATGGAAAGGCTTAAAGGAAATGTCTGTTTGCTGGGATCTTTCCAGCTCCTGTGAAAAGACATAGCCACAATACACACACTTATCTAATCTTTCTTTCAAAAAGGCAGAGTCAAAGGAGAGCATTACTATCTTAGATGTGTTAATCAAGTATCTACAAAAAACTGTTAATTCAAGACTGAGGAAAAGAAAAGAACAGAGCAATATCTTATTATTTAAGAATGTTAAGAATAGGCCATCATGGTCTGACAAGAAATTTATCCTTAAGTAGCAAAAAGGAATTCAGTATGAAATCTATCCACCTACAACCTTCATCTAGATGACATATCTGAAGCAACCTACAAAACTGGAAGTTGCACTGTCTCTCCTAAGAGTGAATGCTCTCCAGCCCATGGCTGTGGGTCTCAGGAGAATAGGCAAATGAACTGAAATCCAACAGGAATCTATGTTGTGTGAGGTGCTAAGCCTGGTAATGTTAAAAGGGAGTCAGAAAAGTTGCCCAAAGGCAGCACAGACAAGGACTGTATCTATTTTCCCACCTTTTACCCCGCATAGAACATAATACCAAGTACATACAGAATGCTCAAATATTTAATATTTAAAGCAGAAAATGCTATACGGTAAACGTTATTTAAAAAAAAAAAAATTTGCCTGAATATCCCCAAACTTAAAAAATTCAAATTAATTTTTGTTTTTAAATGAGCCTTGACTTACCCCAAATTTTTTCTCCAATGATTTAAGGTAAATTTCTCAGCCCTCTTTCCCCCTCCTCCACAAATAAAGGGGGAAATGAGAGGAAAGAGATATAAACTATAGAATTACCCAGAGACAAGAGGATGTTCTAAACAAAATTTATCCTCCAGACACTAGGAATCCAATTTAAAATTTCCCTATTTCTTGCCCAGATATAGGACATCATGGAAGACATGGAGTCAAGGCACAGACCTCTAAACCTGCTATCTGACACAACTACTTTAAAAAAATCCCAGCTCCAAGTAACAGTGGAAAAGCAGCTCTAGAATGGGGAAGGTATATATATATAATTAGGCCACCTAAGTGAACAAAATGTGAATAAAATCTCACAGGACAAAGGTACAACTGGGTACTGCTGAGAGAGGGACAGACATGAAAAAGGATCAAGCCTTTTCCCCTGCTTTGAAAAGATGACTCCATAGAACACCCAATATTCCTGACCAAAGCATTGAAGACAGAACACGATGAAGAAGGAAGAGCAAAATAAAGCAGAATGCACAGAAACATACCTAAAAGTTGTAATTTCTAAGCAAATCTTAAGTATCATTGTAGGTCATATTTTTATTATCTTGGAAGACAGAAATAAATGGAACTTAAAATGCAGAGAAAAAAACTGACCTGTATTTCAAAGCTGTAAAACGATGACAAAATAGAAAACTTGGTTTTTTTATATTCCAGGAACAAATGATAAATTTCACCAAACCAAGCCTTTAAGAAACGGTACCTCTCAAGATCATGAAAGATGTCCTTCCCTTTAAATTGAGTTGCTCTCCCAAAGTTTAATTAACAAAAGAAAAGTGTTAACAAGATTCAACATGTAAACAAAGAATGACGCCAGCCTTCCTTAGAACACTTAAATGTGAAATTCTCTCTCAGAAAGCCTCCAGTTCTCAGTTTTCTCTTACCCCCTCTGATAAAGATCCCACATTTGCCACTCAATAAAAAGCTCAGTAAAATAATTTCAATTCTGCAAAGCGAACAGGGTCAAAATTACTCAAGACAAACGCATCTTCAGAGCCATCAAAGAAGTCATTTATACCATCAGGAAAGTCACAAAACCAAAACAAACAGCAAACCCATTGTAGAGAAAAACTCAGCTACTGTTCGGACAACACAGAATCTATTTCAGGCTGCATAAAACATAACAAGCAAAATAAATCCAAGGTACAAGCAAAATGCCACTGCCTCCTCTTTTGTTCCGGGCACAATGTAACAAGGGCAGCCTGTCTGGGGCTCTGTTCCTGCTGATACAGTATTGCTGCTTAAACCTCCCTCCTCAAGGTCACAGCCAATTTCAGCTCTGGAATAAAAGGCAGATAGTGGCAGCGATGGTTTGGGTTATCACTGGCAGAAAAGCAGAGTGTAAAAGTTTATGAGCTCATCAGGATTGTTGTACCATTACATCAGAGGCAATTATAAATGGCCAAGAGCAGGAGATGGGGAGCCAATCAGATCACAGATAGGATGTCAACCTAAGACCAACTGTCTCCTGGCTTTGACAGAAGGATTTTACCTCCATAATTCAAATCCCAAACCAAAGCAATCTGCACTTACTACTCCAATCACTCAGCTGTTTACCAGCACTTCCAGGGAGAAGCCCAGGCCACTGGGCCGACGGAGACTAAGACAGGAGACGACCCGGGCTGCCCAGGGTGAACCGAAGCCGGCCTCTAGCTGCTCCCAAGCAGGCCCCTGCCCTCCCTCGAGGTCCCCCCGAGCCCGAGGGGCCCCCTCCTTGAAAGCACAGATGGGGACCGGCCTAGAGGAAGGTAGGGAGGGCAGAGAGGAGCGGCAGGTGAGCAGAGAACTGTTCACTCAACTCCCGACCTCCGAGGGCTGCCTACACCCCTAACCTGAGCCCCCAACACCCCCTCACCCCGGGCCGGGCCCTTTTCCCGCACACCCGGCTCCGCACCCCTCTGAAGACCCCCCGGAGCTGGAAGGGACCCGGGGGGGAGGAGGAGGGGAGCAGACACCTCAAGGAAAGCCCCACACAAAGGCTGAAGGAGGGAAAGAGAGGAAGGCAGACGGGCAGCCATTTTAAGAGAGAAAGAGCGAGACAATGGCAGCTCCCCAGCAGTGGGGGCCCCAGACTGGGGGTAGCCCACGGCCGTGGCCCGCTCCCCGCCGCCGCCACCACCCACTCCCAGGACCCCCCACCCCAGTCGCCACAGGCCCCCCACCCCACTCAGCCGTGTTACCTGCGGGGTCCGGACGAGCGGCTGCCCCCCGCCGCCGCTGCTCCCAGGGCTCATGGGCGCGTGGTGGCTCCTTTGTTGGGCCCCTCCCGAGGCGGCCGCGGCCGCCGCCGCCGCAGCAGCAGCAGCCCCCCAGCACTGCGAGGCCATGTCCGCCGGGCCCTTGCCGGCGCCCCCGTCCTGGGGCCCGCCGCCGTAGTCGCCCCCGGGGTAGCCCTGGTAGCCACGGGCCGAGCTGGGCGACGTGAGCAGTTGGTTGAGGGTGGGGGTGGCGGTGGGCTGGGGGGTTCCCCCTGCGGCCGCTGAGGGGCCGCCTCCCCCCATGGCCCCGAAGCGCTGCTGAGCGAAGGACGAAGACGACGAGGAGGCGGAGGCGCTGGAAGAGGGAGGCGGCTTGGAGCCGGCGGCCGCCGCCGCCGCGCCGGAGCCCGGAGTGCCACCTCTCGGGGAGCTCAGCGCGTAGGCCTGGGGGGGCGGGGGGTAGGCGCTGCGGTTGGGGTAGTAGGAGTTGTACTGGTGGTTGGGGAAGCCGTGGTCGTGCGAGTTCTGCTGGGGCCCCGCGTAGGGCTCCAGGCCCCCGCCGCCGCCGCCGCTCTGCAGCGCTGCCAGGCCAGGGCTTTGTTGTCCGCCATGTTGTTGGTGGAAGACGGCGGCCGCGGCGGCGGCGACGGCAGACGGGCTCCGGCCGTAGGGTTGCCCGAAGCCGTAGGCTGGGGGCGGCAAGGCGGCCGCGGCTGAGTGAGGAGGCGCCCCCACCCCGTCGCTGCTGCCGCCGCCACCGCCGCCGGGCGGCTCCGTGAGGTTATTGTTCAGGGCGGGCCTAGGGCCCGCGTTCCCGTTCGAGTTCTTCAGGTCCGGCTCCGCGCCGGGCCCGCCGGCTCCGCCGCCGCCGCCACCCCCATTGCTCTCGGCCCCGTCCTGCAGCTCCTTTCCCAGTGGCTGCGGCGGCCCCACGGCGGGGCCCTCGCTTTCCTGCCCGGCGGCTGCCTTCATTTCCCCGCGCTCCGCCGCGACCGCCGCCGCCGCCTCGCCCCCCGCCTCCTCCCGCTGCTGCTGCTGCTGCTGCTCCGCTTTCTTCAGCTCCGAGGGCGGCGGCGGCGGCGGGTTGCCCAGGCTGCTGGCGGCGGCGGGGGCGACCTGCGCGGCCATGATCCCCGCTGTCTCGTCCGCGGAGAGACCCGGCCCTGTCTTCGTCTTCTCTCACCCCCCTCCCACCCCACCCCGCCCCGGGGCCGAGTCCCCTCGGGCTTCCCTCCCCACCCGCCCGGGCGGGCCTCGCGGGGCTCCGCGGCTTTTGCGCTGCGCTCGCTCGCTCGCTCGCTCCTCTCCCCCCCGCCCCGCCGGCTCAGGCTCCGGGCTGGCGGCGGCGGCGGAGGAGGAGGAGGCGGCGGCGGCGGCCGAGGCGCCGGCGGCTCAGCTGCTCCCGGCTCTGTAAGCTCGGGACCCGGCTCTCCCGGCTCATTCCCCCCCAAGCCCTTGCCTGGGAATGAGGGGGGCGGTGGAGGCTCCGCTCCCCAGGGCCTGGCCCCGCTGTGACTCTCCGCTTTCTGCTGCCGGAGAAAGGAGGGAGGGAGGGAGGGAGGGGAGGGAGGGAGGCGAGGGGGAGGGGGCGGGGAGGGAGGGAGCGGGGGGAGGGGGACCCGGGACGGGCGGGCTGGAGGGCGCGCGGCAGCAGCCCGGGCGCCGGCAGGCAGAGTCGGAGCGTGGGCCGGGCCGGGCGCCCTGCCTCCCCTCCCCGGCCGCGGCGCCGGGCCGAGGCTACTGCGCGGCGGCGGGCGGGCGAGCGGGCGGGCGGCCGGACTGAGCGGCTAGAGCGCCCCACTCTCCTCCGAGTCCCCCTCACTCCGACACGAGGCTCAGCACTGCCATTTTACCCAGAGCCGTCGCGGCCGCCTGGCAAACCCGGAACGGAGCGCGGAGCGGGGCGCAGGCCGTGGAATGGACTCGCTCCCTTCCCCTCACAAAGGAGGAGGGGAGAGAACCAGCCGCGGCGGCGGCGGCGGCGGCGGCAGGCGCTCTGCCGCTCTCGCTCGGCAGCGCCGCCGCCGAAGGCTTCGGGGAAAACCCGGCCCGGAGCTCGCGCCTCTCCGGAGCCTGCGCGCCGCCTCCCTCCTGGCCTCCCTATCCAGGTCGGTCCCCTCCGCGCCGCGGGCAGCGTGAACTTTACTCGCGGCTGCAAAATTGGCCTGAGCCCGAGACCGCGGCCGCCTCGGCCCAGGCCTGACCCCCCCTGGCAGCGGGCCTGGTCTCTTGGCCGCTACTTAGCATCTCTGCGGCACTTTTCCTTCTTCAAAGCTTTTTGCAGACCTGCTCCAAAGACCCAGCTGAGCTTTACGTTGTATCCTCTTTGCAAGCTGCATGGAATGACAGATCATTGTTTCAGACTTTACGTTTTCCCACTCTCTGCCCTCATTAGCTGGTCCTCACAGGCCCTGGGGGGCATGAAGTCCCTGATCCCCATTTTACAGAGTCATAAGACAGCGTAGGGGACCGGCCTATTATTTATAAGGAGTATGAAGTCCATTATCCCCATTTTACAGTTATAAGACAGCGTAGGGTACTGTCCTATCGCTTAGCCTATCACAAAGACGAGGGCAGTGGAGGGTGACTTTAAAAAGTAGTAGAGTCCCCAGTGCTGCCCCTGTCTACCTACTTGGCATTAGAAATAATAGTAATAAAAAGAAAAGTGGTGCTACATACAACAGTGGGATCAGAACATCAGAATGGGTTTGAGATCAAAGCTGGTCATCTCAACTGATATAAAATGGTCACCCCTGAAGATATTTTGGGGACATATGACAGCCTTCTCGCAGGAAGACACAAGCCCCACCTTTGCCCACAATGACCAAGGGTCCCAGTCTCCAAAGACAGTACCTGTAAGACTGTAACAGACCACAGAAGAGACTCCAGGGACTGGTGGAACCTGAGTGTTCAAAGGAACCACTGCCTAAGAGGGATGACCAAATAGAGGGAACCATTTTCTCCTTAAAAAGAGAGAAAAGGTGCAGTCTAACACCTCACTCAGAAAACAGATGCAACCTAAATTTGTTTTTCTGTCCTTCATTGTAAAGAATCATTAAAGTTTACTGTTACATTCTAAGAGATGCTGAGTGAACTGGAGGTATACACAGAAAATTCTAGATTCACAGGCTCCACCACATCTCAGCAGCAGCCTTGTCCTCTGACTGACTTAGAATGCTCTGACATGACAGGCTACACAGGCCAGAGGGGATACCAGCTCCTCACCAAGCCCAGGGCTGCCTTGAGAGATGCTAGGTCAGCTAGGCATTAGACACCAAGGCTTCATCCCCCCTTAAATGCTGTAAATAGACACTTCAGGCCACAGAACTATTACCTTAGAATTTCCAGATTCTGCAGGCCCCTGGAGTTTTTTGGCTGTACCACTCACTGGTCACTGAATAATTCCCCAAACCTGAACTCATTCTTAACCCCCCAGAAAACCTAATATCTTACACTAAAAAGGCACAAACTTCTTATGACTATTAAGAGTGGTGTTTTCTTCCCCTCAAGCCAAGAACCAAACCAGCCTACCAGGATCTGACTGACTGGAATGGACCAGTGCCCTCCTTTCATTCACAGTCCTCAGGGGCAACAACTCTCCTGGTGCATCAGGTCCTAGAAACCAAATTATAGGCTGCCTCAGAAATGGAGCTTGGCTATTTAATCAACTGCCTCTGAGCTGGCAAACAGTCCTGAGTCCTGCACACAAATGAAGAATTTTTTACATGCAATTACCCTGCCATTTCCCTCAGAGCTGGAGTGTAAGGAGAAACCTGGAGCCCAGTGAAAATCTGGAAGCCAGAATGAATTTGTCTCCAGAGAAAGCCCTCATCCCCCTTCTTCAATGGTTGTGAAATTTGGAAAATGCCAAAATCCCTTTCTGACACGTGGGCATGCTGTTTTGAAAACAGCCACCATCTTTATCTAGCAATAAAGTGCACAAAAATCTATCCACTTGGGTTGAAGGAGGTAATGTAGGATTTCTCCTTTCCCACCTTTTTTTTTTTTTTTTTAATTTCAAATCCTTTAGGATCCTCTTCCACGGCTACCTCTAGAGCCCACATCACTGTCCCAGGGACAGCCGAGTGGACGGGAACTTTCTTAGAAACTGGCCCATTAGCTTTCCCTAGGGGCAATGGCAGCGGGAAAGGGGGGGAGGGGAGGAGCTGGGCACGTGGCTGGCCCGAGCTCCAAGACCCGGGTTTGGGACTGCGGGTCCTCCCGTTGGTGAAGTTTTCTCCCCCACGGTCCCTGCCTTTTAACCCCACACCCTGGCAGCTCAGGAATCCCGGCGCAGACTGGAGAACTAGGACTAGGACAGCGCTCCCCGCACGAAAGCTCCAGTGCCACCAACAGCCTGATGGCAAATATGGACTGAATCGTTGACATGGAAACCGGACTAAAGTCTCGCTGGCTCCCTCACGAGAGAGTTCTTATCGCCGTCCCCGACCGCACGGCACTTGGCAAACATGGACTGGATCTCCCGCCCGGAGAATCAGGCGGAGTTTTCTGCGCGCAGCATTAACTCCCGCGGCTGCTGCAGCCAAGGAAGGGGGGCAGGGCTGCCAGGACAAACCGACTGAAAATGGCAGAGGATGTGCTCTCATTTAATCTGGCTGCACGGTGTGCATGGATTGGGCCTGAGAGTAAGGGAGCAACCTATTAAAATCCACGCAGTCAACTGCAAAATGTGGAACCCAGGCCTGGAGGGTTTGCTAAGAGATGGAAGCGTTTGCAAGGTGGACCGCCTTTTCTTTCTGGCTATTTGCTTCCCCTAAGTGTCCGAAATACAAAATTCAATAAACAAAAGATCGGGCCCGGCTCCCTCTTTTCTACACTTTTTTTTTTTTTTTTTTGAAGGAAAACGTTTAAGTCCAGGGACCCAAGTGAGGGTTTGTCTAGGTTCTGAACTAAGACGCGGGGAAATCGGATGGAGCGCCGGGTGGTGGCCCTGCACGCGTCTCCGCCGCGGCGAAGCAAGCAGACACCCAACAGAGCTCTCCCGAGTGAGAACTGGAGCTGCGAGTTTGAGCAAAAGGGCAACTATGTCAGTTGACGGAAGCCAGAAGCAGAGCTCAAAGCCTGGCGTGGATTTCCGTCTGGAGCTGTCTGTTTCTTAAAGTTTGTAACTCCGTGTTCTGAAACAGCCCCAGCGGAGGCTTTGGGAGCAGTGTGAAAGTCTAGCACTACCATCTGACAGCGAGCTGCAAAACTTTGGGCTGCATATTAAGCGAGGAAAGTGGATTGAAGCAAGAGTCAAGGCAATTCATTATATTGCCGGCTTCCAGGCGGGAGCTGTAAGATACGAACTGGATCGCCACCAAGAAAAATGGAACGGAGTCCGAGTGGCGCTCTCAACAGACCCTGGTAAAATTGCGCTTGCCCAGCACCTAGAATTCCAAAGGAGCAAGTCCAGAGGTATCAAGCATGGTGGTGGCTCAACAACTGCTTGTCTCGATCCTTTTGCCATTCATTGTAAAGTTTTAAAATAAACAACTTGAAGGAATTTATCTTTCACAAAGAGAAAGAACACATTTGGAGAAATGTTAATTTCTGAATGAGTTTTTTTTTCACCAGGAGCCCTGCAAAAACAAAAAAAACAAAAAAAAAACCTTAGGTATAAGTCAACTTACTTTTTTTGTACCACTATAAAAAAGAATTAGCCTCACCATCACCTACCCCAAAACTGAAATGTAAAATAAGATAAAGTTCCAGGCTGATCTGGATTGTGGTAGATTTCAAACAAAGCAAGGACTCAGAGTCAATCTAACAAGAGGAGAAAGGCATCAATTATCCCACACTAATATATGCATTCTCCTTATCTACCTGTCTCATTGGTGAGCTTGCTGATGATTCTTTTGCAGAAGATAGTATAAAAGTATTAATACTATTTTAAGACAAACCATTGCAGACTGGAGTTTTATAAAACCACTGAGCATATCAAGAATTTGGGAATTTCTACTGAGCCTCCTTGAAGGTTTGTATTCACCAAATGACACAGAAACAGTGCATATATGAAAAATCTACTTACAAAGAAGTTTGAAAGCCACTTTATAGTTCATCAGAAGACACAGGACAATTTTGTATTTAGCACTTATTACACAAAGCTGTTTTTAGATTTGGAGAACTAAACACTAACAACACACTCACAACACTACCAAAGAAAGATAAGGTCACCAGTTTTAATACTGAAGGTATTGCTCAGGAACAGGAAAAGTCTGTTTTCTTTGACTTCCCATATTAAACCAATACAGGCTGCTTTTGTTCTGCTTTATTGTTTAAAAACCAGTCTAGAACATTTCACACATGTAAAATGATTGTAAGGGACATTTTTGAAAGTTGAGAATGGAGAAGAATATCAGAAAGAAAATCAAATATTCTAGGTGGGTATTTATTTCAACCCTGATTGCACAGAGCTTTCTTACACTGCCATTTTACTGAGATAGGAGAAAAAAAAGTCAGTGGGGAAGTTTTTCATAGCAACTCTGGAATGGATCTGGAATGGAGTCTTTTGCTCCAACACAAATCTGTAGAAGAGAGGTGGAAAGTAAAGGAAAACCCCAATGAGCACGGACAAAATGGAAGGAGGCATGGCATACAGTCCTTTGAAACATGAAGGGAGGCTAAAGCAGCAAGTGTGCAACTCAGCCACCTCAAGAGAATACTCCAGCATGATCATCCCAGGCTTTTTATGTAAGCATCAAGGAAAAGCCAAAGAAACTTACAAGGCAAAAGGCAGGAAGTGAATGGGCCTTAAGGGAAAGCATTCCGACTAGCTTTAAGAGAGTGTAAATCCATCTATCCCTACTGAAAAAATGGCTTCTTCTGAAGATGAATGTGGACCAATTGAGAAAGTCTGCTGTGGGATATTGTAGTAGCAGTGGTGTGGTACTCCAGTGAAATGCAGAACTTACCAGTGACACCAGGGGAAAGCTGCCAGGAAAAATTACAGTCAGTTTTGGCACTTTTCCAAATTATCACTTTCTGCCCTGAAATTTAACAACATTGAAAGGAATCTACAGAGGGGCTGGGGGTGGAGACGAGTAGGTTGGTTCCAATTGGCTGGGGTATAAGTGTGTTGTTCTTCCAGTCTTGCTGTAGAGAGAACAGGAGACAAAAGTAAAACAACCTAACACACTGCATCAAGCCTACCCAAAAGGCCATTTAAAAACTGAAACACAGACATACACACACACACACACTCAAGCACGTCACACACTCACGCACGTTCCTATCCACCACAATGTATTTTGTTTAATAGAATCCATCCACAAACTATGTTCAAGCAAAAGAATACATTATATCACACAACATTAGGTACGATTTTTGCTCCAAACACCAAGATCATGGTATAAAATACCCATTTTTTAATGTGAGGTCACTTTTGACCTCAGAACAAAGTCCAAGAGCTCATTTAAGTATTTTTTTCCCCAGGCGATCACAGTTACCTGAAAATATGGCAGTCCGTTCTACAAAACTTGGGAGTTCATGACTGATGTTGTTCTGCTTTAGCCCAGCTAAAGTTGGAAGCCCAACGTAACTTCTTAGAAAAGGATTCTAGTCAACTCGCATGTACTCTGGTTTTTTACGACTAGCAGCCAGTGTTTTCAAGATAAAAACATAGGAGAACTGAGATACTACATAACCTTCCTAAGATATTCTCTAGGACTTCCCTAGTGGTACAGTGGATAAGAATCCACCTGCCAATGCAAGTCCGTGAATATTCCACAAGCCGCAGAGCGACTAAGCCCATGTACCGCAATGACTGAGCCCATGTTCTGCAACCACTAAAGCCTCTGGGCCTGGAGCCTGTGCTCGGCCACAAGAAAAGCCACCGAGATGAGAAGCTCGCACACCGCAACAAAGGGTAGCCCCTGCTTGTCACAACTAGAGAAAGTCCATGGGCAGCAATGAAGACCCAGCGCAACCAAAAATAAATAAGTAAATAAATACAATTATTTTTTAAAGAAAGATATTTTCTAGGAAGAAGCTTAGAGCTAAGGAGGTCACAACCTAATTGGCTACTGAAATTTTTAGTAATCCATTATGAGCACAAGTGGTAACTATTACAGAGAGTTTAGGTAGAAACCATTGTATAAACTTCACCAAGGACACACAGTCTATGCAATGAATATTCACCTTTCATGATGAAGCAACTTCACTCTACGTGCTTGCCCTTCTTCAGCAATCCTTGAGTTGCATGTGCTGTTCTGACCCAATTTCCACCCAAATGGGTCTTCTATTTAGGCTCCAAATTCCTGTAAGCATTTTATTTTTTCAACTAGAAATTATGACTATTATTATTGCTAATAATATCAATATAAAACCACACTAAGTAACTTGTTCCTTGCTTTAACTGTCTCCTAGAATACTTACTTATGCTATTGTTGGCAGTAGACATTTCTAAAGTCCGACAATAAAATTCAGAGGAGAGCCCTGCCGTAGCAATGGTGCCAGGACTAAATGCAATAGCAAACAGAAGCAATCATGTTGAGCCATAACTGTTCACTGACATCACTTTTTAATGGCCTGTGAGTGATCTGCTAATTGGATATTAATTCAGTAAATGCTTCACTATTGTATACACTGTACTATCTAACCTAGTCTTTCCCTGTATAAACATATATATACACAAATCCTGATCAGGACTAGAGTTATATCAAACACATTCTACACTGCCATTTCCCAAACTTCTTGAAATAGAACAAAAACATGGATAAGAAGGAGTTTACAGGAATGAGGTACTACAAAGACAACAAAAACTCTCTTAGAAGTGTAGTTCTTAGGAGTGATTGAGGGTGGAAAGGGAAGACAAGAAGTTAAAGGAGAACAAACCACCTAATATTCAAGGCAAAGAGCCTACCTACAGTTTGAAAGTATCTCATCATTGGAGATAAAGGTCCAGACTTTCATTCTAAGTCAGATTTCCAAAAGGCTGTATCCATTTATAGACAGCAATGATCAAGATTTCAGACTCACAAAATCTAATCATGTGGACTATGTACACTCTGAAGCATCAGAGCACAGGTTTTCCATGAGTCAAATGACTGTCTTTTCACTGTGATGCTTTGAAACCAGTCTGGAAGCTTCCACTTTTTGATTTTGGATGCCAATCCTCTCATTCAGTTTACAGTAAGTGGAAGGTTCTCTGACAGTTACCCTGCTGTGATATACAACACTGTAATATACACTACTTTTGTACATCCCATAAATACAGTGTAGGATGATCTCTAACAGGAAAGATACTATATACCTCCAAAACAGTATATACCTTTTTCCTTCAAAATTTATGAGTTTCTAACACTCAGAGCAAAATCCCTCATTTTGCAAGAACGTTGATGAATCAAGACAAACAGGGAAAAACTTAAGACATGGCAATTCCCATTCTGTGGGACCTTAAAGAGACTTTGATGAATACAAAGAAAATAGTGGATTTTAAAAGTACTTTGAGATCACTGGCCTAATTATCAAAGATATTAATATTACTAATGCTCTTACACTCAGGTTATATTTTAGTCATTTTTCTCCCAGAGGAGAAGAGAATTGAGATAATTTCTCTCCTGCGCCTCCTCTCCTGTCATTTTGTTTCAGTGTCGCATAGGCTCTCACAATGGGTAATTGTACTTGGACTAAATGGCACAGAAATGTCCACAAGGCGCAGTCTATGCCATACTGGCTACACTCAGCGCTCAGGCTCCTGGACGTCACAGCACTTATGCCTGTGATTCCTGTATAGATTGGAGTCCAGTCCTCCTAAGGCAGGTATGTGGACTTATGAGATATTTTTGTTTTACCAATTTGGCTGACTCTGGGTTTAGACTGGTCTTTGGCCTTTAACAAGAGAAACAACTGTCCACCAAAATGAATGGCTAAGACGCACCAAACCAAATAATGTCCTTAATTGGCCAGATGAGAAAGGAAAGAACAGGTCGACTTAGAGTCCACCCCAGGGTAACTCTTCACCAGAACCCTGGTGCTAGATGAGGAAACAGGATGCAGACTTCCAACCTTTTGATCCTTGCTATTGAAGAGAAGAATTTGGTCATTAAGATCAATGTTTAGGGGGTTTTTCAAAATTAGTGACCTGGGAAATCCCCAGCCAGCAGCTAGCACTTCCTCACTCCATGAACACGTGACTGTCCCTTCCAGGGGGCTGGTGTTTCTAGTTCAGCCTTTCTGAGCCCCTCATGCAACAGTGACATAAAGCAGAACAGTTAACAGAAGAAATCCTAAATATTCAAAGCTGCACTGAAGAGGCAGAACCCCTTGTTTCCTTCTCCAAATTTGAAACTATGTTTTCAACATAATTCTCCATAAAACAAAATTTTTAATTTGTTTTTGACATCTCCAAAACCAGTTTTATATTACAGTATTTACAAAAGTTAGAGTGCTGTTTATCTTAAACTCTAAACATTTACCAGCTGACACCATTAGAGTCTTCTATAATTGAAAAAACAGAGAAGGAAACATATTTTTAAGTCTCCATACTGCTTAGGTCTTCATATAGGTAATGCTGAGTACACAGTGATAGTAGGTGTCGGCAAGAGGCTAAATTTACCAAAAAAAAAAAAAAAAAGAATGATTTATCACTAAGAAATGAATTCACTAATGCTGCATACCAGGAACTTCCCAGTGACAATTAGTATCTGCTACATATTCTTCCAAAAACCAGGAAAATCAAGGAGATAAAGTCAGCCTAAAAGTCAAAAGAATATAAAAACAAAAGGAAGCAAATTCACTAGGCAGCCTCCTACTACCAACATTCAGATAGTAGCCCAAGTATAACGTGGGAGAACAAGGCACCCGGGCGCTCACCTAATAGTGTAGTCCATGGACCTCCCAGATCAGAGTACTGCAAGAGGGAGAAGCAGTCCTCATTCTAGCCCAAGTTGTGATGTCATGTCATTTGCAGGAATCCCTCTTCCATAGGGAGCTACTAAGGAGCAGCTCTGCTCTAAAACAGGGTTTTCCGAATTGCCTCTCTCTATAGGCTTCCCTGAGGACCAGACATTAGAAGAACTTGCCTGCTGTACCTGTAAAGGAAAAGGAAAACAATAGAACCCCTAAAGTGAAATTGAGTAACAGCTTGAAAATTCCTTTCACCAAAAACAAAAGCCATTGTGGTTGAATTATTTCAGCTTTGCACTTGAGAAATGGGGAGACCAAAATTCCTTATTAAATTAAATATCCTGAACTTTTACTTTGAATCTCTTAATATCAGAACCAATAATCTCCCCCATACAAAAAAGAAAGCACACATCTATGTATTAAAAATTATTTTCCAAAAAAAAAAAAATTATTTTCCATATGGATTTTACTAGAGTTCTAAACAACACCTTCTTCAAGCAGATAAAGAAAAATAATCCTAGAGAAGCATCTCCCACACAACTAAAATTTCAAGATTTAGGAGATTTAAAAGAAAATACAGAGTATGCAGATGTGAAAAGGAAAGTGGGGTAGATCTCGCCTCACACAGCTTTGATGACAATAATAGTGGTTATCTCAAGAGTGACTCACAAAAATCCGCTGAGATAGGTATTAGTATTTCCATTCTATAAACAAAGAAACTGAAACACAGATAGTCCAAGGCCATGACATTGGTAAATGATAGAGCCAGGATTCAAACCCAGCTCTCTTACAAATTCCAAATCCTGAACTTATCAATGAAAAACAGATCATGCTTGTGGTCACTTGCTAAGTTGTGTCCAACTCTTTGCAACTCACGGACTGTAGCCCGCCAGGATCCTTTGTCCATGGGATTTCCCAGGCAAGAATATTGGAGTGGGTTGCCATTTCCTTCTCCAGGGGATCTTCCTGATCCAGGGATCAAACCTGGGTCTCCCCTGTGTCTCCTGCATTGGCAAGTGGGTTCTTTACCACTGAGCCACCAGGGAAGCCCATAAAGAAAAAGATAATAAACCCCATAATGTTGGTAATGTACTTTATTCAACATACCTGTATTAACTGTTGTTAGAAGCATCATATATATATTTTGCCTCTAACAAGTAAAAATAAGGTCAAAATAAAAAATTTACCTGGCATTTTAACTTCATACAGAGCAGACATACCACTGATCCCAATCAAAGAGTAAATATAATTTCATTAAGTCTCGTAGAGTCTCTCTATTCAAAGTGTGGGGCTTCCCTGGTGGCTCAGTGGTAAAGAATCCACCTGCCAGCAGGAGATGGGGGTTGATCCCTGGATTGGGAAGATGCCCTGGAAAAGGAAATGGTGACTTATGAAGGACTTAGTGACTAAACAACAACAAGAATTTAAAGTATAATTCCAAGTCAGCAGCTTTTGGATACCTAGGAGCTTCTTAGAAATACACAGTCTTGGGCTCCACTTCAGACCTTCTGAAACAGAATCTGCCATTTGACAAGATCCCCACGTGATTTGTATGCAAATTAAAGAGGCACTGGCTTAGAGATGGGGTATTCCAGGTAAAGGAATTTCTCTCATCCCTACTGAAGTCTTCCGTATTCAAAGACCAGGGAGGGAGAGAATGGTTAAAAATGCACTCAGATTTCCTCTCTGGTTTTTAACTAAATAGTCTTCTTCTTTTTTTTTTTAGTAACAGCGTTATTGAGGTTTCATTACAGTTCATCCATTGAAGCGCACGATTCAATGGCTTTTAGCTTATTCAAAGTTGCACAACCATCACCACAATCAACTTTAGAACATTTCATCACCCTAAGAAATCCCATACCCTTTAGCGGTCACCCCCTCTTTGTCCGCCTGCAATACCAGAGACCACCTGCAATGCAGGAGACCCAGGGTAGACCCCTGGGTTGGAAAGATCCCCTGGAGAAGGAAACGACAACCTACTCCAGTATTCTTGCCTGAAACAGAGGAGCCTGGCAGGCTATAGTCCATGGGGTCACAAGAGTCAGACACAACTTAGTGACTAAATCACCAGCACCATTCTCTTTGCCCCCAGCCTCAGGTCCTAGGTAACCACTAATCTACCTTCTGTCTCTGTAGATTTGTCTATGTTGGACATTTCATATAGGTGAAATTGTACAATATAGGTCTTTCGTGATTGGCTTGTTTCTCTTCCCATGTTTGCAAGGTCCGTCCATGTTGTTCATCGATCCGTCTTGCTCCTTCCTCTGAAGTGGCGGTTGTTCTTTTAACAGATGTGTGGGTGTCAAGCAATGTGACCTTCTCCCCCATTCCTTCCAGGGGAGTTCCTGGGTGCCACCGCTCCTCTAAAAGAAGGCTTTTTCCTTCCATCGCTAACTACCCTACTAAGGAGGCCTTTTGCAGAGTTCTCCTTTTCCATCTTTTCGCTGGGACTAAGCAGCTCAAGTACAGCTGGCCCTAGGCCAAGTTTCTCTCCACAGCACCTGCAGGCACTACCAGTGCTGCCACCTTATGCCCATTCCTTGAAGTAGTGGACACTGGGGCAGGCACTGTCTTCCTCCCCGAGAGCCCAGCTCTTTGCTTTTTGCTCAGCACTCAAGGGTGTGACTCATGACAGAGTGTGACCAGGAGAGGTCGAGGGTGTGCTGTGTGGCCATGCATGCCTGGCACCTCCAAACAGCCAAAAGCCAGAGAAAGAAGCAAATGCAGATGCACTTCAGGCTAAAGGGGGCATGTTTTGCAATCTCTCTTCCTGATTCTTGGCTGTTTCTTCAGCTCCCATTTCTCTTCCTCTCCTCAATTCACTTTCATTTCCCTACGTTACTCTCCACAGAATAGGGAACCTAAACATCTTTTCCTGTTCATTTCTACCTGGATTGTTTTCTCTTGTCACTTCCAGCAGCATAACAGTTGTGTACATAGACATTTGGGTATGCTAAGTTACTTCTATAAAAAAGACAGCCAGTCTAAACATTCTGCCCTACTGAACAGCAAAACAAGGAAACGGTTTTCTGTTCTCCAAAATCAAGATGTTCTTCTTTAATGAATGAAGCTGCCCAAAGCCAAATTTTTGTTATGAAACGTAAATGATCAGTCCCAAAGAAAAACTAGCATGATAACAAAAGCATTTTCCCTAGCTGCCTTTTCCTGGGTTTGGAAACTTGTCTGAGTTCATTTGGGGGTGTACAGTTCCATTACAGATTGTTGTATATTGCTTAGTACTCCCTGAATAGCCTATACATCCCCAGGTCATGCCCTTATTCCTGGGAAAAGCTTTCCAAAAGAAGGCTTCAGGTACCTCAAGGTCTCTTTGCCACTCTATCATGTTCATTCAGGAAATGCTTGGATAGTACTACATGCCAGCCCAGTGCTGTACGCAAGGCACACAAGGTACCAGCTCTCATTGGGTTTTGCCCTGGAGTGGGTGGGAAGGGAGGACAGGTAACAGACTGCAGCCCTGACCGACCTACCATGTGCTTGGGTGATTCCCTCACTGTGTCTTGAAGAGTCCTGCTCTTCCTGAGTGAAGCAGGAAAGAAAGACCCTGAGGTCTTGGACAGCAAGGAAGAAAAGCAGATATATTCATGAGTTCCTGGCTGGTAGCCTTGCAGAACCTTCTGCTTTCAACCTCCTTTTGAGCCTTGAATAACAACCCTAAGAGCCACAGAGGTATCTCAGAGGGTGAGAACAAGAGCAGTAATGGACTTCATAATATTACTGCGTTCTTAAGCAATAGCTTATTAGGTTTAGAGGGCTTCCCTGGTGGCTCAGTTGGTAAAGAAATTGCCTGCAATGCAGGACACTCAGGTTTGATCCCTGGATTGGGAAGATCCTCTGGAGGAAATGGCAACCATTCCAGTATTCCACTCCAGTATTCTTGTCTGGAAAATCCCATGAACAAAAGAGTCTGGTGGGCTACAGTCCCTGGGGTCGCAAGAGTCGGACACAAATTAGCAACTAAACCACATTAGGCTCAGAAATTGTTCTTGTATATAATCTTTGCTAATTTGTATAGATTCATGTTATTTAGCAGTACAAATAATTTACATTGTGGGTTTGTTTGTATGATCATCCTTTAATCCTCGGGAACTCAGAACTTGGTGTCTCATAACTTTCCTATTTTCTACTCTTTTTCTCTTCTACAGGGCTGGGCATACCAATGGGAACTTGTTACACTTTTACTGTTAGTCAGCTTGTAAAGGAATGCATTATTTATTCTCTCGTGCTTGGGGTGGCGGGTGGGGGGGAGGTCAAAGCAACCAACCAGATCTAAAGACACATTTAGAAGACCTGTCAATGTAAACAGATGTGTATTTACTCTGACTTTGCTATTACAATGTATTTTTTTTAACAGTTAAAATTTTTTTTTAATTTATTTATATTTGGCTGGGTCTTCATTGCTGTGCAGGCTTTTCTCTAGCTGTGGTGGGCACCACTGTCTAGTGTGATGAGTGGGCTTCTCATCGTGGTGGTGTCTCTTGTTGCAGAGCATGGGCTCTAGGGCGCACGGGCTTCAGTAGTTGCGGCTCGTGGGCTCCGTAGTTGTGGCTCTCGGGCTCCAAAGAGAACAGGTTCAGTAGTTGTGGTGTATGGACTTAGTCACTCCAAGGCATGTGGAATCTTTCCAGATGAGGGATCAAAGCTGTGTCTCCTGCATTGGCAGGCAGATTCTTTACCACCAAGCCAATAGGGAGCCCTGCTGTTACAATTTAGAAAAGCTTCATTTATCTAACACCTTTAGAGAATGTGAAAATTCTGAATTAGTTTTCTAAATAACTTAATTAACTAAATGAATCCTTTTCAGTACAAGATGTTAAAAAATCTGCCTTTAATAAAACATTATTTTAAATAAAATAGATGCTTGCCTTCTTGAAACACACAGCAAATACACTCCAAGCTCTTCTCATGGTCAACATTAGCATTAAGAAGTAGAGTTCGAAGTAAAGCATCTTGTGCTACTGTGCTCAGTTGGGTCCGACTCTTTGTAGCCCCATGGAAAGCAGCCCACCAGGCTCCTCTGGGTGGAATTCTCCAGGCAAGAATACTGGAGAGGGTTGCCATTTCCTCCTCCCCCACTGGTCAAACCCGCATCTCTTGCTTCTTCTGTATTGGCAGGTGGATTCTTTACCACTGAGCCGTCTTGGGAAATATTAAAAAACGCCAGGCTCTTTGCTCTACCCCAAGTGACCCAAGGCTGGTGTGTCTTTGTGTTCTTTGATGTACTTCTAATAATTTTCTTTCTGGCTTCTCCGCCTTCCTTTGTTAAATTGTTAGATAGTACCTCTTGCTACTTCCTAGGCGCCTGGCTTTGGCAGTCCTTTTCCTAATCTGTGTCCTAGGAAACCAGATAACTATGTTTATTAGCATTGTGTGTAAAGTAGGAGCAAATAGGTTAATCTGAGAGTTTTTCCTGGAAGTGAGTTGTATTGGCTTTTTAAAGGCAGTTCAATGTTCCTTTTCACTAGCTCCTGTATCCTCAGTTTCCCTACAGATGCCCTAAATTGTTGGATAAATTACCTTCGTTGAAAACTGAATTACCTTAGTACTTTTCTGTTAACACAATTCAGCCAGATATGCTTTTTCCCATCAAAAGTTCTTCTTTATTTCGTTTCTTTTCAGTTCTTCTGATTTCAAACTGTTAGTCCCTCCAATATGGGCATACAGAAAACCTCAGTAACTTAGAAACCTGATCTTCTTATAGATCACAGGGAATGCTCTAAACACAGTTTTGGTTTTGGATTTGTATGTGTGTGTGTGTGAGAGAGAGAGAGAGACAGGAAAAAGACCCAAGTTGTAATTTTAATTTAAAACCAATGTATTCAATTTTAGAAATGTAATGGCTATTATTTAAAACTGATTGTCCACTATATGCCAGGTATACCTAGTTTCTTTACTTGGAACAGTGCTGTGAAGTATATAACAATCTTACTTTACACTTATGAAGCTAATAGACATTAAAGGGATTTAATCAGTTCACAGGAGTATTAAATGTAAGAGCTAATATTCAAATTCCACCCTAAATCAAGAGTCTACATTCTTTTTTCTTTTTAAAAAACAGAAAACAGAGTTTATTTCTCAAATAGCAGTCTGGAAGATGCTGAACAGCAGGCAGCTTTGCTGTCCCTGGTCAGTCAGAGATGGGTTCCTTTCCTATTGTTGCTTTGCCCTCTCTTAAGGATATCACCTCAGTTGCCTGGTCAGAACTCACTCACAGGCACATCTGGTCCAGCTTGCTCTGGAATGGTGGAGGTCAGACTGGAATGGGTAAGGGACCCTTCAAGTCCTGTATGTTGAGGGAGAAGAGGGTGAGGGAGTCTGGGTGCCCCTGAATAAATGAGGAGTCTTAAAGACTGGGGTTGCCCATCTCCCTATCTCTGGTACCCAGACCTAGAAAGCTACTCTCAAAGTCTGCATGCTTTCTATTAAGTCAAGTTGTCTTCCTTCTACTATTGCTGAGAGGTAATAAAAGAATGTTCAGCATGTTTTCAGCAGTATAATTGAGACCAACTTGCCCATGGACCTATTGGTAATAAATGTAACAAACCTGTGTTTGTAATTGGCAGTTATCATTAGAAGATAAAGTAGAAGTGGTTCTTCCCAGTTGCTAGACTCTCCCTCTGAGGGAGGGGTCAGGAGTGCCTTGGACTTAGCCCAGCTAGGGCCAAAGGCCAACTGGCTTAAAGGCTAGGATTGGGTTCCAGAAGAGCAAATCTAAAGCCATCTGATGAAAGCTAAATGGCCAAACACTAGGCAATCAGGGATATGAACATCCTGACTCAGTGGACATGAATTTGAGCAAACTCTGGGAGATGGAGAAGGACAGGGAAGCCTAGCATGCTGCAGTCCATGGGGTCTCAAGGAGTCGGACATGACTGAGCAACTGAGCAGCAACAAGGGGTGTGAACACCCCATCCAGAGTGCAAAGGCAAAGTTGAATTAAGATAGTATAGCATTGAGACTGGTGCGAACGAGCACAGGCATAGTTCAGTAAGAGGAAATCTTAGGCAATTTTCTAAAACACCTGTTATTGAAAGATATACAGAGGGGTTACCCTTCCTTAAAAGAGACAAGGTCTTCTGCGATGGCCTGGGATGATTTGAATCATAAGTGCCACTTACAAGCTTTGTTCAGACAGTGGCGTAGCCCTCTAATGAATGAATGACGGTGAGAACTGTGTTTTCTGAGTTCTTATTTAATATTTACAGCAACTTTTAAAGTGTTTAATTCTTTATCTTTTCTTCCTTTTTTCCCTCTAATTGTGATAAACACCAATTCTAGTGTGTCTCAATTCTTGGTCTTTCTTCCACTTTCTGTTTCTGCTTTAATTAGTTGTCTATATATTTATATCTAGATATATTTATATCTATGTCACGTTTTCTCTAGTTGTGGCAATCGGGGATACTCTAGTTGCGGTGTGAGGGTTTCTCACGGTGGTGACTCTCTCTGGCAGAGCACAGACTCTAGGGCGTGCAGAGGCCTAATTGTGGCTCATGGGCTTAGTTGCCCTGTGCCATGTGGGATCTTAGGGATCAAACTGACCAGGGATCAAACTCATGTTTCCTCACTGGCAGGAGGATTCTTAACTATGGGACCACCAGGGAAGTCCCATGACGTTTTTTTTTGCCTTAAGATTTTCAGAGGTATAGTTTTGTCTGTTACTTTGCCTTCTACAGAGGCTTCCTTTGTGGCTCAGACAGTAAAGCTTCTGACTACAATGCGGGAGACCCGGATTTGATCCCTGGTTCAGGAAGATCCCCTGGAGAAGGAAATGGCAATCCACTCCAGTATTCTTGCCTGGAAAATCCCATGGACAGAGGAGCCCGGTAGGCTACAGTCCATGGGGTCGCAAAGAGTCGGACACGACTGAGCGACTTCACTTCTTCACTTCTTTGCCTTCTGTATACCGACTGTCTTTCTACCTAGGAGATGTGAAACATCTCATCTTCATTGTGGTCAACAGGATTTGGATTCTAGGAGTTCTCCTTTCTTCAGACCCCTCTATTCCATCTAAGTTGGGGCCAAAACTCAGTGTGATCAAAACTCAGTTTAACTGAAAGTAAAGAGAGGCCTACGATTCACTGTTAGAAGCTTTGCTTCACGCCTGTACATGAGGAGGACGAAGGACATGTGAGGCTGTGAGCTATGGTGCCACCTTGGTGCTGGGCCTCGTGTTTCCCTGTCAGTGTCTCGTTCCTTCCGTTCCTATGGTCGGAAGCTGCAGTGATTGAGACGGGGGTTAAGCTAGTGTGGTCTTGCTCTAATAAAGACTCCTCTCCAATGTATTAGGAAATATCCTTTCATAACTTATTTCATGCTGCTCCCTTCAGCAGAAGGACTCCTGTGGCTCCCCCAAGCCTCATCTCAAATATCACCTCCTTAGAAAGCAGCCTCTAATTTCTCTAACTTAGGGTTGGCAAATATTTTCTATAAAGAATCAGATAGTAAATATTTTAGGTTTTACAGGCCAAGGGAAAAGAGAGAGCTATATAAGGTCTCTGTCCCAATGAAACAATCCTACTATTGCAGTGCAAAAGCAACCATAAACAATAGACAAATGGGAAGGGTTGTATTGCAACAAAATTTTACTTACAGAAAAAGCCAATAGACTAAATTAAGCCCATGGTTTGTTGACCTCTATTCTACTCAGATACATTTTCTTTTAACATTTATTTTTTATTTGGCTGCATCAGGTCTTAGTTGTGACATGATGGATATAGTTTCTTGACCAGGGATTGAACCCGGGTCCCCTGCACTGGGAGAGCATGGTGTCCTAACCACTGGACCACTAGGGAAGTCCTGACTCAGATATTTATTTTTCAACCTAATTGTTCATGCTTCCATTATCACATTTGTACTGTGAGTTTATTTCCACTAGAACATGAGTATCTTGAGAGTAAATATTCTGTCTTTACATCTTTCTGAACTGTGCAAAACAGCTTCTAGTGATTGTAGGTACTCTATAAACATTTCTGGAAGATAGTGGGGCAGAAAGGCAGGAAGAGGTGTGTGTTAGTTGCTTAGTCGTGTTCAACTCTTTGCGAACCCATGGACTGTAGCCCACCAGGGTCCTCTGTCCATGGGATTTCCTAGGCAAGAATACTGGAGTGGGTTGCCATTTCCTTCTCCAGGGGATCTTCCTCACTCAGGGATCAAACCCGGGTCTCCCGCATTGCAGGCAGAATCTTTACCCACCAGGGAAGGTAGGGAGCAGGGTCATGCGAGTCCTCTACTGATATGCAGTTGAATAAGACCTTACTCGAGTAAAACAAACAGAGGCTGTTTATGAAATGGTTGCATGGGGTTCTTCTGAAAGTCTGATTTCAGCAAGCTTGCATTTGGAGATTCATACAGGTGGCAGTCAGCCTCCATGATGCTCTTTAATAGTCTTACCTCCCGATAGCCATGCCCCCTCCCATGCTGACAGAGATGACCTCTGGAACCAGTAGGATAGTGTGGAAATAAAGGTACAGGATTTCTGAGGCAAGTCAGAAGAGACTTGTGGCTTCTGCGTTACTCTCTCTTGGATCACTCTTCCCAGAAAAAAATACTAATGGCTATGTCTTGGAGACGAGCAACTCTATAAAGTAATCCATGAGGCAAAGAACTGAGGCCTCCTGCCAACAACCAGCTGAACGAGCCATCTTAGAATTGGCTCTTTTTGCCTCAGTTAAGTCTCAGATGACTGCAGTTCTGACATGTTGCCTATAAACTCATGACAGTCTCAGAGCCACACTACTCAGACACTCCTGAACTCCTCATCCATATAAATTCTATGGAATAATAAATGTTAATTTTTGTCTGAAGTTTCTAATTTTGGAAATTATTTGTTATATAGCAATAGATAACATACAATAGACTCAGTGGCTTTCCTTCTATCTAAATTCCCTATAGTTTTGCAAGACACCTTGAACTTCTCTTCTTAGTTTTGAATTCTCTATTTGTTTAATGTCTGTCTATCTCCTTCAATGGAGGCAGAAACCACATCTAATTTTTCTTCAAGGACAACTCCTAGCATTAAAAAGGCATTAAAATATGTTTTGCTGCTGCTGCTGCTAAGTCGCTTCAGTCGTGTCCGACTCTGTGCGACCCCATAGACGGCAGCCCACCAGGCTCCCCTGTCCCTGGGATTCTCCAGGCGAGAACACTGGAGTGGGTTGCCATTTCCTTCTCCAATGCATGAAAGTGAAAAGTGAAAGTGAAGTCACTCAGTCGTGTCTGATTCCTAGCGACCCCATGGACTGCAGCCTACCAGGCTCCTCTGTTTTAGTAAATATCTAATAACAAACAAAATGAAGAATCCTAAACCCAAGAATGATTTCTTCCCAACATTTTATATCTCTAAAAATATTATAGTGATGTCATTCCCTAAATCATTTTTCACATAATATTAAAACATATGTGTGCCTCTATTATAGCATTATCACACACAGTAATAGTTGGCACTCTGTGAGCTCCATGAGGGCAAGGATCTTAGCTTATTGACTCGGCATTCCAGCATTTGCAAGTAGCCACCACAAAGGTGTTCAGTAAATGCTGCTGCTGCTGCTGCTAAGTCGCTTCAGTCGTGTCTGACTCTGTGGGACCCCATAAACAGAAGCCCACCAGGCTCCCCCGTCCCTGGGATTCTCCAGGCAAGAACACTGGAGTGGGTTGCCATTTCCTTCTCCAATGCATGAAAGTGAAGTTGCTCAGTCGTGTCTGACTCTTAGCGACCCCATGGACTGCAGCCTACCAGGCTCCTCCGTCCATGGGATTTTCCAGGCAAGAGTACTGGAGTGGGGTGGCATCAGTAAATGCTAGTGAGTGACAGATTAAGAGAAGTAATCAATCTGCGGAATGACTAAAGATGGACTTCTCATGATACTTATTATTCAAGACTTGAAGGTATGCTATCTCATTCTCTGCAGTTTGGAGGATTCTTTTCTTTGCTATGGAATCATCAGTTATACTGAATTAAAAAAAAAAAACCCTTCTAAAAAAACCCTTCTAATAATGCCCATTGATCAAACCAAATTTAAACAAGAGGTTCTACTCAGAAAGACAATAAACAAGAGGAAGGATAGTAGCATCTTCTGGTCCAATTTGGCAGATGGAGAACACAGGAAATATACATTCCATGAGACAAGTAGATCCATAGACTAGTCACTTCATGTTCATACTGAACCAGCAAACCCAAGAATGCAAGGCACAGATTCTATAATTAGAAGGGCTCCCTTGGGTCTTGCCTGGTGGTCCAGTGGTTCAGAATCCACCTGCCAAAGCAGAGGACACCAGTTCGGTCCCTGGTCCGGGAAGACTCCATTTACAACTACCAAAGCCTGGGAGCTCTAAAGTTTGTGCTCTGCAACAGGAGAAGACACTGCAATGACAGGCCCACACGACACAACAAAGAGTAGCCCTCACTCACTGCAACTAGAGAAAACCCGTGCACAGCAACGAGACCCAGTGCAGCCATAAGTAAATAAATACTTAAGGGCCCCCTTGAGAGAGACTGTCATTCAAAACATTAGAAAGTCCAAGTGATAACAGAGGAGTTGGGTGATACATGATACATAGAATAGTAAAACCCAGAGCAAAATACCTGAAACTGTATAGTATTTATTTAATACTCAGAGGGCTATGGGTACAAATACCATTATTATGATGTCAACAAGTCAGCAGATTCTTTTTGAAGAAATTTTTATTTTATCTTACTGTGGAAATTTCAGAGAAGGCAATGGCAACCCACTCCAGTATTCTTGCCTGGAAAATCCCATGGATGGAGGAGCCTGGTGGGCTCCTGTCCATGGGGTTGCTAGGAGTCAGACACGACTGAACGACTTCACTTTGAATTTTCACTTTCATGCATTGGAGAAGGAAATGGCAACCCATTCCAGTGTCCTTGCCTGGAGAACCCCAGGAACAGGGGAGCCTGGTGGGCTGCCGTCTATGGGGTCACACAGAGTCGGACACGACTGAAGCAACTTAGCAGTAGCAGCACTGTGGAAATTTATAATAGAACTGTTAAAGTCATTCTCAGTGAAAACAATACATCTAAAGTATCATGTTAAATACTGTATAATGTCACTTATATGTGGAATCTAGAAAAATGATATAGATTAACTTTTTTGCAAAGCAGAAGTAGAGACACAGATGTAGAGAATGAACGTAAAGATATAGAGCGGGGGAGGGGCCACCATGATTTGGGAGAATGGAGTTGACATGTGTACACTATTATGTATAAAATAGATAACTAATGAGAATTTACTGTATAGCACAGGGAACTCTAACTGATGCTCTATAATGACCTAAATGGGAAGGAAATCCAAAAAAGAGGAGATATATGTTATATAATCCAAAAGAAGGAGATACCTATTGCTGATTCACTTTGCTGTACAACAGAAACTAATGCAACATTGTAAAACAACTGAGTTCCAATAAAAGTTAATTTAAAAATGTAAATAAAGTACCATGTTATACTAGAAGGTATCAAACACGATCTATCTGACTGCAACCAAAGCTGCTTGTACAAATTATGTAATAAGTATACACTCTAATGAAGTTAGCCAGGGTATCCATTGATTTAGGAATGACTGAGAGTTGAATCAGTTACTTTTTTTCTGTTACTTACAGTTCCTACTGCAATGACTACTAGTATAATGTATTCATACTAAGGCATCCATGCAGAGTTCCATCATCAAAATGAGGTCATGTCTTTCACTGGTGATCTTTCTAACTGTTGATGACCTTCTCATCCCATATACAAAGAATTGCCATAAAGCAATAGCAAAAACAAATCTATCTTATATTGCCAAAGTATAATGACCGACATGAAACACTAAAGGAAAACAAAACAAAACAAAACAAAGATAACATTTAAGCTGGTACTCCCATATTCAAACACTTTCATTTGGATATTTAGTCAAAAAAACAGGAGGGCACAGTAATGCCAGCAATGGATCACACAGCTTTGAAGAGGATCTCCCAACAAAGCCACCAATGTACACTTGGTGTTTAATGAAATATAAAAGTGCAATGTTCTAGGAGACGGCTATGTTTATACAGTGTTGGTGTAAACACCATCTCAGCTCCAACTCTGGCTTGCAAGGGTCATGAGGGAAGGACTTTTGTTAACTGATGAAGCTGTTAATTAACAGTTCCGAAGACATAACCATGAAGGCCTGAATGCTAATTTTCACAGAAGTAGCCAATTTGATGTTATCCCTATTTAATATACTGAATTGCATTATATATTCTCAAACTATGATGGCAATCATTCATCCATATTTCCCCTCTTTGGTCATTCATCAGGTATTTATTTTACTACACATTAATTTTGGTGATAGAAAAGATTTTATTTCATTTTTTTAAGTGTCTTGACTTGTATCTTTTTTTAACATTCATTTATTTTTTAAAAGCCTATGATTTGCCTAGCCCTAGTTTCAGTATTAAGGAAATAGGGGTGAACAAAATGGACAAAAGTCTCTACTGTTAAAAACTGACATTTTAGTGATGGGAGCTAGACAATAAAAAATAATTAAAGTATAGGTATAATATGCCAAATGATTCATTGGAGAAAAATAAAGCAGGAAAGAGGGAAAGATAGCTGGGGTTAGATGGGATTGTAACTTTAAACAGAATGGTGAGGAAACGCCTCACTGAAAAAGCAACATCTGAGCAAAAACCTGGAGAAAGTGGTGTGTGTTAATCAATTCAGGCTGCCATAAAAAAACACCATAGGTTGGGTGGCTTAAACAATAGACATTCATTTTTTTCGAGTTCTGGAGGCTGGAAATCAGAGATCAGGGAGTTAGCATGGTTCAGTTCTGAGGAGAGCTCTTCCTGGCCTGTGGAAGGTAGCCTTCTTGTTCTGTGTGCACACGGAGACAGAGAGGGGAGGAGAGAGAGAGGGAGGGAGGCTGTGCTCAGGTATCTCTTCTCATGTGGACATTAACTGTTATATCGGGGTCCACCTTTATGACCTCATTCAACCTTAATTACCTTCATTAAGGCCCTATCTCCAAATAGGATACTGGGGGCTGGGGCTTCAACATATAAATACGGGTCGGGGGGACAACACAATTCAGTCCATTGCAGGTTATCAGTAATGTGTATATCTGGGGGAAGGATGTTTTGTTTTTAAATAGGAGTATAATTGCTTCGGGCTTCCCTGGTAGCTCAGCTGGTAAAGAGTCCACCTGCAATGCAGGTTCAATTCCTGGGTCAGCAAAATCTCCTGGAGAAGGGATAGCTACCCACTTGAGTATTCTTGGACCTCCCTGGTGGCTCAGACAGTAAAGAATCTGCCTGCAATGGGGGAGACTGAGTTCGATCCCTGGGTTGGGAAGATCTCCTGAAGGGGGGCATGGCAACCCACTCCAGTATTCTTGCCTGGAGAATTCCATGGACAGAGGAGCCTGGTGGGCTACAGTTTGTAGGATTGCAAAGAGCCGGACTGAAGCGACTAAGCACAGCATAGCACATAATTGCTTCACAATGTTGTGTTAATTTCTGCTGTGCACCAGAGTGAATCATCTATATGCGTACATGTATCCCTTCCCTCTTGAGCCTCCCTGCCACCTTCTCCCCCATCAGATGACCCCTCTAGATCATCACAGAGCACCGAACTGAGCCCCCTGGGGGAAGAATGTTTTAGGCAGAGAGTTTGGGACAAAGATACCAGTCAAGGAGTTGTCAGCATATAGATGATATTTGAAGCCATCAGCCTGGATGAAATCACCAATAGACTAAAAATACAGAAGCCAAGGTCTGAATCCTAGACTGAAAGGAGCAGTCAGTGAGTGCGGTAGGAGAAAACCAAGACAGTGTAGTGACCTGGAAGTCTAGTGGATAAAACATAGATATTTCAAGAAGGAGGAGGCAAGAGCTTTGTCATCAAGAATGAAGGCTGAGTTTTGACTGTTGGATTAACAACATGGAGGTCACAGGTGGCCTGACCAAGAGCAATTTTGGTGGAGTGGTAAGGGCAAAAGCCTGGTTTTGGAGTAGGTTCAAGAGAGACTGCGGAGAAGGCAATGGCACCCCACTCCAGTACTCTTGCCTGGAGAATCCCATGGATGGAGGAGCCTGGTGGGCTGCAGTCCATGGGTCACTAAGAGTCAAACACGACTGAGCGACTTCCCTTTCACTTTTCACTTTCATGCATGGAGAAAGAGATGGCAACCCACTCCAGTGTTCTTGCCTGGAGAATCCCAGGGACAGGGGAGCCTGGTGGGCTGCCGTCTATGGGGTTGCACAGAGTCGGACACGACTGAAGCGACTTAGCAGCAGCAGCAGCAAGAGAGACTGAGAGGAGAGGATTCAAAATATTGAGAAGACAAACAGCAAAAAAAAAAAAAAAAAAAACAGATAAATTGGACTGTATCACAATTAAAAACCTTTAGCTGCAAATGATACCATCAAGAAAACAAAAAGACAACCTACCATATGGGAGAAAATTTTTTATAAATCTGATAAGAGACTTGTATCCAGAATATCTATTTTTAAAAGCTTTATAACTCAATAGTAAAAAAAAAAAGCCCATTTTTTCCAAATGGACAAAGGACTTGAATAGTCATTTCTCCCAGGAAGATATGTAAATGGTCAGTAAGAATGTAAAAAGGTGGGACTTCTCTGATGGCTCAGTGGTTAAAGCTCTGCACTTTCAATGCAGGGGACGTTGGTTTGATCCCTGGTTGGGGATCCTACATGCTGTGCCATGCAGCCAGTAAATAAGTAAATGTATAAAATAAAACAAAATAAAATTACCTATGGCTGATTCATGTTGAGGTTTGACAGAAAACAGAAAAATTCTGTAAAGCAATTATCCTTCGATTAAAAAATAAATAAATTTTAAAAATATATAAAATTTCTTTAAAAAAACATAAAAAGGTACTCAAGAATCGTTAGCCATTAGAGAAATGCAAATCAAAACCACAATGAGATACCACTTCGCACCCACTAACATGCCTATAATATAAAAGACAAATATTTACAAGTGTTAGTGAGGGTTTAAGAAATTGGAACCCTCATATATTGCGGGCGGGAATACAAAATGGTTCAGAATTTTGGAAAACAGTTTGGCAATTCTTCAAAAAGCCAAACATAGGATTACCCTATGGCTTAGCAATTTCACTTCCAAAGATATATCCAAGAGAAACAAAAGTATATATCCACACAAATACTTATATCATAAGAGATGTACATGGATGTTCACAGCAGGATTATTCATAATAGCCAAAAAGTGGAAACAATTTGAAAATGTTCATCAACTGATAAGTGGATCAATGAAAGTGGTATATTCAAGCAATGGAATTATAATTGAACAATTCAAAGGACTCAAGTACTGGTGTATGCTACAACCTGGATGAACTTCAAAACATTGTGTTAAATGAGAGAATCCAGTCAAAAAAGATCACGTAGCATAATTCCTCTATATGAAACGTCCAGAATAGACAAGTCCATAAAGACAAAAAGATTAGTGATTGTATAGGGTTTTATTGGATGGGAGTGATTAATGGACTAGGGGTTGTTTTGTGGAAGATGAGAAAGTGCTTCTTGTTGCTCAAGTCTGTGAATATCTTAAAATCATTAAATTTTACACTTTAAATGAGTGAATTTTACGGTATGTGAATTACATCCCCATGGAGATGTGGTAGGGTTTTTTGGGTTTTCTGTTTGTTTTTTAAATTACTTATTTATTTGTTTTTGACTGTGCTAGGTCTTCGTTGCTGCGCACAGGCTTTCCTCTAGTTGCAGGGTGCAGAGACGACTCTCTAGCTGCAGTGCTCAGGCTTCTCATTGTGGTGGCTTCTCTCGTCGTGGAGCACGGGCCCTAGAGCGTGTAGGCTTCAGTAGCTGCGGAGCATAGTTTCAGCAGTGGTGATTTGCTGACTCTAGAGCTCGGGTTCAATAGTGGTAGCACATGGGCTTAGTCCTTCTGCGAGATGTGGAATCTTCCCAGTCCAGGGACCGAACCCATGTCCTCTGCATTGGCAGGCAGACTCTTACTCACTGGGCTACCAGGGAAGTCCCAGGTTCTTTCGTTTTTTAATTGCACAGTGGTGATGAGAGCCACAGAAATAAAACTCTAGGAGATACTTACTCATCACTGTTCGGGATCCAATTCTAAGTTTATCTGACTCTTAACCATTTTGCTATACTGCCTGCTAAGGATTATTTTCTTAAGTTAGATTCCTTGTAGAATTAATTACTGAAACAAAGGATCTGAACAATTTATTGGGAGGGCTGAAGGAGTCCATGCAGCCATTTGGGCTTGCCAGGTCCTTGGACCCTTTCTAAGCAAAATGATCCAAACTGTTCTTTCCTGCTCAAATGATATGACTCATACAATCTGTTTTGAATGAAATATACTCTGCTATCACAACTGATTAACCAGAGGCCAAGACACAAGTCCAAGGCAGCTATATACAGGCTAGTCAACTGCCACTGAGGCAGTAGCAGTAGCTTAGCGTTCAAAAGCAGAATTCACTGGAGAAGGGAGCGGCAACCCTCTCCAGTATTCTTGCTTGGGAAATCCCATGGACAGAAGAGCCTAGTGGGCTGCAGTCTATGGGGTCACACGACTGAGCATGCAAGTGTGAGCTGGGAGGAGGGAGATGGGTTGATAGCAATAAATAGAGGTGCTGCTGCTGCTGCTAAGTCACTTCAGTCGTGTCCAACTCTGTGCGACCCCATAGATGGCAGCCCACCAGGCTCCTCCAACCCTGGGATTCTCCAGGCAAGAATACTGGAGTGTGTTGCCATTTCCTTCTCCAATAAACAGAGGTAGAACTAAAAACAAAAAACAAAAACGCACAACTCAGTACTGAGTAATGGCAAATCAACCCAATCAAATGATCTCTTTAGGGACATATGCCAAGTGAACAAAACAAGGTGAATAACTCAAGCCCAAGTTGTTAAGCTTTTAGCAGCTGTGTGGTAAGTATAGAAAATGAATTATTTGTGAAGAGTTTTCAGTTGTTGTCCAAAGAATGAGCCCAAACACCTCTTGAAGACAAGCCCACACCGCTAGGAACCCACGTGTAACACATTGGTGCCAAGTTAATTATACTAATGTAATTATATGAAGCATTCTCCAAATGTAAAGGTTACAAAGAGAAACAAAGTCATTCCATCAGATTGAATCATTATACCAACAAAATTTTTAAATAAATTATCTTTTTGTTCCAAGGTGGGGAAAATGAACATGAACTAGAACATCTAATCCAGTAAGGCCTCTGAACCTTCTAAATATTCAACTGCCCTCAAGCCCTAACATCCTTTTCTGCTCTGCGCCTACCTAATAAATTTGCCTTTATGCCACTGGGAAAATATGGCAACCAGATAAGAACTTTCTCATCCTCTTACCACCAAATCCACCAACCTATATCTGCGTTAGCACCCATATTCTCAGGAGCGTCCTGTTCTTATTAAAGACCAACTGTCCCATTTAGGCTTTGTTTCACATTTCCTTTAGCCTAGTTATAGACTTTGCTCCTGAAATTTTCCTTAATCTCTCCTGCATTATCAATTTCTACCTTTCTATTGAAATCATGTGAACACGCTCTAGAATTTCCTTCCCCATACTTAAAAAACTCTCCTGGGAAATTAAAACAAAACAAACAAAAACTCTGGGGGTGGGGATGGTTTTCAAAGTATGACACAAAACTCAGAAAAATTCAGCTGTGTAAAAAAAAATTTCTTCAGAGAAAAATCAACATAAATTGAAAAGACATATTTGCAGTTCATATCACAAAGAGAAGGCTAATGTGCCTAATATATTCAGAGCTCCAACAAATTAATAAGACCAATAATCCTTTAGAAGGATTAAAAAAAGATAAAAAGGATAAGAAGAGACAATTCAAGGAAAAAGAAATACAAATAGCTTTAAAATTTTTGAGAATATATTCAACCTCACTTAAAAGAAATAAATGAAAATTTAAAATACACTAAGAAACCATGTTTCATTAACTAGATTGGCAAACATAAAAAAAATTAATAACATGATATAGGGAAACAAATACTCTTATCATTGCTGGTGGTAGAGATACTGATACAAATTATATTGAAGTCTTTTGGAACCATATCTATCAAACTCACAAATGTACTTATCCTTTGACTCAACAATTCCTCTAAATAATTTTAGATATATTGCCACACATGTGAAAAGACTTACATATAAAATTATTCATTGCAGTTTTGTAATAGCAAAAGATTAAAAGTAATCTAAATATTCATCAACAGGAATCACTAGGGGGTTGAATAAATAAATTATGGTATAACAACACAATGCAACCACAAGCAAAGTAAGTGGAAGACCTTTTCGTACACCTAAATGGAACGATCTCCAAGATATGCTGAGAAATAGAAAAGCAAGAGACAGAAACTGTGTGTAGAATGAGCTACCATTTGTGAACTTGTTTAAAAGGAGGGAAAGTGGAAGAAGATATGTATATTTGCTTGTACAAACACAGAATATCTCCAGAAGGATTCCAAAGAGAATGGAAACATTGGAATGAGGAAGGGAAAGGCTGTGCTGGGGACAAGGTGTGGGAGTGAGACTTTTCACTGTTCACCCTTTTGTGTCTTTATAATTTTGTACCTAGTGCAACCTATTCAAAAGTTGTTTCTTTTTTTTTTTTAAGTTTTTTCCAAAGTTTTCCCTGACCTACCTCCCCTCCCAGCTATCCTAATTCTTTACAGAACCACTCAAAGGGTTTGTCTATTTGCTATCTTTACTTTCTCATCTTTATTTTCTCTCCAATCCATTCAAACCTAGGTTTTATCCCCACCATTCTACTGAAGCTGCCTTGTTCAGGTCATTATAACCTGCATTCTCTACCTTCATCTTAGCCTCTCAACACTGTTCAACACTGTTGATTACTCCCTGCTTGAAGTAATTTCTTTTGTTGACTTCTAGGACACTTCATTCTCCTAGTTTTCTTCTTGCCTCCATGGCCACGCCTCAATCATCTTGGTTGGATCCTCCATGTAATTTCTAAAGATTGGCTCTCTCTTTGGCTCTTTTCTACTCTACCCACACTCTGCCCTATCAGTCTGATAGCTATCAGTCTGATAGCTTAAAATACTACCATTCACCACTTGATTTATAATCCAGTCTTGCCTGTCTCCCCAACCTTCCAGTTCATATAGTAAATATATGCTTGAAAATTCACTGGATGTCTAGCAGACATCTCAGATTTAACATATCTAAAATAGAACTCTTGGGACTTCCCTGCTGGTCCAGTGGTCAGAGTTGGTGCTTTCACTGCTGGGCCAGGTTCCATCTTCAAGTTCCTGGCGTGGCCAAAAAAAAGAACTCTTGACTTCTCCCTAAAACCTCTATCTACTTCAGTCTCCTCCAACTCAGTAAAAGACTCTTCTTGGGGCTTCCCTGGTGGCCCAGTGGTTAAGAATCTGCCTTGCAATGCAGGGGACACTGGTTCGATCCCAGGTCTGGGATGCTTCCACATGCCATGGGGCAACTAAGCCCATGTGCCATACAGCCTATGCTCCGAAACAAAAGAAGCCACTGCAACAAAAGTCCAAGCACCCCAACTAGAGAGTGGCCCCCACTCTCGACAAGTGGAGAAAGCCTGCACACAGCAACAAAGACCCCAGCGCAGCCAAACATAATAAATATATATATATATACACACACACACACACACATATGAAGACTCTTCTGGATATTATTCACAATTATTCAGGCCCAAAACCTAGGATCATCTCTGATCCCTCTTTTCCTGACACCTATATCCAATGATCAATAAGTTCTTTCAGTTTTACCTTGAAAATGTAACACAGATCCACTCGCTCACTTTTCGTCACAAGGAATCTCCTTTGAGTCACGTGGGATCTTTTGTTGGCCACGTGAACTGTCTAGCTGAGGTGCACAGGCTTTACCCCACAGCATGTGGGATCTTCCCAGACCAGGGACTGAACCCACGGTGCCTGCATTACAAAGCAGATTCTTAACCACTGGACCACCAGCGAAGTCTCCCATTCACTTCTTCTGTCTACAGCTTCTTAGCCTGAGGCATGATCATCTTTCTAGTGTGATGCTCATGGTAATTTAACATTTTTTTGCAACTACTGATAATTTAACATTTCTACCTCCCCAAATACAGCATGAGCCTCTCAAAAGTAGGATCCACATCTTAGTTATTTTTGTATTCTGTTATAAAATACAGAGCTTGGTACATTATAGCTGCTTAATAAACGTTTGTTGAATAAATAAACAATTAGGGGAAATTATGGTGAATGGTAACAAGTAAACCATGACTGAGGTAAATAACAGCACCCATATCCAGTGCCTTCTGTCATTTCCTTGCAGTTGTTTGCTAGAAAGGCCATATCTTTGTAACGTTTCATACAGTAGACACCCATTAAGTTTTCCAGCCAGCATTACATTTTCTGTGAACTGCTTTCCCCACCTCCCACCACACTGTGGTGGTGGTGGGTTAGTTGCTAAGTCGTGCCTGACTCTTGCGATCCCATGGACTGTAGCTCGCCAGGCTCCTCTGTCTATGGGGATTCTCTAGGCAAGAATACTGGAGTGGGTTGCCATTTCCTTCTCCAGGGGATCTTCCCGAACTAGGAATCAAACCTGGGTCTCTTGCATTGCAGGCAGATTCTTTACCAACTGAGCTATGAGGGAAGCCCCACCATACTAAATTCACCGTATGATGGTAGTGGGGCCACGGTACCATTTTGTGAGATTTTTGAATACCAAAGACACCACAAACTAAATAAAATGTAAGGAAAATCCCCTTGGACAGAAGGTTAATATTATTAATGTAAAAATAACTCCTATGAATTAATAACAAAGTGATAAACAGGAAAAAACTGGGCAAAAAATAAGAACAGGCGGTTTATTAAAGATAAAATGCAAATGTTAAAAAAACAAAACAACAAAAAACAGAAGATGGTCAACTTATAGTCAGAGAAAAACAAAATAGATTTATTTTTTAAAAGTATTATGATTATTATTTTGACCACACTGAGCAGCTCCGTGTGTCATACAGCAAACTCCCACTGGCTATCTATTTTATATTTGGTCATGTGCTTTCTCAATTTGTCCTGTCCTTTCCCTCCCCTGCTGTGTCAAGTCTGTTCTATCTGTCTATGACTCTACTGCTGCCCTACAAATAGGCTCATCAGTACTCTTTCTAGATTCCATATATATATGTCAGTTCAGTTTAGTCGCTCAGCCATGTCCGACTCTTTGCAACCCCATGAATCACAGCACGCCAGGCCTCCCTGTCCATCACCAACTCCTGGAGTTCAAACTCATGTCCATTGAGTCGGTGATGCCATCCAGCCATCTCATCCTCTGTCGTCCCCTTCTCCTCCTGCCCCCAATCCCTCCCAGCATCAGAGTCTTTTCCAATGAGTCAACTCTTTGTATCAGGTGGCCAATGTATTGGAATTTCAGCTTCAGCATCAGTCCTTCCAATGAACACCCAGGACTGATCTCCTTTAGGATGGACTAGTTCGATCTCCTTGCAGTCCAAGGGACTCTCAAGAGTCTTATCCAACACCACAGTTCAAAAGCATCAATTCTTGGGCGCTCAGCTTTCTTCACAGTCCAACTCTCACATCCATACATGACCACTGGAAAAACCATAGCCTTGACTAGACGGACCTTTGTTGGCAAAGTAATGTCTCTGTTTTAAATATGCTATCTAGGTTGGTCATAACTTTCCTTTCAAGGAGTAAGCGTCTTTTCATTTCATGGCTGCAATCACCATCTGCAGTGATTTTGGAGCCCCAAAAAATAAAGTCTGACACTATTTCCACTGTTTCCCTATCTATTTCCCATGAAGTGATGGGACCAGACACCATGATCTTCATTTTCTGAATGTTGAGCTTTAAGCCAACTTTTTCACTCTCCTCTTTCACTTTCATCAAGAGGCTTTTTAGTTCCTCTTCACTTTCTGCCATAAGGGTGGTGTCATCTGCATATCTGAGGTTATTGATATTTCTCCCGGCAACCTTGATTCCAGCTTGTGCTTCTTCCAGCCCGTCGTTTCTCATGATGTACTCTGCATGTAAGTTGAATAAGCAGGGTGACAATATACAGCCTTGATGTACTTACTCCTTTTCCTATTTGGAACCAGTCTGTTGTTCCATGTCCAGTTCTAACTGTTGCTTCCTGACCTGCATACAAATTTCTCAAGAGGCAGATCAGGTGGTCTGGTATTCCCATCTCTTTCAGAATTTTCCACAGTTTATTGTGATCCACACAGTCAAAGGCTTTGGCATAGTCATATATATGTGTATTAATATACAATATTTGTTTCTCTCTTTCTGACTTAATTCACTCTGTATAACAGGGTCTAGGTTCATCCACCTCACTAGAACGGACTCAAATTCATTCCTTTTAATGGCTGAGCAATATTCCACTGTATATATGTACCACAACTTCTTTATCCATTCATCTGTCTATGGACATCTAGGTTGCTTCCATGTTCTGGCTCTTGTAAATAGTGCTACAATGAACATTGTGGTACATGTGTCTTCTAGAATTGTGGTTTTCTCAGGGTATATGCCCAGTAGTGGGATTGCTGGGTCATATAGCAGCTTTATTCTTAGTTTTTAAAGAAATCTCCATACCATTCTCCATAGTGGCTGTATCAATTTACATTCCCATTAACAGCGTAAGAGAGTTCCGTTTTCTCCCCTTTCTTGTCATATCCAAAATATTGTTGCCAAATCCAGTGACATGAAATTTTTCCTCTACTTTTTTCTCCTGAGAGTTTTATAGTTTTAGTTCTTTCATTTAGGTCTTTGATCCATTTTAAGTTAATTTTTGTATATGTTATTAGGTAAGAGTCTGTTGCACAAGGGTATCCAGTTTCCCCAAAACTCTTTGTTGAAAAGACCATTTTCTCCATTGAAAGATCTTGACATCCTTATTGAAAACTGTTTGAACATCTATGCAAAGATTTATTTCTGGACTCTATTCTATTCCATTGGTCATGTTTTTCTTTATGGAAAATAGACTTTTATTGACTTTCCTGGAAGTCCATAAAACTAAGATCTCACATGCTGCATGGCGAAGCAAAAAAAAAAAAAAACAACTATAAAAACAAAAAAAATAGACTTTTAATATACTATTTTTAACTCTTCAGATTGGTAATATATCAAAACATTGATAGCATTCAGTACTGGAAAGAATATGGGGAGATGAGAACTCTCATACATTGCTGGGGGAAATAACAAGTTGGGAAAGTAATGTGGCAGGATCTTTCAAAATGTAATATATCCTTTTAACACAGTATATGGGATCTTTTTTTATAGAAATAAAAATGGCAGTACATAAAAATGCCAGTACCTATGTGTACAAAGATACTTATTGTGGCATCAGTTGTAGTGGGAAGAGGTCAAATTGGAAAATAGTCAGGTAGCTTTCTCTCCATGCATCTTTGTTTCCCTGGGGTCACATGCTTTCTCTTCTCTCTTTCTCTCTGTATGTCTTCTTGGACTTACAGGACCATCAAGGTCACCAGACTTGAATCTCTCTGATCCTACAAATTTAAGTGCTCACCATGTCTTAGTCTAGAGTTTCTACTTTGTTCATTTACAAATCTGCTAATGTCACTTTTTATAGTTTCTAGTTCTCTGCCAAATTGTTCAAGTATAACTTGTTATCTCCTAGAACATAGTAAACAGAGTTGTTTTATAGTGTCTGCCCACTGATTGTAACATCAGAGTTCCTTTGGGTCTGTTTCTATTATCTATCATTTCTCTCCTTCCTCATAGTATCTATTCTCCTCATGTGCCTGGTTATCTTTGTGCTGGCCACTGTATTTGAAAAAAAAAAAAAAATTGGGAATTCCCTGGTGATTCAATGGTTAGGACTCTATGCCATGCTTCTACAGGGGGCATTGGCCAGGGGCACAGATTTAATCCCTGATAGAGGAATTAAGGGGCTTCTCTTGTGGCTCAGCTGGTAAAGAATCTGCCTGCAATGTGAGAGACTTAGGTTCGATCCCTCAGTTGGGAAGATCCCCTGGAGAAGGAAATGGCAACCCACTCCAGTATTCTGGCTTAGAGAATTCCATGGACTGTATAGTCCACAGGGTCACAAAGAGGCAGACATGACTGAGTGACTTTCACTTCACTTCAGGGGAATTAAGGGGCTTCCCTGAACAAAGCTAGTGGAGGTGATGGAATTCCAGTTGAGCTATTTCAAATCCTGAAAGATGATGCTGTGAAAGTGCTGCACTCAACATGCCAGCAAATTTGGAAAACTCAGCAGTGGCCACAAGACTGGAAAAGGTCAGTTTTCATTCCAATCCCAAAGAAAGGCAATGCCAAAGAATGCTCAAACTACCGCACAATTGCACTCATCTCACACCCCACTCCAGTACTCTTGCCTGGAAAATCCCACGGACAGCGGAGCCTGGTAGGCTGCAGTCCATGGGGTCGCTAAGAGTCGGACATGACTGAGCAACTTCACTTTCACTTTTCACTTTCATGCATTGGAGAAGGAAATGGCAACCCACTCAGTGTTCTTGCCTGGAGAATCCCAGGAACGGCGGGGCCTAGTGGGCTGCCGTCTATGGGGTCGCACAGAGTCGGACACGACTGAAGCAACTTAGCAGCAGCAGCACATGCTAGTAAAGTAATGCTCAAAATTGTCCAAGCCAGGCTTCAGCAATATGTGAACCATGAACTTCCAGATGTTCAAGCTGGTTTTAGAAAAGGCAGAGGAACCAGAGATCAAATTGCCAACATCCGCTGGATCATGGAAAAAGCAAGAGAGTTCCAGAAAAACATCTATTTCTGCTTTATTGACTATGCCAAAGCCTTTGACTGTGTGGATCACAATAAACTGTGGAAAATTATGAAAGAGATGGGAATACCACACCACCTGACCTGCCTCTTGAGAAATTTGTATGCAGGTCAGGAAGTAACAGTTAGAACTGGACATGGAACAACAGACTGGTTCCAAATAGGAAAAGGAGTACGTCAAGGCTGTATATTGTCACCCTGCTTATTTAACTTCTATGCAGAGTACATCATGAGAAACGCTGGGTTGGAAGAAGCACAAGCTGGAATCAGGATTGCTGGGAGAAATATCAATAACCTCAGATATGCAGATGACACCACCCTTATGGCAGAAAGTGAAGAGGAACTAAAAAAACCTCTTGATGAAGGTGAAAGAAGAGAGTGAAAAAGTTGGCTTAAAACTCAACATTCAGAAAACGAAGATCATGGCATCTGGTCCCATCACTTCATGGGAAATAGATGGGGAAACAGTGGAAACAGTGTCAGACTTTATTTTTGGGGGCTCCAAAATCACTGCAGATGGTGACTGCAGCCATGAAATTAAAAGACGCTTACTCCTTGGAAGAAAAGTTATGTCCAACCTAGATAGCATATTCAAAAGCAGAGATATTACTTTGCCAACAAAGGTCCGTCTAGTCGAGGCTATGGTTTTTCCAGTTGTCATGTATGGATGTGAGAGTTGGACTGTGAAGAAAGCTGAGCGCCCAAGAATTGATGCTTTTGAACTGTGGTGTTGGAGAAGACTCTTGAGAGTCCCTTGGACTGCAAGGAGATCCAACCAGTCCATCCTAAAGGAGATCAGTCCTGGGATTTCTTTGGAAGGAATGAGGCTAAAGCTGAAACTCCAGTACTTTGGCCACCTCATGCGAAGAGTTGACTCATTGGAAAAGACTCATGCTGGGAGGGATTGGGGGCAGGAGGAGAAGGGGACAACAGAGGATGAGATGGTTGGATGGCATCACTGACTCGATGGACGTGAGTCTGAGTGAACTCCAGGAGTTGGTGATGGACAGAGAGGCCTGGCGTGCTGCGATTCATGGGGTCGCAAAGAGTCGGACATGACTGGGTGACTGAACTGAACTGAACTGAACTGGCGGCTCAGATGGTAGAGAATCCACCTGCAATTTGGGATACCTAAGTTCAATCCTGGGGTTGAGAAGATCCCCTGGAGGAGGGCATGGCAACCCATTCCAGTACTCTTGCATGGAGAATCTCCATGGACAGAAGAGCCTGGCGGGGTACAGTCTATGGGAATCACAAAGAGTTGGACATGACTGATCAACTAAGCACAGCAGTGTAGCACAGGGGAATTAAGACTCCACATGCTATGCAGCAACCCCCCCAAAAAATGATGATATTTTCCTCCAAAGAGGATTATTTACTGTTCTCTAAATATTGCTCTTATGTTACATTCCTGTGCTTTTTCATATGCTATCCCTTAGTCAGGATTTCATCCCCTCCTATTCTAGTAAACAAACTACCATTTCTTTTCAAGTATCTCAACAGTCCCTTGGACAGCAAGGAGATCAACCAGTCAATCCTGAAGGAAATCAACCATGAATATTCATTGGAATATGCTGAAACTGAAGCTCCAACACTTTGGCCACCTGATGCGAAGAACTGACTCATTGGAAAAGACCCTGATGCTGGGAAAGATTGAGGGCAGGAGGAGAAGGGGGCAACAGAGGATGAGATGGTTAAATGGCATTACGGACTCAAAGGACATGAGTTTGAGAAAACTGAGGGAGATAGTGAAGGACAAGGAAGCCTGGTGTGCTATAATTCATGGGATTGCAGAGTCTTAGTGACTGAACAACAGATTGTTGCCTCATCTCAAAAACAAGAAAAAAAAATAAACAAAAGTGCAAAGACAGACATTCCTTCGTCGGTATGCTCTTTGTAATGTGCAGAACCTTTTCAGAGCAATTATTCTATCCTTCAAGGTAGGAATTATTTTTTCACTTATGTGTCTTTGGATTCTATGTCTTCTATGAAAATTAAAGAATGAGGAATCTAAGCAATTACTACAAATTCAGAGCATTCCTCAGGGATTCCCGTATCAATCAATGCAACCAATTTCACTCCAAGGGAGAAATGGCAAAATGTTTTGAGAACTAAGGACCAATCTTTGGCAGATATTTTTAAGAAAGATAAGGAGGACAGGGAGGCCAAACAGGCTATCAAGCACCAATCACCTTCATCTTCATCAAGAAACCATCTTCATCATTCAACCATATTCCCCAAGAAGAAGAGAGTAGGAAGAAAACACACAGAACACTAATAGTAGCTCTTTGAGGAGGAATAAAAAGAGAGGTTGAAGTATGACCAATTATACAAAGCAGGAAGGAGGAAAGAAAAAAATATCATTAAAAGTTGCTTCAACTCTAATGAGAAGACATCTACTGTGTTTAGAAAAGTATCTGTAGCCCAAGACCAAAGATGAAACAAAATAAAAATAATAAAATTTTACCCAAAAAATGAATCATCAAGTAGATTAACTAGTTTTTTTTTCCCCTAAAATATGCTTATTTAATAACAGTGTGAAACTTCTGGTATTCCATAGGTACTGATAACTTGAGCCACTTCTTTGATCTTTTGAAAGCCTTCATTTCAATAGTTGTGGCTTCCAGGCCTCAGAATCATTAGTGAAATGATGGCTTTAATATAATTTCCTAAGGTCTGCATGGGAATTTTCAGTCTATTATGTTCAAGAATCTAACCTTCTCCACTCCAATAATTTTATTTCTGTATACAGAAGGAAAAAAAAATTAAGTTGGGGAAGGACTAAAGAAAAGACAGAGTAGACCAGGCTGTTTCAGTAAATGCTTGTGAATGAACTAATGGCTACGGAAGAAGAGTTAGGAAGGAAAACAGGCTTGGGGCAAGTGCTGATCACGTCTTGAGCACACTGATTCTTAAAGAACACTGGCTACTTATGTAATACTCTTGCCGAAAATGTTTAACTTTAATCATAAAGAAATAATCTGATTAATCCAATTGAGACCTTACCTCTCCAAAAATGGCAATGTCATAAAGTAAAAAAAAAAAAAAAAAAAAAGGTGGGGAATTGTTCTAGAATAAAGGGAACTAAAGAAACGAAAAATGCTCGAGTTTCCTGGTGGTTCAGTGGTTAAAAATCTGCCTTCCGATGCAGGGGATTGCAGGTGTGCCCCTTAGTCTAGAAACTAAGATCCCACATGTTGTGGGGCAACTAAACCCGTGCGCCGCAGCTACTGAGCCTGCGAGCTGTGAGCCGCAGCTAGGATGTGACACAGCCAAATAAATGAACTTAAGAAATAAAATAAAACTAAGAAAATGCCATGATGTCTACAGTGTGCAACTTACTTCTGAAAGGATCATAAAATCATATTTTTTAAGGTATGGATGTATATATTTTTAAGATATATACATATATACACATCTTAGCAAATAAGACAAAATATTAATGTTATCAATTCATAAATTTAAATGATGGCATGGATGTTGTACTATTTTTTCCATTTTTATATAGAATTGAAATTTGTAAAAAAAAAAAAAAAGAAATTTGGAGAAAATGATAAAAGTGTACTTCTCTAGCTAAATAAGAAAAAAAAAAAAAAAAAAAGACATTTACTGGCCATGGGTCTGTCAGTGTTTAAAAGCAAAGCAGTATTCACGGGTAGAAGGACAGTTATTTCAGAATGCTTCTTGGAAATCTTACTTCAAAACCAGCAAAATCTGCTGGCTGATATCCCCCACTGAACCCTCAAGATGAAAGAGCTATGAAAACTAATGCTTCTAAATGGCAGAGATAAACAGGCTCCATATATCACATAAACGGGGATGAGACAGAAAAGGTAGAGCAGCCAGTTTAAGTAAAACCAGAAAGAACCTTGGAAATAAATTTGTTTGTGATATTCCCTGTCTTCAGATTCATGATCTGAAGAAATAATTCCACCTGTACATATGGGTTCCTCCACATTCCACCTTTATGGAGTCAAGTACAAAGACGATTAACTTGAATGGTGCTAATATGAGTAAAGCTCTCTGAGGAGGAAACAAACTCAAGGCAATAATTTTTAAAAATAATATAAATATTATAAGCCATATTCAGACAAAACAAATTCAGTGACCCAGTTAAACTCTTTGCTCTCAAAGCTGAAAGTTAATGAAAGCAATTTTTACAAGTAAATCAGGAAAATAAATACTGTGGAAGTGAAGAGAACATGGACTAAGCAGCTCAATTCTGTAATGGTATTTAACCAAAAAGTATCTGTTAAAGGTGACAAATCACAAAGTAAAGCAACAAAAGTGAAGAAAAATCTTTGAATACAATATACTTGTTCATTGTAAGGTTATTGATCTGCACTCATGCTAACTGCATTGCTAACTTAAGGAGAGAACTAAGCAACTTTCTGGAGCCTAAAGACAAAAATAAAATCAGTTATTTCAATTTAGTTTTCCACTCATTCAGGGTCAGTTTTCATTCCAATCCCAAAGAAGGGAAATGCCAAAGAATGTTCAACCTACTGCACAATTGCACTCATTTCACATGCTAGCAAGGTAATGCTCAAAATCCTCCAAGCTAGGCTTCAACAGTACATGAACTGAGAACTTCCAGATGTACAAGCTGAATTTAGAAAAGGCAGAGGAACCAGAGATCAAATCACCAACATCCACTGGATCATAGAAAAGCAAAAAATTCCACAAAAACATCTACTTCTGCCTTATTGACTACCCTAAAGCCTTTTACTGTGTGGATCACAACAAACTGGAAAATTCTTAAAGAGATGGGAATACCAGACCACCTTACCTGTCTCCTGAGAAACCTGTATGCAGGTCAAGAAGCAACAGTTAGAACCGGACATGGAACAACTGACTGGTTCCAAATTGGGAAAGGAGAATGTCAAGGCTGTATATTGTCACCCCACTTATTTAACTTATATGCAGAGTACATCATATGAAATGCCAGGCTGGATGAATCACAAGCCAGAATCTAGATTGCCAGGAGAAATAGCAATAATCTCAGATATGCAAATAACACCACTCTTATGGCAGAAAGTGAAGAGGAGCTAAAGAGCATCTTGATGAAGGTGAAAGAGGAGAATGAAAAAGCTGGCTTAAAACTCAACATTCTAAAAACTAGAATCATGGCATCCAGTCCCATCACTTCATGGCATATAGATGGGGAAACAACAGAAACAGTGACCGACTTTATTTTCTTGGGCTCCAAAATCACTGTGGATGGTGATTAAAAGACACTTGCTCCTTGGAAGAAAAACTATGACACACCTAGACAGCATATTAAAAAGCAGAGACATCACTTTGCTGACAAAGGTCTGTATAGTCAAAGCTATGGTTTTTCTAGTAGTTATGTATGGATGTGAGAGTTGGACCATAAAGAAGGCTGAGTACCGAAGAATTGATGCTTTCAAACTGTGGTGTTGGAGAAGACTCTTGAGGGTCCCTTGGACCCCAGAGACCAAACCAGCCAATCCCTAAAGGAAATCAACCTTGAATATTCATTGGAAGAACTGATGCTAAAGCTGAACCTCCAATACTGTGGCCACCTGATGCGAAGAGCCAACTCATTGCAAATGACCCTAATGCTGGGAAAGATTGAAGGTAGGAGAAGGGGATGACAGAGGATAAAATGGTTGGATGACATCACCAATTCAATGGACACGAGTTTGAACAAGCTCCGGGAGATGGTGAAGGACAGGGAAATCTGGTGTGCTACAGTCTATGGGGTCACAAGGAGTCAGAGCAACTAAGCGATTGAATCACGATTCAAATATTTTTTGAGTACCTGCTATGTGTAAGACACTGGGATTGGTAGTGAGTGGTCATTGAAAATACAAATAGGAAAATGAGCTCCTAAATTTAAGGTATATATGAAAACATATTTTTAATGTATATAATTCACATACCATAAAAATTGACAGTTTAAATGTAAACTGTGTAATTTGGTGCTTTTGAATATATTCACAAAGTTGTTCAAGCATTCAATTCAGTTCAGTTCAGTTCAGTCGCCCAGTCGTGTCCGACTCTTTGCGACCCCATGAATCGCAGCACACCAGGCCTCCCTGTCCATCACCAACTCCCGGAGTTCACTCAGACTCACGTCCATTGAGTCAGTGATGCCATTCAGCCATCTCATCCTCTGTCGTCCCCTTCCCTTCCTGCCCCCAATCCCTCCCAGCATCAGAGTCTTTTCCAATGAGTCAACTATTCGCATGAGGTGGCCAAAGTACTGGAGTTTCAGCTTTAGCCTCATTCCTTTCAAAGAAATCCCAGGGCTGATCTCCTTCAGAATGGACTGGTTGGATCTCCTTGCAGTCCAAGGGACTCTCAAGAGTCTTCTCCAACACCACAGTTCAAAAGCATCAGTTCTTCAGCACTCAGCCTTCTTCACAGTCCAACTCTCACATCCATACATGACCATAGGAAAAACCATAGCTTTCACTAGACAAACCTTTGTTGGCAAAGTAATGTCTCTGCTTTTGAATATGCTATCTAGGTTGGTCATAACTTTCCTTTCAAGGAGTCAGCGTCTTTTAATTTCATGGCTGCAGTCACCAATTCCAGAACATTGTCATCATCCCCAAAGGAAATCTTGCACCTATTAACAACCATTTCCCTTTTTCCCCTTCCTCTAGTCTCTGGTGGCCATTAATCTACTTTCTGTTCCTATGGTTCTGCTAATTCTAGACATTTCATATAAATGGAACCATACATTATGTTGCCTTTTGTGATTGGCTTCTTAAACTTAGCATAATGTTTTCAAGTTTTATCCATGTTATAGCAAGTACTGGTACTTCATTCTTTTTTATTTCTGAATATCATCCCACTGTATGGATATACCACATTTGTTGATCCATTCATTAGCTAACAGACACTTGGGTTTTTTCTATTTTTTGGCTATTTGAATATTGATACTATGAACATTTCTGTACAAGTTTTTGTGTGAACAAAGTTAATACAGAATGATTATACTAATTAGGTATAACTTAATAGAGAAGTAATGGAATGTGTTAAGCATCATTTAATGGATTTTTACTGGCTTTGACTGCCCAGCACTTACTCCTCCTTCTCCTTAGAAAGAGTGCCCATATTCTCTTATGTATAATCACTAAAGGAAGCTTCACACTCAAAACCAGGATAGACACTATTTGGCTTAAGCATAGCACATGCTATCTCCATGGACATTGATCAGTTCAGTGATGGGCAAGTGATCTCGATTCAGGCCAATGAGATATGAAAAACCTTTGCTGGGGCTTCTGGGAAAGATGCTTCCTTGTTATTCTGAAGGAGCTTCTGTAAGAGATGTCCTCTTCCCACTAGAGATGAAGGAAGCACATGCAGCCCTCTTAGAAACTGCTACATCCATACTGAGATTATGAAAGAGGAAACTTTGGAAAATCAAATATTTTAGAAGAAGAAATAGAAAAAAACTAGGTCTTTAGTAACATCACTGAGCCTCAACACTGAGAACCAAACTTTGGTTTATTGGTTGATAACTAGTAAATTCCCTTAATTAAGTTTGAATGAGCTTTAAGCTAACAATCCAAAGATTACATCATAGTATTAACAGAAACTAAAATTTTACAGCACTTTTATAGTATAACTTCAAGCTATGTGAATTCAGTGGTAGATACACTGGCTGCTGCCTGTGGGAGTCATGAAAGCCTTTATGTGAAAAGTAACATTTGAATTACAACTTGCAAGTCATAAAGTATTTACAGAGTACAATGGGCTAAACAAAATTAAGCAGATTTCTTTTACTGAAGATGTTCTCAGAGACTTTAATATTCATTCATAATTATTCATAACATGAATCATCTCCAAGTAAGGGATATAATATACAGTGTTTATTAAATGTATTTCACCTGGAACACCTACTAATATCTCAAGCAATCGGCTGGCTTGGGAAACACTGATATGTTTTGTGTGTTAACGGATGACTAGAAGAGAAGAACAAGAGCATCTTGGCCATCTTATTAGGACATTTTTATGAAGAGAAGAGCATTTGAAACACATTTTAAGAGATTGATAAGTACTGACCAAGTAGAATGGATGTAGGTTTTAAGTCAAGCTCGTCAACTAAGCTCTTCAGTCAAGAAGAAATCTGAAAGGGTAGTCAGTGGTGAGTCACTTTAAAGTTTATCAGTAACACCCTTTTGTCTGGAGTCCTGGAGCAAATTCAACAAATAAAAGAAAAAATTTTCTCACTTTAGCCTTTCTAAAAAAAAAATTATTAATAAAAAAAGGCCAAAGTGAGAAATCTTTTTAATGTATTGGCCGCTGTATTTATAGGAAATACTTGCAGAACAGAGGCATGAATAATAAGCATGATTCTTTTATATTTGAAAATATATTTGATACAGTGATTTATATTTGATAAAGTGACTCTTTCATATTTGATAAGAAACTTGGTAATGTGTGTGTCACATTCAGCTTCACTATATAATTGTGAATACACCCTGAAATCAATCTACATTTTTTCAGTTCTGGCTATCCAATATGAACAATTGATAGTTGGAGAAAACTCCACAAGTTTGTAGGGATAAAATAAGAGAATTAGAGTTGTTACTTTATTAAGACAGAATCATTAAGTCTCTAAAATTCACTCACAATTATCGATGGTAACTCCCTTAGCTCCAGATTAAGAGGTCTTTCTCTTCTATGTTTTTCCAAATATATAAATAACAGGCCAATGAAAGGAAAAGAGACCACTGATACATATCCATCTTTATTTTCCAAAGAAAACTGTACACCTTTGACATAAATTGCTTTCAACAAAGACTTCAGTCAGTCAGTCAGTCAGTTCAGTCGCTCAGTCGTGTCTGACTCTTTGAGACCCCATGAATCACAGCACTCCAGGCCTCCCTGTCCATCACCAACTCCCAGAGTTTACTCAAACTCATGTCCATCGAGTCGGTGATGCCATCCAGCCATCTCATCCTCTGTCGTCCCCTTCTCCTCCTGCCCCCAATCCCTCCCAGCATCAGAGTCTTTTCCAATGAGTCAACTCTTCTCATGAGGAGACCAAAGTATTGGAGTTTCAGCTTTAGCATCAGTCCTTCCAATGAACACCCAGGACTGATCTCCTTTAGGGTGGACTGGTTGGATCTCCTTGCAGTCCAAGGGACTCTCAAGAGTCTTCTCCAACACCACAGTTCAAAAGCATCAATTCTTCGTTGCTCAGCCTTCTTCACAGTCCAACTCTCACGTCCATACATGACCACTGGAAAAACCATAGCCTTGACTAGATGGACCTTTGTTGGCAAAGTAATGTCTCTGTTTTGAATATGCTGTCTAGGTTGGTCATAACTTTCCTTCCAAGGAGTAAGCGTCTTTTCATTACATGGCTGCAATCACTATCTGCAGTGGTTTTGGAGCCCAAAAAATAAAGTCTGATACTGTTTCTACTGTTTCCCCATCTATTTCTCATGAAGTGATGGGACCAGATGCCATGATCCTAGTTTTCTGAATGTTGAGCTTTAAGCCAACTTTTTCACTCTCCTCTTTCACTTTCATCAAGAGGCTCTAGTTCCTCTGTACTTTCTGCCATAAGGGTGGTGTCATCTGCATATCTGAGGTTATTGATATTTCTCCCAGCAATCTTGATTCCAGCTTGTGCTTCTTTCAGCCCAGCGTTTCTCATGATGTACTCTAGTTTACACATAAAAAGATGGCTTGGGGGTGGGAGTAGGAGATTAACTAATAAAAGAAACCCAAAGATCATTTCTAGAAAAGCTACAAGGCAGAAGGAAGAAAATGTAAACACCCACCTCTCTAAGAGTAAAGCTTCCAGGGCTTCCCTGGTGGCTCAGTGATAAAGAATCTGCCTGCCACCACAGGAGACTCTGGTTCAATCCCTGGTCCAGGAAGATCCCACATGCTGTGGAGCAACTAAGCTCATGCACCACAACTACTGACCTTATACTCTCTAGAGCCCAGGAGCCACAACTACTGAGCCCCGGTGCTGCAACTACTGAAGCCCATGTGTCCTAGAGCCCATGCTCTGCAACAAGAGAAGCCACTGCAACGAGAAGCCCTCACAGCAACACAGACTCAGCACAGCCAAAAACTAATAAATAAAAATGTTTTTTACAAAAGAGAGTAAAGCGTCCATTGATGTCTTACATCTAACAGTCAGTGCTTATCCAGTCTCTAGGATGAAACAGTATCTCACATAAGGCATACCTATCAATGAAAAGTGAAAGTCACTTAGTCGTGTCTGACTCTTTGTGACCCCATGGATAGTCCATGGAATTCTCCAGTCCAGAATACTGAAGTGGGTAGCCATTCTCTTCTCCAGGGAATCTTCCCAACCCAGGGATCGAATCCAGGTCTCCCGCATTACAGGTGAATCCTTTACCAGCTGAGCCACAAGGGAAGCCCATACCTACCAATAGAAGGCCAATTTGTCCCAAAGTAGGTAAAGTACACAAAACCAAATTTCTGAGCTGTAAGATGCAGATGCTGGATAAATAATGTGTTCACAGCGTACTTCTTATCTACAACTAAGTCTTTAAAGGTAGAGAAAAACCTGAGATACTCCTTAAGGTACCAGGAGTATTAAGGTACATTCACTCCCAAGTTTTTCTACTTATTGGCTGAGTCTCTAGCTGAACTGTCTTAAAAATATATGAATTATAAGAAAGCAATTGAGTCTGCTCTGCTCTTTAAAAATTGCTACAGTATTCTTAGGACCCAAAGTCTTATTCTTACCCTAAAGTCTTCTACTTCCCTCATACTAAATAATTTTTTCTTGATATTTTACTCTGTTCCCTTGAACATGATTCCCAAAGGTCTTTTCAAATAAAGAATTCAATATTTTAGGAAAAAAGATAGGGTACATTTTCAGCAGAATCAAAAGGCAATTCAAACTCTACTCTGTGAAACTTAACAAAACATCACACATTCATTAAAAAAAATATTCTAAGTCCTTTTGATTGTTTCATTGGGCTATGGTAATTTTTATCGTAAAGACAGGTATTATCAACCACAGTTTTTCTTAAATTACTTTCAAAATATTTCATAAGTATAAAATAATACACATTAGACACACAAATACAAAAGGATATCTTTCATTATCTTAAAACTGTCCCAGTTACTCCCCATGGTATCACTCCAGGAACTAAAAATCAAGAAAATACAATTATTTTTTCACCATTCATCAATGGTAAAAATGGAAAGAGAAAGATAGAATGCACAAGCTAAAGTTTCTCTTAAATGATAAAAAGGCAAAAACCAGGAAATAAAGAAGATCCAGGTGACTGACAAGAATTGAGAGCTAAGAAAAAGGTAAGAGGAGGAGAAACTGAGGGAGAGATTGACAGGCCTACATCCAAAAATTGGGCTGTAGAAAATATAAGGTAGAACGTGGTAGAAGATGGATACTGAGATAGAAAGACCACTTGGGAGTCAGGATATTGCATTCATGCCATACTTCTGAGGTATCAGCTTTATGATATTAGCTCTGTTTCCTCATCTCAAGTATCAGGAGACTGAACCAACTGCTTCTGATATTTCAACTCTATGAACTGCTGGATGGACCCCAGGTGGCAGAAACTAATATAAGCCAAGATGGAAATCTGGAGGAACCTGAAGACTAGCAGGAGTCTCACAGAGAGTGACAAGACAGAGGGACAGCCAGGGTAGGAAAAGTAAGTGAGAAGTTAAAGATTCAAGAGCAGATACCACATGAACTATCTCCATTTTTCTACCAGTTCCCTAAGAGAAGGGAAAACACATCACTCTCTTAATAATACACTTGCCATCAGGTTGAGCCATATGAAATTGTTGACATTTGTTAATTGATATTTTCCATTATCTCACTTGGAGACAAGGCATCCCCAAACTGATGACAAATAGCTGATTTACACTGAGTCACATGGAAAATGATAGATCTGATTTCTTAATTTTTTGATAAAGCTGATGTACTCAATAACTAGTAAGACTAGTAAATGGCCCCCACTGTCTATAATTGTGGTTAATCTCTGTATTTTATAATTCTGAATGCTACATATTCCCCTTTTTTTCATCATATTGTCTTAATTCTCCACCAATTAAGGAAACTGAGTCTTAGAACAACAGAAATGAAAACACATGATTTAAAGAGGGCTTCCCTGGTGGCTCAGTTGGTAAAGAATCCACCTGCAATGCAGGAGATGGGTTCCTTGAGTCAGGAAGATCCCTTGGAGAAGGAAATGGCAACCCACTTTGGTATTCTCGCCTGGAAAAGCCCAAGGACAGAGAAGCCTGGTGGACTACAGTCTACAGGGTTGCAAGAGTCACACACAGCTTAGCAACTAAACCACCACCATCAATATTAAAGAGACCTTGAAATGGAGTGGCCTATGGAAAGAAGTTTAAACAATAAAACACCATCACTCTATGGAGGAGGGGGATTAAAATAATACCACATAAAAGAAGCCTACCATGTACAGAAAATAGTTGGCAATAATAAAGATATTAAACCTACAAGAGGAGAGATAACCCAGCTCAAAAACTTCAGATTGATCCTTGCCTAATCATGAAGGAACTGAAAGAAGCATTTAGTTATGTTACTTTGGTTCTCTAGTAGAAGGAACTAGCTCTAAGGAACCAAGAAACTAAAAAGAGAAGTAAAAAAGGGGTGGTTCAACCTTTGTCATCCAACACAAATACCAAACAATTAAGTGGGTGTAAAAAGAGGACTGACATCTGGATATCTGAGTTGGGCCCTAACTCTATCACTAACTTATTACGTGACCTTGAGCAGTCTTCTTCCAAAATCTCAGTTTTCATCTTCAAAGTGAGGGTGGGACAATTGTTATAAAGCAATGTAATTTCAAACTTGCAGAAAAATTTCAAGCATAGTAGAAGGAACTCCCTTAAGTCCTTTATCCAAATTTTTAAATTATTTCTATTTTTTCCATTTACTGTATTATTCTCTCTTTACATATAGACTTATAAATACATGTATTTTTTACTAAACCATTTGAGACTTAGAAATACACACTTTTACCCCTAAATACATAAGTGTGTTATTTATTAGGAACAAAGTCATTCTCTTATGTAACCAGTGCGTGTGTATAAAAATGAAAACATTTAATGCTAATACAATACTATTATCTAATTTACAGTCCATGGACAATTTTGTCAATTGTCCTAAAAACATTATGTAGAGGCTATTTTTTTTTCAGGGTTTGGGATTAAATCTAAGGGTCATACACTGCATTTACATGTCATGTCTCTTTTGTCTCTTTTGTCTGTTTTAATCTGGATGGATCAGTTCCTCAGCCTTTCTTTTTGTTTCCTGACCTTGACATTTTTGAAGAGTACAGGCCAGTTATTTTGTAAAATGGCCCTCAATTTGGGTTTGTCTGACATTTCCTCATGATTAGATTCAGTTTGTGCATTTTGGCAGGATTACCACGGAGGTGATATTGTGTCCTCAGTGCTTATTAAGAGGTACATGCAGTCAATTTGTTCCAATATCAGAGATGTAGGTTTGATGACTTGGTTAATGTGGTGTTAATGAGGTTCCTCCACTTTCTTTGTAACTATTAAATAATTTATGGAAAGATACTTTGCCTTGTAAATATCCTGCTACTCAACAAACTTTCACTCACTGGTTTTAGCATTCATATTTATTCATTGTCAAACTACTGAAAGAAAAACTTTCACTTTTGCTACATTTATGTAATGATTCATTTACTTATTTATATCAGTGTGGACTCATGGATTCTTATTTTATTCAATGGTTTAAAACCCACTATTTGATGTTTGGCAGAAACCAACAAAATTCTGTAAAGCAATTATCCTTCAATTAAAAAATAAATAAGTTGAAAAGAAAAACAAACAAACAAAAAAACCCCACTACTAACAGTATTTATTTTTGATTAAAGCAGAAGTTCTTAATCTTTCATTATACCAAGAACTCCTTTAGCAGTGTGGAAAAACCTATAGATCCTTTCTCAGAATAATGCTTTTAAATGCATAAAATAACTATAGAGGATATTACATAGGTTTACAGAGGAAACCTATTATACTGAATAATTATCAAAACTTTTTTGGTAGCTTGTGGGATCTTAATTCCCCAACCAGGGATCAAACCCATGTCCCCTCCATTGGAAGTCTGAAGTCTTAACCATTAGGCTGCAAGAGAAGTCCCCCAAATTTTAAAAATGTATGATACAGTAATGAATGTATTTCTTTATTAACACAATAAATAACAAGATCTCCTAGTAATGAATACAAACTGTATCAGCATGTCTGCAGCAACTGCAGTGTTGTTATGAAATTACCTGTGATTTCTATCACTGACTGTCACAAGTACAGTACTGCTAATACTGCTGTGGTTTTGTTTCATTCAGACTAAAAAGAAATGTTAAATTTCAATTATGAATTAGTGAAAATAAAGATGTGATTTTCCCCAGTCCACATTCAGGACCCAATGTATTCTATCCTGGATGCCAGGTTAAGAATCCTTGGAATAGTCTTTTTGTTCCTCTACCACTCTAAGGCCTTGCCTTAACATAACATCATTTTTTAAGCCCAAAATTTCAGTCCCTCAATGTAAAAGTTCTTTCATCAATGTATAAAAGCTAAATGACTCAGATTTCAAGTAAAAGAAGAAATTACTTTAAAAATCCAGAGCTCTGCAGCACTGAGGCAAAGAAATGACCCACTGTATGACCTGGGGCTGGTCATGGGTTCAGCAAGATTCTAGATAGAGAAACTGAAGCCCAAATAAGAGGAATGACTTACCAGGATCCCAAATAGAACAGTCAGAGGCAGTGACCAGAACAATCATCTTTAGAAAGCTTGATGATAAAAAGATTTACTAGGTATCTATTCAAACTATGGCTCATAAAATGACTAAATAAATGGAAGCCTTATGACTTCCAAGTTGGATGCAAGTGAGGATCCATGTATGCTATATGACCCAGAGGTTGACAATAAAGGGAAAAACAAAACCTGAATTCCTTTATGATAATGCTGATGACTGTGTCAATTTTTCTATAGGTTTTAGTCTACAACGTGATTTTCCCTTAGGAAATCAGATGGTGCCACTGATCTCCCAGTTCAGTAAGAATAAACCACAGCAGTCTGACTCTAATGTCTATGGGGCACAGTTGCGTGTGTGTGTGTGTGCATGCGCACACACTAACTTGCTTCAGTCATGTCCGACTCTTTGTGACCCTCTGGACTGTAGCCCACCAGGCTCCTCTGTCCATGGGATTCTCCAGGAAAGAATGCTGGAGTGGGTTGCCATGCCCTCCTGCAGTACACATGAGAGTTCAGAAAATTATCCCCAGATTTAATGAAAAGTAAAGCACTAAAGAGCCTCTTGATGAAAGTGAAAAAGGAGAGTGAAAAAGTTGGCTTAAAGCTCAACATTTAGAAAACTAAGATCATGGCATCTGGTCCCATCACTTCATGGCAAATAGATGGGGAAACAGTGGAAACAGTGTCAGACTTTATTTTTCTGGGCTCCAAAATCACTGCAGATGATGATTACAGCCATGAAATGAAAAGACGCTTACTCCTTGGAAGGAAAGTTATGACCAACCTAGATAGCATATTCAAAAGCAGAGACATTACTTTGCCAACAAAGGTCCATCTAGTCAAGGCTATGGTTTTTCCATTGGTCATGTATGGATGTGAGAGTTGGACTGGAAAGAAAGCTGAGCACCGAAGAATTGATGCTTTTGAACTGTGGTGTTGGAGAAGACTCTTGAGAGTCCCTTGGACTGCAAAGAGATCCAACCAGTCCATCCTAAAGGAGATCAGTCCTGGGTGTTCATTGGAAGGACTGATGCTGAAGCTGAAACTCCAATACTTTGGCCACCTGATGTGAAGAGCTGACTCATTGGAAAAGACCCTGATGCTGGGAAAGATTGAGGGCAGGAAGAGAATGGGAACTACAGAGGATGAGATGGTGGGATGGCATCACCCACTCAATGGACATGGGTTTGGGTGGACTTCGGGAGTTGGTGATGGACAGGGAGGCCTCGTGTGCTGCGGTTCATGGGGTCACAAAGAGTAGAACACGACTGAGTGACTGAACTGAACTGAATACATTTTCACATGTAATTTCTTCATTTTACTCATGAAAGACTATGTTCTTGGGGTTTTTACAATTTAACTTCTGAATCTGTTAGAAGTAGAATAGAATTGAGCTGAAAACCTAGTTACACTATAATATAGCACCACCCCCATGAAAGGTATCAGTCCGCAAACCAGGACGTTAACAGCAAAGTTGCAGTAACTGGAAGCAGGAGCCCAGCAGAAACATTCAGAGTAGCAGACTAAAGCTAAAGCTTATAAAATCACTGTAGAAATGTAAATTTGAATAATAAAGTTCAAATGCAATGCATCCTTAATTGATCTAAAAGTATTTAGATTTAAGTTATATGTTTAATCTCAACTGCAATTGATTTTCTTTCGCGGTGGGGTAGGTAAGAGTTTTGACTCTGTCTAACCTAAATACTCTTGCCTGGAAAATCCCATGGACAGAGGAGCCTGGTAGGCTGTAGTCCATGGGGTCGAAAAGAGTCGGACAGGACTGAGCAACTTCACTTTCACTTTCATGCATTGGAGAAGGAAACGGCAACCCACTCCAGTGTTCTTGCCTGGAGAATCCCAGGGACGGGGGAGCCTGGTGGGCTGCAGTCTATGGGGTCGCACAGAGTCGGACACGACTGATGGGACTTAGCAGCAGCAGCAGCAACCTAAATAAAAGGATTTGATTTCCAAAGTTTGAATTCCACTGCAAACTAGATTTTTCTTCTCTACCACTGGTATTCCTTAAAACTCCCCATCAGAGAATTCCCTGGTTCAGTGGTTAGGACTCTGTGCTTCCATTGTGGGAGCATGGTTCGATCCTTGGTTGGGGAACTAAGATCCTGCATGCTGCATAGTGAGGCCAAAAAAAAAAAATTTTAAAAATCTTCACCAAATCTGTGTCCATAATCAAGTGCTTAAATACAACACTGTTTTATCTTTCCTGAAATAAAAGCTACATTTATGAACACTCATGCAAAATTAAACAGCATATAATTCCTAAGGCCTTCCTAGCTTTCTTCACAATTTAAAATCTGGAGACCTGGATATTCTTACACTTGCATTTTTCTTTCCTACCATTCCCATAATCTCATTTTTCAATATTGAACTATCGTTATTCATATTCCCATTAAATCACTGCCCACTCCTGATCTTTTCTATTTAAATGCTTCTTGGCTCTCCAGAACCTGAGAACTGCACATGAACATGGGGGAAATTTCTTGGAAACCTCAAATCAATATAACTTAAGTGATAAAAAAAAAAAAAAATCAACCTAGAAATAACAACGAATTTTTACTGATTTGAGCCTATGGTAGAGAATTTTATCTCCACTTACATTGCTTCTTAAGAACAGCCCTCCCTAGCTTGTCAACTTTATCTCTCACAAAAGACCTAATACAGTGCTTTACGCATAGAAAACATTTATTTACTGAACAAATGTTCAGAAAGTTTATCATGCAACATTCAGTCAACTTAAAAAACTGCCTTGAAACAATCTGGACTGGTTCTTCAGACCATCATTATGCTTAGAAGACATCAGTCCAATAAGTAATTTAGAAATACTTGCAATAGAAGGAAATAGTGATAAAACAGTCATTTAAAAGAAAGTCCCACCAGTGACTTTTCTGGTGGCTCAATGGACAAGAATCTGCCTGCCAATGCAGGGGGCCAATGCAGGGGACATGTATTCCATCCCCAGTCCAAGAAGATCCCACACACCACAGAGCAACTTAGCTCATGCACCACAACTACTGAGCCTGTGTGCTGCAACTACTGAAGCCCAAGCACCTAAATTCTGTGCTCTGAAACAAGAGAAGCCACCACAATAAGTCTGCACATGTCAACAAAGAGTAGCTCCTGCATGCAGCAACTAGAGAAAGCCACCAGCAAGGAAGACCCAGCATAGCCAATAAAGAAAATAAATTAACAAAACAAAACAGACCCATATTTACAATGCTTGGAATGAGAATCTCAAAACATTTGAATCTGAAATAATGAATCTCTTGATATACATAAAATTACACAAGTCTTTTCCTTTAATTCCCACTTACAGCTTTAAAGTTTGTGATACGCAAAAAGTTTAGAGACGCAGTGCCTCAAGATTCTCTATGACGTCTTTTGCAAACCTCTCACCTACTGGAGATAACTTTTAACTGGAGCTGAAGCCCAGGGAAGAATTGACTTTAGGGATTAAGGTGTGGAATTTAGGAATAATAATCAACCATACTAACAAAGCGGTTCTGTGGTGTCTAAGAAGGTAAACACTCTGCCTGAAATACAGGAGACCCAGGTTCAGTCCCTGGGTGCGGAAGATCCCCTGGCGGAGGCAATGGGAACGCACTCCAGTATTCTCGCCTGGAGAATCCCATGAACTAGAGGAGCCTGGTGGGCTACAGTCCACGGGGTTGCAAACAGTCGGACGTGACTGTGCGATTAACACTGATACTAACAAAAAGGAAAAGTTTGTTGTTGTTGTTGTTGTTGTTACTGGGAGACAAATTATGTCAAAATGTTTTCAAAACCAAAAACATGATCTCAAATTGGGGAAGGAATACGAGAATTACAACATCTAAGAGAAAATATTACACAGTGCTTTTAAAAAAGACTTCACATTGAATAAATAGCCTATACATAACCTCTAAAGTCACCAATTGACTCTTTCTCTAATTTAGAGGTCGCTACATGGTTGATTTGGGATAAATTGTTTCTATGGTGTTTGCCAACTGGGCTCGATGGTTTGGCCTGAAGGATTGAGGGTGCCAAAAGACTGGGACTGGCTTTCCAAGGTTGCTTAAATTGTAGCAAGTCAAGGGTTTCTCTTTCCAAAGCCAGTTACAGTGTTTGCTTTTGGGGACAACTCAAAAGGAGCCTTTTCATACTGTACATGGGAGTCTCCTGGCAAGAATACTGGCGTGGTTTGCCATTCCCTCCTCCACCGGACCACGTTCTGTCAGGTAGTTAGCGTCACCCACTCAATGGATAGGAGTTTGAGAAAACTCCGGAGATAGTTAAACGACTTAGCAGCCTGACGTGCTACGGGCCACCGGGTCAGAGAGTCGTACACGACTTAGCGACTGTACAACAACAAGGAGCCTTTAGAGTCCAGCTCATCGGAGCTCTGGACTTTAACTTCCTCATCTGTAAAATGGAGCAGCCATCGCCTGCAGGAGGAATACAAGGTACTACCCAGAGCCCCACCAACGTGAACGCAGCCATCCAGTTAGGGCTGGGAGGAGGCGGCGCCGAAAGGAGCAAGAACAGGGTAGTTTGCAGGAAGTGCTTAAGGGTTGGGAGGGGAGATAGAAGGCGGAGGCGGGAATGTGAAAGCTGAGCCCTAGCTGCAGAGTTCGTACCGAAGCTCAGGGGAGGCGGGGCGAAGCTGGGGTGAAGGGGTTAGTCAGTCGACGGGCAAGATGGGCCACCTCCCCCGAAAAGAGAGGGCTGGGTGCGGGGGGAAGCTCTGAGGTGGCGGCTGAGGAACGCGGGGGGAGGGGGGAAGAGAACGCGCTCAAGAAAGGGGCGGGAAGCGCGTGCCCACCGCACGCATGCGCGCGCCTAGCTCCTCCAGGTCTCAGGCCTGGGTTTCTGACCGCGCGCCCAGCGCCGACGGTGCGGACGTTACTGGAGGAGGAGCCACACGATCCCTCCCCGCCGGGACCTGAAGGTCCTGCAGCGCATTTCTCGAAGTGGCGAGTCGCCACTTGTTTCTTCACTAGGCATTTAGGAAGCAGAGAAAGGGAACACGTTTCTGCCTCTTCTTTTTTCGTTCCCCTCCCCCAAGAAGAGTGGGGAGGGAGGTCCTAGGCGTGTCAGGGAGAGTCCGCTCCGGGTTTTCCCGCCCACTTTAACTCTGTGAGCGCTTCGACCGCGCGGCGCTTCACTCCACCCGGCGCGTCCGAGCCCTCCGCCGGAACTCGTTCCGCCTCCACTACACATATTTCTCCAGGAATGGAAAGTGGGACCTCCGACCTCTTTCCCAGAGCTCCCCAGGCCAGAGGGCTGTTCCTAATCTTTTCGGAGTTCCAACTCCCGACAGCCTCTGGCAGCTAGAATTCTCTGAATCAGGTCGCTCTCAGGGACTACTTGACGTCTCCGTGCGCTCGGTGGTGCGACCGCGCTCTGAGCTCTTCCTGGAAACTCCCGCCTCGGGGAGCCAGGAGAGCCCGGCCGGGGGGAGGGGAGCGGAGGGGACGCACACGCCCCCTGTCCCGGGGGAGGGCTCCGCACCCCCGCCCTCCTCCCCGCGGGGAGGGGAGGGAAGGCAAGGCAAGGCAAGGCGCGAGAGGGGGAGGGGAGAGCGCGGGGCACGGAAACGGGGTGGGGGGGCAGCTTCCCGCCCCACCCCCTGTCTGGAGAACAACGGGTTCCCGCTGCTGCCCCCTGCCGCCCACAGCGCCCCGCACCCCGCGCTCCTGCCCGGCCCCGAGAGGGGCGTCGGGGGAGCTGCAGCTGCCGGGGCCGTGGGAACCCGAGCCGACGCTTATAAGAACTGACCGGTTTCCTGTCAGAAAACTTCCAGTTACTTTAGAGAAGCCCGTTGGGCCAGCTTGGTCCCAGGCGGAGTTGGCCACATTTCACTACAGCCCGGTGACCTCCCTTCTACTTTAAAACAACGGGGAATAAGCTTCGGGGAAGCAGTCGGTTCATAAAACCAAGAGCAACACCACGTTGCACCGCTCTGACTCAAAGGAAATTAAACAAAATACTGATTGTGGGGAATTTTTAAAGGGCTACTAACAGAAGGAACTCGGGCTTTTCAAGTGAAAGCTTTTATCCCCTCTGTATGTACACAAAGATTTAAAGTCATGAGAATTTATTACAGCAGTACATCTGCTTGTAAGCGTACAGGAGTTTGTGGTTTAAAAAAACCTTAGTGAACTTTTTGAAAGAGAGGCGTTTGTTTCTGAATCCAACAGGAAAAAAACCAATTCGAAAAAGCTTGAAAAAGTTCAATTAGAATAGCAGCCACATTTCAACATTTCCCAGATTTTGCAATATTAAACTGTGAAGGTTTGTGCCAAATTTTAAGGCAAGAATTCTTACTGCCAAATTACAAATTTCTCAAAATGAGGGGTGTTCAACCAAATTGCTGCCAGACCCCATGAACAGGCACTAACAGCACTGCTATAATTACACCTTATTATCTCCCTCGCAGCCTTATTTGATTCACTGCCTGATAAAATCCTATTCCGGGTGTCACTAGCTGGCCTTTTTCTGGGGCTGAACAATCACACTTCACCCATGCCTCAGTTCCTCCAACGCCTCTTTAGCTGTGTAACCCATCGCTTTCTATTCCATTCTTCACAGTACATCTCTTCCAAAAATGCAGCCCAATCAGATAGATTCTTTTCACCCTAGCTTCCCTAGAGACTAAGAAATGAAGAAGATGAAAACAAATTTATCAGAGATACTCACAAGAAAAATTTCTTCTTTGAAGAAAAGGATTTAGGCCAAGAAACTAAATTTGTTGTTTATCTAGAGCCCCCTACGGGGATTTAGCATAGTGGGTTGAATGCAGTTAAACCAGCTTAATCACTTTCTTTGTTCTGGGCTCTTTGCATTTATTTAATGTTGTATTTTAACATGATTTGACACAAACTAAACTAATTTCTTCTGTTAGTGTAGTCTACACTGTAGACCATACAACATGACCAAACGTAACTTTCTGTGGAACCTTTGACTTTTTGTAGAATTCTGTGCTAAACTGCTATATGACCAAGACTAAAAAGGGGGGTTGGGGGGAGGGGTGGGCAGGAAGTCGTGTGTTCATTTTTTTTTTAATCCAGAGATTTTAAAAACACAAAAAGTTGACCATTATAAACCATTTAATTCTTTGGAAGATCTGTAGCTCCACAGCCCTTGATGAGATCTACATTTACTCATTTTTGAAAGTAGGTTGGTTGGTTTGTTTCAACCGGGAAAAAAGGAAGAGGGCATGCCAGATCTTCTGCCTGATAGATTATAATTCTTCTAGCCTTTACTCTCTCTTAAATAACAATTCTACCCTGCTTCTCCCCAGCCCCAGATTGAAGGGCATTCATTCACAAATGACTCTTGAGCTTCTTTCTGAGTGTCTGCTTCCTTATAAAGCCAAAACCTCAATACTAAGGCTCAGTGAATTAAGGTTTGTAAAGATGGACGCAGAAAACCTAAGTACCTAGGAGGAATAATCTCTTTTCTGTTCTACCTTTATTTTCCAGGAATAATAATATTTGTCCTTTACTATGTGTGAGATAGGCACTTCTAAGCTCTTCATATGAACTAACTCCTTACTGCAGGCCTATGAGAAGTGGGTACAATTGTTGCTATTATTTTACAGAGGATGAAATTGAGACAAAGAAGTTAAGTAACTGGCACAACCCAGGCTGGAACCTACAGAACTAGGTTTTAAACCCAGACTGTTTCCATTGTGCTTCTCATCACCCAAGCTGGTTGTCAGTTTGACTGTCCATAAAATGAAAAGTCATCATTCATTAATTCACCATCTTTTGTCTTCAGAATGTCCCCTGTATGACCAAGTCTAGGGTTATGCTTTTTCCTCTGGAACTCCAGTAAAGTGAAATCTGTTGAGATCTGCTTAGGAAAAGCATTCCCAAATCAGATTACTCTCCTGGAAGCTAGCCTCAAACTGTCAGCATATGCATTGTAAATGTTAACCGGGACAGACACATCCAACCTCACCAGATTCAGAAAGAAGCAAGATGGTTAAAAGTGATTTGGATTCTCTGATGTTGAAATAGGTAGAAACCAGGAGATGAAGTGGGAAGAGATAAGGTGATAAAAGCTGAGAGAAAATAAATGTAACATATGTGCACAGGGAGAGATCAGTCTGACAGAGCAAAGAATGAGGATCAAGGTCATGCAGAAAAGAATTGAATCGTGTGCATGTGTTACAAGAGAACTAGAAAAGGAGCATAAACGTGAAAATCAAGTACAGAACAAAGAAGGGTGGCGGGGTGTCAGGTTGGTTTTTTTCAGCAAGTGGGGCTTCAGATGAATTAAATACAATTTTAGGCTGGATTAATAGAAATACAGCATCTGGAACAAGGAGAGAGCTCCACTTCATTCTATGTTAGACCTCATCTAGGTAACGTGCTCACTTTTAAAGGAATGTAATAAAGAGAGCAACCAACCAAGATGGTGAGGAGACTTGAAATCCAGGCTTAGTAGGAAGAGTTGAAGAATTCATAAGTGATGGTAGAGCCATCTTGAAATACCTGAAGAGCTATTGTGTGAAAAAAAGAATTAAGACTTGTCCTGAGAGGCTCTAAGATTCTAAAACTGATGATTTAGGAGCTTTAGAGACACACACTAGCTCAGAATATGGAAGAAGTCACGCAAATATGAAATAGATTGTCTTAGAATGTAACAAGCTCCACATCCATCACTAGAAGTATTCAAAATATATGTGGAGGCTGGACCATGTAGTATTGAGGTGCCTTTCATCCTTGCTGCCATTCACCTGGTCACTGTAAAAAAGGGGGAAAACAATATTACATACTTCAGTAGTTTGTTGAAAAACACTTAGCACATAGTGATGTGAAAGCACTCACTAAAAGTCAGCTGATAATAACATCCCTGAAGTTCTAAGAGCCAGGATTTCTAAATTTATCAGTGGGCGACTATTTAAGAGTTGTGTTTATAGATCACTTCTTTAGCATTATCAATACTATCCTGAATGGTGGCTTGGGTATCAGTTGGCACCTTTAGGAGATTTTGGTGCAACTAAAACTTATTTAGTAACACCCAGGGAGCAGGATGGTGAATTCTATACCGCCAGGATCTTAAAATTGAATTGTAGCATTACACTGCAGTCAACGCAGTAAGATAATGTGGGGTGACTGTAGGAAGGGTGGATAAAGTAAAATTAATAAAATCTGGCAGATGAGAGAAATCAAGCAGTACAGCTTTGTGTTGATGGTTGAAAAACAATAGCAGCTAGGTCAGCCTTAAATTTCACATGCAAGAGTCCGATGAGACGGCTCATTTTGAGCAAAATGTGTCATGAAGCCCATGAAACTGGGAAAGCTGGAGACAGAAACAAAGACAAGCCCACCAGCGAGCTGGTTACTTGCTTACCCCAGGAAAGCAGTATGGTAAAGATGAGGCTATTTCATGGAGAATAAGGCTCATCTCAGCTACATCTTCAAACAAATAAACATACATGACCGTTAAAAGGTTCAATGAAGCTGTCTTAGCAATCAGACTTATTTAGATTCTTTTTCCTCCTACCAAAAGGGGAAAATGGAAAGGAGACAAGACTGCTGTGGAGTAGGGCAAAACTAGGACTAGAAACTCAGCTCTGCCTCTGCTAGAGGAGCAACTAGAGCAAATGACTTTACCTTTCTAAGCCATAGTTTTCTTCTCTGTAGAATGGAAATAATAATAACATCCACCTCATGGCATTGTTGTTGAGGGTTATATAATTACATGTAAAATATAGTTAGGACAATGCCTGACACAGAGTGCCTAATATATTAACAGAATAAATTTTATTGGGGAAGCAGGGAAAAAAGTGTGACCATATTAATATCTGTGATACAGATTCTGCCATGTAGAGATAGTGATATTATACAAAGGGAATGAAGAGCCACGACCACTGCATAACCGTCCCATCTTAGGTGGTCACTAAAGGGCATAAAACTTACAATTTGTGTAACTTACAGGAGAAAGTCAGCTGAAATGGAATTGCAAGTGTCCTTGCTCCAAATACAAGGTAAATGATTTCCTTCTCTCTCCTTTGGTTCTGTTTTTCTCTTCATGCTTTAATCATTTTGACACCAAGCTGTACAAAAGTAATTTAAAATTAACATGTCTGACACTTGGTAGCTAGCAGAACCTGATTCTGAACCCTGCCCCCTCTTCAGAGTAGCCAAAAGTCTTCTTTGATTGGCTACTGGTCCTGCAGCAGCTGATGAAGGGCCCAGGAAAACACATCCAACAATTAATTTGCTAATTTAGTTTTCTGTTTAATTTGAAACCAGAAAATCCTCAGTCACCCAGGAGCTTGGCTCTCTGGCTTGCCTTCTGAAACTTCTCTTTCAGTAGTGAGCAAAGAAACACAAAGGGAGAAGAAAGCTTACCTTCTTAGGTACATACCATACCGCCTGTGCCCTCCTATCTTCACAATGGTTTTCTATAGGATCACAGTTCACACCTCTTTTCACCAGGAGAATTGGGAGCAAAACATTCATACTCGGGGTAGGTAAAATGCTTCCTGAGTTACGGGGAATTTCCAGACCAATATATGTTCAGAATTTAGGGTTACAGACAGACCCAGATGGGCTTCTAGCGTTAGAAGTAAGGATTGCTTTAAATTGTAAAGTGGCTTTCAGGTTCCCTGGGAACTTTCTGGCTGATTTCAAAAGGAAGAGGCAAATTTATATCAGAGATTGAAAAGATTTGTATTAGAGGGTTGGGTGAGATGAAAGACACAAGTTTCCCAGATTCCTCTGAAAGCTTGCCCTTGCTGGAAAGAATCTTAGAATTAAGAGGCAGAGAGGGAATATCCACCAGAACCCATTCCCTTTCTGCAACTCAGAGTGGATTTTGCTCAGCTGGCGGTTTGATTTTTACTCCCAGTTTTTCCATCTCAGGGAAATTAAACTCTTCTGCCTGACATCCAAGACTTTCTACAATCCGATCTCACCTACCCATCAATCCCTATTTCTAACTCTTCCTCATAGTGCATTTCCTAATTTGGCCAGCCTCAATGTTCTGAAGACACATTGCTATGTTCCTGCCTTTGATCAGATCAGATCAGTCACTCAGTCGTGTCCAACTTTGTGACCCCATGAATCGCAGCACGCCAGGCCTCCCTGTCCATCACCATCTCCTGGAGTTCACTCAAACTCATGTCCATGGAGTTGGTGATGCCGTCCAGCCATCTCATCCTCTGTCGTCCCCTTTTCCTCCTGCCTCCAATCCCTCCCAGCATCAGAGTCTTTTCCAATGAGTCAACTCTTCGCGTGAGGTGGCCAAAGTACTGGAGTTTCAGCGTTAGCATCATTCCTTCCAAAGAACACTCAGGGCTGATCTCCTTTAGAATGGACTAATTGGATCTCTTTGCAGTCCAAGGGACTCTCTAGAGTCTTCTCCAACACCACAGTTCAAAACCTTTGTTCAATTCCCTACTGATATTTCTCCTACATGCTCCTCTCCCCTTTATTTAAATCCTGTTCAAACCTCAAGGCCCACCAAGGTTTTACTTCCCCCATTCAATCTTCCCCACCACTAACTTCTCCCCTCTGTCTTCACATTGGTAACGTTTATATAAAGTACCACATGTTTATTTAAAGTACCACATGTTAACCACTCTGATGAAACCATATTCACTTATTTCTTATCTCAGTTCTAATTTTCCAAGTAAACTGTAAAGTTCCAAAAGCCAGGGCCCATATCATTTACTTCCTTGGTATCCCAACATGGCCATCCATGATAGTCATCAGTGCTTATTTACAAACACAAATTATCAAGTTGTACCCTCCCTGAGTTTCTGTTTTGTTAGGTCTCCAATGAGACCCGGAAGTCTGTATGTTAGTCAGCCCTTGACTGTAGTTAGAGATCACTGCTCACAGCACATGACATAGGAGTCACTCAACTTGACTATGAACATCTGGGTATAAACTACAATATATGCAGTTATTTTTATCACACGATGACCTAATTGATGGGCACTCCCACTACCAAATGTATACCTCAGGGCACAGGTTTGGAGGCAAAGAATCTGGTTTACCTTTGCTGGCTTCAGTTTGGTATATTTGGAATTCAAATCTCTCCACCTTATGATCTCTTTGTAATTACAATTATAGAGATTGGGTTGATTGAATTGATGGAATTGTAGCTGATTAGAAACATTCCCATCTTCATTTCCCATTCTGTTCAATCAGTTACAATCTATAGTATTTATCTGTGAAGTAATATTTAGGGGCAACGGGACTTTCGTATGTGAAAAAACACTCCAGGCACAACTGCAAAATTGATAAAATGTATCTTCCTCCTCAGTCCTCACCCCATATACTAAATCCAACTCAAGTGTTAAATGATGAAGGATTAAGCTGTGATCCCCCTGGGATACTAGTATTTCAGAGGGAATCCTCTGGAAGTAAGAGGAGGAGATTATCTTAATGATTCCTAAACTTACTTGACAGGCAAACTGCCAGAGCCCAAGATTTGGGTGAGCATTTTCTTAGAAAGATGACCCCCTGGGCGCCCCTCTGCTTCTTCCTGAATTCTACAATTTTCAATAAAGTAAACAGTGACCATAGAAGTTTACAATTGTTGTTCCCAGAGCTGAAAACAGTTTAAATGTGGACATGATCGTCTGCTGTGGATGGTGTTAGAAGACGCATCTGAGTCAGAGTCCCATTACTGTTTTGTCAAAAGAGCATCTTCTGGATTTTTCACATTCTTACTCTATTAAATGCAAAAGAGAAAACCCTTGAAGTCTTCTTTTATTCATCCAACAAATATTTATTGGGTGCCTATTATGTCCCAAGGACTGTCCTATTTTCTCGAGATACAACAATGAACAGATAAAATTCATGGAGGTTGTTGTTCAGTTGCCAAGTTGTATCTCACTCTTTGTGACTCCATGGCCTGCAGCATGCCAGGCTCCTCTGTCCTCCACTATCTCCTGGAGTTTGCTCAAATTCATGAACAGGGTTTGTGAAGGGCAACATATAAACTAAATAAATAATCATGTTATACATTAAATGATGAATGCTGTGGAGAACAAATTAAGCAGAGAATGGAAATGAGAAGTGCTGGGGGAAACTTTAAATTTTAAACTGAATGGACAAGAAAGTTCTGAGAGGATATCACTGGAGTAAAGACCTAAAGGAAGTGAGGAAGCAAGACGTGCTGCTGCTGCTGCTGCTAAGTCGCTTTAGTCGTGTCTGACTCTGTGCGACCCCATAGACGGCAGCCCACCAGGCTCCCCTGTCCCTGGGATTCTCCAGGCAAGAACACTGGAGTGGGTTGCCGTTTCCTTCTCCAATGCATGAAAGTGAAAAGTGAAAGTGAAGACGCTCAGTCTGTCCAACTCTTAGCGACTCCATGGACTGCAGCCCACCAGGCTCCTCCATTCATGGGATTGTCCAGGCAAGAGTACTGGAGTGGGTTGCCATTGCCTTCTCCAAGCTATGTAGATATCTGCAAAAAGAAAATTCCCAATAACTGGTTTAATACCTCTCAGATTATAGGTTAAGAGTTAGGTCTTGCAAAATTCTGATCAAACACTAGTGCCTTTGCTAAATGCACAATAACTTCCCCCTTGAAAGTTATTCAGTCCTCATCTGTGAAGTCTTCTAAGGCTTAGTTGAAGATTTTCTATTGAAAAGCAAAAAAAAAAAAAAAAAAAATTTCTGAAAGCTTAACGGTACTACCGTAATCACTTAAAGGCATGGAAGACCATCCTAAAACCAAACAAACCAACAAAGTTTTTTGTAATTTTGAGCTGAGAGATCCCATTTATATTAATTAATTACTTTAAAAAAACGTTATTCACATAAACAATTAGACATTGAAATTAAATAGATTGCTTGTTTTTAAAAGATGAAAAACAGTTCCTCATTTGGTTCTCGGAACAAATTGTGATATGTGCAAAACTGGCATTATGTTCAGTATACACATAAGGGTGCTAAGATCCAGAGAAACTAGGTGCCTTGTCATAGGTCCCACAGTGTTAAAACTCAGGTCTTTTGACTCTAAATCCCATGTTTCTTCCCTCTATCATAGCTGCCATTTCAGTTCCCAAATTAGGAAAATAGCTACAGCATAGTACTTACTTACAGAATTTAAGCAACCTTTAGATGCCCTGTGAAACCACATCTGTCAAATAAAAAAGAGAAATAACAACAGTATATTGGAAAAGCTAGTTGTGAAGTTAAACTTAAAACCCAAAGGACAGACAGCTGGCATCAGTTCCTAAGGCCTAAGTCTTAGAGGCTGGAAGTCTAAATCACAGCAGAAACATTATACCTTTCTACACTGGGCTCTGGTACAAGGAATGCTTTCCATCTAGGGCAGAGTAGATGCTAGAAGCAGCACAATGTTCCATTAAGTACTAAAATTTATCAATACCCAGTTCAGGCAAAAAGAGATAGATAAAGAAGTGGTTATATTACTGGAATTTGGTTCTTTTCCCTTATTTCCAAAACCACCCAATCAGGACCCTTGTCACTTATTGCTCAGGTTCTTTCCCCTTATTCCCCAAACCACCCAATCAGGACCCTTGTCACTTATTTCTCACATCTATGTACAAGTCTACTGTCAGTTTCTCCCCTTTCCCTGACCTTTTCCCCAAACTTTTACTTCCCAAATTTTACTCTCTTGCATAAAAAACTTTAGTGACTCCCAAATACAGTTCATTAAGAAAATAAGATTCAGTTTAGCATTCAAGATATTACCTGTAACACAGCTTACTAAAATTGACACAAGATGAAGTAGAAAATGCAAATTGCCCTATATCTCTTAAAGAAATCAAATTTGTTAATAAATATCTTTCTTAAAGAAAGCTCTAGACCCAGATGGTTTCACTGGAAAATTCTATCAAACATTTAAGGAAGAAGTAAGATCTATCTTCCACAAATTCTTTTAGAAAATAGATGAGGGAATATTGCCAGCTCATTCAACCTTAGATAGTCCATCTGATCTTTGACATTCCTGCCCTAATTACCAAAATTTAGAGACAGAAACTATGCATGTTTCCTAATTTTCTTCCAAACAGCAATGCTACATGCTCTTGCTGACAGTTCCCCTTCCTTGGAATTCCTTCCTTGGTTCCCTCCCCACTCTTTGCCTATTCAAGTACTTTGGATGGATAAAAGTGAGGATTCTTAGATGATCTGAAACTTAGGTCTATTCTTTTTTATTTTTCCTTTTTTTTAGGTCTATTCTTTTGTCACTTGCCTCTAAAGATGAGTATAACCTTGAGAAGTGAGCACAGGAAAAAAAAAAAAATCAGTGTTAGTACTGTACATAAATGTTAAGCCCAGCGTAGTATACACAAAAGAAAAGTCAAGGGCTTTTCTTTCTTTTTTCTCTTTGTTTTGTTTTCAAGGGCTTTTCTGATTCAACAAAGTAAAGTGTTCCCACTTCCCAGTGAAATGCAGTAGAGAACTATGCAAAAGGCAGAAAAAATGAGGCTTTTTATTTTTTAAAGAACAGCAGCAGAATACCAGTGAGGATCTTCTGTCACCACGCTTTCCAGCAAACATTTATCGAGAGCCTATTATGAGCCAAGATTATACCAGGAACTGTGTATATACTTGGTGGCCCCTTCTTTCATGGAACATACAGTCTAGAAGAAGAGACAGACAATAATTAGGTGACAAGAATTATAAATTGTGATTAACTTTTCAGAATGTAAAGGACAACCCTCTTTTTTGGTGGGGGGCCCTCAACAAGTAAGGATCTTAGTTTCCAACCAGGGATTGAACCAGGACTCAGTTAAAGCACTGAGTCCTGATCACTGGGCCACCAAGGAAGTCCCAGAACAAACGCTGAAAGGAAGAATAATGGTGGGAGCCTTTTTTTGAAGTTGATGGTCAGGAAAGGTCACTCTGAGGAAGGTAAGTTTCTTGTAGGATGAGAACGCACCAGCCACTTGGGTGAGGGCCATTGCAGGCAGAGAGAAGAGTGTGTGATAGTTCTGAAACCAGAAAATTGTTAAGTTTTCTTAGCAGCTGAACAGAAGGTCGATGTGGCTGGTGGGTTGGACAGGTAGTTGAGGCCAGATCATGATGGATCTTCTTGGTTTTGGAAAGATTTTTTTTTTTTATTCAAAATATAGTGGAGCCTGTGGAGGATGATAAGTTAATGACAAGAATTGAGAAGACCCCAGATCAATAATATTTCAAAAGACATTATTTACTCCCATATTCAACTGGCATTTATGGAGTATCTCTGTATTAGGTACTCTTCTCAGCATTTTAACATCCCATTCAGTTTTCACCATAGACTTGTCCGTGTGTGTGTGTGTGTGTGTGTGAGCACGCATGCACGCAGGCGCTAAATTGCTTCAGTTGTATCCAACTCTTTGTGAACCTTGGGCTGTAGCCTGCCAGTCTCCTCTGACCATGGGATTTTCTAGGCAAAAATACTAGAATGTGTTGACATTTCCTTCTTCAGGGGATCTTCCCGACCCAGGGATCAAACTGGTATCTCCTCTTGTCTTCTGCATTGCAGGTGGATTCTTTACCACTGAACCACTGGGGAAGCCCTAATAGACCTGTGAGTGAGGTATTATATCATTATCACTTTCTTACTGATTAAGAAACTGATGCTCAGAGAGATTCAGTGACTTGCCCAAGATTATATCAATATTAGACCAAAGCCGTGGTTTGCAATTTAGTCTCACCTATGATTCAAGGCGGAGAAGGCAATGGCACCCCACTCCAGTACTCTTGCCTGGAAAATCTCATGGACGGAGGAGCCTGGTAGGCTGCAGTCCATGAGGTTGCTAGAGTCAGAGACGACTGAGTGACTTCACTTTCACTTTTCACTTTCATGCATTGGAGGAGGAAATGGCAACCCATTCCAGTATTCTTGCCTGGAGAATCCCAGGGACGGGGGAGCCAGATGGGCTGCCGTCTATGGGGTCGCACGGAGTCGGACACGACTGAAGCGACTTAGCAGCAGCAGCAGCATGATTCAAGGTCTCTCTGTTCATCCCACCAGGTTATCTAACTCAGGCCAAATATCCACAGTATCTTTGACTCTTCTCTATTTCTCGTATACCCCTCCCCTCTTATAGCCATCAGCAAATCCTGGTACGTTTTACCTCTAAAATCTAACGACTTGTCAGCATCTCTGCTGCTGCTGTCCTAATCTGAGACTCCATTGTTTTTTGCCTGCTGCTGCTGCTGCTAAGTCACATCAGTCGTGTCTGACTCTGTGCGACCCCATAGACAGCAGCCCACCAGGCTCCCCTGTCCCTGGGATTCTCCAAGCAAGAACACTGGAGTGGGTTGCCATTTCCTTCTCCGGTGCATGAAAGTGAAAAGTGAAAGGGAAGTCACTCAGTCGTTTCCGACTCTTCTCGACCCCATAGACTGTAGCCTACCAGGCTCCTCCGCCCATGGCATTTTCCAGGCAAGAGTACTGGAGTGGGGTGCCATTGCCTTCTCTGTGTTTTTCGCCTAGATTCCTGCAGCTGCCTCCAAACTATTCTCCCGGCTTCTGTCCTTGCTCTCCTATCTTTTTTTTTTTCTGCACAGCAGCCAGAATAAACCTTCAAAAACATAAGTCATATCATAAAACATAAATCATTCCTCCAGTGACTTCCCATGCCACTCAAATAAAAGTCTTCAATGACTTCCAAGACCCTACAATTCCCCCTGCATTCCCGCTTGCCTGGCCTAGCTCCTAAAGCTCTCCCTAGCTCACTCTATTCAGCTACACTAGTCTCCTTCAACAAGGAAACTCTTGTCTCAAGACCTTTACGTTTGCTGTTCTTTCTGCCAGGAATTCTCCTCTCCCTAATGTTTGTAAAGTGTCCTCCATTTTTTTATGTCTTAGCTTAGGGGGCCCTTTCTGTCACCCTTTGTAAAATGGATAACTCTACCCAAACAATAAGCCTCATCTCCCTTAACCCTACTGTCTGATTCTCCATAACCCTGAGCACCATGAGGTAGACTGTAGGTTTACTTATTTCTTGTTTGCTTCCCCCTGCCCGTCAAAATATAAGTTCCATGAGGACAGGGATTTTATTCTCTATTCTTAGAACACAGATTTCAGCTCCTAGAACACTGCCTGGCTCAATGAATAGAGGCAGATGACTAAAGAACAGAGCCTATTTGATCAATGACTGAATGAACAGAAAGACAAAATTGTTCTCCTGAGGATGGGAAAGCACTTTGTAAACTAGGAAGTCAAGCAGAGGTTTATTTCTTCCAGTTGATTCTTTGGTTTCGAAGCCTTAAGAACAGCTTCTGGACTTCCCTAGTGGCTCAGTGGTAAAGAATCCACCTGCCAATGCAGGAGACACAGATTCTATTCCTGGTCCAGGAAGATTCGACACTCCTCTGGGCAACTAAGCCCATGCACCACAACTACCAAGCCAGCGAGCCTAGAGTCAAGGCTTTGCAACAAGAGGAGCCACAGGGGTGGGAAAGCCAGCCCTGCAACAAAGATGAGCCCCTGCTCACCTCAACTAAAGAAAGCTCGAGCGCAGCAACGAAGACCTAGCACAACTTAAAAAAAAACAAGACTCAACAACTTCTGAAAGCTTTAACTAAATTGAGTGTCAAATGGTCTTGGTTTATGCAGTGCTGACTACCAGTTGGCAGGCTACCAGTGATATAACTGGGTGTGTCCAGGAGCCCAGTCTTGCCCCCATTGCCTTCTCTGGTTCACGTCAAGGCTTAGTGAGTACCTTCCTCTTTTCTTTGTTTCTTTTTTAAAATATTTTATGACATATTTATTTAACATGTATATTACACATACGTTACTCTTTTAAGACACACATGCTTTGGCTTTTTTGAGTTTTTTATTCTGGGCAATGGGAGTGATAGCTGGTCCCTATCTGTGGTTGGGATTCTATACAGGGAAAGTCATTCAATTAAATCAAGCAGTATTGAATCCTTAATTGACACAAATGAGACAGACAGACAGCTGGAGGAGTGGGGGAGGGACAAGGAGCAGGTGCTCTGCATAATGGAGAAAGAAGAGGGGCAGAATATAAATTCGGCTCACTTGTGAGTCTAGGTTTTATATCACAAGATAGGTAAGTTTTGCCACAGCTTACTTTACACACAGCAGAAAGGATCCGGTGGTGTCTTTGCCAAGGATAAGGCAACAGATTCCAAATGCTTGTGCCATTTTGGCTGCCCTGATGGCCAAGTCTGCCTCTTTTCAGGTACGGTCATTTACGAAAATCACTCCTGGTGGAGCCCAGGTTTCTTTTCCAGATAACTTTATCACGTAATGTTTGAATGAAAGAAACCACTTTTTAAATTCCATTTCTCAAACAAAGGGATTCTTAACACACGAGTTAGGAAAGTGAGGGAAAGGATGTTTCCAAATCATCAAATGCCAGATATAGGGGCATTCCTGCCGAGGAGGCATGTCCCTTGACAACTCTGGAATTTCCCTGAGAATGTTGGGGGTATTTTTTCCTCTTAGCCCCATCCTGATCTGAGCTTTGACTCCTCAGCTCAGACAATTCTTCTCTGTATCCATGGGAATTGCTCCCATAATTAGCAGTGTCTCCTGCCTGGAACACAGACAAGTAAATGTTCAAACCTGGCAGCTGATCCTGGGAAGGAGAGCTGATTAAATCTTTCCTGTTGAGAGGCACCTCTCTGATTTGAATGTGACACCTACATCCTCCACCTCAGGTTTGACTGAGAGAAGCAATTTCACCCATGCCTTCATAACCGGAGATCCTGATATTTAAAGATATTTAATCTGAAAAAGAGCCCACTAGTTTCCCAGTGATTTAGTAAAAAGCACGGGCTTCTCCCCCACCCCCTTTCCTGGCCCCTTCTCCACTAAACACCACCCTGGATTTGGTATGATGAAAGCTCCTGCTGCACAGGTCTCATCAAATGCTAGGGAGCCTTGAGGAATAAAAGGAGTTCAGAACACCACTAAGTACACTAAGTATTAACTGCAGTGGGAGAGTGAAGGAGCGGGCAAACTCTTTAAAAGTTTTGGTAAGACAGGCTAGGACCATCAAGCCCCAAAGTGAACACTCTCGGTGATATTCTGTTCCAGAAAAGCTTTCTATGGGAGGAGGTGTATTCTTATCTGGATGTAGCTAGGATTATATACGACCATTCAAATGCGTGCAGGAGAGACAATATCCATTTTCTTCTGACATCAAGGCAACCCTTTAAGTTTATCCAAATTTATTTCGGTTAGTGCAATAAAAAAGCCAGGTTGGAGAATTATGTCTAAACAAAAACAAAAGCCATTGTATGCTTAAAGTTTCCCACTGAAAGCCTGCTTTTAAAGCAGTTTGCCTCTCCACAGTTCCAGTCACCTCACAGTATTTGCATTCAGGCAGGTTGGCTGTAAACAAAGCAAGTTTGCTTCACAGGCAATAGCCCTAAACGTGCTCTCTCAGGACAAAAGTTTTTCTTCGCAGTGTTTTCTACACGGCTCTGGTGAAGGGCCATTCACTTACCTCCAACCTCTTTCTCCTGGGAGACAAAGGCACCTTTGGGCAGCAGTGACATGGGAGAGTTAGAATCAGATTTGTTATCGCCATTGCAGCCTTCAGTTTCAGTAAGAGGCTAAATCTGTCTATTCCAGCTACAGGAAGGCAGTCTTTATAACCCCTGGAGCACTTGGCCAATTATGCACCTGCAAATATACCATACAGGACATTTCAGGTTCCTAAGCACTTTGAAAACCGATACTTAAACAGTCTCAAGGGATCCTATCACCCACCTCAAATAATAGCTGCTTTGGAATCTGTTGTTGGCACCAGAAAAAGAAAGAGCCCTCTGAAGTCATTCTAAAGCCATTTTTATTGTGCATTTTCAAACAAAGAACCTCACCAAAAGAACTTCTGTTACAAAATCAGGGTAGAAAGTCAAACTCATCTCATCTAAGAGTCAATTACCCTGGCAATTTTGTGAAGAGATGGGAAATGAGTGCTAGGGGAAAGGGTTGTGGGGAGGGGGTGGGATTGGCTTTTAAAATCCCTTGGGTGAGAAGGGTGTTCCCACTGACTCTAAGCTCTAACAATTACAACAGAAGGGCCTCTGTGACTTTCTGGCTATAAACTTTTTATGATTATTAACTGGGGAAATCTAGAATATGTGGAATTTTAACAATCGGCTTTCAACCTCCATTTGCTTCTTTCTGAGAAATTTGTTTTTGCACAGAGTGTAATAACCTAAGGCTCAGAATTTACGTTGACTACCTTATATTCCTTGCTGAAACCCACCTTCTTACATATCTTACTTCCAATAAAGAGGCAGATGCCCTACATGCTGTTTATCTCGGGAAAGAAATACATGTGGGAAAAGAAGCAATTTTCTTCTTGCAATTAAATTGTCATGACCACCTGTTGTGGGATTATCCTGCCATCTGCTGTTCAAAAGAGAAACAACAGCAGAGAAACAGGTTGGATGAGCTACAATGTTCCTCAGTTGATAAAGGGTTTCAGTACAGGTTAAAATCTTCCTTTTTTTTTTTTTTTTTAAAAGAGTATCGCTCTCTATTACTGTTGTGAGGTAGAGCTAATGGCTGATGGAATATCCCAAAAATGGGAGGACAACTGGCACCATTGTTTCTAGTTGTAGACCCTTCTTTACCTTGACCTAATCATTTCACTCCTAGAAACCTCTTCTAAAGGATGAATCTGAAATTCAGAAAAGGCCATGTGTGCAAAGATGTTTATCATAATGATCATTTTATATTGAAAACAAATTACAGAAGCAACTCAAAAGTCCACCAACTAGCAAATGGTTAGGATCATCTACTTGGTGGATTATTCTGAAGCTATTGTAATTATTTGCATGAAAAATTTGTGACATGATGGCGTGCTTAAAATGCAACATAAAAATAAAACAGATTAAAAGAACAGATTAAGGACTTCCCTGTTGTTCTAGTTGTTGAGAATCCGCCTGCCCACGCAGGGGACATGGGTTCGATCCCAGGTCCCAGAAGATCCCACATGCCACGGGACAGCTAAGTGCCTGCACCACAACTAGTGAGCCCTCGTTCTAGAGCCCACACAATGCAACTGTCGTGGCAGTCTGAGGGCAGCTAGGAAAAGTATTTCCAGACACAGTATTTCAGAGAGGAGTGAGTTTATTAAGAATAAAGAGCAGAGATAATGAGAGTGCTGCAAGCTCACTGGGCTGACCTCCTGACAGACCAGGAGAGTCCACAGGACACTGTTAGAAAAGTGGGCGGGCTCAAGGCAGAGCCGACACTTTTGTGGGCTGGTAGCCAATTCTTATAGCCTCAAGACAAAGAAAATTCCTGTTGGAAGGGGGGCACTGGGTGATGGGTTAGGACACTACAGGGTGAGTACACCCAGGGTAGGCATTTTTGCCTAATATGGGGTCAGAATACTCTGGTAGTGGCTCAGATGGTAAAGAATCTGCCTGTCATGCAGGAGACCTGGGTTCAATCCCTGGGTTGGGAAGGACCCCTGGAAGAGGGCATGGCAACCCACTCCAGCATTCTTGCCTGGAAAATCCCATGGGCAGAGGAGCCTGGTGGGCTACAGTCTGTGGGGTCACAAAGAGTCAGACACGACTGAGCAACTAACACTTTCTCTATTCGTGGGGTCAGGAAGCTGGCTGGTAAAGATCAGGGGGCTTTTTGCAACAGTTACAATGGGGCCAGTCAATTCCAGAGGTGACCTTGGTTCTGGGCTCCACTTCTGTGGCCTTGGTGCAAGGCCTCGCACCTGTGACCTTGGTATGGAATTACTGAAGCCCAAGGCCCAGAGCTTGTGCTCTACAACAGGAGAAGCCACCGCAACGAGAAGCCCACACAAGGAGAGAGCAGCCCTTGCTCGCTGAAGCTAGAGAAAGCCCGCATGCAGCAACAAAGACCCAGTCGGAGCCAAAAATAGATAAATAAATGGCAATGTTCCTTAAGCTCTTTGGCCGCTCTAATTGTTTCCCATCTGACCCTCTTGTGTAGTCTCTCTTCCCTCGTGGTGTTTCTTACACTACTGCCAGCCAGAGTGATCATTCTAAAATGCAAGGTTGGGGTTTCCCTGGCAATCCAGTGGTTAAGACTCTACTTCCATTATAGGGGGCATGGGTTCGATCCCTGATTGGGGAACTAAGATTCCGCATGCTGCATGGCGTGGTCAAAAGAAAAGAAAAAAAAAAAAAAAAGGAAGGTTGATGAAGCCATTCCCCAGCTCAGAATCTTTCAAAGGCTCCCACTGCCTTATGGAATTAAGTTCAAACTCCAGGCTGTTTAACCCCTTTGTGATTTTGCTCATGCTGTTCCCACTGCCAGGGATGCCGTTTCTCACTATCTGCCTGACAACTCCTCCCCATCTTTTGGGACTCAGTTCAGGCATCAGCTCCTCCTGATACTTTTCCTGACACCTGGCCCTTCAACAGAACTGGCCACAGCCTCCTTTGTACCAGTTGCTCCCCTCTCCACCATACTATCATAACATCACGTATCACATAGTCAGGTAATTTTCTATTTCATTATCTGACTCCCTCCCTGGATTTAAAGCTCCTTGTTTATGAATCTTGAATCAAGGGGTAGATCCCGGACTTCCGTGGTGATCCAGTGTTTGAGAATCTGCCTGCCAATGCAGAGGACAGTTTTGATCCCTGGTCTGGGAGGATTCCACATGCTGCTTGGCAACTAAGGCCACGTGCCACAACCACTGAAGCCTGTGCCCCAGAGCTTGGGTTCCACAAGAGAAGCCGCTACAGTGAGAAGCCCACGCACCGCAACTGGAGAGCAGCCCCCGCTCACTGCATCAGAAAAAGCCCTCGTGCAGCAGCAAAGACCCAGTGCAGCCAAAATAAAGAAATAAAATGAAAAACTTAAAAAGCTGTATATCCCAGCACCTAGTACTGTGTCTTGTTTATACTAGAAGTTCTATAAATGCTTGCTCAATAAGGAATTCATCTAAAACATTTTGTTTATTTATTTATTTTGGCTGTACCACTCGGCTTGCGGGATCTTGGTTCCCCAACCAGGGATTGTACCTGTGCCATGGCAGTGAAAGCTCAGAATACTAACCACTCGGTCACCAGGGAATTCCCACATCTAACACTTTAATTTCCACAAGGCTTTCATTATAATGTGGCATTTGATTCTGATAAGTGGCAAAGCAAGGACTTGAACCCAGGTTTTCTAAAAGGAAGGAAAAAACTCAAACCCTGTAGTAGATACTATTTTTGCTCTCTCCAAATCCTTTCAGATCTTTTACCAGTTCCTCCCCACCTCTTTCAGGTGCTGCTTGCTTTTGTTTCCAATAACCAGCACCTGCGGCTCTTCCCAGGAGGATGGTCCTCAGGCTACTAGAATGGCTTTGATTGTTTCCTCTTCCCTTTGCAATTGTGTTAAGTCACCTCAGTTGAGTCAGACTCTGCAACCCTGTGGACTGTAGCCCACCAGGCTCCTCCGTCCATGGGATTCTCCAGGCAAAAATACTAGAGAGGGTTGCCATTCCCTATTCCAAAGGCTCTTCCTGACCCAGGGATGGAACACACATGTCTTTTGTTTCCTGAATTAGCAGGCGGGTTCTTTACCACTAGTGGCACCTAGAAGTCCTCGCTCTTCCCTAGCCTCTAGCAAATGACTAACTGGAGGTGGGAATTTGCAAACTCTGTTGACTGTCTCCAGTAGAATTTATACTCTTGAGTTCCCTAAGGGATTAAGCTACCCTTTCTGGGACTGCCTGAAACCTCCTTTTTGCTTGGCTTCTTTTTCTTCTTTGCCCTGCTTCCCCTTGGCCCTTTCTGGCTTCGTGGAGGACTTCCTTAATTAATTTCCTATCTAGGATTGTTGTCAAACTCTGCTTCTAAGGTTCCCAAAGCATCCAACTAAGCATTTCCTTAGTTCCTACTATACTTCGGAAACTGTTACGTGCTCTTACAAAAGCTAGTTTATTTATACCTCACCAACTCTCTGTGAATGACATATATGAATTTCTTTTTTTTCACACCTGAATAAACAGGCTTAGAGAGCCAAGGTAATTTATCCAAGGTCACAGCCATCAGAAGAGTCAGAAGTTGAACCTAGTTACTTATACTCCAAAGATGTGTCCTTTTCACTAAGTCTTGATGCCTCTTGTGACTCTAAATTCAATGTTTTTCTCTTTGTGAGGACAGCATCATAGGCTGACTGAGTTTAGTGGGAACTCTTTTATTTTGGACATTTATCTGCACATCTGGTGGATTCTTTTGCCAGTCTGTATAACTTTTAGTAATGTCAGATAAATAGTAAGAGCAGGTAAGAGATAAAAAGCGCTTCATCAAAATAGGCTTGCTCTTTTCTCTCCTACAGGATGCTTCTACAATAACTATATATCATTCTAATAACTTGTGATCTTCTTCCAGTTTCCTAACTCTCTGGGCCTCAATTTTATCATCTTTAAAATGGGGAAATAAGATAATAAGAATACCCACCTTAGTTGATAGGTTAATGAAAACCACTTAGAACTGACACACAGTGTGCCTTCAATGCATGGTGGTTACTGTTGTTGTTATTAAAACTGCTCCTTAATATTAAACATGCTATTTTCCAAAAGGCTGTGTATAAGTCCTTTTGGTCACATGTGCATTACAGTGTAGAGACTCAGGATGGACAAAACACTAGCAATGAGTCACTTACAGAAGCCCTGTGTGTACTAAGAAAGAGCTTGTTCCTCAGATATCAATATTGTTATCAATATTTCCAAGTAGGTAGATTGTTGTTGTTTAGTTGCTAAGTCATGTCTGACTTTTCTTCCCCATGGACTGCAGCATGCCAGGCTTTCCTGTCTTTCACTATCTCCTGGAATTTGCTCAAACTCATGTCCATTGAGTTGGTGATGCCAACCAACTGTCTCATCCTCGTTGCCCCCTTCTCCTCCTGTCCTCAATCTTTCCTAGCATCAGAGTAGATAAAAAGTATTATTGAGTTGTTCACAGTCCACAGAAGTTAATTCCTAGTCCCTCTTGTGGTGACTCATAGAATTACCATTTTCACTTAGATAAATCATAGACTTACAGGATCACATTTGCAGGAGTTGTCAGACACTGAAAGACCACTTTAGTTCAGAGGTTACAAAGCTAGAGTTCCAGACCCCCATATGTCAGAGAAGGGCTAATGAATATTTTTCAAAATTTCAAAAAGTCTAGCTAAAATTGTTCTTATGACAGAAAAAAGTTTTTTTCTACACAAATTAACTTTTTTAATCCTTTGAGGTAGGTGTCACACTATTATTCCCGTTTTGCAGATGGGGAAGTTAATTCATAAAGACATTGATTAATCTGTCCAAGCAAGCAAATAACAGAAATGGCTTTGAACTCAGGCAGTGTAGCTTCAGGGCCTATCTCATCACCTAATTGCCTAGCTGTATAGTTGCAGTAGTACTAGCTCTATTTCCCCAGTGTCCACTATATATGCCAGTCCACAAATGAAGCTCACATCGTATTTTCTCACTCCGGAGCTGCGTTTTGCAGATAAAAAAGCTCAGACTCAAAAAGGGCACAAGGAAGGTTAGGAGTGAAAGATTCGTCACCTCTTTGTGAAGATGGATTCACAGGTGTATACAGATGTCAAAACATCCAATTTACACTGTGTAGTCTATGGTATGTCAGTTTTATTTCAATAGAGCTGTTTTTAAAAACAGCAAGAAAAATATTTTAAAAATAAAAACAGCATGGAGATGTCAGGTTGTAACATGAGACTGGTAAAAATTATAAAGCTGGGGAATGTTAACTGTTAGCCGGAATGAGGGGATATAGAGATTCAAGAGCCAATGAAGCCATTCTGAAGAACAATTTGCCAGTAGACAGTCAGGTGAATTCTGGCTTTAGCCTATGTCCCAGTAATTCTGTTCTTGAGTCAACATTAAAAAATAAGAGTCACATCACAGTGAAACTGCACAAAATCAAGGAAAAGAAAACACAAAAATATTCAGGAGAAGGGGACTTTTTTGGCTTTGTGGTGCAGCTTATGAGACCCTTAGTTCTCCGATCAGGGATCAAACCTGAGCCCCCTGCATTGAAAGTACACAGTGTTAACCACTGAACCACCAGGGAAGTCCCAGGAGAGGGGTACTTTTAACTACAATATTAATATTTACTTTAAATACTATAAAGCTATAGTATAAAGTATACTATAGTATAAACTATAATATAAAGCTTTAGTAATAAAACAGTGTGGTATTATGTTAAGACATATAGCTCAAAAGAATAGAGAGTTAAGGGACAGAGCCACATGTATATGGTCAATTGGTTACCAAGAAAGTGCTGTAAAAGGATAGTCAGTCTTTCAAAAAATGGTGCAGAACCAACTTGGATATCCATAAGTAAAAAATAAATTTCAACTCTTCTCTCATACCATACAAAAAAATTGATTTGAAGTGGATCATAAAGCTAATCATAAATGCTAAACTTGGCAAGAAAGTAGAAGAAAATCTTTGAGAACTTGGGATAGAAAAAGCTTTCTTAGGAACTTCTCTGGTGGTCCAGTGGCTAAGACTCCGTGCTCCCAATGCAGGGAACTTAGGTTCTATCCTTGGTCAGGAAACTAGATCCCACATGCCCCAACTAAAGATCCTTGCATGCTGCAAGGGAGATCGAAGATCTCATGTACTGCAACTATGACCTGGCACAACCACATAAATAAGTAAAAAGAACTTTTAAAGTCACTTAAAAGAAAGAAAGAAAGAAAGAAAAAGCTTTCTTAGAGTTAAAAAAGAAAATTAACCATCAGAGAAAAACTTTACATTGAACCTAACTGATAAAATCTTCTGATCTTCTAAGGACAACACAAGTTGCAGACTAGGGGAAAATATTTTTTATGTATATTTCTGACAAGGAAACTGTATCCAGAATATGTAAAAAAAAAAAAAAAAACATCTATCAACTCAATAATAAGAAAACTCAGGGAAAAAGAAGCGAACGATTTGTTCAGACTCTTTTCCAAGGAAGATATACAAAGAGTGAACAAGCACACGAGGAGATAGATGCTCAGCATCGTTAGGCATTAGGGGAAATGCAGATTAAACCACAATGAGATATATCTGTGTGCTTTCACCAGAAAAGCTGTAATTTAAACAGGCATAACACCAAGTATCAGTGATGTTGCTGAGCAACCAGAACCCTCATATGTGGCTGATGGGATTGTAAAGTGGTTCATACAAATATTTTGAAGAACAGTTTGATAGTTTCTTATAAAGTTGAACATATGCTTAACTTACGACCCAGCAATTCTACTTCTAGATTAATAAAAACGTATGTCTACAAAATGTCTTGGGACTTCTCTGGTGGTCCAGTGGCTAAGATTCCATACTCCCAATGCAGGGGACCCATGTTCCATCCTTGGTCAGAGAACGAGATCTCTCATGTCACAACTAAGGAGCCTGCATGACAGAACAAAAAAAAGAGCCCGCATGCCTCAATAAAGATGGAATAACCTCCATGCTGCAACTGAGACCTGCTGCAGCCAAATAAATAATTAATTTTTTTAACTTAAAAAAACCTAATCCTTAAAAAAGTTTTGCATATGAATGTTTATAGCAACTCTATTCATAATAGCCCCAAATTGCAAGTAACCCAAATGTCTTCGATTACGGGTAAATGAATAAATAGATTGTGGCATAATAATGCAAAGGAATACCACTTGGCAATAAAAAGGAATTAACTATTGAAATATGCAATTATGGATGAATCTTGAAAACATCATGCTGATGAAGGAAGTTAGACAAAAAAGAGTATATCAGCACATCATATATTACCCTCTTTACGTGAAATTTTAAGGCAAAACTGGAAATAGAATCAGTGGTTTTCTGCAGGTAGAGAGGTTAATAGCAAAAAAGTATGAGAGAATTTGGGGGGCTAATGTAAATGTTCTGTATCATGCTTGGGGAGTTTTTGCATAAGTATATATATTTGTCAAAACTCATTCAACTGTATAGTTTAAGTGGATGTATTTTATTGAGTGAAAATTAGAACATTTCTTTCACTTTTTCACTTTGATTTTAAAAATAAAAAAGATCAGAAGAACACAAAAGGAGAAGGAGGGGAAGAGGAAAGTGAAGGTGAGGGAGAAGAAAACATCTCTCGGGCTCAGAAATGGAAAGTCATTTACCTAAGGTCACATAGCTGATGAACTGTTGAGCTGAGAGCCCAGTCTAGATCAACTGACTTCAAATCTCAGTCTCTTCCTACTGTTCCCATCAGCAAATGTGGTTTGATTTTCCACACAGGATTAGTAAAAGAAAAAATAACATAAAGGGAGATTTAGTGGTTTTAAGCAAACAGAACAGTTGGTTGGGTTTTAGTCCCTTATATTACGGATGAGAAACCTGAAGTCCAGAGAAGGAGGTGACTTACCCAAGGTCACACAGCTGGTAAATAACAGGATTGGGACAATAACTCGGCTTCAGTGTTTTTATGATTTCTCCCGGAGACACTTTTTCTCCAATTTCATTCTATCATTTTTCTCTGCCTTAAAGAGTTACTTAAGAAAAGAGTAAAGAAAGAGTAAGAAAAAAGATTGAAAAAACAATAGTCAAATGAGTGTTGCAAGCAACAAAAATAAAAAGAGGCAAGAGCAAGCTATGGGGCTCAAATGATTAAGAATGTTTTTCTGGAGGAGGCGGGCCTTGATGGAAACCTGGAAAGACAGCCATAGTGATACTTGTGAGCAAGAGAGTTTAATTACAGGGGAGAAGGTAGATTTCATGGGAATATGTTTACAAGGTACCCTGCTATCCCATTTAGAATGTTTTCCTCTGGAAACCTGCCAACCCCAAAATGTTATCTTTCACTGGAAACTTAATATTTTAGGTTGAGATCATATTCATGTTTCCAGGAGTCCTAGGTCAGGGAAACTCTCCAATACACTGAATGCAGAATTCAATCATGAGCTCTTCCATCACTTCATAACTGTGTCTACTGAGTGGGAGTGCAGAGTATGAAGAGGTGTGGTGTAAGGGGTATGACCCTGTGTGAGCTTCTCAGGTGCAAAAAGACAGATCCTGGGAGACTTGGAGGCTGTGGATGATGAGAATGGACCCTTTGTTGATCTCTTAGGGTAGTACTTGCTGGGGTAAGAAACAAACCCATGAACAATTTATTTTGGACTAATGTGAAGTCCAGAACAGGTGTCTCTGATTGACATGTGATCTTCTTCTAAACAGTGATTCATTAACCCAAGCTCTTTCCATCTCATGGCTCTGCCATCTCACCACATAAAGCCCAAAGTGACTATGTTTGTCAAACCACAGAATGGAGAAAGAGATGGGGAGGTCTTCTTGGGAGGATTTTGTGAACAGATAATATTGCCAGTATCCACTGGATCATCGAAAAAGCAAGAGTTCCAGAAAAACATCTATTTCTGTTTTATTGACTATGCCAAAGCCTTTGACTGTGTGGATCACAATAAACTATGGAAAATTCTTCAGGAGATGAGAATACCAGACCACCTGACTTGCCTCTTGAGAAAGCTATATGCAGGTCAAGAAGCAACAGTTAGAACTGGACATGGAACAACAGACTGGCTCCAAATAGGAAAAAGAGTACGTCAAGGCTGTATATTGTCACCCTGCTTATTTAACTTAAATGCAGAGTACATCATGAGAAACGCTGGGCTGGAAGAAGCACAAGCTAGAATCAAGATTGCCGGGAAAAATATCAATAACCTCAGATATGCAGATGACACCACCCTTACGGCAGAAAGTGAAGAGGAACTAAAGAGCCTTTTGATGAAAGTGAAAGAGGAGAGTGAAAAAGTTGGCTTAAAGCTCAACATTCAGAACACGAAGATCATGGCATCTGGTCCCATCACTTCATGGCAAATAGATGGGGAAACAGTGTCAGACTTTGTTTTTTGGGCTCCAAAATCACTGCAGATGGTGACTGCAGCCATGAAATTAAAAGACGCTTACTCCTTGGAAGGAAAGCTATGACCAACCTAGATAGCATATTCAAAAGCAGAGACATTACTTTGCCAACAAAGGTCCATCTAGTCAAGGCTATGGTTTTTCCAGTGGTCATGTATGGATGTGAGAGTTAGACTGTGAAGAAAGCTGAGCGCTGAAGAATTGATGCTTTTGAACTGTGGAGAAGACTCTTGAGAGTCCCTTGGACTGCAAGGAGATCCAACCAGTCCATTCTAAAGGAGATCAGCCCTGGGTGTTCTTTGGAAGGAATGATGCTGAAGCTGAAACGCCAATACTTTGGTTACCTCATGCGAAGAGTTGACTCATTGGAAAAACTCTGATGCTGGGAGGAATTGGGGGCAGGAGGAGAAGGGGACGACAGAGGATGAGATGGCTGGATGGTATCACCGACTCGATGGACGTGAGTTTGAGTGAACCCCAAGAGTTAGTGATGGACAGGGAGGCCTGGCATGCTGTGATTCATGGTGTCACAAAGAGTCAGACACAACTGAGCGACTGAACTGAATGTGTGCTCACATCCCATTGGCTAGAACTCTGTCACATGGACATCTAATAGCAAGTGTAGTCTAGCTGTGTGCCCAGGAAGAAAAGGAAACAGAGTCAGAGGGGACACAGACAAAAGGGACCTTGCCCATGGTACGCAAATAAAATAACTACCACATTCAATGAATGTCTGCTTTAGTGCCAAACACGGTGCTGGGCACTTTACTTAACTCAGTCCTCTGAAACACTTGTGTAAAGTAGGTATATTATACAGACAATGATAGAGAAAAACACTGAGGTTCAGAAAGGTTAGATATTTTACCCAAAGTCATACAGATAGTTGGTGGTAGAGCCAAGTTTTCAAGCCTGGGTCTGTCTGATTCTAGAGCCCAGACTAGTTGTAAGAATGGGATCCCTTGGACTTGTGTTCCTTATTTTTATTGATATCTGATCATCTTTCTATAAACTACTAAAGAGCAAACAAATTATTCATGTATGCATCCTCCCAGTTCTTCCCAGTATTGGCTGTGATCAATAATTTTTTTTTTTTTAATTCTTAGCTGCACTGAGTCTCTGTTGCCATGTTCAGGCTTTCTCTAGTTGTGGCCCCCTGTTGCAGTGGCCCCTCTTGCTGCAGAGCATGGGCTCCAAAGTGTGCAGGCTTCAGCAATTGCAGCTCTTGGACACTAGAACATGGGCTCAGTAATCATGGTGCCCAGGCTCCGCAGCATGTGGATTTCATTTCGTTTTGTCCCTGAGCAGCATTCCATGGACTGAATGTGCTACAATTCCTTTAACCCATTCATCTGTTGATGGACATTTCCCCCCATTTTGGCTCATATGAATATTCATGTAGGAGCTTTGTGTGGACATATGTTTTTATTTCTCTTGGGTAAATAGAGTTGACCCACAGCATGTGGAATCTTCCCGGACCAGGGATTGAACCTGTGTCCCCTCCATTGGCAAGCAGACTCTTAACCACTGGGCCAGCAGGGAAATCACAATAATGTTTTTTGATTAAATAATAATGCAAGTTTAAAGTCCCTTAAAAGTGTACAAAGCCCATTTGTGACTTAAAAAAAATCCTCATTAAAAAACTTAAGTAAGGACTTCCCTGGTGGCTCAGTAGTTAAGACTCCACATCCCCAGTGAAGAGGCACAGATTTGATCCCTTGTCTTGGGATGATCTGATGCTGCATGCCACTCCAAAAAAACCCCCAAACTCCAAAAACCTTAAGAAAAAACTAAACTGAGTTGTTCAGTGTCTTGCCTCAAATAACATGGTGAAAGCAAAATCGGAACAAAGTCTACCAATGCCAAGTCCAGTACTGATCCCAGGTTTACCACTTTCTAACAGGATGACCTTGGGTAGATAATTTAACATCAAAATAATTTAACCTCATACTCTTAAGTAAAATGAGTATAATCAAAGGTAAGTAAGTAAAGGCGGTAATTCTTATAAAGCACTTAGTACAGTGGGTAGCACCCATAAGCACTCAATATACATGAACTACTGATTAAAGGATTTAAGTTCTTTGATATTTCAGTTGTTTAAGTTCTCTGTCATTCCATTATCATATGTGAAATAATAATCTCTCTTTGATGTGGTTTTTGTTAATTAAATGAGCTAACCTGACTTGAAGAGCCAACTCATTGGAAAAGACCCTGATTCTGGGAAAGATTGAGGGAAGGAAGAGAAGGGGGCAACAGAGGATGAGATGGTTGGATGGTATCATTGATTCAATGGACATGAGTTTGAACAAACTACGGGAGATAGTCAAGGACAGGGAAGCCTGGCATGCTGCAGTCCATGGGGTCACAAAGAGTTGGACACGATTTAGCCACTGAACAGCAACAAAAAAAACAAGCATTTCAAGGCCCTGGTTAAGTGTTGAGCATGTGGTAAACGGGAGGAAAGAAGAGTGATTACCTTTTAACAAACACCAAACCAAAGTCATCATTTTTTCCTCCAAAAATTAGATGTTGGGTAGGTGCCCAGGAAATGTTTGTTGACTGACAAATGAGCTGATGCCAACATCACCGCGATGTATTGTGTAATAAATAAATTTCATCTGTCTAAACATGTTGCTTTTCAGGCAATCAAAACACTTGCCCATCCCTATTTAGGCTTTCTCAGTTTTAGCGCTGGGAATCAGTAAGTCATTCCTTTTTCCCATGGAGTCCCTGAGACCCTGGGGAGTAGTTAAGACTCTCCTTGATATCCAGAAGGCAGAAGGGTGGCTCCACAGGGCTCTGGTCAAGGGTGCAGCAGCTAATTCTGAATCTCTGCACTGGTTTCCTTCTTAGGACGTGTGCTTAGGGCTGGATTGGGTTCTGAAAACACACAGGCACGCATAAATTTTTTGTGTATGAGTTTGTGACTTTTTTTAAATCCATAGCTTCATCTTAAAAAGTTAGTCAAGTATTTTAAAAGCACAAAGAAGAATCATTGTTAACATTTTGTTGTCTATCATTTTTGTTTTTTCTATACATATAACATTAAGAAGATAAATCTATCTTGTACTTATACTTGCTTTTTTTTTTAAAAAAATATTTATTTGGCTGTGCCAGGCCTGGAAACTCTTAGTTTCAGCACGTGTGATCTAGTTCCCTATCCAGGGATCCAATCCAGGCCCCTGCATTAGGAGCACAGAGTCTTAGCTACTGGACCACCAGGGTCAGGAAGTCTCCCCAGTTTTTTAAATGAAGCAAAAGTTTTGAACAGACCAAAGAATATGTAGGAATAACCGGTAAATACATGAAAAGATGTTCAGCATCAATAGTCATCAGATAAATGCAAATTAAAACCGCAGAGGGAAACCAATTCACACCCACTAGAATGACTAAAGTTAAAAAGACTAATAATACCAAAGATTGGCAAGGGTATGAAGCAAATGGAACTTTCATACATTGCTAGTCAGGGTGTAAAATGTCCTTTGGAAAACAGCTGAGTCATTTTTTAGTTAAACCTACACCTACCCTAGCATGGAGCAACGACACTTCTATATATTTACCCAAGAGAAATAAAAACGTATGTCCACACAAAGCTCCTATATGAATATTCATAGGAGCCAAAAAGGGAAAAAGTGTCCTTAAACAGATGAATGGGTTAAAGGAATTGTGGCACATTCAGTCCATGGAATGCTGTTCAGGGACAAAACGAAGTGAGCTCCCGACACAGCCACCAACACGGACGAATCTTCATAGATATTATGTTGAACAAAGGAAATCAGACATGAACGAGCACACTCTGTATGATTCCGTTTATACAAATTCTAGAAGACGCAACACTAATTTATGGGACAAAAATTAGAATGATGGCTGCCTCTGACCTTGGGGGAGATTGAGAAGGGACAGGAGGAAATTCTCTGGGTAATAAAAACGTTCTGTATCTTGTGAGCGGTATGGGATTCACAGGTGTACACATTTGTCAAAACTCATCTGATCGTATACATAAAATCCATGCACCTTGTTGACGGTGAATTAAACCTCACATAGTTGATCTAAATACACTTGTGGAATTGCTTCCTGGTCTGTCAGCTTGTGTTGGAGTTTAGGAGAGGAACCTGCCTCCCTGAGTCAGCTCAGAGTAGAATAGGGCCAGTCATAGTCAAGGATTTGCCCACCCCTGGCAGTTTGTCTGCACCCCCATAGGCTGTATCCACACCTCAGCTCCTGTGGCCCCAAGGCGGGTTTTTTTTTTTTTCCTTTTTTGGCTGTACTGTGTGACTTGTGGGATCTTAGTTCTCTGACCAGGAAAGGAACCTGGGCCCCAGCAGTGAAGGTATCTAACCACTGGGATGCCAGAGGATTCCCAACTTTTTATTACCATTAGTATTATTTATTTTTTTGGCTGCGTGTGGTGCTTTGGCTTTTCTTGTTGTAGAGCATGGGTTCTAGAGCCCACGGGCTTAGTTGTTGCGGCAAGGCATATGGGCTTAGCTGCCCCGAAGGGGATCGAACCTGCATCTCCTGCATTGGAAGGTGGATTCTTAACCACTAGACCACCAGGGAAGTCCCCCCAGCACCTTTCTTATGCAATGCTGATCCTGCTAGTCTTGGCTAACCAGAGGGAACTTAGGCAAGTCACAGGCCTGGGGGGTGTGTGTCAGAGATTTGCAGTCAGAGATTTGGGGTTCCAATCCCAGCAGTAGGCTTCCTTACATTCTCAGATGTCTGCACCTTGGCTAAATCACTTATCCGCCCTGAAGCCCAAAGCTCCAGACAGGCAAGGAGCATTGGTCTTAGCATCTTCAATGCATGTCTACTAAGTGCTGGGACGAGAAGACTCTTCCGCATACTAGTCAAGTAAAAGTCTAATATCTGCTCCCCTGGACACAATTTTAGGGGATCCCAAACCCCTCTGAAAATCTGATGAAAACCCTGAACCTTCTCCCCCAGAAAACTACACAAGCATACACCCTTTTATATATCATTTCCTCGTTTCTGGGAAGCCCATGGAGCTCAAGTTAAGATCCCTGGTTCTGGAGGGTCTCTTTCAGCTCTGAATGTTCTATCAAGCATTCTTGCAACATAGCTACCATTTTTTCTGCACCTAATCTCTGCTAGAGCCTTCACTCTTATGATGCTCTGAGGATGGTTTACAAATGAGGAAAACGAAATTCAGAGAGGTCACGTGACCTGCCCGAGGTCACACAGCTTGTGATGGCCGATGTTGAGATCTGACTTCACCCTCGTGCCTTCTGATTCTGACCCTCTACTCACTCCTCCAGGTGAGAATATTCAGTCCCCGTCAGTTGCTCCCTGATGCTCACACAAAGGGTCTAGGACCTGGAATCCTCTGTAATAACAGAAGGAATGACTGTGCCGACCCAGTCCTCTGGTAAGAAGATTCTGCAATGGGTGAGTGATGCCAGGCCCAGCCCAGGTGCAGACCTCAGACTTCACTCAAACATGTGTCATCTGCCCCTTGATTTCTCAATTTAGCCCACAGCCTGAGGAGTGGGTGTGGAGCGGAAGAAGGGAAGAGAAACAGAGGAAATTACTTATAAAAAGAAGTTTCAGATTGAGTCATACACATGAGTTATAACTCAGAGAGAGGCTCTGAGGTAGGAGAGGAAAAGACAGAGACAGCCGTTTTGAGAGGGTTCCTTCTCGTGGGACAAAGATGTTCAGATGAGTTGACTGGTAGTTCTGCTCTGGAGACGGAAAGACAGACAGGCAGAGACAGAGGAGTCTGTGCTCTGGGAGGAGAGAGTGGGTAGTAGTGTTATCAACACATGTTAAGCATTTCATATGTGTCAGGCCCTGTGCCACGTGCTTCTGAGGCGGTGCTTCATTTTACCTTTTCCAGAGTAGCCACTACTATTAATTCCCATTTTAAAGAAGGGGAAATTGAGGCAGAGAGGCTAAATGACTTGCCCAAGGTCACACAGACAAGTGGTCAACATTGGATTCTAACCCAGAAATGCTCATACTTCAAGAAAAAAAGTAAACAATGTGCAGTCCTGCCCCAAGGCTACCGAGCAAGGCCTTGCAGCAAGGCTACAGAAGCAGCATCTAGGAACAAGGTCATCTTGGGAACTGACTGAGCTCCTTTGTAACCGCGGCCAGAAGCCCCCCTGATTATCACCAGCAGGCTTTCTGACCCCAGTTCAGTTCAGTTGCTCAGTCGTGTCTGGCTCTTTGCGACCCCATGGACAGCAGCATAGCAGGCTTCCCTGTCCTTCACCAGCTCCTGGAGCTTACTCAAACTCATGTCCATCCAACCATCTCATCCTCTGTTGCCCCCTTCTCCTCCTGCCTTCAATCTTTCTCAGCATCAGGGTCTTTTCCAATGAGTCAGTTCTTCGCATCAGGTGGCCAAAGTATTGGAGTTTCAGCTGACCCCGTATTAGGCAAAAATGCCCACCTCAGTGCTCACCCTATAGTGCCCTAACTAGTCACCTAACTTCCCTGGTACCTCAGATGGTAACGAATCTGCCTGCAACGCGGGAGACCTGGGTTTGATCCCTGGGTTCAGAAGATCCCCTGGAGAAGGGAACAGCTACCCACTCCCGGTATTCTTGCCTGGAGAATGCCCATGGACAGAGGATCCTGGTGGGCTACAGTCCATGGGGTCACAAAGAGTCGGACATGACTGAGCGATTTTCACTTCACAATGCCAACCTTCCAGCAGGAATTTTCTTTGTCTTGAGGCTATAAAAATTGGCTGTTAACCCACGAAAAGCATCAGTTCTCCCTTGAGTCAACCCCCTGTTCTAACAGCGTCTCAATCAACTCTCGCCGGCCTGTCAGGAAGTCAACCCCCTGTGCTCACCGCACCCTCATTATCTCTGCTCCCTGCTCTTAATAAACTCACTCCCTTCTAAAATGCTCTGTGTCTGGAAATTCTTCTCTAACCCGCGCTCAGACTGCCACGACAAACAAAACCAGGACAGCTCTGACTGGAGCCCGTGCTTAACCCCGGACTCCGGCTTTCTTCCTACATTCCTACGTTTGACATTTGCTTTTAACTGAGAGACTCTGTAGACACACCCTCTCCTTTAACACTCACATCAGCCCCGTTTGACGGTTGGGGAAACACCTCAGAGCAGTGAAATGACTCGCCCAAGGTCAAACAGCAGGTCAGCCTTGGGGCTGGGGTGTGACTGCAGATCCAGCTGTTCTCACCACCACCACCTGCCTTCAGGGATGAGTTGGGCTGGAGGGTCCACTGCACAGCCCTGGGGAGGGCATGGCTCACAAGGCCCTCCTGCTCACCTCCACATCTGTGTCTCTTGACAGCACAAGCTTTGCCTGTGGCTGCAGCTGCTTCCCTGAGGATGGGGAGGGGGGTGTCCTTTAGATTTCCCTCCTGTTACTGCTGAGTCATTTCTCCCTCGAGTCCTTGGAGTTAGTGGGAACCCCCTCAAGAAATGGAAGCTATGCAGAAGACCTCGGTTCAAAGCAGAGGAACCTTCCTGCCGTGCGGGGGATGGCCTTGTAATGTGGTGGGGGGGTCTCCGTAATCGCTGGCAGTATCTGAGTAGAAACGGGAGAACCATCTGTTGGAGATTCCTGTCGTGGGTGGAGACTGGGTTGAGGCCTTTAGAGCCCTTTTAACTGTGAAATTTTACAAGTCAGTGTGGGATGAAATGTAGGCTGTACAGCAAAGTGGCCTAGAATGAGCTCTGGGGCCAAATAGCACGCGTGCTTGCTTAGTTGCTTCGGTCGTGCACAACTCTTTGCAACCCCCTGGGCTATAGCCCGCCGGGTTCCTCTGTTCATGGGATTCTCCAGGCAAATACTGGAGTGGATTGCCATGCCTTCCTTCAGGGGATCTTCCCAACCCAGGATCGATCCCGTGTCTTCTGAGGCTCCTGCATTGCAGGCAGATTCTTTACTGCTGAGCCACCAGGGAAGCCCGGGGCCAAATAGACCTGGGCTCAAAACCTGGCTCAGTCAACCTCCTTGCTGGTGACCAGTGGGCAAGTATCCTCTCTTAGCTTCAGTTTCCTTGTTAAAAGATGGAAATGATCATACCCACCTCATGAGATTGCTTTGAGCATTAGGGGTGATGTATATATTGTGCTGAGTATAAAGCAGGAACTCAATCATGCCTACTATCATCGCCAATAAATGAATGGCCAGATCAAGGATTAAATCCATATGTTAATCAAAGTACCAAATGTTTGGATGCTTAACATTTAGGGGAAACCAGCCTTTTCTCTGAGGGTGCCTGTCCCAGAAATAACCATGAAAAACATAAAATGTAAGTGGGTGAAATACAAGAAACAATTAGGGACTTTGATGCCTGTGCCAACAGTTGAGAACTGGCATCTCTGACTCAAAGGGGATGTGTAAAATCATCTAAATAAGTCCCCACCTGGCAACAGGAATCTTCTCGAGGATCCTGACAGGTCTCATTAGTTCTCTGCTTGAGCCCAGGCTATGGGGAACTCACCACCTTCTGAGACTGTCCATAGGAAACTCCCCAAATTCCCTGAGATGTTTTCTGCCCTTTGCCCGCTGGGAAATACTACTTTCTAACGACATCTTCTAATTGAGACCAGACCCCAATACTATAGGTGCCTTTATGACCACATGGTTGCCTGAGGGGAAGACTGATAACAACCAGATAACTCTGTGGAGCATGGTAAGTAGATTTTGGGCTTCTTGGAAGCGGAGAGGTGGGGCAGTACCCTGTTAAGAGCAGTTTCAGAACCACACAGACCTCAGTTTGAGTTCTGCTCTTTCACTTAGCTGTATGCTTGGGCAAATCACTTAACCTCCGAGCCTCAACTTTCTCATGCTTGGAATGGAATTAATCATATCTCTGGGGACTTCCCCAGTGGTCCAGTGGTTAGACCTCTGTGCTTCCACTGCAGGGGGCATGGGTTCGATACCTAGTTGGGGAACTAAGATCCTGCAAGCCATGTGGCACAGCCAGGAAAAAAAGAAAAAACAAAACTCCTTCACATGAGGATCAACTGAAATAAAGCCTGGGAAACACCTGGCATCCAGCGCCTCCACAGAGCAAGGATCTGTTTAATAGGCGCACGGGGATATTTCATGGAATGGGCATTCTGATGGATGGGAGCTCAGGCACTGTTATTCGAGCCTTAATGGGAAGAGTGACTCTGGCACTTGGGAACATCTGAACTGACAATTCGATTCCTCAAGTCGGGTTATTTCTATAAGTGGCTTTTGCCCAGGGAGTCAGCACTCAGAGAGGAAAGTTCCTGGCTAAGATGCTGGTGATTGGGAAGTGTGCTTCTGAAATCCACTGAGTTCCTGAGGGCAGTGGCTGGGGTGGGGGCTCACCTTGTAAAAGTTAGAACAAGCTTAACTGTGTAAGCTACACTTTTTACCTTCCAAAACATGTGCAAACTCACTTGCTCATTTGATCTTGAGATTAAGCTGTGAGATGAGCCCAGATTGTGATTCCCATTTAGCAAGTGAGGAACCTGAGGCTCAGAGAGGTGAAGTATATGAGTATCGGAGTTTAGCTGCTGAGAAAGCAGTTGCGGACTCTCACTCTACCCATCTTGGTTCTTGAATCCCCCCTCTGGTGCCTGGGGCAAGACACTAATTGCTTGGTGCATCGGAGCATTGGCTTCTTTTCTTCCTCCTTAGATGCCTTTCCAGGCTCCTGCAACTCTGTGGGTGAAGTTTCTGTGCTTCCCCTTGCACCTCCAAGCCCACTGTTCCTGCGTTCTCTCTCATTCACTCATTTAACAAACGCTAGCTGAGAACCAAAATATTGTGTGCCAGGCCTGGAGCTAGGTGCTTGGGATACCGAAATGAACAAAACACAGCCCATACCTTGGAGTTCACAGACTGGGTAGGGAGAAAATACATCATCAGCCAGTTCCAAATCTGTATAACATAGAGTGTCTGGGGATCCCAAAGGAGAACTGCCAAACCCTGTCTGGGATGTCCTAGCTGGCTTCCTGGAGGTGTCATTTGAATTTTCCCAAAGGATGAGTAGAAGTTAGCCAGGCAGAATCCAGTGCAGGCAGGAGCCTGGCAAGTTCAGGTCATGTGAGCAATCTGGGGACAAGTTATGAGAGCTGATGCTGGGGCTCAGGGGGGACCAGGTCCCACAGGACACTGACTGTCAGACTAGGACTGACTGTCTGGGCTCTCTGTGGACAGCAGGGAGCCACTCCAGGGCAGATGCTGGGTCAGAATTTGTGATTCTAAATGGAGGATGCTGGGGACACAAAAGACCGAAGGGAAGTAGTAGGCAGCAGCAAAGAACAACAACGACAACAACAACAAAAAACAAGATCAGGGACTTCCCCGGCAGTCCAGTGGTTGAGAATCTGCCTTCCAATGGGTGGGATGGAGGTGCTGGTTCCGCCCCTGGTTAGGGAACTAAGATCCTACAGGCAGCAGGGCAGCTAAGCCCATGTGCCACAGCTAGAGCGAAGCCTGTGAGCCACAACAAAGATTCCACGTGCTGCAGCTAAGACCCAACGCAGCCAATAAATAAATAATAAATATTAAAAACAAAAACAAGTAAGCAACAAAAAAGAGGCATACGGGGAGAAGGGAGAGAAGGGGGTGGATCCCCAAAGTATTTAGGGAACAGTATTGATGGGACCAGAAGGCAGATTGGAGGTAGGAAGTGGGGGAAGGGGTCAGGGAGGAGCCTCAGGATTCCAGCAAGGATGATGGCATCCAGGGTGGACGACCTCGGGTGGTGGGTGGGACAGTAAATGTTGATTTCATTGCACAGAGATGGAACACACCCTGGTCAGGGGCTCAGGACTACGTGTGTGAGTGTGTGTTCACGAGAGCCCCTCGGCCTTTGGGGTTCCAGTGCAGCTTTTCCTGCTCCTGTAGGGAGACTGCTAGCTCAGAAACTGCAAGTCAAGGTCAGCTCAGAAGTTGAACTGCTAGTGTCAGAATCTGCTTCTATCATAATAAGACTTACTCATCTCTTGAGTCCTGGCTTTCTTATCTATAAAGTGAGAAGGTTGAGAAATAACAGAAGCAAAAGTGTCTGGTTCGTAAAGCTTTGGATTGAGCCAGACTGGAAGGTCCCCATTCACTGTTATCTCCTTTCCTTTGCTGGCTCTCCCTCCTCCAGGTCATCTCCTCTAAATGCTAGTATGTGCTCACTCTCCATCAATCCCCTTCTCTGCTCTCAGTCCCTACAATTGTTATTATTGTTCAGTTGCTAAATTGTGTCTGATTCTTTGTGACCCTATGTACTGCAGCATGCCAGGCTTTCCTGTCCTTCACTATCTCCTCGAGTTTGCTCAAATTCATGTCCATTGAGCCAGTGATGCTAGCCAACCATCTCATCCTCTGTCATCCCCCACTCTTGCCCTCAGTCTTTCTCAGCATCAGGGTCTTTTCCAATGAGTCCCTCTTCCAATCAGGTGGTGAAAGTACTGGAGCTTCAGCTTCAGCATCAGTCCTTCCAATGAATGTTCAGAGTTGACTTCCTTTTAAGATAGACTGGTTTGATCTCCTTGCAGTCCAAGGGACTCTCAAGAGTCTTCTCCAACACCACAGTTCAAAAGCATCAATTCTTTGGTGCTCAGCCTTCTTTATGGTCCAACTCTCACATCTGTACATGATTACTAGAAAAACCATAACTTTGACTATATGAACCTTTGTCAGAAAGTGATGTCTCTAAATTTTTTAATATGCTGTCTAGGTTTGTCACAGCTTTCCTTCCAAGGAGCAAGTGTCTTTTAATTTCATGGCTGCATTCATTGTAGTGATTTTGGAGCCCAAGAAGAGAAAAATCTGTCACCGCTTCCACTTTTCCCCCATCTATTTGCCATGAAGTGATGGGACTGGATGCCATGATCTTAGTTTTTTGAACACTGAGTTTTAAGCCAGCCTTTTCACTCTCTTCCTTCACCCTCATCAAGAGGGTCTTTAGTTCCTTTTCACTTTCTGCCATTAGAGTGGTGTCATCTGCATATCTGAGGTTGATATTTCTCCCAGAAATCTTGATTCCAGCTTGTGATTCATCCAGCCTGGCATTTCACATGGTATACTCTGCACATAAGTTAAATAAGCAGGGTGACAATAAATAGCCTTGACGTACTCCTTTCCCAATTTGGAACCAGTCCATTGTTCCATGTCTGGTTCTAACTGTTGCTTCTTGACCTGTATACAGGCTTCTCAGCAGACAGGTAAGATGATCTGGTATTCTCATTTCTAAGAATTTTCCACAGTTTGCTTTGATCCACACAGTCCAAAGCTTTAGAGTAGTCAATGAAGCAGAAGTAGATGTTTTTCTGGTATTCCCTTACTTTCTCTATGATCCAACGAAAGTTGGCAATTTGATCTCTGATTCCTCTGCCTTTTCTAAACCCAGTTTGTACCTCTGGAAGTTCTTGGCTCACATACTGTTGAAGCCTAGCTTGAAGGATTTTGAGCATAACCTTACTAGTATGTGAAATGAATGCAATTGTATGGTAGTTTAAATATTCTTTGGCATTGCCCCTCTTTGGGATTGGAATGAAAACTGACCTTCTCCAGTCCTTTGGCCACGTTTCCCAAGTTTGTTGACATATTGAGTGCAACACTTTAGCACCATCATCTTTTAGGATTTTGAATAGCTCTGCTGGAATTCCATTACCTCCACCAACCTTGTTTGTAGTAATGCTTTCTAAGGCTCACTTGACTTCACACTCCAGGATGTCTAGCTCTAAGTGAGTGACCACACCATCGTGGTTTTCTGGGTCATTAAGACCTTTTTTGTGTAGTTCTCCTGTGTATTCTTGCCACCTCTTCTTAATCTCTTCTGCTTCTGTTAGGTCCTTACCATTTCTGTCTTTATGGTGCCCGTCTTGCACAAAATACTCCCTTGCTGTCTCAAATTTTCCCATTCTGTTGTTTCCCTTGATTTCTTTGCATTATTCATTTAAGAAGGCCTTCTTTTCTCTCCTTGCTATTCTCTGGAATTCTGCAATTCAATTTCTCCCTTGCCTTTCACTTCTCTTCTTTCCTCAGCTATTTGTGAAACCTCTTCAGACAACTACTTTGCCTCCTTGCATTTCTTTTTTTGGGGACGATTTTGGTCACTGCCTCCTGTACAATGTTATGAACTTCCATCTATAGTTCTTCAAGCAATCTGTCTACTAGATCTAATCCCTTGGATCTATTCATTACCTCCACTGCGTAAATCATAAGGGATTTGATTTAGGTCACACTTGAATGGTCTAATGATTTTCTCTACTTTCTTCAATTTAAGCCTGAATTTTGCAATAAGGAGCTGATGATCTGAGCCACAGTCAGCTCCAAGCCTTGTTTTTGCTGAGTGTATAGAGTTTCTCTATCCTTGGCTGCAAAAAATACACTCAGTCTGATTTCAGTATTGACCATTAGGTGATGTCCATGTGTAGAGATGTCTCTTGTGTTGTTGGAAAAGGGTGTTTGGTATGAGCAGTCCCTATAATAGCATTTCTCAAACATTAATGTGCACACAAATCACATGTAGATCTCACTAGAATGTAGATTCTGATTGAGCAGTTCTGGGGATGGCCCTAAGTTTCTGCATTTCTAACAAGTTCCCAGGTGATGCTGATACTGCCGGTCCAGGGACCACGTTCTGAAAGTCCAACCTCCAGGCTCTACAAACTTTCTCTAAACTAATGGCTCCCAAATTTAGACTTCCAATCCAGACCTCTCTCCCGAACTGCCACTTCTAATTACAACTCTTAGCTGACACCTCTGTTTGGATATTTATAAGGCATCTCCTAAATTTCTCAAGGGTTTCCCTGGTGGCTCAGTGGTAAAGAATCTGCCTGCCACTGCAAGAGACATGGGTTCGATCCCTGATCTGGGGAGATCTCCTGGAGAAGGAAATGGCAACCCACTCCAGTATTCTTGCCTGGGAAATCCCATGGACAGAGGAGCCTGGCGGGCTACTATCCTTGGGGTCACAAAAGAGTTGGACATGACGTAGTGACTAAAGAACAACAGGGTTCTCACACCTACTCCTGCCAACGTCTCCCTCAGGACTCAAGGACTCAAGTCAAAACCTAGAAACTATCCACGAATAGCCTTTTTCTCAGTCTATATCCAAACTGATAGCAAGTGCTGTCTACTTTACCTCCACAGCTTATCTGGACCCTTTACTCCCTCTGCTCTCCATTCCCACCACCCTAGTCCAGGCGACCTCCTCGCTTGTGTGAGCTGCTACAGAAGCCACTGATCACTTTGCTTCCTGCCTGCCCTCTCCCCCTTCTCCCCCTATCCGTTCTCTACACATTAGTTAGAGTGAGTTTTCTAAAATATAAATCAAATCACGTCACTTTCCTGCTTCATGAAATTCCTTTAGGAGCTTGCATCTCATCTAGAGTTGAATCCTAACTCCTTACCCTAGCCTATAAAACCCAGCATGTCTGGCCTCTGCCTTCCTTCTGAACCTCATCTCAGGTAAACCCCTGGCCCTGACACCACAGTCTTGCTGGCTTCTCTCCAGTCCCTGAGCACAGCCTATTTCCTCCTTGGCGCCTTTGCTCTGACCCTGCCCTCTGTCTCCTGGTCCTGGCTGGGCCCTTCTCATCATTCAGATCTCAGCTTCTGGGTCACCTCCCCTGAGAGGCCTTCCCTGATCACCTTGTCTCTCACCCCGGTTTCACTCCGCATGTTTCACCAGTAGCTGACCTTTGTTTAATTGTCTGTTTCTCCACTAAGAAGTAAGTCCAGGAAAACAATGACCTTGTTTTCTACTTGGTTCACCGGCATCTGGAACAGGGCCAGAATAGGTACCCAGAGAAAATTTATCGTGTGAGGAAATGTCAATTCCCTCCACCCCAAGCCTCAGTTTCCCCATCTACTAAACAGGGATAATAACATGATAATATCTTCCTCACAGAGTTAAGATTAAATGAGAAGGACTTGCCTAGAGGTCCAGTGGTTAAGAATCCGCCTGCCAATGCAGGGGACACAGGTTTGATCCCTGGTCTGGGAAGATTCTACACACCTCAGAGCAACTAAGCCTGTGCCCCACAACTACTCAGCCTGTGCTCTGGAGGTCAAAGGTCACCAAACTGGGCCACATACAACAATTACTGAAGCCTGAATGGCTAGAGCCCGTGCTCTGCAACAAGAGAAGCCCCTGCAGTGAGAAGCTTGTGCACCGCACATTGAGAGTAGCCCCCACCCCCTATTGCTGCAACTAGAGAAAGCCCGAGCGCAGCAGTGAAGACCCAGCACAAACAAAAATAAAATAAATTAAAAAAAAGATCAAATGAGAAATACACGTAAGGCTCAGGCACAGTGCCTGGCACTTGCTCACAAGTGGCTAATAATCCCATTACAAAGCTCAGCAGTGGCCACAGGACTGGAAAAGGTCAGTTTTCATCCCAATCCCAAAGAAAGGCAATGCCAAAGAATGCTCAAACTACCGTACAATTGCACTCATCTCACACGCTAGTAAAGTAATGCTCAAAATTCTCCAAGCCAGGCTTCAGCCATATGTGAACTGTGAACTTCCACATGTTCAAGCTGGTTTTAGAAAAGGCAGAGGAACCAGAGATCAAATTGCCAACATCTGCTGGATCATGGAAAAAGCAAGAGAGTTCCAGAAAAACATCTATTTCTGCTTTATTGACTATGCCAAAGCCTTTGACTGTGTGGATCACAATCAACTGTGGAAAATTCTGAAAGAGATGGGAATACCAGACCACCTGACCTGCCTCTTGAGAAATTTGTATGCAGGTCAGGAAGCAACAGTTAGAACTGGACATGGAACAACAGACTGGTTCCAAATAGGAAAAAGAGTACGTCAAGGCTGTATATTTAACTTAAATGCAGAGTACATTTAACTTAAATGCAGAGTACATCATGAGAAACGCTGGGCTGGAAGGAGCACAAGCTGGAATCAAGATTGCTGGGAGAAATATCAATAACCTCAGATATGCAGATGACACCACCCTTAGGGCAGGATGACACCACCCTTAGGGCAGAAAGTGAAGAGGAACTAAAGAGCCTCTTGATGAAAGTGAAAGAGGAGAGTGAAAAAGTTGGCTTAAAGCTCAACATTCAGAACACGAAGATCATGGCATCTGGTCCCATCACTTCATGGCAAACAGATGGGGAAACAGTAGAAACAGTGTCAGACTTTATTTTTGGGGGCTCCAAAATCACTGCAGATGGTGACTGCAGCCATGAAATTAAAAGACGCTTACTCCTTGGAAAGAAAGCTATGACCAACCTAGATAGCATATTCAAAAGCAGAGATTTTACTTTGCCAACAAAGGTCCGTCTAGTCAAGGCTATGGTTTTTCCAGTTGTCACGTATGGATGTGAGAGTTGGACTGTGAAGAAAGCTGAGCGCCCAAGAATTGATGCTTTTGAACTGTGGTGTTGGAGAAGACTCTTGAGAGTCCCTTGGACTGCAAGGAGATCCAACCAGTCCATCCTAAAGGAGATCAGTCCTGGGTGTTCATTGGAAGGACTGATGCTGAAGCTGAAACTCCAATACTTTGGCCACCTGATGTGAAGAGTTGACTCACTGGAAAAGATCCGATGCTGGGAGGGATTGGGGGCAGGAGGAGAAGGGGACGACAGAGGATGAGATGGCTGGATGGCATCAGTGACTCGATGGACATGAGTTTGGGTGGACTCTGGGAGTTGGTGATGGACAGGAGGCCAGGCGTGCTGCGATTCATGGGGTCACAAAGAGTCGGACACGACTGAGCGACTGAACTGACTGATTATCAATACCATAATGGAATCCCTGGCAGAAATGGGGAGAGCCAGTGGGACTCCCACTGCTCCCCAATTGAGCTCCAAGCAGTGGGCTAACTGGCCCGGGCCCAGTACTGATCATGGCCGAAGTCCTCAACACCCAGCAGCAGAGGGCAGGCAAATCCAGGGATGACAAGCAGAGGCGAGCATGCTTCAATTCAACTGTAAGTTTATTAGAAAGGCCATGGACAGATGAACCCTGAGTTACCAGCTGAGGAAGAAATGAAAAAAGCTCCTGCCCCTCTTGGCCCGCCCCACAGGCCTCTCGTGAACTCTGTCCTGTGGCGGACTCCAACAGAAGTCAGCCAGAAAGTGCTTTCTCGATGCTCCTTCAGGGACTGCTCGACCTGTCTGCAGGGGACCCAGGGGTGGATGCTGGTGCCTGGAGCTGGGAGCCACAGGGCCTTTGTCCTCTCCTCTAGCAGAAAATGGTTCCAGACCTCCCCACTGCAGCATAACAGAACAGAAAAGGAGCCAACCGGGATAGAGCAAGTTCTGCGAAACAGCCAAAGGCTCTGGGAGGGGACGCCGGACTGCCTCAGAGGGGTGCTGATGGCTATAGACAGCCAATTGTGGGGGTCCCCCTGGGGGAATCCTGAAGCTGCTCTAAGGGGTCTCAGCCACAGAGCGCCCTTGAGTGACTCAGCGCCCTCCTGGGGCTCCACTGGCTACTTCTGTTCCCAGAAAGGCAAATGGATCTTGTAGAAATCCATGGTGGTTGATGCCATTTTGTCCTTAAAAATAGATAAAGAGTTTGTACAGTGAATCGATTTCAACCAGCAGAGCCTGAGCCGAGAACAGTCCGTCCTGGGGAAGGAGAAGGCACTTCTCACACCCTCCCTGGGGTGATCTGGGCTGGCTGCTTCTTGGGCCCCTCGGGGCTCCGCTCCCTCTGGCCCTGGGATTCAGGCCTGCTTCTTCTGGGAAGCACGCTGCCTCCATCCAGCTAGCACCGCCCTGCGGCCTGGATGCTCGGGCCCCTCACAGGGTGGTGGACGGCAGCTTCCTCACCCGCCGCTGGGCCAGGATAGACGACTCGATGGGCTTCAGCTGAGGGGTGGGCTTGGAGCTGTTGAGTGCTGAGTAGGTAGCTGCCATGGCTCCCTGGGAGACAAGGGGAACTCAGTTCACAAGGGTGGGAGGTACATGTGCTCCAAGGCCAAGCCAGCCCCTCCCAGGGTTCTACAGCCCACCCGGTCCCCTGTTAATCCTGCCTTGGTCATTCTTCATGGTCATCAGTCCTGCCTCCTCCCTCAGACTTCAGAGGGCAGGAGCTGTGCCCACCCCCAAAGGACTGGGGGCCATGAGTGCAGTGTCAACACCCCGGCCTGTCAGACGGGGGCTCCCTGGGGAGAGACACACGTGGCATCTCCTGGCTCTACCACCCTGAGTCCTTGCCCACGGAACCCTGGCTTGGGCCCCTGCGGCCTGGCAGCCTAGGGTGGTGGTACCTTCACAAGCTGCAGGTCCTGATGTGACAGCTGGCTCTGCGGAAGCTTGTCTTTCTGGGTGATCCACGGGTGCTGCAGGACCTGCTTGGCTGTGAGGCGCTGGTGGGGGTCCACGTGCAGCATCTTGGACACCAGGTCCTGGGGGAGAGCAGGCAAGGGGTTGGTGGGAGAGGCTAGCAGAGGAGCAGAGTGCTGGGCCTGGCTGATGGGGAATGGCTAAGGCAGCCGTTTCCTGCAATGTCCTGCCTGGACCCTTGCATTAGCCCCTGCAATCCATTCTCCACGCTGCTCCAGGGCCTGCTTGAGTGGCACATGCCCTTTTTGGGGATTTCTTCCTGGAAGGCCCTTTCTTTCCTCTTTCACCGTCTAGAAGCCACGTAGGAAGGTGGGAAGAACCGAAGGCTGGGCTGGGAAGGATCAAAACCTGACTCTGCTGCTCATCGACTGCATATCCGGGGCAAGTTACTTTGACTCTCTGAGCCTCAGCTTCCCCTCCGAGAAACAGGATAGCAAAAGTACCCAAATCATAAGGTCAATCAGAGAAGGCAATGGCACCCCACTCCAGTACTCTGACCCGAAAAATCCCATGGATGGAGGAGCCTGGTGGGCTGCAGTCCATGGGGTCGTGAAGAGTCGGACAAGACTGAGCGACTTCACTTTCACTTTTCACTTTCATGCATTGGAGAAGGAAATGGCAACCCACTCCAGTATTCTTGCCTGGAGAATCCCAGGGACGGGGGAGCCTGGTGAGCTGCTGTCTATGGGGTTGCACAGAGTCGGACACAACTGAAGCAACTTAGCAGCAGCAGCAGCAGCAGCATAAGGTCAATGCGAGGGGGTACTGTTCACTAAGGACTCAACCCAGCATCTGACACAGAGGTTCCCACCACTGGGACCTGTTGTTTAGTACTGAAAGCACAAATGTTCCCTCCTCTGAGAAGGCCTGTCTGCCTGTTGGCCCGTAGCTCTGCCTGGGTCTCCACTGCCTATATCTCTGACCAGGAGGACCTGCCTCTCTGTCCCCTTGTGTGCAAGCCTGTCTGACCCCTCACACTAAGTTCCCACGAGGTAGGGGCCGTGACGATGCAGCCCTCTGTCCTGCTTCAGGGCCCAGAACACAGGAAGGGCCAGTGAACGATCACCAAGTTGTTCAAACAATACACAAGATAGAGGGCGGGGGAGGGGACAGCAGTCTGCCTGGGAATCTTCCACTTGGAGAAATACAGCAACAGAGGTTTGTGGGATGTTCCACTTGGAGAAATGAGGCTGCCAGTCACCTGTCCGTGAAATGCCGAAAAGCCCTGGGATGGGACCCTGCCTCCCCAGCCTTGAGTGAGCACGGTCCAGGCCTTACAGACTCACCTTGGCTGTGTCTGAAACTGTGTTCCAGTTTCCCCCACTGAGAGTAAACTTGCCACTGCCGATCCGGGTCAGGATTTCCTCTGGTGTGTCACTGGGTCCATTGGCAAATGGAGTGTATCTGGAGGAAAGTCCACCCGGTGTGGGTATAGCCTCTGGCCTCCATCCGGGCGGCTGGGGTGGCGAGGGGGCACTGTGTCTCCCCCTTCGGAGTGGGTGCCCCCAAAGGTGGCACTTTCTCCCCAAGGTGGAGCTCCCAAAGGCAGTACCACGCCCCTGTCTCCAGCCCTTCCTGAAGCAGGGATGAGTCTTTCCCATCAGACAAGCACCACCCCAGCCTGTACACTAGGGCTGGAGGAAGGGGCAGGGGGCAGATGGGGTGCAGGCCAGAGGGGCACTCACCCCGCCAGCATGGTGTACAGCAGAATGCCCAGGCTCCAAATGTCGCAGCCTTCATCATAGCCCTGGCGCTTCAGGACCTGGCAGGAAGGTGGGCAGGGGAGAGTGGTCGGGCTGAGGGGCATATGCCTGCCTGCTACTCCCCAAAACGCAGGACGAGGGTCCCAGGCGTGGGCTGATCCTGCCTTGGTCCCTGGACCAAGGCCACACAGACCGGAGTCCTGGACAGCGTGGGGCCTCTGGAAGGGACACAAGGCCCCCGTGCCAGCCCCCCTCACTCTCGTAGCTGAGGAGGCCGGGCCACTCACCTCGGGTGCCACGAAGTTGGCGGTGTAGCAAGGTGTCATGAGGAGCCCGTTCTCAGCCCGCAGCTGCTTGGCAAAGCCAAAGTCACAGATGCGCAGGCACTCGGGGTTCCCAGACTCGTCCACGTACAGGATGTTGCTGGGCTTGAGGTCCCTGTGCACGACCTGGGGGCAGAGGGTCCGGGTCAGTTCTCCATGTGGGCAGGCTGCCGGGGGCCCAGGTCCACTGCCAGGGCTGGGAGAGTCAGAAGATGGGCCCAGAGAGGGGGCAGAAGGACCCAGAATCTGAAAGGGGGGAAGGGGCTGCCAGGGGGCCTTGCTGCTGGCATTATCAACCTGAACCCTCTCGGTCAATGTCTGTGTGCGTGGACGTGCTCAGTTGTGTCCAACTTTGCAACCCCATGGACTGTAGCCCGTCAGGTTCCTCTGTCCATGGAATTTTCCAGGCAAGAATCCTGGAGTGGGTTGCCATTTCCTACCCAAGGGGGTCCTTTTTGACTCAGAGATCAAACCCAGGTCTCTTGTGCCTCCTGCGTTGGCAGGCGGGTTCTTTACCACTGAGCCACTTGGCAGCTCTAACTTCACCGTCCACAGTGAACTCCTCAAATCTGCGTGCCACACGTGTGTGTATATACACGCGTGCTAAGTCGCTCCAGTCGTGTGACTCTTTGAGAGTCGTGACTCTTTGAGAACCCATGGACTGTAGCCCACTAGACTCCTCTGTCCACTGGATTCTCTAGGCATGAATACTGGAGTGGGTGCCATGCCGTCCTCCAAGGGATCTTCCCAACTCAGGGATCAAACAAACCCATGTCTCCTTATGTCTCCTGCATTGGCAGGCGGGGTCTTTACTACTAGCACCACCTGGGAAGGGGGGACCACACATGTGACCTAATGGCAACTCCACTCTTCCCACTGCATGGGTCAAAATCCTAAAGAGTCATTCTTAATTCCTCTTTTTTTCTCATATTCCTCAATCAATCCATCACCAAACACAGCTGGCTCTACCATTAAAATATATCCAGGGACTTCCCTGGATAGTGGTCCAGTGGTTAAGACTTTGTGCTCCCAATGCAGCAGGCCAGGTTTGATCCCTGGTCAGGGAACAAGATCCCACACACCATAGCTAAAGATCTGGAGTGCCGCAACTAAGACCTGGTACGGTCAAATAAATAAATGTTTTTTAAAAAATGTCCAGAGCCCAGGCACTTCTCAGCCCCTCTACTGGCAGCATGTGGATCCCAGCCATTATCATTCCTCCCCTGGATTACGACAACAACCTCCTAACCGGTCTCCCTGCTTCTGTCTCATTTCCTATGGCCTGTTCTAAACAGAGCAGCCAGAGTGATCCTGTTAAATGTAAGTCAGATCATGTCACCTCCAAGGGTTCCCCTCTTAGGAAGAAAAGTCTTTACGATGGCCTGGTGGCTCACCTCCTCTCTCCCCTACTGCCCACCATATCGCTGGCACCCTGGTCCTCTAGCACTCCTTTCCTTGCTCAGCTGGCTTTGGCCACGCCAGCCTCTTTGTTCTTCCCTCAGCGTGCTAAGCACACTCCTGCCCCAGGGCCTTTGCATGTGCTGTTCCCTTTTTCTGGAATACTCTCCTCTTAGGCATCTGCCTGGCTCATTCTCTTATTTCTTTCAGGTTTCGGCTGAAATGCCACCTTACCAATAAGGGCTTCCCTGGACTACTCCATATAAAATATAAAATGCCACCTGGTCCATTCCATACAAAATAGCAACCACAGAGCAGTACTCCTTAGTCTCCTCACCCTGCTTTAGCTTTACCCACAGCATTTACCACTGCTGGAGATTTACTTCATCGTCTTCAGAACCCACCCACTGGAATGTAAGCTCCATGAGTGTTTTGCTCACTGCTGCATCCCAGCATTAAGAACAGTTCCCAGCACACAGTAGGTACTCAATAAATACCTGCTGGAGAAATGGACAAACGACACTGCTGAGGCCTTAAGCACGTGACTCTCCCCTGGCCCCACGTGCTCGTGTGTAACCGGAGGAGGCTGACACATTCCACTTGCTTTCCATCCACAGCCTCTCCCTCTGCATGGTTCCATTCAGAGTCACTAACTCACCTAATTATTGACAACTCTCAGATCTCCGACATTAACCCAGAACTTTCCTGAGTCCAGGATCACACAGCTGCTGACCAGATGGCAACCACTGAATGTCCCCTAGCCCCTCAAGCCCAATAATCCCAGACTAAACTCATTTTCACCTTCCTTCTCCCATGAGCTCACGTACCTCCCTGAGAGCTGTGAAAAACCTTCATTGGCTCCCTACTACTTCGGGATAAAGCCTGAAGTCCCCATCCTGGTGTGGAGAGCCAAGCTGCCCTTTCTAGCCTCACTGTCCACCACATCCCTCCAGTGCCTGGAGCCCAGGTCAGAGAGGGGTCCTTCAACCACGATCAGCCATATCTCTCTGTGGAATGCCTGCTCACCCCCAGGACCCAGCACAGGGACTCGCACACAGCAAGCGCTATGTGAACTCTGTGCCATGAATGAATGAATCACACCTCCGAAACACAAGAGACCTTGCACGTTAGATCGGCTGAATCTCACCGGTTAGTTGGCTTTATGAGAGAATTCCTGCATGGTCCCTGTGGAGCCAGGCCAACAGGCTCCAGAGGCAGCTGCTGCTCACTCCAGCTGACAATCACTACGCACCACCTCGGGCCCAGGTTTCAAAAGCAGCCAAATTACCAAACCAAGAAAATACCTGCATTGCGCAGGCCAAACACAGCCACTGAGTCAGTCTGTGGCTCCAGTGGAGCTGTGATTTCAGTCAGGAGGCAGACGGGCTGCAGTGTGAATCCTGGCTCTACCAGCAGCAGCTGTGTGACCATGATGTGTCACTCAACCTCGCCAGCCTTTGGTTTTCTCACCTGTAAAACGGGGCTGATAAGAGTGCTTGGCCCCCAGCGTTACAGGAAGGCGCATACGAGTTATGTACCAGGAGTATGCAGCACAGGGCCTGGAAAATGACAGCTGCTGCCATAGTAACCCCAGCACTTCCTGGGTGAACCCACCATCATGCTGGATATCAAGATACAGCTAGTGCTTGTTAAGAAGCCCTTAAAAATTAGAGGACAAGAAGGGCAAGAAAATGAGGCCACAGATGTTGTCCAAAGCAGCAGCCAACTGTATGCAAGGAAGAAGCACGGACCTAAAGCCAGTTTAGCTATGAGACTTTTACTTAAGGTCCCAGAGCCTCAGTTTCCTCACCTATAAAATGGATGACCTAATACTCACACCTTCTTCATAGATTTGTTCAAACAGCTAAGTGAGTAGATGTGTAAAGTACTTAGAAGCTGTCCGGCCTGTGGAAAGTGCTCGGAGATGCCAGTGGCAGCAAAGTGCCCTGTCATCGCCAGCATCATCGGAAGATGCATTAGGGCACCTGTGACCAGCCACACACACAGATAAAGGCTGAAGTTCTTCTATATAAGTCGTCCGGTTAAACAGAGAAGTCAAAGTGCGAAGCACGACTGAGTTCTCAGACAGGCTGTTCTCGGCACCCTGGGGCCCTGAGGGAAGCTAGAGACTTGAAAGGGCTCCACATATTAAACAAAGAACTCTTGCAAAATAAGATGAAAAAAAGCAGACAACCCAATTTCATTTAATGGACGAAAGACTTCAACCGACTTTCCATAAAAGAGGCTGTCCAAATGGCAATAAACCACTGAAGAGGTGCTCAACTTCATCAGTCATCCGGAAAACCGAAGTTAAAAGCACTATGGGATACCACTCCTCATCTCTTAGAGTGGCTATAATTAAAAAGATGGAAAATGCCAAGTGTTGGCAAGTAACAGAACTCTCACACACTTCTGGAGAGGATAAATATGTAAAACAACTTCGGAAACCCGCCAACCTCTACTAAAGATGAGCATATCCTGCACTATGACCCAGCAATCGCACTGCCGTGTTCACACCCAGGTTATAGTGGACGAGTGTTCACGAGAGACAAGTGCAAGAAGGTCACGGCAGCGTTACTTGTCATAGTCAAAAAACTGGTAACAAAGACTTGCCTGGTGGTCCGCTGGCTAAGACTCCAAGCTCCCAATGCAGGGGGCTCTGAACGCAGTTCAGGCTCTTGTCAGGGAACTAGATCACACGAGCCAAAACTAAAGAGCCCGCCTCCTGCAACCAAGACCCAGAGCAGACAAAAGAGAAGAATCCTGAATATCATCCAAACCTTACTTTATCAGCTTTGTGAAGCAATATGCCGAAGGGATCAGCATCACTACCAACCCCTTTGTTCTTGAATACCTTCTTTAAAAAATTAAATAAGTAAACTACTAACAATCCATGTCCATTAACAGTAGAAAGGATAGTTAAACTGTATTCACACAGTAGACATCACAGAGCAATGAGACTGAGGGAACTGAAGCAACACAGCATCACCGGTGACTCTCAGAGAGAGTGCTGAGTGGCTGAAGTCAGATACGAAAGAGCACATGGATGTCAAATTAGAAGTCAGCTTAGAATGGTTATCCTTGAGGAGGGAGAGTGGAAGGGGCTCGAGGGGGTTGGGGGGAACTAGAAATCCTTCAGCTCCCACTCTAGAAAGCCCTTCCCTGAGGAGTTCCCTGGTGGTCCAGTGGTTAGGACTCCCAGTTTTCATTGCCGAGGGTGTGGGTTCAATTCCTGGTCGGGGAACTAAGCTGAGAGGCACAGCCCTGTCTGCTCTGGGTGCTGGTTACATGGGTGTATTCACTTTTTGAAGACTTATTGAATTGTGCATGATGACCTGTTTATGTGATATTTCAATATGAAGATAACATTAAAACAAATAGGAGGGTCCAGAACTGGTGACTCCCTTCTCATTCCTCAGCTGTTATGAGATTTCCGGCTTCTGGACCACAGATGCTGCCGAAGTGTAAACAGCTCGAGAATCTCCCTCCAAACACCTCTATGAGGGCTTCCAATTTCCTCCTCATCTTCCCCTAGTATTTGGAAAGGGCCAGAAACTTTAGAGGCAGCTGGTAAAGAATCTGCCTGCAACACGGGAGACCTGGGTTTGATTCCTAGGTTGGGAAGATCCCCTGGAGAAGGGAAAGGCTACCCACTCCAGTATTCTGGCATGGAGAAACTTTAGGGCCCATAGGTTCCAAAATCCCAAAGATGTCCTTTGGGAAAGAAATAATATTCTCCCATGACACCTCTACAGAGTGAACGTCTGCACTTGGAGCTCACCTACCCCTCATAGAGAGGCTCACTACTTTTGGAAGCAGCTCCCACTCTAAAAAGCCCTTCCCTGGTTAATTTCCTGGTGGTCCAGTGGTTAGGACCCTGAGCTTTCACAGCTGAGGGTGCAGGTTCCCTTGTTGAGGGAACGAATGTACTATAAGCTCTGAGGCACAGCAGTCCCTGCTCTGAGCTTTAGGTGGCCTGCTGGAAACTCACCACTTCAGCTCTATCTTCTAAACCTTCTTTGGGTAATGCTAGCTAGTACTCACGTGAGACCAAAACAGGAAAAGGAAGCCTGTGTACTGTCTGACCTGACATATTTCCATATCAGTCTGTTTGCACTGGTCATTTCAAAACACAAAACCACTTCAAACACGACCACGCAGTAACCAAACTAGACCTCTGGTGATAAGGTAAAGTTCTTTTTCACAAAAGAATCCCCCTAATAAGTTAGACAGAATTACACATTGTTATTTTTGCAAATTCTAATGAAATGATTGATTCAGGGAAATGTCACGAAAGGCTGAAACCATTGCATGAAAGGTTGGTGACGATCTCCATGATACACCTCACACCCACCCACCGCCCGACACCCGTTCACCCGTCCCCAGACCCGTTCAGTCATCCCCTGATGACTAACAGGGGCAATGAGACACTGGCTCCTGGACACGACGCTGTGCAAAGGTCACTGCACCTCCCATGGAGTGACTTTTGACTCCTTGCTCCCCAAAAGAAGTTGAAGTGAAATCTAGTTAAGACTTTGGAGCACCTTGCAGTTTACAGGAAACATAGGCAATAGAGAAACAATGAAAATGATGCCACAAGGAGGCAAACACATCCAGAATGCGGGACCGGGACTCCCCTGGTGGTCCAGCGGTTAAGACTCTGTGCTGCCAATGTAGGGTTACAGATTCAGTCCCTGGTTGGGGAACTAAAATCCCATATGTTCTGCAGTGAGGCCAAATAAATAAGTAAATAATGTGGGACATTCCACAGAACTGCTCTCTTCAACAAGTCAGTGGCATCTGAAAGGGAGGTTTTACTATGGAGGTGATGGATGTACACATTTAATGAAACTCATCAACTTGTACGCTTAAAATCTACTGTAGGCAAATTTTATCTCAGTTTTATAAGAGACTTAAGGGGTATGATAAGTGAATGAAAGGTATGAACCTTGCAGAGCTTGTGAATCCAATAAACAAATTGCAGACATTTTTGACATTCGAGTCAGTTCTAATGAGGTGGATGAATCTGAAGTAAGTCAGAAAAAGAAACAAAAATACAGTATATTAACGCATACATATGGAATTTAGAAAGATGGTAACAGCAATCCTACATGAAAGGCAGCAAAAGAGACTCAGATGTAAAGAACAGACTTTTGGACTCTGGGAGAAGGCAAGGGTGGGATGATTTGAGAGAATAGCACTGAAACATGTATATTACCACATGTAAAATAGATGAGCAGTACAAGTTCAATGCATGAAGCAGGGCACTCAAAGCCAGGGCTCTGAGAACCCAGAGGGATGGGGTGGGGAGGGAGGTGGGAGGGGGGTTCAGGATGGGGAGACACATGTGTACTTGTGGCTGATCTTGTCAATGGACAGCAAAAACCACAATATTGTAAAGAAATTAGCCAGTGTTTCCAGCAGCATTTCCTCTTACATCCACTTCCTCTTGTCCTGACAGCTGAACCCGCAGCCAGATTCCTCCCTGAAGCCTTGAAGCTCCCAGTGATCTTGCTGTTTCCTAACTCAAAACCACTCTGCATCTGTAGCGCCCCACCCAAATTTCTCAAACACTCTGGCTCCCTTCTTCCCAGGCTGTGTGACCTCAGGCAAGTGAGCTCACATCTCTGAGCCTCGGCTTCCATAACCATAAAGTGAGGCTAAGACCAGCATCTACCTAATAGAGTTGCTGTGAAAATCAGTTGAGATAACCAAGAAGGAACGCAGCATGATGCCTGCCTAGGTCCTGAATAAACGTTCCTTTTCACAATGTGGCCTCATCCTCCTTTCCTTCCTTACCTCCATCCACCTGCCCACTCACCCAGCTCGGGTCTCCCCTCTGTTTGGCTGGTGGAAGACTGCCATTGTCTGGGCCAGTCATGGTCCATGCACTCTGCTGATGGTAAGACCCCAGGCCGCCCCCTGCCCCAGGCCCACTCGGTGCCCCCTACTCAAGACTTACCCCCTGGGAGTGCAGGTACTCCACGGTCTTGCTGATGGTGTGCAGGACGAAGCTGGCCTCGCGTTCCGAGAAGAACTTCTGCCGCAGGATCTTATCCAGCAGCTCCCCTCCCCGCATCAGCTCTGTCACCAGGTACACGTGCTTGCCGTCATCGTACACCTGCCAGAGACCGCACCGTCAAGCCCCTCCCCTCGACGCCAGGCCTGGGCTCCTCGGTCTCCCGCTTGCAGGGCCAGGGAGCCACGACCTGAGCCTTGGGCCTGGGTTCTGCTCTGTGTCTCATCACCCTGGCAGGGCTTTCACCTGGGCCCCTGAGCAGGATGCTGGCTCTGTCCTGAGGGCAAGAATGCTCTCAGAGAATGCCAGCGTCACCCAGGGAGGGCACCTGGTGCAGCCAGACTAGAGGTGCCTCAGTGGACCTCCCATCCGTGAGCAGAGGAGGATCAGAAATCAAAGGAATGGCCACCCTGAGACCCATCCGAGAATCGAGGGCCCGTGTCCCCACCCCACCCTCAAGGACCCCCACTCACATCTTTCAGAGTGATGATGTTGGGGTGCTGCCCGTACCGCAGAAGAATTTCAATCTCTTCCGAGGGGTCTCGCTTGCTCTTGTCGATGACCTGAGGAAAGGGGGTGCACGTGGCGGTGTTGGGGGATCAACTCCAGAGTCCTGACCTGCTACAGAGCCCCGTGCTGCAGGGCGTGGAGTCTCAGCCGCACTCATTTCACCCGACCTGCCACAGAGCCCCACACTGCAGGGAGTGGAGTCTCAGCTGCACACCTTTCACCCGACCTGCCACAGAGCCCCACGCTGCAGGGCGTGGAGTCTCAGCCACATACCTTTCACCCGACCTGCCACAGAGCCCCATGCTGCAGGGCGTGGAGTCTCAGCTGCACGCCTTTCACCTGACCTGCCACAGAGTCCCACGCTGCAGGGCGTGGAGTCTCAGCCGCACGCCTTTCACCCGACCTGCCACAGAGCCCCACGCTGCAGGGCGTGGAGTCTCAGCCGCACGCCTTTCACCCATCCACAGAGCTTCCAGCACTATCCCTCCCCGACCAGAGGGCCAGGGCTACATCACCCACCATCTCCACCCCAGCCGAGCATCCTTGGCCTGGACAAGGTCATGAGGCTCACCTTGACAGCATACTCCATGTTGGTGGCTTTGTGGACACAGCGCTTGCACTCAGAGTAGGAGCCCACACCAATCGTCTCTTTTACCACGTAGCCATCGCTAAAAACCAGGTTCTTCCCATGTAATTGCTGCAGGAGACCAAGAGGTGGGACTGATTATGTGCTCTAGAATGTAAAGTCATCTCCCAGAGCCCCAGGCCTTGGGCCCCTGGAGGTGGCACTGGGCAAGAAGGAAGCCTGGTGCGTTGCAGTCATTGGGGTCACAAAGAATCGGACACCACTTAGTGACTGAACAACAATAGGAAGCCTGGGGTAGAAGGCCTCGGGCAAGAACCTGCCCCTCTCTGGGCCTGTTTTCTACACTATATGATGGGCACACTTGCTGGCTCCTGGGCGCCTGGCTGCAGTTTGTGGTCAGTGGGTGCTGAAGCAGGCGGGTAAGGAGCCATAACACACACGTGGAACAGCTGGAGGCTCTGAGAACCCAGGCAGGCCTGCGAGGGGCATGGGAGCCCTGAGCCAGGTCCCAGCTCTCCACTTCCTGGGGCTGTTGGCAGGTTGTTTCCCTTTTCTGGGAGACACAGCCCACCTTGTGGGATGTCTCGAGGCTCTAAGACATTAACTGTATCAAATGCTTTGTGATGCTGAGTGTGTAGCAGGAGCCCTTTTCACCAGGTGACCACACAGCCCACACGGCCCTGCTTCACATCTGCTGTCCTCACATCCAGTCTGGTTTAACACTTGTCTGGGACCAAGATATCCCAGTTGGATAATAAATCACATAAGTCACCCTAACTTTACGCATAACTTTGTGTTATGTAACTCACATAATCCTTGAAACAACCCTCGGGGAAAGGTTCTATCCTCACCCCCATTTACAGATGAGGAAACTGAGGCACGAGGAAGTGTCCCCTCCACAATCCCTGACCTTGGAAGCTCTGACCCAGGCAGTGAGCTCCAAAGTCTCCATTCTTGCCTCTCAACTCTAAATTTCCCATGGAGTTCGGCGAGTAGGCAAGTGGGAGACAGTGGGAAGAGATCCGAGTGCCCGCCCAACCTGTCAGGGCCAGCCACCACCCAGCGCCACCAACCTGGGTGTGCCCCGGCCCTCCAACATTCTGGCTCTGTGTCAAGAAACTCATAACCTGGACAAGGGAAGGGCTACCTACTCCAGTATTCTTGCCTGGAAGTGTCCATGGACAGAGCAGCCTGGCAGGCTACAGTCCATGGGGTCTCAGAGAGTCAGACAAGACTAAGCAACTGAACACACACGCACACGGGAGTTATTAGGACCAAGCGTGTGTGAAAGGAAAGCAGATGGCGATTCTTGAAAAATTCAAATTTCAGAATATTTTTAAAATAAAGTTTCAAGGTACTAAAAAAAAAAAAAGAAACTCATAAGCACGCTGCCTTCCCTGTTTTACAAGTGGGGAAACTGAGGCTCAAGGAGGTTGCGGCGCAGTGGGCTCCCCGGTGGCAGCAGGGTCTGAACCCAAGTCTGTCCGCGTTCAGTGCCTGTGTTCTCAGCTCTTCCACCTCGCGGCTTCCAAGAAGAAAGGGACAGCTGAGAAGTTTCTCCCGCCCCTCACCTGTACCACCGCGTGCAGGGGCGCCTGTGTGGCCCGAGGCTTGCCGTCATCCTCCATTAGGCCGGTGGCCACGAAACTGAAGCCGCGGAACAGCTGATGGGCACCGGCACTGGGAGGGATGCCTGGGGAGTCTGCAGAGGCAGGAGCGGGGTGTGAACCAGAGGAGGCACCCTTGACCCGAGGTAGCCCAGAAAGCTGGCCGGGATGGGAGCCTGGGCAGGACCTCTCATCACCGGCTTTAGCCCGTCTGCCCATGTGTGTTCAGACCAGTCCAGCCCTGTCATGCAAGAAACAGCAAAAACCCTCACATCCACCACCCGCCCAGGCCAGGGCACTTTATCCCTTCCTGGAGGCCTTCTTGTGTCTGGTCTGCCCCTTTAGGTCCATCTTCTCTGCAGCAGCCAGATGGAGGGTTCCGATCACAAGTCTGTGCCCTGTCTGTACCCTTTCTCTGCCCTTGGGATAGCCCAGGCAATGAGATGCTTGTGATCTTAGCCTCCTTTCGCCCCACTCCACAGCTCAGCCACGCCCAGCTTCTCAGATCCTTAGAGGAGACTCTAAGCCATTGTACATGCTGTTCCTGCTAACTAGACAACCATTCCTTGTCCATCCTTTGAGGCTCAGCTCACACACTGTCCTCTGAGAAACCTGGCCTCACGCTGCTCCTCCAGCCCGTTGCCCCTGCTAAGCTGCACTTGCCGAGCTGCCCAGAGCTGACTTTGTGTCTCTCCCACTGCAGCCTGAGCCATATGAAGGCAGGGCCTGGGTCTGTCCTGTGCACAGTCAGTCCCCACATGGCTGGCACACTAACGGACCTGGTACATACTTGTCAGATAAATAAAGATGCGACGGGCTGCTCGGGGAAGTGACAAGTTCCCCGACATCAGAGACGTACAAGCACCCCTCTGCTAAAACCTGTCCCTCTAGGAGGCCTTTCAGAACACTCCTCCCCAGTATGTGGCCAAAACATTAGGATTTACCAAGTTCCCTCTCAGAAGCCCCCTCCTTGGCTTCTATCTGTAATCCCATGGACTGAGTGGGTCTGTGGCTAAGTCCGTGTTCCAGATGCGTCACCGAAGCCCAGTTGTCAGAGCAGCCAAAGCCGATTCCCACGCTAGCCCCTGACCTCTGGGCACCGTCACCCCTGCTCTGCCAGACTGTGCACCTCGCGCATTTGCCAGGTCAGATTCTTCACCCCTGACGTGAGTGGGAGCCTGATGTGTCTGGTCTTTCCAGTGGGCTGAAGGTGCCCGGGGCCAAGGGTCCTGACTTTTCTATTGTGGCCCACTCACCCACTCACTCCCACCCCCTTGCCCAGGCACAAAGAAGCCCATAGAGCCCCAGAGTGGGACAGCCAGGCTGAATGAGACGGGGACAAAGAGTCAGAGACTCCCCGCCTGTCTGCCCACACACCTGGGCCTGCCTCAGCCCTCAGGGCCCCTGTGCCCCAAAGAGGCCCCGACTCCCCACTTCCCTCCTGGGGAAGGGAAAGCCCAGGACAAAGTCAGACGAGGGACGCACCCTTGGGTGTGCGGGACGTGAACTCAGTGTCAAAGTAGAAGGTGTCATCGGGTTGCGCCACGGCCGGCTTGAAGGGTGGCTTGATCTCACGCCGGTACAGCTTCTGCAAGGTGGAGTGGGCGCCCTGGTTACCTTGGCACCCCCACAGCCCATCAGCAGCCCCATGCAGGAGGAGGAGTTAATGGCCTGGACGGAGCACAGGCTATGCAGACAGGGCATAACTGCTCGCCCTTGGGAGGCCGGCCCGTGCCCCCAAGGCCACGCTGTCACCTCTGCTTCACGTCGGAGGCTCGAGTCAGCAGAGGCCCCCTCCCACCACAGCCGAAGCCCTGCCTGGGGCCCCAGGGTGGATAGACTCACTCACATTCCAGTCAATGGTGGAGTAGAAGACATGCCGCTTGATTTCCTCTGCCCCATCAGGGCCGGAGCCTGCAAGAGCCCAGATGAGGGGCCTGCCCCAGGGCCTTCCGACCCCAGACAGCCGCCCTGTCCTCCGAGTGGCCGTGCCTCACTGGGGTCTGGGACCAGAGGCTGGGCTCACACCACCCCAAGTCCAGCTACCATCCCGAGGCCTACAGACCACTCAGCATTTTCCACTTTCTGGAGCCTCTTGATGATTGGGCTCCCATGTACTGATGGGAGAAGGAGGGTCCAGAGAAGAGAAGCTAGACAACTTGTCAAAGGCCAAAGTCAGGACAGGTCAAACCTGTCCTGAGATTTGCAGGGGGTCCCCACCTCCCCCAGCTCCGCACCAACTTAGGCCTCATCTCTGCTGCTCTTAGCCCATCGCCCTTGTCAGCCACCAGACAGGCTCTCCCTCCTTTCAAGCCCAGACACCTGGATGGGACCTTACGAAGCTGGTCAAGGTCCAGGTGAACCCGGGAGCCAAGGAGCCAACACATACTGATCAGCTACTACAGGCACGTTCATGTGAGTTCATTTAATCCACGAAGCTCGAGATCATTGTCCCTGGTGGAGACAAGGACCTCGGGCTCTGGGGGGAGACGTCAACTGCTTTGGGTCACTCTGCTCACAAACAGCACTCATCCGACCACAGTATCTGTGGAGGGACCACCGCGTGCCAGCAGTGGGGTCCCGAGCCCCTGGCGCCCGAACTCGTGCCCCTTCTCCTGAGCCAGCAGCCTTGGCGGAGGAGCCGTGCCGGCCTCTGTCCTCATCCCCAGGGGGAGTGGAGATGACTCAGTTCCTGCTTTCCCCCAGACACAGGTCACCCCCCCGCCCCACACTCCACACATGGGGCCAGAAGGCAGGGTGGCCGCCGGCATTGTCTGCCCACACAAAGGACAACGGCCCCTTTCAGCCCCAGATGTGGCCCCGTGGCCTAGGCCACAGCTGTACCCGCTCCCCTCCCCTGGGCTGGGGCCACTTACCGAGCCGGTTGGCAGGATTCCGCTTGAACAGGGCCCTCAGGAGGCTCTGGGCTTCCGTGCTTAGAAACTGGGGCATGCCCAGCTTTGCCCTGCAATGGCCCCCGGGTCTCGTCAGGGTTGAGCCCCGCCCCGGAGGCCCCATCTCACCTCCCGCCTCTGTCCACATCTCATTTCCAGCTCAGTCCAGACAAGCCGTCCACTAGCTTCCCTCCCAGAGACTCAGGATTCTCCACCCACAGGCCCCGTGGGTGAAAAGGGAGCCCTAGCAAAAGCATAGCACTCGAACCAGCGGAGTGTCTCGTTCTTGGAGAATCTGAGGATAGGTGTGGGGTGATACTCTGGCCCCCAAACGAGGCCAAGAAAGGAGACACCTGGAGGTGTCAGAGAGAGGCTGGAGCTTACTTCAGAATCAGGGTCATAGTCTCCTTCCGGTCCTTCCCCTGGAAGGGCAGGGAGCCCGTCAGCATCTCAAACTGCAGGGAACAAGGGTCCGTTCAGGCTCTGCTCCCGCCCCTCAGGCCCCCCACCTCCTCCCACCCGGGCCAGCCACTCAGCCCCCTGCCCAGGAGGTCCACCTGGATCAAGAACTGTGTGTGTCCCTCCCCTCTCCATCAATCAGACCACCAGGAGCAGAACTAGGGGCCTGAGGTTGGGGAGAGGCCCAGTACGGGGCGGGGGGCACCCCAGGTGGGGCCAAGCCCGGAATCCTTCCAAGGAAGGAAACTGCAGCTCGGAGGAGTGTGAGGCCAGCTTAGCTATGAGAGGACAAGAGAAGAGCCTTAGAGACCAGAAACCACCCTCCCTTGCCCCCATGCCCCACAGATGGGGAAACTGAGGCCCAATGCCTGGGCTGGTTGCTGGATGCTTTACCCCTGCCTGGGCACTCACCATCAACACCCCATAGGACCACCAGTCTGCACTGTGGGTATGGCCCTGGCGGTTGACAACCTCAGGGGCCATGTACTCCACTGTCCCGCAGAAGGAATAGGCCTTCTTCTCATGGTCGATGGCCTCCTTGCTCAAACCGAAGTCTGTGACAAGGAGCGCAAGTGGACACACCTTCAGGACCCCCTACCTTCCTCGCTGCCACCCCTGCACACCCATGCCCTCCTGCCCAGAGGCCTGAGGGCATCACCGCCATGGTACTCAGGAGGAAGGTGAGGCCCAGGGGGGTGAGATGGTCTGCTCAGCATTACACAGTGGGGACCTGGGATGCAAACCCACGTCATGCCAGGCCTGGACTTTTGACCACTTCTAAGTGCCTGGCACAGCCTCTCAGGACACGCGGATACCCTAGCACTCAGCCCAGGTCCCTCTAGAGCCCACCCTTCCCTCCCCTGAAACCGGAGGGGCAGGCGCCCTCCACTCACCAGTGAGTTTGATGTGGCCTTCCTCATCCAGAAGGATGCTGCAATGGAGAGAAGGGTTCAGGGCCCCTCAGTCGTGGGCCTTTGGTGGGGTCAGGTGACGCCACGGGTCTGTAGGGGCTGGGCTCAGCCCAGGGAAGCTGGTCCACCAGGTCCGGCTGATGAATGGGTGGGTGGCGCAGGGACTGGGGGTGCTGCACAGGTGTGTTGCCTACCTTTCTGCTAATTCTTGAAACGACTGTGTGAGGTAGATACTCACATGGCCCTGTTTTAATGATGGGAAGTTAAGGCCCAGGGAGGTTAAATAACTCCCCCAGTCAGAGAGTTAGGAGGTGGCAGAGATTAGATTTGAATTCAGGTCTGCCTGACTCTGGGCTTCCCTGGTGGCTCAGATGGTAAAGAATCTGCCTGCAATGCAGGAGACCCAGGTTCGATCCCTGAGTCAGGAACATCCCCTGGAAAAAGGAATGGCTACCTACTCCAGTGATCTTGCCTGGAGAATTCCACGGACAGAAGAATCTGGTGGGCTACAGTCCAAGTGGTTGCAAAGAGTTGGACATGACTGAGTGACTTAACACTTTCACTTTTCACTTTCTGCCTTACTCGAAAGCTACATCCCACTCCACGTAAGCACCTGCCCCTGGCTCCCAAGTTACCACTTGAGGATATTTAGATGTTAAGGAAGATTCTACAGAGGGTCATATCAAGGAAGGACCTTTAATAGTGGCATCTCAGATGTCACACTGGATTAGCAAAAAAGGTAGGCAACGCCCAGGCACAGAGGTACCTGGTGCTTGGTGATGGCAGCCCTAGTGATGAGGCAGCCCCCAGGCGAGCCTACTGCTGCCACCACTCTGCTCCACCCGCCAGTTCTTGGGGCAACCCAAGAGAGGGGGACTTTCTCAGGGGGAGTCACCCCACCCCCTCAGACTGGCTCTGCTCTAGAAGAGGCCCCTGGGGCCTGCCTCTGCACACCCTAGGGAGCTGGGCAGAGCTGGGCCTTCACTCACTTCTCAGGCTTCAGGTCTCTGTAAATGATGCCTAGACTGTGCAGGTGATCCAGGCCCAAAGCCAGCTCGGCCAGGTAAAACTTCACATCCTCCTCCGTGAACATAACCTGCAACGGGCGGGAGGTACTTCAGCCGGGATCGCCCCTTTCTCAGGAGCTGGGGCACTGGGCACTCAGCAGCTTCCCAGTCCCCCTCAGAGATTCCATACCCCCTTCTCTTTATGAAGGGGTTTAAAGAATAAAGTGACTAATATCCAAGTCACTCATGGTAGCGTTGAAAGGCAAGTAGGGAAAGGCTGGAGACAGCCCAAGGGTCAAGCAGTAAACTAAACTGTCTCCTTCCCACATCACGGAGTGCTCTGCCAGCCATGAGGGGTTCCTAGGTGGTTCAGTGATGAAGAGTCTGCCTGCCAAGCAGGAGACACGGGTTCAAGATCTGGGTCGGGAAGATCCCCTGGAGGAGGGCATGGCAACCCATTCCAGTATTCTTGCCTGGAAACTCCCATGGACAGAGGATGCTGGCAGGCTACAGTCCATGGGGTTGCAAAAGAGTCAGCCACGACTTGGCAACTGAACAACAATGCAGCCATAAACTAGAACAAGGATCCCTCCATATGACGGATGGCTACAGATCCATCTCCAAGGTATAAGTGCCAAGTTACCCCAAAGCACACTGTCATGAAGAAAGCAAAGTACAGTATATGTAGAATGCTGTTTTGTATGTAAGAAAGTAGGGGTCAGGATTCAGATCATACGTTGAATTGGTTTGTATTTTTTTCCCAAAGAAACATGGGAAATTTAGATAAGAAAAATGTTTACCTAGAGGAGGGAGTCGAGAGGGCTGGGGTGGGAGGAAGACTTCTCAATGGATATTTTTCTTCTCAGTCATGTATTATCTATTTGATCATTCAAACAGCATTTTAAACATTTAAAAACTTTGGTTCTCTTCTAAAATTTAATTTGTATTACTGGTCCCATTTTTATATCTGGCTCAAATTCTTATATGTGAGTTCAAAAGCCTTTTGGTTAACAGCACATAATCCTAAAGAATCCAGCTTTCCAGGTGGATTTGAGCTTCTCCGAATCCTCATAACCCTGCCCAGGGAAGCCCTGAAAAAAATGGAAGTGAAGGGGTTTCCCTGGTGGCCCAGTGGTTAAGAATCCACCTTGTGATGTTAGGGGCACGGATTTGATCCCTGGTCTGGGAAGATCCCACATGTCTTGGAGCAACTAAATCTGTGCACCGCAACTGCTAAGGCCAAGCTCTAGAGGCCACAAGCTACAACTCCTGAGGCCAATTCACCCCAGAGCCCATGCTCCACCATGAGAGAAGCCACTGCAATGAGAAACCCAAGCACTGCAATGAGTCCCAGCCCCCACATGCTGCAACTAGGGAAAGCCTGCATGCAGTAATAAAGACCCACCACAGCCAAAAAAATAAATAAAAACTCTCAAATAAATAAATCTTAAAAAAAAAAAAAAGAAGAAGCAAGGAGGTGAAGAGGTGAGAGCCACTCTTGGGTTCCTGGAATCAGGGCAGGATCACATCCTGGGCCTGATTCTCCTCAACCATCTCAGGGAACTCTCAGAATTTCAGCCAGGGAATGGGCTCTGTCCCAGGGTGGGTCAGGGAATGCTGGGCAGGCCTGGCGAGTCCCAGGTGGAGGCCTCACTTTCGCGCCAGCTCCATCCGGGGCCCTGGCAGTGGGGTGTCCAGGTGTCCCGGGCGTCAGCTCACCTCTTTAGAGAGCCGGGTGAAGAGGTCCCCGCCACGCAGGAAGTCCAGGATAAGGTAGAGCTTGCCCTCAGTCTGGAAGGCTGGGGAGACAGGAAAAGGCCATGGGGGAGCCAGCTGCGCCCTGGGCCTTGTCCCTCTGCCCCTCAGCTCCCTTGGTCTGCCAGGCGGCAAATGGGGCAGTATATAGGGGAGGCAACAGCCCCCCGACAAGGGCAAAGGCCGGCAGGTGGGGTGGGAGGTCAGGGAGGGTCTGTGGTCTTACCGTAGTGCAGCTTCACCACAAACGGGTGGTTTACGTCAGCCAGGATGTCTCTCTCCATTTTGGTCCGAACGCGGTCACGCACTGGTCAAAGGAAGAAGAGGCTTACCAAAGGTCTGGCCGCCCAGCACAGCACCGCCCCCAGGCTTGGCTAAGACGGACTCTCTTTTCTACTTGTTCCTCATGTCTCTCGGCAGTGCCCAAGACTGGCCCTTGGTGCCCTGCCCATCTCTCTAGCCCTGTTGCTAGCTGTGTCCCGAGGGGCCATTCAATCCAGCCAGCCTAAGCAACCTGTTCCTTGTGTGCCCCCAGCCTCTGCCCCTGTGGCTCCCCCTGGGATGCCTTCATCAGCCCCTTCTCCGTCTGGCATAAAAATCTCCAATTCCCAGACTTCCCTGGTGGTCCGGTGGTTAAGACTCTGCACTTCCACTAGAGTGGGCATGGGTTCGATCCCTGGTTGGGGAAGTTCCACATGCCATGCGGTGTGGCCAAAAAAAGCAAGAAAAAAGTCCCTGATTATAGCTGAGGGTAGACTCCCTGGGCATGAATTTCAGACTCATAGGTCTGAGCAGGCACCTCACCCTTTTTTTTTTTAAGAATAAAAGTCCCTAGGCCGTTCTGATCGTCAGCCAGTTCTCCTCTGACTCAGTTCAGGCATCCTCTCCTCCAGGAAACTTTCCTTAACCTGCCAGGCTGAGCTGGAGCCCTCTGGACTCTTGTAGCGCTCTATGTCCCCCTTCAGAGCACCTTTCACCCTCTAATTTTCTTGCTTCACTCACCCGACAAGGCCAGGACCATGCTGGATTAACTACCCTCATCACTGCTTCCCAAATACATCTAGCATTTTCAAACTATCAAATGACTACATTTCTGTTCAGGCATAGTTCCTCCCTCCTGGGGTGTCTTTCCTCTATGTTTTCAGTCTGGAGAGAAGGCCTAACTCACCCTCTAAAGGCACAGCTCACCTGGCTACTCCCATGGGAGCCTCTCCCCTGTGAGGCTGAAACCCAGATTCTCCTGGGTCCCAGCACCAACTGCACCAGCCTGTGGGGTCCCGCACCCCCTCCCCTGTCCCAGCCTGGGAGCCCTTCACAGCATCTTTCTCCTTCCATCATCCTTCCTGGGGAAGGATTCCCATTCCTACCAGGCTGGTCTTAGAGCACCACAGCTAAGTCACCCCACAGCCAGCCCACTGTGGCCACAGGAACCCAAGGCCAGTACCTCCTACTCTGCCCCCACCATCCTAGCCGGGGCCCACTCCTCCTGGTCAGCAGGACCAGCCTGGTCCCCAGGCTGACCAAGGAGTCACTGTCCAGTCCAAAGCCCACTCGCAACCACCCTCACACCCTCTGTAAGTCTGGGAATTCTAGACGTGGGCTCAGCTCCTTTCTGAACCTCTCCATCCATCTCTGGGGCCCTGCCTTGACTCACCCTCTCCAACCCGCCCAACTGCCTCGTTCCCTGGGTTCCCTCCTCTCCTCTCACGCTCTCCCCAACTCTGAGAGGTCTCCCTCAGACTCTTCAAGCATCATGAAGCAATTCTGCTAACAGAATGCCTCGGCCTAACCAAGCTGATGCCTGATATCTGAAGCCCTTGCCCCGCCCGCCCCCGCAACACACTGCCAGACGCCCTTCAGCTACAGACACTGGCACTTGGCTTAGGGGGGTGGGAAGGGGTTAGTTCCCGAAGTCTTTTCTTCTGAATGGATCCTGTCTTTGCCATTGGGGCAGTGGGAGAGAAGGAGGGGCTGAGAATAGGCCTGTTTCTATATCTTCAGACCGGGTATTCCTGGTGAGATAGCTGTCTCTCCCATCAGACCCTAGGCCCCTAAGAGCTGGGTGTCATCTGCCCTCTATCTCTGCCCAGCCTGAGGCTCTGCGGGGAGGCACCCCCCACTCACCTTTCAGCGTTGCCTTCTTTAGTACCTTCATGGCGTACAAGTGTCCACTGTCAGGTCGGGTGACCTTTCGTACCAGGAAGACCTTAGACGGCATCGGGGTGGGGGTGGTGAGGGGGAAGCAGAAGAGAAGATGGGCAGGGGGCTGACCCTGCCAGCTCGCATGCCCCAGGCTGACCTTCAGCTTCCCTAAGCACCAGCTTGCCCTTGTGTTGCCCCTGGGTACCACAGTGACCTCTCTCCTCCTCCCCTCAGACCCATCAACCCTTGCGCTCTGATCCTTTGAGCTCCAAGGCGGTCCTCCCACCCCCACTGTGACATGACCAGTGCTGCCCTCCCAGCTGTGGGCTCGGGACTCACTTTGCCAAAGGATCCTTGGCCCAGGACCTTGAGGAGCTCAAAATGGGATGGGTCGGCCTTCTCCGAGCCAGCCTTGACATGGTGTGTGATGGAGATCTCCTTGAGAACGCCCTCATCCTGATGGAGGAACAGAGCTGGTGAGCATGGTGGGTCCCATCCAGGTCAGCAAACGGCACGGCCCCCCATCCTGAGATCCTACTCCCGCCAGATCTCAGCAGACAGGGTCCTGCAGGCCCAACCAGCCAGCTACCCTGGAAGACGAGGCCTCCCAATTCATGCATATCAAAACCCAGGGAGGGCCAAACCACCAAGGAGCCGGGTCAGGCGAGCTCGTATCGTTCCTGCTGCTCCAGCCTGGTCAGGCCCAGAGGGATGCCCAGGCACGGCCGGGCTGAGCCAATGCCAGGCTCTGGCTGAGGCCTACAGACCTGCCCCAAGTCCTCCCTGGAGGCTCCCCTCCCGCAGCTACAAAGGTTTTGGTTTTGCCACAATAGGAAGTCGAGTTTGCTCATGTACTGGGAAGGCACAGCTGGGTTTTGTTTCTGGCCAAGATGGAAGATGGGCTCTCTCTGGTAGAAGGACAAGGCTAAGATACACAAGAACACAAAGTCGCCACTTCAGACTCCCCCTAGCATCCCAGTAAGTGTCAGCCTGAGGTTGAGGGAGTAAGACTGGGACTCTCTGCACCACCCTCTGACACTTCCTTCACACAAGTCTACTAGAAACTCCTGCCAGGTCCCAGATGTTCTAGAACCCCTCTGCTCTCCCTCCAATCTGTTGATGCCACCCTGGAACCCGGAAGTGCCTCCTCACTCTCCCAGGAAGCAAGGCTGGACAGGGTCTAGTCACCCAGGAGGGTCAGGCATGGGCAAGGAGAACCCAGAGCCAGCTGTTTCCAAACTGGTTACCAGGGCACCTGTTCCAGGGGCCACCGTCAGGCCAGGCCCAGACAGCTGGGCACACTCACCGAGTCCTGCCTGGGGCCAGGGCCAGGGCCAGGGCCAGGGGCAGGCAGGGAGGTCTGGCTGATCCTGGGCCGCTGCTTCCTGGGCAGCCAGGGGAGCAGGGCCCAGAGCCGCAGACGGGGCGGCTTGGGATCCTGCTCCATGCGCCCGGCTGGGCCGAGGCACCATGGCAGGAGCAGGCAGCGTCCGGGGCTGCTGCGGAGGTGGCCAGGCCCAAGGCGGATGTGCAGGGTGAAGGCGGGGGCTGGGCCAGCCCAGGGCCGCCAATCACTCAGGGCCTGTGGTTTCCCAGCTCCCTTACCACCTCCCTTCCTCTCTCTCCCCCACCCTCCCCATCGCCGGAGGGCTGCCCTCTGGCCCTCCTCCCCATCCTCCCTGTGGGCCTGCAGAGGGAAAGCCCCATATGCCAAGCCAGCTGCTGAGGAGGAGACAGGTGCCCAACAGGCAGACACAGGGACCAGACATGTTCAGGCAGATGAGGAGGGACAACCAACAGGCAGAGGCAGGCTCCCTACAGGTGAAGACAGATGAAGGCGCACATCCAACAGATGGGTAGGAGAGTCCCCGTGCCCAGCAGGCTGGGATGCACAGGGCCATGCACCCAACAGGAAGGAGGTGGGAAGAATACACATCCGATGGGCAGAGACAGATGGGAACATGTACCCAACATACAGAGGAGGCAGGAAGGGACTCATACCCAAAAGGCAGAAGTGGACAAGGACTCATATCTACCATGGAGAGGCAGATGGGGGGCACACATTCCAACAGGCAAAGATAGATGGTAACATGTACCCAACAGGCAGAGACAGATGGGGATCCAACAGGCAGAGGCAGATGGGGGCTTGCATCCAACAGGTGGAGACAGATGGGGAATGTACTCAACAGGCAGAGACAGAAGGGACACGACCCAACAGGCACCCAGCTATGTGACATGGACCCAACAGGTAAAGACAGGCATTCATGGAGTGGAGACAGACAGGAACTCAACAGCAGAAGCAAGTGGGCAGCAGTCAGAGGCAGCCAGCGTCAGTGAGGCCCAAGGAGGCTGACAGATACCCAGGGCACATAGACACACAGGCACCCAGAGAGTCAGACCCTGGACTTAAGGGCAAGAGCTCTGGGTTCCTGCTGGTCCACCTGGGGGAACATCATCTGCAAAACCCCAGCACTTGAGAGAGAGCAGTCTGGTACTTGTGGCCGACTCATCTCTGAGGAATTCCATTTCTTTGGGCTTTCCGTCCTATGCCAGGGCCTGAGAGGGGCCCAGGATCAAGTCACTAGACGGAGACGGATGTCTGCTGAGTGTAATCTGATGACTCTGACCCTGACCCAGACAGATATCCCAAAGCTGTCATGCCCCACTTCAGGAACCAGAAACTGAGCTTCACCGGACAGCGACTCACCCAGGCTCAAAGTGAACTGGTGGCGGAGCCTGCTCAAACCCAGGTCCTCTCTCTGGGCCCTGCCTGGCCGGGGGTCAGCAGGCCTCAGGGGCCAGGAAAGGGAGGGCGGGCAAGTCAGCCAGAGCGATGCCCTGCCGAGCCAAGCCCGGCCCCTCCCTTAGTACCAGGGAGAGTCTGGGGACTTCTGCCTCTAGATGTCGACCCTCAGAGACGCCTCCCTTGAGGGAGCCTGAACAGCCACAGAAGCTGCAGTCACGAAAAACTGCAGGTCAATCAGGCCCCTGAGAGGAACCCAGTACGTGGGACAGGCAGAAAACCTGGCTGAGAGAGGGGCTGGGGAGGGCAAAGACCACACAGCAACATCGACCTGCCCCATCCTGAGGTCTGAGTCTCCACCGCTCGGTCTGCCTCTGACTGAGAACCGTCCCTGGGGACAGAGGTAGTCACCCGGAAACCCCAGGGCACAGAGCCACCCCCAAACCCATTCCTGGCGCAGAGTCTTGGTGACAGACACCGCTGGAGGCTGGCCAAGCCTCTGCTCACCTTTCTGGGGCAGGGGCGTGAGTCTCTCTCAGCCCTGGGGAAATCTGCTGGGGTCTGCATGGTGGGTCCCACGCCTATGGCCAGAGAGCCTGGCTACTCCCCTCACTTCTGCTTTTGCAACTTTCCTGGCCCAGAAGGCAGGGTCCCTGACCCCCTCCTTCTCACTTCCCCCTCTGCCGGGAGGAGGGACAGAACATGGGTAAGGCTCCCCTGCGGAGGAGGGGACACCGTAGACCCCAAGCCCACAACTCCAGGGTGGATGCAGAGAGACCTTTCTCCTCGTCTTCTCTGATCCTAAGGAAAGAAGAGCCGGACACAGACAGAAGTCACAAGTAGAGGCGGCAGCCACACAGGGGACACCCTTTACTTGCAAACACCTCCAGGAGAGAATGGGGGGCAAAAGGCAGCAGGGTCACCACCTCTGACAGTCTGGCCCAGAGCACGGGCGTTCCTCCCCCTGCGGTGACCTTCCCATGGCTGGGCCCACCCAAAATGGCAGCCCACAGAGCAGGCACGACCGCACTCAGCGCTGCCCTGAAGAAGCCTATCCGCCCAGGGCCCTGAGGTGGGGGCGGTGGGGGGGGACGGTGCAGAAGGCATGGACCTCACAGGTAGCCGTGGGGCAGGGGGGACCAGGCCCGGCCCTTTGCCACATGGCCTCACCACATCACTCACCCAGTACCCTCACAGGAACTGACACACACAGATGCACAGAGTCCGCTGATCGGAAACCATTTCCACAGACATGCCCTATGTGGAAACGCCCCCACGGACACAGAACTTCCCCTTCCAGTCCCCACAGAGCCCCTGACAGCAGTCTGAGGAGGGCCTGCTGGCTGTTGGGCAAGATACTTCCTTAGACTGAGGCCTCTCGTTGTACTCCAGCTTCTCCTGGAGGACCTGGGGTCTGGGGTTGCCCTGAGAGCCCCAAAGCTCTCTGGTCCAGTACCAGCTACGCCCCCGCCCCGACTCCTCACTACCCCTGTACCCTTCAGAAGCAAAGAAGGCTCTCCGTGGCTGGCAGGGTACAAGAAGGGGCAATAGGAAGGACGCTGTCTCCAAACTGCCTGCTCTGGAGGGGTGCGTGCAGGGCCTGGGAGCCTCTGGTGGCAGCAGCGGGGAGGACAGTGCCAGACCCCACCCCCTGGTCGTGGCCCCATTCCCCCCATAGATACTTCCTCTTATTTACTTCCTCCCACAAGGCAGCTGGAGAGAAGCCCAGAGCGCCACCCGCCTCTGCCCCCCGTTACCACACTCCCTGCCTGATCCCTGGCCTGTAGGGTCCCCAACCTGGGCCTCCCTCCAGCAGCTGCAGCCCAAGCCCACCTGCTGATCTCTGGCCCTAACGGACATCAACAGCCCCTCCCCCAGATGGCAGCATCTGCAGGGCCTCCCAGGGGTGCCCCCTCTCATGGGGCAAACATCCCCAGACGCCTCTCCCAGCATGCCTCTGGGCAGTGGGTCCACAGTTTCCAGGCCTCCTTGATAGGCCAGCTGGCCTTGGGCCCGAGGCCAGGACTGGCATGCAGTGACAATGAGAACTGTGCCTCTTAACTGAGCATTTATTGCAGGAAGCCATTCTTTCCTTCAGCTTTTATTGGTGTGGATTCTGCCAGGCTCAGATGTCCTACTCCAAGGGAAGTGCGGTCATCCCATTCCAGAGAAGAGGAAACCAGACTCAGACAGAAAGTGACTTTCCCAAGGCCACATGGCTAGAAAGGCAGAGAGCTTGGGGCAAAATCGAAGCCTACAGGCTGAAGCATTTCATCATCACCCTCCTTGCGAGGCCCACCAGCCTGCCTCCCCTCGGGACGTTACTCACCGCTACGGGGCCCCCGGCTATGTGTCCCCAGGCCAGGAGCCAGACACTAGGAGGCGCACGTGTTAAGGAAGCCTCCAGCCTTGTCCTCAGGCAGCTCCCCCAAATACACAATAACGAAACGGAAGCGTGGCGTGCAACAGTGCAGGCCAAGTGCTGGAGGTGCCCATAGGGTCTCACTCTCTGCCCGGGGTAAGATCTGGGAAGATGCGACAGTCTAGCTGGACCCTGAAGATCAATAGGAGCTGGCCAAGCAGAGAGGTGGAAAAAAGACACTCCGTGTAAAGAGACCAGCACGGAAAAGAGGCCTGAGGCCAGGAGGGCAGGGTGGGAAACTAAGACCCGTCTACTCATTTGTTCCCATGCAACCCTTTCTCCCTATCTAAGCCTCAGCTTCTTCTGTAAAATGTTCGCACCCTCAAAAGGTTGTTTCAAGAAGCAAAAATGGGCCACAGAGATAAAGGGATGTGGTAAACAGAACTCCCTGAACGGCAAGGGCTTTCTTACTGCTGCAGGGTCTCCTCTGGGCAGGCTGAAGGGACAAGAGTCCACGGGTCTCAGGTGTTGCGAGGGTGGAGGGTTGGGGAGCCTTCCCCGGCCAGTCCCAGGGAAATTCCCCCCCGAACACCTGAGACTCCCAAGGCTCCCCGAAGTCCACAATCACATCCTGCCTGAGCTCCAGCCAGGGGAGCATGAGGGATCCGGGAGGGATCAGGGTTTCATAAACAGGAAGAGAGGAGGGGAGGGGGGGAGACGCTCAGCTCTCAAAATAGACCTGCAGGCGCTTCCAAGGGGTCCAGCTCCGGAGATAGCCAGGGAGGGGGCCTGGGGTGCCCAATCCACCTCCAGGAAGGGAGGGAGGGTGAATGGAGCCCCAGCATGCCTAAAGGACCAGGTGCACACGGGGAGCTCTCATCCTAGACTGCAGTCCTCTCTACAGCTGCTAAAACCCCAATCCCTTCTTCTGCCTGAAACGGATCAAATAAACAAGCGTTAAACACCAATATGATGTCTCAAACACTGCTGGATGCTCCAATTTATGCACATCACGTTCCTTCCTTCTGGGTGGCCCTGATGGGTGGACTCTAGTCTCCTTTTACAGAAGAGGCATCGCAGCCTCCGAGGGGTAAAACAACTCGCCCAAGGTCAGCTGGCAAATAAGAAGGAGGCGCAGGATTTTGAACTCAAGAGAGCCTGCCTCTCCTCCAAGTCAGGCCTCTCCTCCCCCTGGAAGGGCCACTTCTCTCTCCAGCTGCCCAAATCCCGGCTTTCGAGGCCCAGGCAAATGCCAGCTCTGTGGGGAAGGTGACCTGGTGCCCCACAGCCCACGTTTCCTCTTCTGCCACACACAGCAGTGCCCGTCCATCTGGTCCACCATCAACCTTGAGAGTGGATGCTACTGGGTTCCCTGGGACGTGCTCATCTCATCATGCCCCAGAGAGGCAGGTAGGCAGGTGGTATATTTCACTGCCCACTGTCAGGCCTGGCACTGAATGGAGGTTCTATGTGCCCACAGCCTGTTCCTCCCCATCACTGCATCCACCACACAGCTTTCTCATCACCACCCTTCCCCAGTGCTGAGAACTCCCTAAAGGTGGGGTGTTGACTTCATTTTGGGGTTCCCAGTGCCATGAACATGTGATGATGCAAAAGATAAAACCAGCTCCTTCCACTGCACAAAGTGATGAGGTTCTGACCACAGGCTGAGCGCCCCCTGGTGTGTTGAGCCCAAAAGTGGGCACTGGGAATGCTACAAGATTCTGCAGCAACAGAGGTGAATGAGCAGGTGCCAAGTAATGATGGAAACTGAGCTCACAGGGACGCAGTGCTCCTCCTCTTCAGCACTCAGTGTGTTTCCTGGGCTGGGAGGAATGTGGGTTCTGTGGTCAAGCAAGACCTGACTTCATTGCCCACTAGCGATCTGGCCTTGGGCCTCAACTTTCTCATCTGTAAAATGGGGAGAGTAACAGTTTCTACCTCTGAGGATGTTATGAGAACCGAATGCAAAGCTCCTGGTATGGCACTTTCTTTCTCTTAACATGGCATTCAAGGCTCTCTCTGCCCCATCCATGTCCAGCCTCGTCTCCCTTCCCATCCCAGGATCTGCTGTTCCAGAAGCAGGAAGGAGTCACAGACTTGGGATCAAATGTAGGTTGTCCACCTAGGTAAGTGCTTGTCTTCTCTTAACCAGCCCCTCTAGCTCTGAGGTGAGAAGCTGCACTCACCACCAGTTCCCTCAAAGCTGCAGGCACCTCTGCAACCCCTAGAACTACAGCCCCAAGATCTGAACATCTGGATCTTCACTGGAGACCTACAGTCCCTTCATTACAAGGCAACCAGGGGCAGCTACTTGGTGGGAAGAGATTCTCCCACATGAGGCTGAGACATGTCAAGGGGCCCAGTCCACATGACTCGGCCTGGCCTTTGATGACCCAAGGTTGCCATAGTAACAAAAAGAGGAGGGGGTGGGAGCCTACTTCTGTTGGCCTGCCCTGCCCCAGGAAACTCGGCTCCCTTATCTTAGGAGGCTGAGTCAAGACAAACATCAGGACCAGCCCTCGGTCCATCTCAAAGGTCGGGCTTATGGTCTGATACCTAGGCAGACCCAGGCCAGAAGGGCGCGGCCACTAACAGGCAGTGGAGCTGAGCAACACGGCCAGGCACTCAGGCTGCCAGGGCTAAAGCTACTGTGTGCCAGGCAGCTGCTCTTCCATTTGTCCTTCAAGTCACTTCTGAGAGGCAGGAGGCAGGTACCATTATTCCCATTTTACTGCTGAGGAAACTAGACTCAGAAGGGAGAAGCTTCAGGTCAAATGGCGATGGTGGAGGCAGGACTAGAACTCAGGTCAGCTCTACTGCCAGAACTCACGCCCTGTCCTGCCTGGCGGCTTCCACAGCCCTTCCCCAGCCAGCAGCTCTGCGACCTCACAGCACCTTGAGAACTGGGTGAGGTCATTCCCAGCATGGTGATGAGAAAGCCCAGGCCAGACTGTCCCCCAGCCTCGCAGTGCTGTTGACACTCAAAACCAGCAACAGGCCCTGGGGAGCTGAAGGGAGAGCCCAAGGGACCAGAGAGCTCAGAGCCCAGGGAGCCGGCCTGGGGCTGGGAGCAGAGAGCCCTGAGAAACGGCCTGTGTGCCACGTGCCAGGCACTAGGCCTTGGTTTGATTGCAGGCCACCAGGTTCCCTCCAGCGCCAGGTGCCATGCCCTCATCAGAGCCAGTGGACTTGAGCCTCTCCCATCAGCCCTTCACCCTCTTAATACAGTCAGCCAAGCCACCATGAGCAAATAAACAGAGGAAGCGTCCTGGTCTCGGTGACAGGTAAACCTGAGTTCTAGCCTGGCTTCTGACCCTGTCTGGGCCATAGTCCACTCACCTGAAGAACTGGAAGGCTGAAGTGAGTAATCCTGACATATGGGGTTGCCTCGAGCATTCGGTGGCACCAGAGAAGGACTTGGGCTTCCCTGGTGGCTCAGTAGGTAAAAAATCCACCTTCAATGCGGCGTTCGATCCCTGGGTTGGGAAGATCCCTTGGAGAAGGGAACGGCTACCCACTCTAGTATTCTGGCCTGGAGAATCCCATGGACTGAATAGTCCACGGGGTTGCAAAGAGTGGGACATGACTGAGTGACTTTCACTTTCACTTTCAGAGAAGGCAGGCTGAGCTGCCTGCCTGCCCCAGGGGGCCTCACACCTGGGCGGGACAAGGTCAGTGCCTCCCTCCTCGTCCACTCCAGGCAAAGTCACTCCACCCTTGACGATCCCTAGCTCCGGTGCTAGGGCCTGGGCCTTACCTTGGATGGCTGAAGCCCAGCTTCCTCCCCTGAGGCTTGACCATTCTGGAAAAGAGAGGATAGAGTGGGGAACACTGTCAGAACTTACCAGAGTGGCACAAAGCAAAGACAGACCCTATGGGGCGCCCCAGCCCCTGGCTGCTCCCAGTGGCTAGAGGGGCCCTGGAGGCGGGGGCGGGAGTTCTGGGAGGGCACAGGCCTCAAGCCTCCTGCAATCGCCCCAACTCAGGCAGCCTGCTTTGGGCACCCCTCCCATGTTCTCTGCCTAGAAAACATCTCATCTTTGAAGGTCTGGCTCAAATGCCACCTCCCCCAGTGAGAAGGAAAGGACTGTGGGTGTGTGCCAACTAACCAACTCAAGAGGCCTCAGTTTCCCAATCTGTAACATGGGTATTTACATCCACCTCCCAGAGTTGATGCAAGGGCTGAAGGACACAAAGTCTGGGAGAGTGCCCAGCCCAGAAATGCCCTGGCCCTGCCTGCTCTGGGACCCCTCTCCATTCTTGCAGAATCACTGCTACTCCCTATGAACCTTCATTTTACCACTTATCACAAAGCAGGGACTACTGACTCATGGGCCATGCGTGCTAAGTCACTTCAATTGTCTCCGACTCTTCGTGACCCCATGGACTGTAGCCTGCCAGGCTCCTCTGTCCATGGGATTCTCCAGACAAGAGTATTGGAGTGGGTTGCTGTTCCCTTCTCCAGGGAATCTTCCCCACCCAGGGATCGAACCCACGTCTCTTAGGTCTCCTGCGTTGACAGGCAGGTTCTTTACCACTAGTGCCACCTGGGAGCCCCTCCTAATAAATGGGGAATCCTGGGAGGCAGAGATGAGGCTTTGGTGCTAACAGCTGCTCTCTTCCGAGCCTCTGCTGCACGCCGGCACTGAGTTTGGTGCCTCACACCTGGGGCACCATTAAACCCTCTTGACCTGGGAGGTAGGCCTGGGTCCCATTTGGCAGAGAAAGAAACTGAGGTGCAGAGGGGCCTAGTGAGGGCACCTAAGGCCATACCACTGCTCAGTGGGGATTCAAAATCCGGTCTCTGACACCAGGAGGTGCTCAAGAGGACTGAGGAAGAGGAGCCGGCTCCAGTGCCCAGCCAGGGCAACAGAGAGGCAGGCATGGCAGCTGGCCCCTGAGCAGTCCTCCAGACCCCAGACTTCGCCCTCCACTGGGTGCTGTCCACCCTGGGTATACCACCCCTTTCCTGTGTGATATGAGGTGAGTAACCTACCCCATCCGGGCGCTGGGAAGCTAAAAGGAGCAGTCCCCAGCCCTCATGCACAGCAAGAGTGTGGAGAGACCAGGAAGACCCAGGACTTTGGAGCCAGAGGCCAAGTCCACAGGGCAGCTGCAGTCTTGTTGGCAGCAGCGGGCACAGCTGTGCTTTCCCCATTATATAATCTTCCTGCTCCTGGAGCAGCACTCCCTCCCCGCCAGTCCCTGGACATCCTGCCCCTTGAACCCCCTTAATGCCCCTAATCCTCCCCAGGGGCCAGTGTTCTGAGGCCCCATCATACGTGTTCTCTCTCAGGAGCTTGGGAAGCAGGACTGGGCGGAACCAGGCCTGAGGGGAGGAGGAGGCGTGAGGCCTTCGTAGACAGAGTTCTACTTCACCCAGCATTGCAGACTCCTGACATAACCCCGGATGGTAACAAGGGCCTACACGCCAGCCTCCCCCATTCTAAGCCCTCACCCTTCCTAAAACTCAACTGCAATCATCACACTTGAGTAAGACTCCCCTGGTCACTCACTCCTTACTGAGAACTTTCTAGGTACCAGGCCTCAAACTCTTCCATGGCTTCCCACTGCCTGTGGGATAAAGTCCCAGATCCTTGGTATGGCATTCAAAGCCATCATCTCCAGCTCCCACAGGTGATTAATGTGGGTTCTGGAATCTGACCTTGTGGGTTATCACCTGCATAACTCTGAGGTTACTGCATTTCTCAAAGCTTCAGTTTCCCCATCTGTGAAATGGGGATAAAAGTAAAGTACCTCACTGGGTAGCTTTAAGAAGCAGGCAAAATAGTGTCTATAAAATACATACATCCAGGGACTTCCCTGGTGATCCAGTGGGCCAAGACTCTACACTCCCAAAGCAGGGGGCCCAGGTTCGATCCCTGGTCAGATCCCACATGCCACAACTAAAGATCCCAAGTGCTACAACTAAGATCCGGCACAGCTAAATAAATATTAAAAAAAAAAAAAAAGTACAGCTGGCATATAACTGGTCCACAAACAATCACCATTATTACTATCCCTATTTTGGAGCTAAACTGAACAAGCTGAGACCCTGAACAGATCAGCTTGTCCCCAAGCATTTGCATGGTGGCTCCTTCTACCAAGAAAATCTTTCCTGCCCAGTCACTTCAGTACACTCCTGATCTTCTTGGAGGACTCAGTTAAATGTCTTCTCCTCTGTCCATACAGCCTCAAGTCCTTTCCTCCCTCCTCTGGGCCTCACAGCACCGAGCAAACCTCAGATTAACTCAGGGAGGAGCCACGGCTTGTCCAGTACTGTCTCCTTGGCACCCAGCTCAGGGTCTGGCACATAGCCTGTCAAATGAAACCTCAAACCAGCAAAGCGAGCAAGGAAGCCAGAGTAGGTTTTATTCCTCCCATTTTTCAGATGAGGCTCAGAAGAGCTGAGTGACTTAACTGCAGCCTGTTAGCAGGTGACACATGGGGCTATGACCCAGAGTCACATGAATCCCCAGTGAGAGAGAGGAGGAGGTGGTGGGTGAATCCAGAGGTGGGCGCTTACAGAGCAGTATCTTGGAGGATTCAGGGAGCCTGTTTGGCTGCCTCCAGTCCCGGGGTCTGGCTTGGGTACCATCTTCATGCAACGCCCAGGCCTGTAAGAACTGATGCACAAGGTCTCTTGCGGGGAATGGGCGGCCCCGGAGAAAGCACTAGGAGTGCAAAGAGGACCACAGGTGGCCTTCCCCTTGAAAGCCGGGGTCCTGGGAAGACAGGGCGCATCTGCCCTTCCGGACTGACTGTTGCACAGAGGGTGGAAAGAACACAGGTCTGCAGCCACAAAGACAGAGCCCCTAATGCTGGCTCTGCCAGCCACTCACTCTGAATGTGTCTGTCTCATTACTTCTCTGAGCCTCGGCTTCCTCACCTGTACTAGGAGGGCAGGTCTGTCTTGTTCACAGTGGCACCCTGCTGGTTGGAGAAGTACTTGTCACATTGTAAGTGCTCAATAAATACTTGTTGAATGAATGAATAAGGACAATGATACTGACCTTGCAGAAAACTGAATGAAAGACCTTGTCTACGAGTCTGGTACAGGAAAGGCCTCTGGCCCCTTAGAGGATGGAGACTCACTCTCCTCCCGCTTCCTCAGAGAGCAATACTCATGGGCACAGCAACCGAGGGCCTCCAGGCCATTGTGCCCCCTCCCCAAAGGTCAGAGATGGGTTCCAATAAGCATCCTTCCTTCCCACCCAAGCCGCTCTGTCTTGGGAAGAGAAGCATCCAGGGCAGTATCTGGAGAAGCCGGGCAGCAGATGGACAAAGACAGCACGTGCCCCATAGGCAGGAAGCAGCCCCAGGAGTTGGGTTCAGAGCCCAGCACTGGCAACCCTGCCCACTGCTGGAAGCTGGGGGCCAGGTGCCAGGGCTGGCTGGCACTACTAGCCCTCAGCCAAGGCTGGACAGGAGAGTCTGCCAACATCCGGAGCCTCTCCTGGAGTACCTTCCACCTGGCCGGCTTGACCCCAGCTCTTGCCTGTCTTTAAGCCTCCGCCTACTGGGTAGAAGACAGTGAGAGATCTGGATTCTAATTCTGACTCTGACATTAATTCACAGGCCAGGTCCCACTGAGTTCAGTTATTCCATATGACAGGGGTAATACTCTCTGCCCTGAGAAGCTGTTTGGAGAATTATTTGACTTTAATAAGGCCACACTGGCGGAGTGGGGTGGACGGCACAGAGCAAAGCTCTGCACAGCGAGGCCGGGCCTGCGGCCACGGTTACTGAGCCCAGCAGGGCCAGGGGGAGGCCCCGGCAGAATCCTCACCCACACTTCCAGTGGGGTGGCTCCACCTGGGCCACACCCCAGACAAGGCCCTGCCTCCGAGCAGCCCATTCTCGGCAGCGTCACAGGGAGAGCAGATCCCAGGCCTCTGCCAAACGCCCTGCCAGCCCCTCGGCCTGCCTCCCTCCCGGCCAGGAGCCTGTACCTGCAGGTCAGGGTACTGTATCACTTACATGTCACCTGGGCTGAGAACAGCGAGGCCCTGTTCTCCAGTAAGAACCTGCGCCCAACCCGTGCCCTGGCTGCCCCATGCCTCCTGTTACCCAAACAATAACACCGAGTCGCCTGGCACTTCCATGGAGTGGGGAGGAGGAAAATGGGCAGCACTCCTTAGGGCTCTGCACCCTCTCAGGCCCAGAAAGCAGAGGCCAGAACCCAACCCTGGCCAGTGGAGAAACAGAGGTCCAGAGAGGCTATGGACTGACTGAGGGTCACACAGCGAATCCGAGGTGAAGCTCCTGTAGAAATCACAGCCCCCCTAAACCAGGGAAATAAGCCGTCTTTTTTCCTCTCAAAGTTCAGGTGCAGTAGGACTAAAACTGAGTTGAGTTTCCTGTTTAAACCTGGTCCCTGCCTCAGGATTTCCCAAAGAGAAGCAGGAAGCAGTGCCCTGGACTGGGAATCAAGTTTCTGGGTGTCTGCCTTCCCAACTAATATAACCCACGGTAAGTCCCTCCCTGGCCTCTCCCAGTCCACCTTCCTCTAGGGAGGCCTAGGTCTCAAGGGTGTGCCAGGACAAAGGAATTTACCTCTGAGCACCACCCCTAACCCCTTGTGCCCCAGTCCTAGAGGGTGGGCAGCCCGTGGATAGGGGCTGCAGAGGGCCGTGTTCCTCAGTTCAGAGGGTGAGTCAGCGGGAGAACTTTTGAGCTGTGCAGGGCCCGTAAAAACCCCATGGCAGGGATCCCAGAGCAATTTACTCCAAATTGCGCCTTCAGGTTGGTTACCTAATCTTGCCGCGCCCACCCTCCAATAGCCAGTGTCAGCGGTGACCATCCCTTTAAAGGGGCAGCACACTCCGGGTGCTGGGGACCCAGGATCCTCACTCAGCTCCCAACCAGCGGCCCTGAGGGGCAGGGCACTTGGTGGTTGCCCCAGGTAAGAGAGGGCAGAGGAGGGGATCTAAGTGGGGAGGGATCCGAGCCCCAGCCACAAGAAAATCACTTTGGGTCTCAGGCTCTCTGAGGTTTCCATCGTCTCCCTCATATCCTCACATCCCCCTGGAAAGGCAGTATCACCTACTGTCCTTCCCATAATGAGGCTGAGGGGAAAGTTTTGTCCATTTGCCGGTTCAAGGTCTTGACCTTGACCCTGGTGGGCACAGGAAGAGCGAGCCTTCTGCAAGGTTAGGGCCTAAACCACAGTATCCTCAGAAGGCAAGAGCTGCTTCTGGGAGAAGCTAGGCAGGCAAAGGCCAAATTCCCTAGAGGCCCAACCCTTCCCATGGGAGGGGGCAGGAACCAAGGACCTCCTCATCTCCAGGAATAATTTTCTCAAAGGTCTAAGGTTCCCCATTCTCTTCTCCCGAGCCTGGGAGAGGTGACACAGGCGTCCTCTGACCCTAGCCTGGAGCAAAGAAAACCAAGGGTTTCAGCCCCAGACGGGCAGAGTCACCCCAAATTCCACAACTGCGACGATCAAGAAGGAAATCCTTCTAAGGTCAGCAGCGGAGATGCTGGGAGCTCTTGGGGTAGGGCCGCTGTGAGACATCAAGAAGTTGGCAGGGGGCTGGGGTGGGGGGGTCCCATGACCCTCGTCTCTTGTGGAATCCAAGACATCTGGCATCCCAGCCCTGGTCCGTCTGCCCTAATGAAGGAACCTCCGACGGCTCCGGGTACAGGTCCCAGGTATGTGTGGGGTGAGGCGGGGGTCAGATCTAAGCGCAGCACGGGATTCGCTCTCCGGGGTAAGGGGCTTCCTCGGGGCTTGGCAGAGCGGTCCCTCGCGCACACACACCCGGAGCATTAGGGGGTGGAGCCGGAGACGAGGCTGGAGACCGGAGGGCACTCGCGTCCTCGCGGGCGCCCGCCAGGCTACAGCGGCGCCGCGGGCCGCCCCGCCCCTGTGGGGACTCGGGCTTGCCGGCCGCCGGCGCCCGTCCCCCGCCCAGCTCACTCACCTCCGGGTCCAGCGGCACCAGCTCCATGAGCGGCCAGGGCTCCTTGAGCTGGGCGAGCGGCATCGCGCCGCAGCCGGGCCGCCCGTGCTCCACCGGCGGCCCGAGCCGCGCCGCCTCCTGGGTTCTGAGGTCCCACGCTCAGCGTCCCCAGCGTCCCCTTCCTCCCCGCCGAGACCCTCTTGCTCTGGCTGGGCCGTCCGCCGCCGCCGCCGCCGCGGCACTAGCACTTCGGCTCCCTCCGTCACCCGGCGCCGCCGCGCCCATTGGCTACCTGCGCGAGGGGGCGGGGCCAGTGTAGCCCCGCCCCGGCCCCCGCGGCGCGGCATTCCCAGGGAGGACCCCCGCCTCCGCCACGCGGGGAGTGAGGGCCCCGCCTCCACCGTGAGCCCCCGGCCCACGCTCCGCTCCGCCCAGGAGAGGCCCTCCTGGCTCCTCCCTCCCAAGCCCGGTCCCCGGGGCCCAAACCTCATCAGGGCCCCCGGTCTCCCCACACTCAGCTCATTTGGAATAGCTTCCCAGATGCCCCCTCTCTCTCCAGCGGGCCTGTACCCCCTTATTCCCTTTACCTCCCCTATCTCCCCTCAACCGCCCCTCCCCCCCCGCCCCACTCCCAGTCACACCGAATGTCCTAGGCCTGACCCAGGGAGAAGCTGGAAAAGGAAAGGAGCCTGAGCCCTACTCCCCTTGTTGCGAGGCCCTAGGACACTCCCCGCATCCCACCCACCCCCCACCCCAAACCGACACTGGGATCCCCTGCGCCCCAGCTCCGGGCAGGGTACGGATCTTCTTTCGCCACCATCAGGGCTCACAGTACCTCCAGACTGATGTCTTAATATGCGTGCTTTGCTCTTTTCAAGCCAAGTCTCTCCAGAATCTCTCCAGCTGGAGACCTGGCTCTGGGCTGATTGGGTTTTGTGCCCCCTCTGGGGAGGCTCCCAGGATCCACCGACACGTGGGCTGCACTTGTAGTAAGAGGCCAGGGAGAGGGATCCCCCCTGGAGAGACTCAGCCTCCATCTAAAGGGGTGTTAAGAGTCCAGGTGTGGTGAGATTCACACCTGGAAGAGTGTAGAGATGGGCTTGTGGGTTTCATGGAGGGGGAAGAATGGCCATTTGCAAAGCTATTCTAAGGCAGGGTTGTTTATCAGAAGCTTTCTTCTGATCAGGCTTCACCAACTTATGACCTCCTGGTTTACACATCATAAAACAGCTTCAGAAAGATGGGGTGACTTACCCAAAGTCACACAGCAGGTCGGGAACAGATTATAGGACCTTAAAAAAAGTCAGTGAAGGTTTCTCCTGAATCCACATGCTCCCGTTATTTATTTTCCAAGGGTAGCACCTCAACTGTTGAAGTGAATTGAGTTTTGAGTGGAAAACACTTTGGAACCTAACAAATCTGGGTTGGAATCCCGTCCTTGCTACCTGCTTAACGTTGGGAAACTCCTTTCGGGTCCCTAAACCTGTTTCCTTATCTGTAAAAAGGGAATCATGATTCCAATCTTTCCGGTATATCCTGAGGACTAGATTTAATTCAATAAACATTTATGGGTATATATTACATGCCAGGCCCTCTTCTTGAGCATGTACTGTAAACCAGCCCCACTCCTAGCAATGAACAAAAGAAAATCCATGTTCTTATGGAGTTTACATTTGGTCTGGTGTGATTAGATAAATAATCACAGCTAACATTAGTACAGCACTTACTGTGGACCAGGTACTGTTCTAAACACTTTACCTGTAAATGCATTTAATCCTCACGGCATCTTTATAAAGTAGGTGCTGTTATTACTGCAATATACAGATGATGAAATTGAGAACAGAGAAGTTAAGCATTTCATTTGTTGGGTCCCTCCAAGGTTACACAGCTAGAAAATGGCAGAGCTGAAAGACAACCCTGCTAGTCTGGGCCCAGAGTTCATTCTCTTGTTCACTCACTTGGTTACTTCCCTGATGAGGGCCAAACCGGAGGTAACCTGGGCCAGTGTTGGCACCTGTTATTATCACCAGCGTTAGTTATCAGTTGACCGGAACCAGTTTCTGACACCCCAGTCCCTGCTGCTCAGGGATAGCGTTGTAATATTTGGACCTACTTAGACTAAAAAATTGTTGTTTATCTGAATTCAGATTTAATTGGGTATTCCATTGATTTGCTAAATCTAGCCATCCTATTCAGGGCTCAGAACAGATTGCACACAGGTGCCGAATATCTGGCTGCAAGCCAGTTTAAATAAGTTAAACTTGGGAAGAGACATTGTGACCCAGAGAATAAGCACAAAGGACTGGGGGAGGAAAATGAGGTGGATGAGTGGGAGGTGTGTAGGTGAAGGGAAAACCGGAATGATTTGGCCTTCAGTCTGCCCCCTTCCTGGAGCTGCTGGTCTCGTCCTTTCCCTTCTTACACGAAAGGATTCCCTATCAAGTGCATCATCTCAATTTAAGGATCCAGTAGTGATTGTGCTTTCCTGTGAATATTTTATTTCCTGTGTCCTCTGAAAAGTATTGGAGAGGCAGCAGGTCATGATGGAAAAGGGAGCGGAGGGTGGGGGAGGGGACAGAGGCCACCTGGGCCCTGCCTGGGAGCTTGGGCAGGTCAGCTTGCCATCACTGTAGTAGGGATGTTGCGGTCACTCAGCAGAGAGCTGTGGACACCAAGACACCGATCTGTAGCCTACAATGTGCTGATCCTGCTTAGCCTCAGCTCACAGTTTTCTCCATTTCTCTCCAGGCTCCAGCCACACTGACTTTCCTGCAGTTCCCCTGCCACAGCACCTTGTTCTTTGTTCTTAAAACTGTCTTCCATCTTCCTCAAGCCAGTTTATCTCCACAGTCACTTCCTCCAGGACATCTTTCTTTACCTCCCTGTTGTGGACAATGGACACCACTCCTGAGTGCTCCTCAAGGTATGAAAGTGAAAGTGTTAGTCGCTCAGTCGTGTCCACCTCTCTGAGACCCCATGAACTGTAGCCTACTAGGCTCCACTGTCAGTTCTCCAGGACAGAATACTGGAGTGGTTTGCCATTTCCTCCTCCAGGGAATATTCCCAACCCAGGGATCGAACCCAGGTCTCCGGCATTGCAAGCAGATTCTCTACTGTCTGAGCCACCAGGGAAGTATGCTGCTGCTGCTGCTAAGTCGCTTCAGTCGTGTCCAATTCTGTGCGACCCCATAGACGGCAGCCCACCAGGCTCCCCCGTCCCTGGGATTCTCCAGGCAAGAACACTGGAGTGGGTTGCCATTTCCTTCTCCAATGCATGAAAGTGAAAAGTGAAAGTGAAGTCGCTCAGTCGTGTCCAACTCTTTGCGACCCCACGGACTTCAGCCCACCAGGCTCCTCCGTCCATGGGATTTTCCAGACAAGAGTACTGGAGTGGGGTGCCATTGCCTTCTCCTCCAGGGAAGTATACCTCAAGGTACACTTTTGCATTTGTTTTTGTGATTACTTGATTAACATCTGGCTCTCCAATTAGACAGTAAGCTGTGAGAGGGCAGCAATGGGCTCTTCTTGGCTCTTTCTTGTTTTCCTGGCACCTGACACACTGCCGGGCACATAGGAGACGCTCAGCGAGGATAAATGATATGTGCAACATCATCTGGCTGCAACACAGTAAACCTGGGACTCGGATCCAGGCAGCCAATCTATTCTCAGGCTCTGAAATGCTACACTCTGGGGTGTGGATAAATGCTAGCTATGATTACTATTCATAATAGGATGAAAACAGGCTGTTCTGGGCAGTCACTTGAGGTGTTTGTTAAATGAATGACTCATAAGTGTGTGCTGGACACAAGTGAGGTTCTTAGTCTGTTCCCTGTGGAAGAGGTTATTCTGGCCTGGAGCAGTGGTCTGAGCTGATAGGGGCTGAGCACCTGGTTTTAGGTCCTTCTCCTGCAGCCTGGCCATGAGCTTGCTATAATGTTCAAGAGTGCAGGTTCTAGATGCTCCCTGCCTCAGGAAGGGAGTCTGTCATTATTTTTTTCTTGGCCTTTCAGTAGGGGAAGGTCTTGGCACATGTGTCTCCTGGCAGCAGGTGGAACAGCATGCAGGGAACGATCATAATGGTAGTTACCTTTAACCAGAACTTGGCTCAGCATTTAAATAATCATCATTATCAGCTATGACAGCTTATTTTTTAAATCTGGATAATTAAACGTTTTAAAAATATTTATTTATTTGGCTGCACCAGGTCTTAGCTGTGGCACACGGGGTTTTCAGTCTTCACTGTGGCATGTGGCATCCAGTTCCCTGACTAGGGATCGAACCCCTGTCCCCTGCATCAGCAGGTGGATTCTTAACCACTGGACCACCAGGGACGTCCCAATGGTATCACTCACCTTTCTTTCATGGCATGCCTCTCTACCAACAATCATATTGTATATTTACCGGTTTATTGTTTGTTTCTCCCACTAGGAACAAAGCTCCATGCGGTAGGACTTTTCTGTTTTGTTTACTGATACTCGCTGGACATGGCAGACATGGCAAGCCCTCAAAATAGGCTTGTGAATAGAGCCACACCAACCTGGCCTCTAACCCCTGCTTGCCCGCTTCCTAGTTGCCTGACTGAGAATTTCAGTTAACACATCTGAGTTTGTTTCCACATCTGTAAAATAGGAGTGGTTATGAGTTATTAGGTGAAGTCAGGGGACAAAATGCCTGTGCAGTGTCTGCTACATGATCAGTGCTCACTGGAAAGGGTATGTAACAATCCTAGACTCTCTCTCTTCTCTCCAAATTCTTGCCCCTGAAAAGTAGGAGGAGGGCAATAGACTGGGGCTTCGGCAGCTCACTGGGTGAGTTCTCCATTGGTGTGAGATGAATATGTAAGAAGAGGCTTCAGCTTGAAGGAATTCCCATAACTGTGATCAAGAGGCTGGTAAAGAATGAGGCGAAAAGCCAGGACATCTACCTAAGGCTGTTGGTCAAGCTGTACAGGTTTCTGGCCAAATGAACCAACTCCTTTGATCAAGTTGTGCTAAAGACCTTGATCATAAGTTACACCAATCAGCCACCTCTGGCCCTTTCCCGGATGATCTGGAAGATGGAATTTCCTGGCCAGGAAGGCAAAGCAGCTGTGGTTGTAGGGATCTAATTGATGTTGTGCCTGCCCAGGAGGTACCAAACTGAGGGTGTGTGGGCTGCCCCAGGAGCAGCCACACCCAGGGCATCATCTCCAAGGCCTGGAGCAAGATCCTCAACCTTCAACCAGCTGGCCCTGGACTCTCCCAAGGGCTGTGGCACTGGCCTGCTCTCTGGTCCTGGTGAAGGCTGAGAGGTGGTACAGGCAAATCCTGCATTCCCAGGGCTAGAAGTTTAAGTGCGCCGGAAACCAGTGGGCCAGCTGCTGCTACAAAAACTAACCCTACCCTGGAGAAGGAAATGGCAACCTACTCCAGTATTCTTGCCTAGAAAATTCCATAGACAGAGGAATCCACATGGACACAAATAGGATACAACTGAGCTACTGACCATAGGGGTAAGAATGGGACTCATCACTGTTAATTAGTAAGAGGAATCTTATTGGGGAGATAAAAATGTTACAGAACTTGACTGTGGTGATGGTTGCACAGCTAGGTAAGTTTAATGAAGGTCATTGAAGTGATCCTCAATTCCATTCCTGTTTAAGCATCTGGGTTCCTTGCCATAACATCTATTGCCACCCATATCTAGAATGAAGTTGTCTTGGAGCCTGTTGTACATTTAAAAATAAGCTTTTTTAAAAAGGTCATTGAACTGTACAATTTAAATATGGAACTTAAATTATACCTCAATACAGTTGTTTCTTTTTCAGAAAAAAAAAAAAAAAAAAAAACTAACCCTAGATCCTGCCTTGTTAGTAAAAAGATTTTGGATGCTGGAGAAATAAACATGAGGCCAAAGGCAGTCAGAGAAGAGGAGACATGGGAGCATCCAGATGAGACAGTCCCAGGGCTACTGGAGAATTAGCTAGTGGGATCCTCCACTGACCTGGAGATGGGGCCAGGGGTGGGAAGGCAGAGAGACGCAGAAGCTTCTCACTGCTGGTTACAGCGGATGGGAGCTGGCAGGAGAGGGAGATTCAGTAGTAGCTAGAGATGGGGATGGAATTGGAGACAACAGGCAGAGAGTAAGCAGAGGCTCATCAACAGATACTAATGGGCAGCTATATGCCAGGCACTGTTCTGGGCACTGAGGACACCGTGGAGGAAAACACAGAGGGTCTCTGCCCAGTAGGGGTGGGTAAACTATCAGTGGCCTGTGGACCAAATCTGGCCTCTTTTTATGTGCCTATGAGCTAAGAGCAGCTTTTGCATCTTTAAAAGACTGAAAAAAAAAATCAAAAGGATATTTTATAATGTGTGAAAATTATGTGAAATTCAGATTCCAGGATCCATAAATAAAGTTTTATTGGAGCACAGCCACGCTCCGTTTACGTATGGTCTAGGGCTGCTTCCACACTGCAACAGCAGCGTCAAGCAGTCTCAACAGAGACCATATGGCCAAGAAAGCCTAAAATGTTTACTAGCTGGCTCTTCAGGAAATAAAAGAAATTTTTTTTTTTTTTTTGTCAACCCCTGCTCTAGGAACTTGCATTCTCTTTGGAGAAATGGTTAAACAAGCAGGTAAGCTAATTTCAGAGCCAGCCGGCATCAGCATTTCCTCACACCCTGCTTCTGCCTTGGCCACCTTCCCCTGGAAGGGAAGTTGCTCCCTCCAGCTGGGATGTAATACAGCAAGAGAGGAACTGGGGTCATTGTAACCAGCCCCCTGCTTCCGGGCCAAGAGGATCAAGCCTTTTCCTGGAAGGAAAAAGTCACTGTCAGTGATTTGTGAAGTCCAGCACCCACTAGATAACCTTCCCCTATCTCAGATCCTCAATCTAAGAACAATTCCTTTATGACTTTGGAGGAACATGGTCACCTTTGTCATCAAGGTCTGCCACCTGGGTACCTGCCACCTGTGTGCAGCATCTCCTTCTTTACAGAGTCTTCTCTCACACTATCTCCTTGAGCTCTTACAGGATAAGACATGGCTTGGGGTTACTGTTCCCCTACAGATGAAGAAACTGAGACTTGGAGGGAGGACCTGACTTACCCAGGGTCACATAGCTTGAAATAGCTTGCAGAGCCAGAATTAGAAAGTAGTGCAACGTCAGCTTTGGAAGGGACTTTGAGACTGTCTCAGCCAGAGATAGGAAACTGATGGCCTGAGGCAAGAGGTGAATCAGGTAAGGGTGGTGGCCAGTCCTCCGTGTGCAAGACATAAGGCATGCATTGTCTGTAGAGAGGTTTAAAACGTTAGTGAAACTGGGTGCGTCCGCTTTTATTATCACCATGCCCTGGCAATTCTAAACAATGTCCTTGGTGATAAAACCCTCCCTCCTGAAGAGATCTTTATTGGTCTAACTTAAATTATATATATATATATGCTTCAAATTTGGACATTTTATCACCTAACCTTTCATAAATAATGCATTCTACATGGACGCTAACTTGAAGAATCCCCAGTTACATAACTGGCCCCAACATACACCTTCAGGTGAGAGTTCATAGCAGGTCAGCATCACTGGAGCTCACATCAGGAGTGTTCATGTCCCTGTGTCCCTCCATTTATCTACATTTTTAAAGTCTTTATTGAAGTTCAGTATTTCTGTTTTATGTTTCGGGTTTTTGCCTGTGAGGCATGTGGGAACTTAGCTCCCCGACCAGGGATCAAACTTGCACCCTCTGCATTGGAAAGCGAAGACCCAACCACCGGATGCCCAGGGAGGTTCCCATGTCCCTGCATTTGAACAGCAGATTTGAAGTCAACAGTGATAGCACAGTGATGGTAAAACAGTAATTGTTACTGCAGTTCTGTCATTCTCTGTGCAAACCATTCTCTAAACTTCATGAGTTGCCTCTTTTGGAGGCATTTTGTCGTGTGTGTGTGTATGTCCCTTTTTGTTAAAAAAATAATGTAACCAAAAATTATTAGTCCATTACTTTGTTCCCCTTTGTACTACAATTTTTAATTTATTAAAAATTTTATTGGTCTGAGTGTATATATGAGGTTCAATAAAAGCCAGTTTTTACTATTTTTGTTGCTTTTCTGCCATTATTATGTTTTATTTCATGATTATTATTGAAGATAATCTTGTCATGTTGGCCTTAAAAAAATGATCTATTCTACCCACACTACTGTATACAAGATGGATAACCAACAAGGACCTGCTGTATAGCACAGGGAACTCTACTCAATATTCTGTGATAACCTATATGAGAAAAGAAGCTAAAAGAAGAATGAGTATACGTACAACTGGATCACTTTGTGGTACACCTGAAACTAACACAACATTGTAAATCAACTATATTACAATAAAAATGAAAATATTTTTTGAAAAATTACTGGAAAATATAAGTTAAAGAAGTTAATGAAAAATAAAATCTGATATCTTGGGGGGAAAAAAGATACATTCTGGGTGTCAAACATACCAAGTTCACCATTGGTCTGAAGACAGAATAGGACCCACAGACAATGACATTGTTATCTTCTCAAACATAATTATTATTTTATTGAGGCACCTCCTGGGTGCCAGGCACTGTTCTAAGGTTTGACATGTGTCATCCCGTTATTTCCCCCACTCAACAAATGTTTATTAAGATCTTACCCATGTGTGAGGCACCATGGTAGGCGCTGGGGATATGACAGCGAACAAAGCCGAATGCTTTCTCTCTCTTACCCTTGAACCACTGGCCCTGGAGGTGGAATGGGTGTTCTCTTTGTGCATCATCATGTTTTAAGAATAAAGCCACGGTGGGAATATAAACTGATATAGCCATGGAGAACAGTATGGAAATTCTTTAAAAAAAAAACTAGGGAAAAAACTACCATAAGACCCAGCAATCCCATTACTGGGCATATGCCCTAAGGAAATCGCAATTCAGAAAGACACATGTGGGGCTTCCCTGGTGGCTCAGCGGTAAAGAATCCGCCTGCCAATGCAGGGCGGGAGACATGGGTTTAATCCCTGGTCCAGGAAGATCCCACATGCTGTGGGACAACTAGGCCCATGAGCCACAACCACTGAGCCTGCACACTAAGGCCCAGAAGGCTTAAACAAATGCTGAAGCGCAAACGCTCTAGAGCCTGTGCTCTGCAACAAGAAGCCACCACAATGAGAAGCCCACGCGCTGCTGAGTTTTTTCGGTGGTGCTCCCCTTAAATTCTGCATCCATGATGGTTCCTCATTAACTTCATTCTAGTAACCTCAGCCTAGTCCTGTCCTTGCTCACGTGACCCTTTCAACAATCATGTGAAGTAGGTGCAATAATTAGCCCCATTCTACAGATAAGAAAAGTGAGGCACAGAGAAGCTAAATGATTTGCTCAAAGTCATACAGTTAAGTGGTAAAGCTGGTGCATGAAGTTCTCTTAGAGTCCATGCTCTTAACCCTATTTTACATTTTGTTTATATTTACATTTTGTGTAGTCTATACGTGTGGCTAAATATCTCAAATAACTTGAATTTAAATTTTGAATTTAAAATTAAAAATACAGGGAGGCACATTCCACTGCCCCTCTGGTCAGGGAAAGTCCTTGGGACATGAGGCACAGCCGGAAAGGCAGCCACCCTCTCACCTGTCACACAACGCACATTGGTGGGGAAACTGGGGTTAAACCATTCATAGATGACCTGCTTCTGGGTCGGAGTTTCCTACGTAACACAGCAGCTCCCTTGCTGAGATCTATTGAAAGTCAGAGAGAAGGGTTTGTAAAAAGAAAATGTATATATATATATTAAAAAAAGACAGGAAGAATAAAATTTAAAATAGAACTTTCCTGCCTCTTTAAAAGTCAGGCCACCTGGGCTCACAGTCCGTTTTGCAACCATCAGCAGGCAGCCCCTCTTAGGTAAATCAAGTCCAGCAGATTACCACAGTCTCCACCACCTGCTATTGTCCCAATGCCTCGTCCGTTTCATTCACTTGCTACCTGACTGCTCCCGGGGGCTTGGATTTGGACCCCTAATGTAGCCATTTCGCAAAGGGAAGAACCCAAGCCCCAGAGGGGAAGACATTTACCCAGTTCACACAGTACTTTGAGCTGGACTCCAAGCCAGACCTTACACAGCCCTTCAGTGACAAGAGTCACTTGCGACTTTACACTTGATGGGGGCTCAGAAAGGAAACCTCCTTTCTGAGCCCCCATCAGACAGATCAAGCTAACCCCTATTTCCTGAGCACCTCCCACTTGTCTCCAAGGTGGGCGTTTCCACATCAACATTTCATGGGAATCTCCCAATGACTCTGGCAGGTCAGCCTTGACAACCTCTAGCTTCCAGGTGAGAAAAGGGCTCAGGGGTTTGTGACTCTCCCAGGATCTCACTGCAAGTTTGTGGCAGGTCTGTCTAACTTCACTAGCTCTTGAAATAAGAACAGAGGAGTCCACCTCCTGCTCTCTCCCAAAGGCTCCCCTCTCTCTCTCTTGCTAGGATTTTCTTAGGCTGAGGCTGGAGTCACGGCTGCTTAAATTTACTCTCTTCCAGAAGGATGCCGACACAGGGCAGCCTGAGAGTCAAGCTGGAGTTGTCAAAAATACTGATATAGGGACTTTCCTGGTGGTCCAGTGGTTAAGAATCTGCCTTGCAATGCACAGGACACGGGTTCGCTCTCTGATAGGGAAACTAAGATCCCACGTGTCTCAGAGCAACTAAGCCTGCCTGTCGAAACTACTGAGCCTCCACACTTCAGAGTCCTCTCCACCACGCACCACAACTAGAGACCCTGCGCGTCCCAAAGAAGATTGTGTGTGCCACAATGAAGACAGCCAAATAGATAAAGATTAAAAAAAAGCCTATATGCCAATCATGTGCTAAATGCTTTTCAGAGTTTTTAGTATTCTCTTCTTTATATTTATCTGCATCCTCTAAAATTTCCACAATGAATAAAATATTTTATTTTCCTGTGCAAGGAATTGCTTGATCTAGGCTGAGAAATGATTCTACTGAAGGTGTGGGGAAACGGGGAGCAATATCCCCAATCTGCAGTTAAGGAAATTGAGGCTCGGAAGGCTGGCCCAAGGTCACACAGCTAGGAAGTGATGAAGTCAGGATGCTGTCCAAATCCAAGGCCTGTGCTCTTTCCATTTCACTACTCTGCCTACCCTTCTCCCCTTTGTTTTGTAACACCTTGTTCCACAAAGGAGTTCAGGCAATTTATAAAAATACAAAAAAGAGGGAATTCCTTGGCAGTCCAGTAGTTAAGACTCAGCACTTTCACTGGAGTGGCCTGGTCCCTAGTCAGGGAACTATAGCCAAAAAAATTAAAAATACATAAAAGGGATCAAGCATTTATCTTAACTTTCCTGTACAAACTATTTCAGGAAAATCAAATAATGGATGAGGAAAAGTTATTCTTTATGGAAGAATTCCAGCTAATGAATGTAAAAAGAATGATAGAATTATTAATAGAAAGTCACCATTTTGTAAACCTAATGAGATAATGGATCATCAGTGGATGCTAAAACTAACAGATAAAACTTTGGGGGGAATTCCATAATGAAGAGACTAGGCCAAGGGCCCTGAAACCATGGATGAGTCAATAAAAATATTTCAAGTCAATATTATGTACCACTAGACTTAGCAGGAGCAGCAGATATGACATGGACATGATATGATATGACATGGATATGATATGACACATGGATATCACCAGATGGTTGACACCAAAATCAGATGACTATATTCTTTGTAGCCAAAGATGGAGAAGCTCTATACAGTCAGCAAAAACAAGACCAGGAGCTGACTGTGGCTCAGATCATGAACTCCTTATTGCCAAATTCAGACTCCAATTGAAGAAAGTGGAGAAAACCACTAGAACATTCAGGTATGACCTAAATCAAATCCCTTATGACTAAACAATGGAAGTGAGAAATAGATTTAAGGGACTAGATCTGATAGATAGAGTGCCTGATGAACTATGGACAGAGGTTCATGACATTGTACAGGAGACAGGGATCAAGACCATCCCCAAGAAAAAGAAATGCAAAAAAGCAAAATGGCTGTCTGAGGAGGCCTTACAAATAGCCGTGAAAAGAAGGGAAGCGAAAAGCAAAGGAGAAAAGGGAAGATATACCCATTTGAATGCAGAGTTCCAAAGAATAGCAAGGAGAGATAAGAAAGCCTTCCTCAGCAATCAGTGCAAAGAAATAGAGGAAAACAATTGAATGGTAAAGACTAGAGATCTCTTCAAGAAAATTAGAGATACCAAGGGAACATTTCATGCAAAGATGGGCTTGATAAAGGACAGAAATGGTAGGGACCTAACAGAAGCAGAAGATATTAAGAAGAAGTGGCAAGAATACACAGAAGAACTGTACAAAAAAAGCTTCACGACCCAAATAATCACGATGGTGTGATCACTCACCTAGAGCCAGACATCCTGGAATGTGAAGTCAAGCAGGCCTTAGGAAGCATCACTATGAACAAAGCTAGTGGAGGTAATGGAATTCCAGTTGAGCCATCTCAAATCCTGAAAGATGATGCTGTGAAAGTGCTGCACTCAATATGCCAGCAAATTTGGAAAACTCAGCAGTGGCCACAGGATGGGAAAAGGTCAGTTTTCATTCCAATCCCAAAGAAAGGCAAGGCCAAAGAATGCTCAAACTACCACACAATTGCACTCATTTCACACGCTGCTGCTGCTAAGTTGCTTCAGTAGTGTCCAACTCTGTGTGACCCCATAGATGGCAGCCCACCAGGCTCCCCCATCCCTGGGATTCTCCAGGCAAGAACACTGGAGTGGGTTGCCATTTCCTTCTCCAATGCATGAAAGTGAAAAGTGAAAGTGAAGTCGCTCAGTCGTATCCGACTCCTAGTGACCCCATGGACTGCAGCCCACCAGGCTCCTCCGTCCATGGGATTTTCCAGGCAAGAGTACTGGCGTGGGTTGCCATTGCCTTCTCCATCACACACTAGTAAAGTAATGCTTAAAATTCTCCAAGCCAGGCTTCAGCAATACGTGAACCGCGAACTTCCAGATGTTCAAGCTGGTTTTAGAAAAGGCAGAGGAACCAGAGATCAAATTGCCAGCATCCGCTGGATCACTGAAAAAGCAAGAGTTCCAGAAAAACATCTATTTCTGCTTTATTGACTATGCCAAAGCCTTTGACTATGTGGATCACAATAAACTGTGGAAAATTCTTCAAGAGAAGGGAATACCAGACCACCTGACCTGCCTCTTGAGAAATCTGTACGCAGGTCAGGAAGCAACAATTAGAACTGGACATGGAACAACAGACTGGTTCCACATAGGAAAAGGAGTACGTCAAGGCTGTATATTGTCACCCTACTTATTTAACTTATACTCAGAGTACATTATGAGAAACGCTGGGCTGGAGGAAGCACAGGCTAGAATCAAGATTGTCAGGAGAAATATGAATAACCTCAGATATGCAGATGACACCACCTTTATGGCAGAAAGTAAAGAACTAAAGAGCCTCTTGATGAAGGTGAAAGTGGAGAGTGAAAAAGTTGGCTTAAAGCTCAACATTCAGAAAACTAAGATTATGGCATCTGGTCCCATCACTTCATGGCAGATAGATGTGGGAACAGTGGGGGACTTTATTTTTCTGGGCTCCAAAATCACTGCAGATGGTGACTGCAGCCATGAAATTAAAAGACGCTTACTCCTTGGAAGGAAAGTTATGACCAACCTAGATAGCATATTCAAAAGCAAACACATTACTTTGTCAAGAAAGGTCCGTCTAGTCAAGGCTATGGTTTTTCCAGTGGTCATGTATGGATGTGAGAGTTGGACTATAAAGAAAGCTGAGCGCTGAAGAATTGATGCTTCTGAACTGTGGTGTTGGAGAGGACTCTTGAGAGTCCCTTGGACTGCAAGGAGATCCAACCAGTTCATCCTAAAGGAGATCAGTCCTGGGTGTTCATTGGAAGGACTGATGTTGAAGCTGAAACTCCAATACTTTGGCCACCTGATACAAAGAGCTGACTCATTTGAAAAGACCCTGATGCTGGGAAAGATTGAAGGCAGGAGAAGAAGGGGACGACAGAGGATGAGATGGTTGGGTGGCATCACCGACTCAATGGACATGGGTTTGGGTCGACTCCAGGAGTTGGTGATGGACAGGGAGGCCTGGCGTGCTGCGGTTCATGGGGTCACAGAGAGTCGGACACGACTGAGTGGCTGAACTGAACTGATTAATGACATAAAAACAAGTAGACAACACCGTCGCCAATAAGGTATGCTTGCCAAAGACATTAAACCTAATCAAGCTCTAGGGCTTCCCTAGTACCTCAGACAGTAAAGCATCTGCCTGCAATGCAGGAGACCCGGGTTCAATCCCTGGGTCGGGAAGATCCCCTGGAGAAAGAAATGGCAACCAACTCCAGTATCCTTGCCTGAAAAATCCCATGGACAGAGGAGCCGGACAGGCTACAGTCCGTGGAGTCGCAAAGAGTTGGACATGACTGAGCGACTAACACATACAATCAAGCTCTAGATCTAACGTTCAGTCTACTGGAAATTCAAGAGAGAGATGAACAAGTTAAACTACACCATCAGGAAGCAATCAGCCAAATCTTCTGGGATGTGGGAAGCTTTATAGAACAAATGCTCTGGTTTCCTTTACAAATAAATAGCATGAAAAATGAAAGGAAAAGGAAAACTGTTATAGATGAAAAGTTACTTATGAGATACATCAACCAAATAAACGATGTGAGCCTTGAGTCCTGATTGAAACAGACTATTAAAGAAATCTGAACATGAACTAGGTATTAAAAGGTTTTAAGGAATTTGTATTAATTTTGTTAGGTATGATAGTGGCATTGCTGTTGTGTTTGAAAAAGCCCTGTCTTTTAAAGACATTTGCTGAAATAATGCCAGTGAAGTGATATGATGTCTGGGGTGTGCTTTATAATACTTCAGAGGGAAGGCAAATGAAACAAGATTGGCAAAATGTTGATAATTATTGAGGATGGGTTATAGGCATGCGAAAATTTATTACATTCTCTCTACTTTCATGTGTTTGAAATCTTCCATAATAAAGGGAGTTCCCTGGTGGTCCACTGGTTAAGAATCCACCTTCTAATACAGCGGATGCAGGTTTGATCCTTGGTCGGGGCACTAAGATCCCACATGACTTGGGGCATCTAAGCCTGTACTCCGCAACTACAGCGGAGCTGGAATACCGCAACTAAGACCTGATGCAGCCAAAAATAAAGATAAATGTTGACATATTCCATAATAAAAAGTTTTTAAAGGCTAAAAATAAGTAATTAAGAAAATTGGGACAAAGAGAAAATACTGATCCAGCAGTAGAAAAGTTCTGGGACTTCCCTGGTGGTCTAGTGATTAAGAATCTGCCTGCCAACAAAGGAGACATAGGTTCGATTCCTGTCCCAGGAAGATTCCACGTGCAGTGGAGCAACTAAGCCCGTGCACCGCAACAATTGTGCCCACTCGCCTCTGCAACAAGAGAAGCCACCGCAGCGAGAAGCCCCCGTGCACTGCAACTGGAGAGTAGTCCCCACTCACCGCAACTAGAGAAAGGCCACAGGAAGCAAAGATCCAGCGCAGACAAAACTAAAAATTTTAAATAAACAAAATGTTGATTTTTAAGTTCTGAGTTTCTTAGCAGTCAAAACAAAGATGGAAACAAGAGTCATGATGGCCAAATGCTGAGAATGTCTCCTGCCTGCAGTTTTTTAACCCTTATTCAATGACGTAAGAGTGGGCCCTGGGCCTGGAACTCTTCCTAACCAGGAGATAAAGAGCCCGTGCAACCAGTGCTGGATTTACCACCTTGTGTGTGTGTTTCCTTCCTAGTTCCAGGTGTCATGAGTACTCTTTCACCTCTGCTTAAAGCATGTCGGTCATTTGGCATCTAGCCAACCCCATTGCTGTATCTGTCCTCCTCTTAGAGGGGACAAGGTCCTTCCTCTGTGGCACAAACAGTGAATACAGTGAATTCCCTGTGCTGATCACTGTGAGATCCCCAGGCAATGAGAGACCAACACCCACTCCTGAAGTTGGTGTTGTTCTGTCTTTTCTCTACGTGAGTAAAGCATTGTTCTATCCGGTGCTCAACCGCTTTGGGTCTTCCTCGACTACTCAGATGCCAAAAGGAAATGGGTATACGTGTTTATAGAGTCTTCCCCTGATAATGATAACGTGGGTACTCTGCTTGACACCAGGAGATTTCTAAAACCAGCAAACCAGCCCAGTTTTTTGTAACCAAAGAGATTCTGGTGGTGGCAAAATTCCTATTCAGTATGGCCTACCAGCAACGGGCCAGTCATCTGTCCTGATTTGGGCTATCATGCGGGACTTGGAAAAAGCAAGGGCCAACAGGAGGGAAAGAGGTGGAGAGGTGAGCCTTCGAGGATGAGGGGACTGGAGAAGGATACGGGAAAGACAGGGCACTCTAGGGGGTGGGTACCGAGTGAGCAAGGGTAGAGAGGCTATCTCATTTTCATAAAAGAAAAAGTAAACAAAATGCACGTGAACCTGGAGAAAGCTCGTCTTCTTTCGCTCCCTTCTCACCCAAAAGAAATCGATCCAACTGCAAAAAGCACTGACAGGAAACAAAAGGCTTTGTTACCAAAGCTCTCTGGAGGACACTGCAAAGGGATTACGCAGCATAGCGCATGGCAAGACTTCTTTTCAGAATCCTCCCAAATCTCTCTTCCTCAAAGTTCCACACGATTACAACGCTCCCCAAGCTCTCCCTTTTTTCTCTTTTTTTCCAAATTCCTGACGACCCAAACTCTGCCAACTCCCCTCCCTTCTCTCAGTAGCAGCTCTTCCTGACTGGGGCTGGAAGGAAATTCCTCCAGGTCTCTCCAGTCTTCTGCTTAGGTCTATTCGTCTCCCTCTGCCCTCCTTACAAAGGCTCCTTAGAACTTAGCCTGGGGAGGAGGAAAAGCAGTGCATATTTACATGTGAGTATTTCTGTCCTGTTGCATGTTTAAAAAAAAAGAAAAAGGTTGGAAGGAAAGACACCCGAATGTTAACAGGAAGATGCCAGGAAAGCTTTGGAATCAGATAAAGTTGGGTCCTGGCTCTGCCACTTTCTAGCTGTGTGACCTTGGGCAAGCCTCACTGGAGACATTTCTCCAAACCTCAGATTGCTGTTCCGTGAATGACTTAGCATGGTATCTGGCATACAGTAAGCGTTCCATAAAATGTAGCTTACAAAATAAAGGAGTTAGCTGGTACGAATATGGTGCTGCCTTTATCCATATTTCTTGCCTTTATCAATATTTTATTTACATTTTTTCCAATAAGCACATATTTGTAATTTAAAATGAAACAACATGAAGATCATTATAAACATAAGCATAAAACTAAATGTTTATCAGTAGAAGATCAAAAGAATTATGGGGTACCTGTATTCTGGAATATTATGAACTCCTTAAAAATGAAGTATCTCTATAAATGACACACACAAAAAACGTCCACAATATACAGCAAGTTGCAAAACTATATGTGGTTTGACCCCTTTATGTATGCCTGTGTTTTTATACATGTTAAGCAATTATCAGTGAAGTTTTTCAATTTTCAAATCCATATTTTTGTAAAGTTTAATTTAAAAATATAATATGTATGAATTACCTTTACACAAGAGGAACACTGAAGGGGCTTAAAAAACAGGCATAGAGAGTTTCTAGCTGTGTTTCCCAGGCCCACAGCAGAACCAAACACCAGAAAACAAAAGGACTCCGAGATTCTGCGCACCTCAGCCCAATTGCTGAGCTCCTGCCAGCCACTAGGCTGGGCAGGAAGAGTTAACAGGGCACCTCATCTTCAGTCCTCCCCCCACGTCCTTTTTTGCAGACTGCAATAGAAAAAAGCCAGTTGAAATTGCTCCATTTCTCCCCATGGGGACCCCTCTAATACCTCTGCTAAGGAGAGTAAGGTTTGTCGGAGCCAGGAGGGTAGGGGGAAGAGTGAAGGCCCTCGGGCCTGAAGATCTAGATGTATGTGGCCTGTGGCCCCAAGACGTCGTCTTTCCCCCCAAATCTCGTTAAAACTGAAGATGAGGGCAGGCTCTGGAGGGACCACAGGGCCTTCCTGGGTTCTCGGGGTGGGGCTCATCCTGCAGCGTGTGGGGGAGGAGGCTGCTGAGGCCCCCCAAACACTTGGGGCACAAGCCTGAGAACTTCCTGGAATGTGGGGGAAATGGGTGTCTTATCAGCCATCTCTATAAAAACCATATGGGGCCCCCTATCAGCCTTCTCTATAAACACCATGGCCTACAGATCAAGCCCCAAGATTTCCTGGCTCGTTCCAAGAAACCCAGGTCGGAAAGTGGGCGGGGTTCCTGCTTCTTTCTTCCCCTCGCCCCCCCACCCCAGGCCCTTCCCGCTTTGGGGCCCCAGATCCAGGCCCAACCCCAGGGCCAGACCATTCACCTCCCAGGTCTAGCCGGCCCTGCTCTCGCTCACTCAAACCAACTCCGGCGTCCGTCCAGCCCTAAGTCCCGCGCTTTCCCCTCCCCCCGACCCCCCACCCCGTTTCCGCGTAGTTCGCGCTCCCGGCACCCTGCGCGCGCCTCGCGTACCTCCCCAGCCCGCGGGAGCGCTAGCTCGGAGGCCCCGCCCCCAGGGCCCCGCCCCAAAGTGCCGCCCGAGGCCCCGCCCCCAATGCCCCGCCCCGGCACGTGCCAGCGCTTGCCCTGTTTGCCTCTCCCCGCTGTTAAGGGGACCCCGCTATAGGTAGAGCCCTGGGGATGCTTTCAGTCCTTGAGACTTGCGTTCGGATGGTTAGGAAGGGGATTCGCGGCATTCAGAGAAGCTCGGAGACGATGCAGGCCCGGAAGCGGAAGCCGAGGATGGAGCGGGCCGGAGGTCCGGGCTGTGAGGACCTCAGAGTCCGAGCCCACGCCCACCTCCATCCCTCGGGCCCGCGCACTATGGGAGTTGGGACTGGACACTCGGTCTGCGTCCGGCGAGCTCGGAGCCTGACTCTGAGCACGAGCTGGCCCGGTACCCGCCAGGTGTGCTGCGCGGGACTGGCGGCACGGCGGGGTAGCCCCGGCAGCGTTTGTCGGGCGTGCAGGGCGAGTCAAGCGAACCGGGAGTGCCCGGCCTAGGGTCGGGAGTCGAGGGTCCAGTCGGAGGTAATGAAGTGAGGTTAGGCCCGCGGTTCTCTCGGCCTGGATGCCGTGCCATGTCCTGGCAAAAGGGTGGGGAGCAGGAGACCACCTTTTGGGGCTCTGGCTCTGCCAGCGCTTCCCGGGTGGGGCGCGGAGCTTGGCTCTACGCCGCCACCGTGTGGCCCCCGGGAGCAGCGCCTTGCCGGGTTCCTGGAGAGACTCCTCACGGCCCGGGCGGGAGAACAGGTCCCCGAAGACATCGGGAGGGCCGCCCTTGGGGAGTCTGACTTTATACACCCTGCTCCTCCCGAGCTAGCTTCCAGAAATGGGATTGAAGCTGCCATGGTGGCGGCGGAGCGGTCACCAGGGCTTCCCCCAGGCACCGTGGATCCTACTCAGGAAGGCATGGGACTCGGGTGTGGACATCCAATAAGCGCCAGCATCTTGTTGCTCACTGAATAAGGAGATGTGGAGGTGTGGATGAGAATGGCCCCTTCCAAAGGCAGCAAATTCAACAACCAGCCAGCTTTTCCTAAGCACGTACTATGTGAAAGGCGTACAAAGACGAATAATTAAAGTAAGTAGGGAAAGTCGTATTCGTTGCTTCCCATACTCATGAAAATAACAGGTTACTTTTGAAGACGGCTTACTGTATGGTAGACATTTACTGATTACTTTTATATGCATGATGACGTTAAATTCTCACAATCCTCTAAGAGTAGGCACTATTATTCCTATCCAACAGATGAGGATAAATTCAGAGAAGTTAAGTATCTTGCTCAAAGTCACACAGCTAGCTAAGGATCAAATTTCTAAGCCAAAAAAAAAAAAAAATTTTCTAAGCCTTGTTTTTTTTTTTTTTTGGCCAAGCATGGGGCTTGCAGGATCTCAGTTCCCCCACCAATGACTGACTGCAGCCTCTGCGGTGAAAACCTAAAATCCTAACCACTTGGCCACCAGGGAACTCCCTTGTTTTTTTTTTTTTCTTTTTCCCCCAAATAGACTTTATTTTTTTACAGCATTTTTACATTCACAGCAAAATCAAGCTAAGATGCGGTATTTCCCTATGCCTACTGCCCCAACACATAACCTCCTCCCTCTTTGAACATCTCACACATAGAATGATGCATTTGTTACGATTAGTGAACCTACATTGATACATCATTATCACCCAAAGCCTAAACTTTCATTTGATAAGTCTCAGCTTTTAACCACTATGCCAACCTCCTACCCTAATTGAAGGCCACGTTCCTGAACAGGGATTCAACTGGGACTTTGAAGGGCACATAGAATTTCCAAAGCAGGGGGTAGGAAAGGCGTTTCAGGCAGGAGACTTGTATAGAGAAAGACGTGGAGGGATTTTTAGGGTGTGTGACAAATTTGACTTGACCAAGAGGCTCCAAATCTTAGTTGGTCAATTGAGTATCAACCTCATGAAGTTTGTCCTAAGCAATAATGGCCATGAAATCATGGGTTTAGTATGAAAGTTTTATTTTTGAATACCAGTTGAAATAAATATGTAAGTCTTTGGGCTTCCCTGGTGGCTCAGTGGTAAAGAATCCGCCTGCCAATGCAGGAGACATGGGTTCTATCTCTGATCTGGAAAGATCCCACATGCTGCAGAGCAACTAAGCCCATGTGATGCAGCTACTGAGCCTGTGCTCTAGAGCCCAGGAACCACAACTGTTGAGCCCACGAGCCACAGCTGCTGAAGTCTGCCCACCCTCGAGCCTGTGCTCCGCAACAAGAAGCCACTGCAATGAGAAGTCTGCACATTGCAGCTAGAGAGTAGCCCCCACTCACTGCGACTAGAGAAAAGCCCACGCAGCAACGAAGACCCAGCACAGTCAAATAAATAAATAAAAATTAGGGCTTCCAAGGCGGCACTAGTGGTAAAGAACCCGCCTGCCTGCCTGCCGATGCAGGAGACAGAAGAGACTCCATTTTGATCCCTGGGTCAGGAAGATCACCTGGAGAAGGAAATGGCAACCCACTCCAGTTTTCTTGCCTGAGACATCCCATGGACAGAGGAGCCTGGCGGGCCACACCCCATAGGGTCACAAAGAGTCAGACACGACTGCAGTGACTTAGTACATTAAGAAAATATGTAACTCTGAAAAATATTTGGCCATATGCCACTAAAATTATCCCCCATGCCCAGTGGTAGCCATGCCCCATTCTGGAAAATACACATAGGGAATTACCGAGGTACCCTGGGGAGGTAGGATGAGGCCGCTTTTTGTTGAGCAAGGATCATCTGTGTCCCAAGTAAGCTGCTTGCCACTGTTCATAATTCTCTGAGCCCCAGACCTACCAGAATGTTCCATCTTCTCTTTCCTGGCTGGCAACACTTTGGTGGCTCCCTGTCTTCTAGATAAGGAGTAAATGTAGTAACATAACCACAAGGTCCTTGGGGATCCTGGGATAAGCCTGCTGGTGGTAAAGACAGGGAGAGAGAAGACAGGGAGGACCTCCTGGAGGTAGTGACATTTGAGCTGAAGTCTGATTTATGGAAGAGAATTAGGTTATGTCGGTGAAGAGCTTTTTAGGTAGAACAGCATGTGCAAATGTTCCTGAGGCAGAAAGGAGCAGTGTGCCTGTGAGCACCTGAAAGAGGCATGAGAGGAGTCAGGGAGAGGAGTTTGCAGGGCCAGACCCCAGCTGCAGTCCCTGGAGGCATCACAAGCATTGTGATCATCACACTATGTATGCCTTATGAGGAGCTGTTCAGAGCTTCAAGTAAGGTGACTTCAATTATTCAAATAACAAATAACTTTTTGAACACCTACTTCAAGTGGGGATTTTATAGAACCAGACTCTCATGGTCCCTGCCACCAGAAAGCTTATATTCTTTTAAAAAAACAGAAGTGATACTTACACGTGGTTTAAAGACATACCAAGTATTGTAAGGTTTTCCATGAAAACAGAAGGTGGTCTGGTCCACTACACTTTTCCCTCATCTCCACATTCACAGACACATCTATGGACACTTTCAGGTCTTTTAACTGACTATATTTTAGATTCATCTCCATCATCTCTGATCTTCTCATCTTGCCACTTCTGGATGTTTTCAGGGTTTTAGGGGGGTTTAAAAAGTTGTGTTTTTTTTTTTGCTTCACAGCATGTGGAATCCTAGTTCCTCTACCAGGGATAGGTCCCGTGCCCCCTGCAGTCCCTCGATGTTTCTGTTTAAAGACTGCCTTTTGATTCTCTACTATGGAAGATAGTTTTAATTCTCTTTCCCCATCCTCTGCGCCATCATACACATAAGCCCCCCATCTCCAAATTGCCAGCACGATCTTGCTTAGCTCAGTAGCCACTGTGTGCATTACTATATGTACGCTGTGATTATTTGTCCTTTCCTGTACCCCTTTTTGTTTTCCCCAGAGTTAGCAGTTGTCCTGTTTTGTCACTTGCTTAGTTTGTATATGTTCCACCCTCCGCTGGTTAGCTGAATCTCTTCTCAAGAGGTTCCTATGAATCAGGTGTCTCAGGTTGGGGTCTCTGGCAGCAGAGATGGAGACAGAGATGTTTACTAGGGATCAACACCTCTGAAGTGGCAGTGGGTGGAAGCGGAGGGGGCAGGGCGAAAGGAACTGTACTGAGGCCTAGGAAGCTTCTGCTTGCCTGGTAGGGAGCCCTGGAGCAAGTATGGCCCATCTAAAAGTGTCCTGAAGCCCGCTGAAATGGCCAGGCCTTTATGCCTGACTCAGTCCCTGCTATGGGCTGCCCCAGGAAGGATCTGCATTTTCAATGCAGCTCTCTGCATCAGAGACCGGCCCTGAAGGTGCTAACAGCTGGAGGTGGTCCGCTGTCCAAACTCCTCCACAGTGGGGCCACCAGCCCTTCCTAGGAGAGGGCTCTGGGAGACGAGCTCCATGACCACTACATCGGGTTTTCTGTCAGTTCCATCTTCTTAAAGGGAACTTTCTTTGGAGTCTACCTTCTACTCCAGTCTGGAGTATCGGCCCTTTCTATTTGGTGAACAGTTCTCATTCTGAGCAGGGAAAGATCCAGACTTCGTAGGGTTTCAAGTTTATACAATCTGGGGGCCCTTAAAAAAATAGGTATACAAAGTTAGGTATATTTAATTTGGATTGATAAATCAATAAATTCCTGGAGCTTGAGATCCTGGAGATTCAGGATCTATTCTTCTGAGCTCTTATTGGACAATCCAGCGGAAATGCTTTCTTCTGTTTGGCTTTTCCCCGCCTCCTTAGAGAACACTTACAACCCCACCCCCACCCCAGCATGGGGGAGTTGCAGGAATCAGAAGCTTAGGCTTCCAAGTGAGCCCCTTTCTGATCCTGGGGTCTTCAGGGGCATCTCTCACCTTACTCCTCCATTGGGTATCCCTGGGACTGCTTCTCTTTTTGCCCTTCCTTTCAGTGGAGTACCTCCTCCAACAGTTTCTTGGGAACGAGGATTTTTGAGACCTTACAAGTCTGCAAATATCTTCATTCTATCTTCGCCCTTAATAATGTGGCTCAGTACAGGATATATAAAAACTCTTAGAACAGTGCCTGGCACATCGTAAGTGACAGGAGTTTTGCTCTCATTATTAAAAAACTCTCATTGGAGATTATTTTCTTTCAGTGTTGTTGTGAGAAGTCCAAAGGCATCCTGATCCCTGGTGCTTTGTGTGGGGTCTCTTTTCTGCTCTGGAAGCTACAGGGTCTTTTCTGCGTCTCCTGGCCCCTGCGCACCTCCCCCCAACCTGCCACCCCCAAACTCTGATACCTCAAGATGGTACCTTTGGGACAGGTCCATTTCCATCCATGGCACTGAGCACTTGGAGACACCTTTTTTGTTTTTTTAATTAATTACCTAATTTTAATTGGAGGCTAATTACAATATTGTGATGGTTTTTGTCATCCATTGACATGAATCAGCCATGGGTGTACACGTGTTCCCCCGCCCCGTCCCGAACCCCCTTCCCACCTCCCTCCCCACCCCATCCCTCTGGGTTCTCCCAGTGCACCATCTGTGAGTGCCCTGTTTCATGCATCGAACCTGGACTGGCGATCTATTTCACATATGGTAATATACATGTTTCAGTGCTATTCTCTCAAATCATCCCACCCTCGCCTTCTCCCACAGAGTCCAAAAATCTGTTTTTTATATCTGTGTCTCTTTTGCTGTCTTGCATATAGGGTGGTCATTACCATCTTTCTAAATTCCATATATGTACATTAATATACTGTATTGGTGTTTTTCTTTCTGATTTACTTCACTCTGTATAATAGGCTCCAGATTCATCCACCTCTTTAGAACTCGCTCAAATGCATTCTTTCTAATACGTGAGTTTTATTCCATTGTGTATATGTACCACAGCTTTCTTATCCATTTGTCTGTCGATGGACATCTAGGTTGCTTCCATGTCCTGGCTACTGTAAACAGTGCTGCAATGAACATTGGGGCACACATTTCTCTTTCAATTCTGGTTTCTTTGGTATGTTTGCCCAGCAGTGGGATTGCTGGGTCGTAAGGTGATTCTATTTCCACTTTTTTAAGGAATCTTCACACTGTTCTCCATAGTGGCTGTACTAGTTTGCATTCCCATCAACAGTGTAAGAGGGTTCCCTTTTCTCCACACCCTCTCCAGCATTTATTGTTTGTAGACGTTTTGATGGCAGCCATTCTGATTGGCGTGAGATGGTACCTCACTGTGGTTTTGATTTGCATTTCTCTGATAATGAGTGATGTTGAGCATCTTTTCATATGTTTGTTAGCCATCTGTAAGTCTCCTTTGGAGACATGTCTTTGGTTCTTGGGCCCGTTTTTTGGTTGGCTCATTTATTTTTCTACTATTGAGTTGCATGAGCTGCTTGTATATTTTGGATTAATTCTTTGTCAGTTGTTTTGTTTGCTATTATTTTCTCCCATTCTGAAGGCTGTCTTTTCACATTGCTTATAGTTTCCTTCTTTGTGCAAAAGCTTTTAAGTTTAATTAGGTCCCACTTGTTTATTTTTGCTTTTATTTCCATTACTCTGGAAGGTGGGTCATAGAGGATCTTGCTGTGATTTGTGTCAGAGAGTGTTCTGCCTATGTTTTCCTCTAGGACTTTTATAGTTTCTGGTCTTACATTTAGATCTTTAATCCATTTTGAGTTTATTTCTGTGTATGGTATTAGAAAGTGTTCTAGTCTCATTCTTTACAAGTGGTCGACCAGTTTTCCCAGCACCACTTGTTAAAGAGATTGTCTTTTCTCCATTGTATATTTTTGCCTTGGAGACACCTTTCAACATGAAAACATTATGTCCTTCAGTTCTGGGAATTTTCTTTGATTTTTAATTGATGACACTTCCTCTCTGTTTCTGCTTTCTCTTTCTTTAATTTCTGTTATTCAGATGTTGAGTGTCTCGGAGTAGTACTCTAATTTTCTTTTTTTCCCCTCTTTCTGCTTTTCTATTTCTTATTTTCTTTGTTTTACTTTCTGGAAGATTTCCTCAAATTTGTCTTCCAACCCTTCCACTGAAGTTTTAATTAAGTTATTGGCTTATTTTATGTTTTTGGCTGTACTGGGTCTTCATTACTGTGCCAGGGCTTTCTCCAATTGCAGTGAATGGGGGCTACTCTCTAGTTATGGTGAATGGGCTTCTCATTGCAGTGGCTTCTTTTGTTACAGAGGATGGGCTCTAAGGCTCATGGTCTTCAGTAGTTGCGGCTCTTGGGCTCTAGAGCCTGGGCTCAGTAACCGTGAGTAATTGCATGGCTTTCGTTGCCCCCAGTTTGTGGAATCTTCCTGGACCTGTGTCCCCCGCATTGGCAGGTGGATGTTTAACCACTGGACCACCAGGGAAGTCCCAGTTGAATTTTTAATTTCAAGGATTTTTTGTTGTTGATGTTGGTTTCTTTTTAAAACAACATCCCATTCTTACCTCCTGGAGGCAGCCATGGCTGCCAGCTTTCTGGAAGGCAAGCTGGGAGACAGGCTGGGAGGTGGCTCAGCCCTCCCAGTGTATACAGTCGCTTCACCACCTGATTTGGGAAAGATACCCCCGCCCTCTACTATGCCAATGGTCTACCATCCCAGTGATCCTGTTTAATTCTGTCTAGAGAATAAACCTCCAGTTTCCTTCCAGGACTGGGGAAGGGACGTAGGGACCTAACAGTTCTGATCCAGAAACATCTTCCAACCTCTTCTCCTTTTTTCATATTCACACCCCCGTTTAAAGAGGTACCTGAGCCTTTTAGGGGAGCCGGGGTCTAAACTGTGTTGGCTTTCCTTCCCCACACCCAGGTTAGGCAGTGGTTTCCTTGGGTTTGCAGTGTAGTTACCACCCGACCATCTGTTTTCCAGCTTCCAATGCCCTAGTCTTGTCTTCTCCCTCATTCTGCTCATGTTAAAGGGTTTGTGCCTTAAACAAAATCCCTTTACTGTAGTTTTAGTGAACTTTGGGGAGGGAGTGAAATTAGATGCATATGTTCAATTTGCCATAATTTTCAGAGCTTCTGTTTTTACCTAAGCCAGTAAACAGATGAATAAAGACTGAGGGATTTCTGTGGTGGTCCAGTGGCTAAGACTCTGTGCTCTCAATACAAGGGGGCCCAAGTTTCATCCCTGGTCAGGGAACTAGATCCCACATGCCTCAACTAAGAGTATGCCTGCTGCAATGAAGACCTGGTGCAGCCAAATAAATAAATATTTAAAAGATAATAATTACAGACTGTGATGCTACAGAGGAAACAAACACAAGACCGAGACATGAACAGCCGCAGGACAACTCAGACGTAAGAAATGCAGAGTTGTATCTTTAAACTGTGCTCCTTGTTTCAGTGTAGAGAAGAGCACGTGAGGAACATTCGTGGGGCTGGAGACAGGAAGCCACTGGCGATCAAGGTGAAGGCTGGGCTAGACTGGAAAGGTGATGGCTGGAGAGCTGGAGGGAGCCGTTCAGGACACAGGCGGACTGTCACCTCCAAAAGGGCAGGAGCTACGTCCACTCAGCTGCCCGATGTGTATAAGCCCAGACATGCCTTCTGTGTATATATGCCCAGTTGTCTGGTTACCAGAGACGTTTGATAAATGTTTCTGGCTGGACATGGAGGGGTGAAGAGGGGAAAGGAGAGGAGAATGACCTTCAGGTTTCTCCCTGCAGAGCAGACCTCGAAGGCCAACTAAGGGCCACAGAGGCCAACAGAGGGCTCCACGGAAGGTCTGGAGCAGGGGATGACCAGCAGGGGAGAGCAGGCCTTCACGTGCACGCAGGGTCTGTGTCATGTGGGCCCTCAGTCTCCAGCCGGCCTTCCTCCCATCACACTCCACTCTGGCCCTCCAGCAGTTCTCCCTGGCTGACATCCTCTCCCCGGCCTCAGTCCCTCACCTGGCCCCTCCACACCCCATACTGGCCTCAGGAGACCACCGTCTGGTTCTTCATCTTTTTTTTTTTTTTTAATTAATCATGCCTTTCTGTTCTGTACATTTTAAAAATCATTTTGATACTTTGGCCACCTGATGGGAAGAGACAACTCATTGGAAAAGACCCCGATGCTGGGAAAGATTGAAGGCAGGAAGAGAAGGGGATGACAGAGGATGAGATGGTTGGATGGCATCACTGATTCAATGGATGTGAGTTTGAGCAAACTCCGAAAGATGGTGAAGGACAGGGAAGGCTGGCATGCTGCAGTCCGTGGGGTCACAGAGAGTAGACACAACTGAACCACAATAGTTGATTTACAGTGTTGTTTTAGTTTCAGGAGTACAGGACAGTGAACCAGTGGATATACATATATCCACTCTTTTTTTAAAGTCCTTTCCCATATAGGTCATGACAGAATATTGAGTAGAGTTCCCTGAGCTATACAGTAGATCCTTATTAGTTATCTATTTTGTATATAGTAGGGTGTATATATCAATCCCAACCTCCCGATTTGTCCCTCCTTCCCACAGTCTGATTCTTTTTAAAAAGCCATTTATTGATTTCAATTTTTTTTTTTTTGACTGTACGACATGGCATGCAGCATGGGAGATCATAGTTCCCCGATCAGGGATCGAACCCGTGCTCCCTGCAGTGGAAGCAGGGAGGCCACAAGGGCAGTCCCCCGCAGTCTGATCCTTCAACCACGCTCTTTTTCTGCAGGACTCAGCTTGCAGTTGTGAGGCCATTGGTGGCTTCTGGGTTTAATGTCAGATTCCCCATAGAGTGTGAGCTTTGTAATAGATGGAACCTGCCTTTTTTTATCCCTTCTCTTTTGCTTTTTTCTCCTTTCTGTTTTTGCCAGACACAACCGAGCAACTGAGCACGCATACACATCGACTTACTAAATTGCATTTCCCATTAAGAATCCAGATGATGTGACTATAACATCAAATTATGTTTTCTATCCAGAAACCAGTGTCACTGAGAATCTTCCATTACAATTCCTGGAATCCAGGCTTCCCTGCTGGCTCCTGCCAATGCAGGAGACATGGGGAACCTGTTGTTTTATTTACCATTATATCCCTAGCACCCAGGACTGAGCCAAGCATGCAAAAGAGGGCCCAGTATACTTTTCAAACTTATTTATTGAGATGTAATCAGCATATAACATTGTACTCATTTTATTCGATTCAATGTTTGGATATATTGGGAATTGATTACCATAATAAGTTTAGTTAACATCTGTCAGCATACATGGTTTCAAATTTTTCCCCCTGCCATGAAAACTCTTACTATCTATTGTATATTTGTATATATTGTATATTGTATATTTTTACCATCTATTGTATATTTGGCAACTTTCAAATATACATTGCAGTAATGTTACCTATAGTCTTTGCTATATGTAATGGTTGAAGGAACCTAAATGAAGGTAGGTGTCATCTCACAGAGGCGGTGAGTTGGAGGAGGTTGATGGAGAGACCACAGAGGAGGTGTGGAGTGACCTGGGAGGGAGCGCGTGCAGCCAGAGCGCAGGCGAGGGGCAGAAGTCCTGAGAGAGAAGGCCGATCTCAGGGCCTGCTGGGCTCTGGCTGAATGAAACCGGCCCGGGCCTTTGTTCGGTGCTGGGCCTGGCCCTGCCCCTGAGCTCTGCAGTGCATGTGAATGTCTATAACTCCAGGCTTGGTGAGATAAGCGCTGAACTAGGCTGGTGAGGGCGTCAGGGAAAACTTCCTGGAGGAGCATGCCCTGGAGATGGAGTTTGAAAGCTGAGGTAGACATGTCTAAGAGGAGGGGAGTGATTCAAAGGTCTCTAAGGCTCTAAGGCTTCCCTGGTTGGTCCAGTGGTTAAGAATTCGCCTGCCAATGCACGAAGATGCCACATGCCATGGAAGAACTAAGCTCATGCGCCACAACTATGGAGCCTGCAGGGTACAACTGCTGAAGCCCATGTGCCGAGAGGCCACGCCCTGCAACAAGAGAGGCCACGCCCTGCGACGAGAGGCCACACGAAGGACAAGCCCGTGCACAGCCGCTGAGAGTAACCCCCCCTCCCCCTGCTCACCACAACCAGAGAAAGCCCGCACACAGCAATGAAGGCCCAGCAAAGCCAAAATAAATACATAAATACATTTTTAAAAGGTCTCTAAGGTTCTGAGCCTGGGTGAGTGACTGAAGAGTGGGGCCAAAGCCACAGGCAGGGTACTTGGGCTTGAAATACATTAATCAGTGTCCAGGATCTTGGACACGATTATACAATGGAAGTGAGAAATAGATTCAAGGGGTTAGATTTGATAAACAGAGTGCCTGAAGAACTATGGACGGAGGACATTGTACAGGACATTGGACATTGGACAGGAGGCAGGCATCAAGACCATCCCCAAGAAAAAGAAATGCAAAAAAGGCAAAATGGCTGTCTGAGGAGGCCTTACAAATAACTGTGAAAAGAAGAGAAGTGAAAGGCAAAGGAGAAAAGGAAAGATATACCCATTTGAACACAGAGTTCCAAAGAATAGCAAGGAGAAAGCCTTCCTCGGTGATCAACACAAAGAAATAGAGGAAAACAATAGAATGGGAAAGACTAGAGATCTCTTCAAGAAAATTAGAGATACCAAGGGAATATTTCATGCAAAGATGGGCACAATAAAGGACATACATGATATGGACCTAACAGAAGCAGAAGATATTAAGAAGAGGCGGCAAGAATACACAGAAGAACTATACAGAAAAGATCTTCATGACCCAGATAATCATGATGGTGTGATCACTCACCTAGAGCCAGACATTCTGGAAAGTGAAGTCAAGCAGGCCTTAGGAAGCATCACTACAAATAAAGCTAGTGGAGGTGATGGAATTCCAGTTGAGCTATTTCAAATCCTAAAAGGTGATGCTGTGAAAGTGCTGCACTCAGTATGCCAAAAAATTGGAAACTCAGCAGTGACCACAGGACTGGAAAAGGTCAGTTTTCATTCCAATCCCAAAGAGAGGCAATGCCAAAGAATGCTCAAACTACCCCACAATTGCACTCATCTCACACACTAGCAAAGTAATGATCAAAATTCTCCACGCCAGGCTTCAGCAATACATGAACCGTGAACTTCCAGATGTTCAAGCTGGTTTTAGAAAAGGCAGAGGAACCAGAGATCAAATTGCCAACATCCATTGGATCATCAAAAAAACAAGAGTTCCAGAAAAACATCTATTTCTGCTTTATTGACTATGCCAAAGCCTTTGACTGTGTGGATCACAATAAACTACGGAAATTCAGTCTGGCATATTCATTGGAAGGACTGATGTTGAAGCTGAAACTCCAATACTTTGGCCACCTGATGCAAAGAGCTGACTCATTTGAAAAGACCCTGATGCTGGGAAAGATTGGAGCGGGGAGGAAAAGGGGATGGCAGAGGATAAGATGGTTGGATGGCATCACCGACTCAATGGACATGAGGTTGAGTAAACGCTGGGAGCTGGTGATGGACAGGGAGGCCTGGCGTGCTGCAGTCCATGGGGTCAAAAAGGGTGGGACACGACTGAGCGACTGAACTGAGCTGATACATGCATCTCACGCATCCGTATCCATCCACCTGCTGATGGACACTTAGGTTGTTTCAGCTGTTGTGAATGGTGCTGCTGTGAACACGGGGCTTCCCTGGTAGCTCAGCTCGTACAGAATCCACCTGCAGTGCAGGAGCCCGAGGTTCAGTTCCTGGGTCAGGAAGATCCCCTGGAGAAGAGAAAGGCTACCCACTCCAGTATTCTTGGGTTTCCCTGGTGGCTCAGATGGTAAAGAATCTGCCTGCAATGCGGGAGACCTGGGTTTGATCCCTGGGTTGGGAAGATCCCCTGGAGGAGGGCACAGCAACCCACTCCAGTATTCTTGCCTGGAGAATCCCATGGACAGAGGAGCCTGGTGGGCTACAGTCCACGGGGTATGAATGAAACTGGCCGGACTTGACATAAAGCACAGCATAAAGCACATGAACGTAGGGAATGTATGTCTTTTTTTATTGGAGTTTTGTCTGGATACATGCCCAGGAGTGGGATTGCTGGATCATATGGTAATTCTGTTTTTAGTTTTTTGAGGACCCTCCATACTGTTTTCCATGGTTGCTGAACCAATTCACATTCCCACCAACAGTGTACGAGGGTTCCCTTTTTTCCATATGCTCTCCAGAATTTGTTATTTGTAGAATTTTTAATGATGGTTATTCTGACCAGTGTGAGATCAGATATTTCGTTGTATCAATAGTTTTGATTTGCATTTCTCGAATAACTAGTGATGTTGAGCATCTTTTCTGAACATGTCCCTTATTGTCTTATCCCTGGCCCTGCTTATGACCTTTGACCTGAAGCTTGTCTCTTTTCAACGTCTATATTTGCCCTCAACCACAGTTTACTTGTTCTCATAACATTTATTGTTTGCTTCCTATATAGCATCCAACAGTAAGGCCTGGTTGGATAAATTTTAATACATTAATACTGTACAATACAAAACTTAACCTCAGTGGACTTGGAATGCTGGAATCCAAATCCCAGCTCAGCCGTTCATTAGCTCTGTGACTTTGGGAAAGTTATTTAACTCTTCTGTGTCTCTGTTTCCTCATCTAATTTTATAGATGGGCTAACAACAGTATCTACCTGATACAGTTATTGTAAAAAAATTTGGAACCTAGAATGGAAACTCTTTAAGGGCAGGATTTTGATCTGTTTCAGTCATTTCAGCTGGCACAGCTATTCAATAAACATTTGTTGAACAAGTCTGTGGAATAATGAGGTAATGTATAAAGCAGCGCTAACAGAAAAGTAATACAACTTACATTATGATTTTAAGATTTCTAGTAGCCATGTTAAAAAAGTAAAAAGAAACAGGTAGAATTAATTTTAATAATATATATGTTAATATATCCAAAATATCATTGTAACATGAAATCAATATAAAAATTATCGAGCTACTTTTCACTCTTTTTCTCTTACTAAGTCTTCAAAATCTGGTGTATATTTTATACCTATAGCACATTTCAGCTATACAACGTCTTCAGTTCAGTTCAGTTCAGTCGCTCAGTCATGTCTGACTCTTTGCGACCACATGAATCACAGCACACCAGGCCTCCCTGTCCATCACCAACTCCCGGAGTTCACTCAAACTCACGTCTATTGAGTCGGTGATGCCATCCAGCCATCTCATCCTCTGTCGTCCCCTTCTCCTCCTGCCCCCAATCCCTCCCAGCATCAGAGTCTTTTCCAATGAGTCAGCTCTTCGCATCAGGTGGCCAAAGTATTGGAGTTTCAGCTTTAGCATCATTCCTTCCAAAGAAATCCCAGGCTGATCTCCTTTAGAATGCATTGGTTGGAGCTCTTACGCAATGTAATAAAACATAGTCTTACCAAAAAATAAAGTATTTAGCAAATATTTTTATTTTTAAATTGAATTAAAATTAGGGACTTCCCTGGTGGTCCGGAGGCAAAGACTCCACTCCCAATGCCGGGGGCCCAGGTCTGATCCCTGGGCAGGGAACTGAATCGTACATGCTGCAGCTAAGACCTGGTGCAGCCGGATAAATGAATTTTAAAACTTTAAATAAAAATGTAAACCTTCTTCCTCAGTAGCACCACCCACATTTTAAGAGCTGAGGAGCCACGTGTGGCTAGTGGCGATCAGGTTGGGATAGCGCAGATATAAAGTGCCCAGCACAAGCTATGTTCTTAAGAAGATCAGCCACTGTTACTGGTGACCTTTAAGACGTCTGTCCTTTAGGCTGAGTGAAACCAGCCTGTTGCTGAGCACTCAGTACAACAAGATCTCACTTGTGCAAACAAACAAATGAAAATTCCACCCCCGAACTATTTATATATGTTAAGCGTGTAACCCAGATGTAAGCAAAAGCCTCCTGATGAGATCGCCAACCCCAATCCATGAGACCAGAAGGAAAAAATGAACTGTACAACCACAGATGCCTGCCACGGAGGGCAGGCCCAGGACCATGGAAGGCCTTTGTGTTGGCTCCATGAGGAGCAGGGGAGCTGAACTGCTTGGGGAGAGAAGGGAGGAGAATTTTAATTTCCCAAGTTGGGGAAGGATGGGCCAGGGGCAAAATGGTGGGATGTATGGGGCAAAGAACCACGGGGCGCTTCTTATTGGCAGAGGTGGGTGAAAGGACTTTGAACCCATCACAGAGATGCTGCTTAAAATTGTTTGCTGCGTGGGGTACCATGTGAACCCTTCAAGGAACTTCCAAACCCTTTGTGAAGTCCACTTGGCTGACCAACACTCAGGGCACATGAGTTTCAGGGTAGATTCCAGAAAGGGGCTGAGCTTCTCAACTGGTTTGGAAAAGAGACCGCAGGAGCAGAGCCAAGGGGACTGAGGAAGCTGGAGACTGGACACATTTGGGCTCAGCTCTTTCCCCTCAGGCCTTTCTTGTGGCTTGAGGGCTCCACATCAGCATGGCTGTGGCTGCCTCTGGGAGGAGAGAAGGTCTGGAGAGGTGACGGGGATTTTCACGTTTACTCTCTGTTTCTAATCCTTAAATTGTTTCAAATAACATTTTTATAGTGAGCAGGCAAAACATTTGTGTTTAGAAGGCAAACACTCCCCCCACCCAAACACTTCCCTCCCAGCTCATTCAAGGAATACACGGGCAGTGTGGGAAATTCAGAACATATGGGCAGGCAAGGAAGAATAAGAAACAGCAGTCAGTACTGACTCACTGCCCAGCAGTGACCACTGTGCCCTCAGTCGCTAAAACTCTCTGGGGAAACGTCCAGCTTCTGGCTGGCCCCTTCCCGCACAGACCCTGTCAAGGTCCCACCATGTTACCCCAGCTCCAGAACAGCCAAAGCTCAGAGTGGCCCAAAAGGTTCCTCTTGGGCCCAGGGACTGTGAGGGGTCTGGGCCCCTGTGCTGGGAGTGGAAATGGTGCCCTTGCTGAGCGGTGGTGCCTGCTGGGGGCCCAGGTGTCTGGACTGGGGCTGCATCAGGAACATGGGAGAAGCGCCCTCTGGCCCCATGGACACTGCCTTCTCCCATCATGGACAGCAGTAGTTTGGACAACTCATGAACTGTTCGGTGCTTCAGTCTTCTTTTTGTAAAATATTGTCATGAGGATTAAATGAGATATGTATGTCCTATTTGGCACAAAGTGATTTTTATTTACTTGTTTGGCTGCGCTGAGTCTTAGTTATGGCAGGAGAGACCTAGTTCCTTGACCAGGGATTGAACCCTGGTCCCCTGCATTGGGAGCGCCAATGGAACACCAGGGAAGTCCCACAAAGTGATATTAGTAAGAAGAAAAACATTCGAGAAACTAGTCTTGGCTGGACTAAACCTCCAGCTTTGGTAAAGGAAGTGAGAGGGGCTAAAGTTTTTTCTGTTAAATGTAGTGGGTAGGGGCTCCCCTGGTGGCTCAATGGTAAAGAATCCGCCTGCCAATGCAGGAGATAACAGATTTGACCCCTGATTGGCGAACAGCCCACATGCCAAGGAGCAACTAAGCCCATGGGCCACTATTGAGCCTGTGCTGTAGAGCCCGGGAATCACAACTGTGGAGCCCACGTGCTGCACCTACTGAAGTCTGCACACCCTAGACCTCATGCTCTGCAACAAGAGAACACACCGCAACGAGCAGCTCGGGAACTGCAACTGGAGAGCGGTCCCCTCTCACTGCAACTAGAAGACGGCCTGGGCAGCAAGAGACCCAGCACAGCCAAAGTAAATAAAACTTCGTAAGAAAAGTACATCTCCATAGGACATGGGGTTCCGAGGGCCAGTTTTGTCTGGTGGCCCCAGGAAGAGACAGAGTTACTGGAGACTTTGTGGGGTATGGTACCAGTAGGGAAGCTGGTACCTTCAAAGGTTCAGTGGTAGAAAACAGTAGGTGGTGCGGTGAGATGCTTGCTCCTCGGAAGAAAAGCTATGACCAACCTAGACAGCATATTAAAAAGCAGAGACATTACTTTACCAACAAAGGTCTGTATAGTCAAAGCTATGGTTTTTTCAATAGTCATGTATGGATGTGAGAGTTGGACTATAAAGAAAGCTGAGCACTGAAGAACTGATGCTTTTGAACTGTGGTGTTGGAGAAGACTCTTGAGAGTCCCTTGGACAGCAAAGAGATCCAACTGGTCAATCCTGAAGTCAGTCCTGAATATTCATTGGAAGGACTGATGTTGAAGCTGAAACTCCAATACTTTGGCCACCTGATGCAAAGAACCAACTCAATGGGAAAGACCCTGATGCTGGGAAAGATTGAGGGTGGGAGGAGAAGGGGACGACAGAGGATGAGATGGTTGGATGGCATCACTGATGCAATGGACATGAGTTTGAGTAAGCTCTGGGAGTTGGTGACGGACTGGGAGGCCTGGCGTGCTGCAGTCCATAGGGTCACAAGGAGTCGGACACAACTGAGCGACTGAACTGAACCGAACTGGGCATACACACATGGAATCAGTTAGGGCTGTTTTCAGCTGCATGTAATATTACCAGACAAAAATAAAAAGTATCTAGATCTGGTAGCTCTAAAATGAGCTTGCAGCTCGGGCTGTCCCAGGCTTTCTGCTCTGTCATCTCCTGTGTATTGGCAACATTTGGCCGTATGGTCACAGAGTGGTTGCTGCAGCTCCAAGATTCACATCCTCATACGCCACCAAACAGGGAGTTAATGAGAGGAAGATAGCAGCAGGTTTTTCCCCTCTAGAAACTCTTTCTTCCTCAAACTTTATGGGCACAAGAATCACCTGAAGAACTTTTCAAATCAGAGTCCTGAGCCCCTTCTCCAGCAATCCAACTCTGCGGGTCTCGGGTGGGGCTCCAGACCTGCACTGCTCACAGGTTCACAGGTGTTCTGAGGCACTGCCCCAGAGACAGTGAACACTGGCTTGGATCGGGGTTGTGTTTTACGCTGGTATTATCCTTGTTCCTTGGGAAAGAAAAGGCTGAGGAAAGGACTAAAGTACTGATATTTTACCTGAGGGGATTCCCTGGTGGCTCAGTGGTAAAGAATCCACTTGCCAATACAGGAGACATGGGTTTCAATCCCTGGGTTGAGAAGATTCCCTGGAGAAGGAAATGGCAACCCACTCCAATATTCTTGCCTGGGAAATCCTATGGACATTGGAGCCTGACGGGCTGCAGTCCATGTTACTGCTGTTCAGTTGCTAATTCGTGTCCGACTCTTTGTGACCCTCATGGATTGAGGCACACTAGGCTTCCTCATCCTTCACTATCTCCCAGAGGTTGCTCAAACTTACGTCCACTGAGTCAATGGTGCCATTCAACCATCTCATCCTCTTGGTGCCCTTTCTCCTCTTGCCCTCAATCTTTCCAGCATCAAGGTCTTTTCCAATGAGTCACCTCTTCACATCAGATGTCCAAAGTACTGGAGCTTCCAATGAATATTCAGGGTTGATTTCCTTTAGGACTGACTGGTTTGATCTCCTTGCCGTCCAAGGGGCTCTCAAGAGTCTTCTCCAGCACAATTGGAAAGCATTACTTCTTTTGTGCTCAGCCTTCTTTTATGAATCAACTCCCATCCATACACGCCTTCTGGAAAAACCATGGCCTTGACTATATGGACCTTTGTCAGCAAAGTGATGTCCCTGCTTTTTAATACGCTGTCTAGGTTTGTCACAGCTTTCCTTCCAAGGAGCTGGCATCTTTTAATTTCATGCTGCAGTCACCATCCAGTGATTTCAGAGCCCAAGAAAATAAAATCTGTCACTGCTTCCACTTTTCCTCCTTCTAAGCCAGCTTTTTCACTCTCCTCTTTCACCCTCATCAAGTTCCTCTTTGCTTTCTGCCATTATAGTTGTATCATCTGCATTTCTGAGGTTGCTGATGTTTCTCTCAGCAATCTTGATTCTAGCTTGTGCTTCATCCAGCCCAACATTTCACATGATGTACTCTGCATACAGGTTAAACAAGCAGGGCGACGAGAGACAGCCTTGACATACTCTTTTCCCAATTTTGAACCAGTCAGTTGTTCCATGTCCGGTTCTAACTGTTGCTTCTTGACCCGTATACAGGTTTCTCGGGAGATAGGTAAGGTGGTCTGGTATTTCCATCTCTTTAAGAAATTTACATAGTTTGGTGTGATCCACACTATCATCGACGTTAGCGTAGTCAGTGAAGCAGATGTTTTTCAGTCCAGGGTGTTGCAAAAGTCAGACATGATTTAGTGACTGAAACAACTTTACTCATCTAAGCAAGCCCAGGGTGACAAGGGTGAGGAAGGGGAAAGAGGCAGCGTCACGAGACGGGATGCCTGACGCGCCGGCTACTGCTTCCCAACCATCTGCAGACGCCGCAGGCCATCCAGAGGCTGGACTTCCTTGGCACAAGAGAGTTTTCTGGAAGGGCTGAAAGTAGGAAACTTGGAGGCAGAGGCGTTCACTAGCACAGCTCCCTCACCATTCATCTCCCGTCCCCCATGTTTCTAGGGAGCGAATGTCTCCACAGTTCTGGACCAAATCAACCAGCCGCTGGGCTGCCTTTTAGGAAGTCAGATCTCGTGGCCCAAGAGTGGTCTTTCATCCAAGTCTGAAAGTAGAGGGGTGACTGGGTGCAGGTGGGGTCCAAATGAGAGCTGCAGAGGCTGCTGAGGAGTCTGAGGGATCTCATAGAGTCTGTGTCCTCTGTAGTTAGGACACTGCAAACTGGTTGGGTCCAAAACAGATTTTTCAAATTGGACCAAAAGAATTTATTGATGGACTGATCGTGAATGGAGTGATGGACGGGCAAAGAGAGAAATCAAGGTTTTGGTGGATGATGGTCCTGTTTACTTAGATGGGGAAAGCTTGAGGGAAAGATTCTTTGTTATAAAAATTAATAAATTTTTGTTAGATTGGTGAAGTCTATTAAGTGCCCTAAGTCTGGATTTGAGGGGAGAAGTTCTGCTTGGAGATAGAAATTTGAGTCACTGTCATGTAGACGGTGGGCTTCCCAGGTGACTCAGTGGTAACAAATCCACCTGCCAATGAGAAGATGCGGGTTCAGTCCTTGGGTTGGGAAGATCCCCTGGAGTAGAAAACCCACTCCAGTACTCTTGCCTGGAAAATCCCATGGACGGAGGAGCCTGGTAGGCTACACCCTATAGGGTCACAGAGTCAGACACAACTGAGCAATCACACATGTAGATGGTAAAGTCAGAATACAATACTGGTTGTCAACATCTAAGAAAAGAGGTTGGTTGAGAGCAAAAAGGAGATGAGGCAGAATTTTTTACTTTGGCAAGATGAACACCACTGTGGCTTAACAACAGGTGGGGGAGAGGCAAAGCCTCCTTGTTAGAATGGGCTGAGAAGAGACTAGGCGAAGAGGAAGTGATGATGGAGAAGACAGACAAGTTCCTTGAGTAGTTCTGCCATAAAGGGGAGCAGAAAAATGGGGTGGTGACTCCAGAGGGCCAAGGGAGGATGCTCTTGAGGCCTGGTGTGTTTGCAGGCAGGAACAAGCCAGGAGAGGAGAAATGGATAAGGCAGGAGAGAAAGGGGACACCTTGTGGGTTTAGTCTCAGAGGAGCTGAGCGGCATGGATCTGGACACCAAGTAAAAGGCTTGGACTAAAGAAGAGAGGTGTTTCCCCACCTTTGGGGGATATGCAGGTGGCAGGAAGACAAGGGGGCTCCTCTCAACTGCATCTTCCATGACTATGAAGTCTGAATGGAAGTGACCAATGAGGATGGAGATGGGGTGCTGCAGATGGGAGAGGTGATGGTATGGAATAGACGCCGAGAGGAAAGCCGAGTCTTTCAGAGAAATCTAACAGGGAGGTCGGCAGGGTTTGGGCCCCATCTGAAACGTGGTCTAAACTGTCAAGTGATTCTGGCTGCGTGGTGGCAGGTGTCCTCTGCGACATTCAGCTGCTTGTGTGCACATGCTGGTTGAGTGCTTGGTGAGAGTGATGGAGGCGGGAGAAGCGAGCTGGGGTGTGGCTTCAGTGCTGGACAGTGGAGCCTAAGGTGTGAGAAGGGAAATGAAGGCAGAGAGAAGTAGTGACTGCTGGGGAAAAATTAAGAAAGGCCAACGAATTGGGAGTTTGGGGTTGGAAGAGACTAAGTTTATCATATAAAGGCATTACTATAAAGTAATGGCGTTTAAAGTAATGGTAATTACTCATTACCACTGAGCAAACACACACACCTTTTTAAATACCAAAAGCAGCTGAAATTTTTTTAAAAACATCTAAAAGATAAAAATTATACTATGTAAGAAGAACTATATACAAAAGACTTGAAATACACATAAATATAACACAAAACAGTACTGTAAAAGGGGCATTACACATCTCCAGACTGTATTAAGTGAGTAAGCGGAGAAATATGTTATCTTCATATAAGAAAGGGGGAATATAACATTATTTATCTGTTGAAAAAAAATTTTTAAGGAAAAAAATTAACCAAAAAGTCCCTCAGTGGGAAGCAAGGGCATATGGTAGAGGATGATTGGTGGTTGTTGAGTCGCTCAGTCGTGTCCGACTCTCTTGCGACCCCACAGACTGTAGCCTCCAGGCTCTGTCCATGTGATTTCCCAGGCAAGAATACTGGAGTGGGTTGCCATTCTCTTCTCCAGGGATCTTCCCGACCCAGGGATAGAACCAATGTCTCCTGCATTGGCAGGTGGATTCTTTTACCACTGAGCCACCTGGGAAGCCAGAGGATGATACAGGAACAGAAATTAGACTTGTCTGAATATATCTTGTTTTAACGATTAGACCTGAACTACGTAATTATTTTACATAAGTCAACTTTAAGGAGGGACCTTGCTGGTGGCCCAGTGGCTAGGATTCCACACTTCTACTGCAGTGGGCATGGGTTCAGTCGCTGGTCCGGAAACTATAGACCCCACATGCTGCAACTGAAGATCCTGTGTGCCGAAACAATGAAGATCAAAGATCACACATGCTGCAAATAAGACTGGGTACAGCCAAATAAATAAATATTAAAAACAAAATACTCTGAAGTCTTGAATTTGAACAGAAGTATCTGTGTGTTTTATCTTAAACTATGTATCCTAGCTTTGTGCCCTAAAAAGGCCTAGAAACAATGACCAAAACAGCAGCAATGGGCCTTCTAGAGCCTAGATTTACCTCTCATCACTAAAAAGAACAATGGATTTTGTTGTTTTGTTCTATCCCCCTAAAAATAACTGACTCCAGGTCTGGAGCAGAAAATGAACAGGATATGTTTGGAACATCTTATCATACTAGATAGCGAAGAAGTTACCAAATATTACTATCAAAAGAGTTGTATCAAAAGGACTTGGGAGCCAACTTGAAGAGACGGCCACTGGACAAAATTAAGGACAATTAAAGCATCACTGATGTTTAATAACTGCAATGAACTGAAACACATAAAATTTATTTAATTCAGTAACTATGATACTAACAATAATAATAAAAAAAAACACAGCCTACTTGTCACTTTTGGAGGGTGCCAGTAAACCAACTCATTATTTAGAAAACTGGCAAAAAATCTGGACGCTTTTCCTCTTTCCAATATGAACAGTAATGTAGACAAGTTTCCGTTTATAGTGGTATTTCAGGTATTGTAAGGAAAGGAATGGTGAAAAGGTGGTATCACCATGTTGCAAACTTGGATAAGCACTGAGCTTATTGCTTCGATAAGCAATCTAAGCACTGAGCTTCAATGGCTGCAACACAGAAAAAGAGACAATCAGACATGACGCATCTTTGATGAAAACACACAACACTATCTGTGAGGTTTTCTTGCCATTAAATCTGAATTCACTCACTCTTCCAGGTCTATTCCTAATTAACAGGAAATACAAAGGGTAAAGAAACCTGTTAAATGACACTTTAGCAAAAGCCAGAATGGGAAAGAGATGGAGAGGAACCTACCAGCTCAAAAAGACTTCAAGGAATATGCCAACTTTAATATAAAACCCTGTTTGGATTTTCAAATAAATGAATTTGTGAAAAATAAAGACATAGAAATTTGAGTACTTCAGTATTTCATAACATTAAGGAATTCATGTTTTTGATATGCTGTTATGATCGTGTATCTTAAAAAGTTCATATCCATATATACTGAAGTATTTTTGGATGAAATATGATGCCAGGCTATGTATGGTTAAGAGGAATAAGTAGACAGTGGTATTAAATCAAGACTGGCCATGTATGAGCTGATAGTTACTGAAGCTATGGGACAGGTATTTCTTTTCACTTATTAAGTGAACAATGCAAAGAAACAAAGGAAAACAATAGAATGGGAAAGACTAGGGATCTCTTGAAGAAAATTAGGGATACCAAGGGAACATTTCATGCAAAGATAGGCACAATAAAGGACAGAAATGGTATGGACCTAATAGAAGCAGAAGATATAAGAAGAGGTGGTAAAAAATAAATAAATAAATAAATAAAAAGAAGAGGTGGCAAGAATATGCAGAAGAACTGTATAAAAAAAGGTCTTAATGACCCAGATAACCACAATGGTGTCATCACTCACTTAAGAGCCAGACATCCTGGAGTGTGAAGTCAAGTGGGTCAAAGGAAGCATTACTACAAAGGTGTTGGAGGTGATGGAATTCCAGCTGAGCCACTTCAAATCCCAAAAGATGATGCCGTTAAAGTGCTGCGTTCAACATGCCGGCAAATTTGGAAAACTCAGCAGTGGCCACAGGACTGGAAAAGGTCAGTTTTCATTCCAATCCCAAAGAAAGGCAATGCCAAAGAATGCTCAAACTACCACTCAGTTGTACTCATTTAACATGCTAGCAACGTAATACTTAAAATCCTTCAAGCTAGGTTTCAACAGTATATGAACTGAGAACTTCCAGATATACAAGCTGAATTTAGAAAAACGCAGAGGAATCAGAGCTCAAATTGCCAACATCCATTGGATCATAGAAAAAGCAAGAGAATTCCAGAAAAACATCTACTTCTGTTTCACTGACTATGCTAAAGCCTTTGACTGTGTGATCACAACAAACTGTGGAAAATTCTGAGATGGGAACCAGACCACCTGACCTGCCTCCTGAGAAATCTGTGTGCAGATCAAGAAGCAACAGTTAGAACTGGACATGGAACAACAGACTGGTTCCAAATTGGGAAAGGAGTTTGTCAAGGCTGTATATTGTCACCCTGCTTATTTAACTTATATGCAGAGTACACCATGCGAAATGCCAGGCTGGAGCACAAGCTGGAATCAAGATTGCTGGGAGAAATATCAATTATCTCAGATATGCAGATGACACCACCTTTATGGCAGAAAGTGAAGAACAACTAAAAAGCCTCTTGATGAAAGTCAGAGTGAAAAAGCTGGCTTAAAACTCAACCTTCAAAAAACTAAGATCATGGCATCCAGTCCCATCACTTCATGGCAAATAGATGAGGAAACAATGGCAACAGTGAGAGACATCATTTTGGGGGGCTAAAAAATCACTGCAGATAGTGACTGCAGCCATGAAATTAAAAGACACTTGCTCTTTGGAAGAAAATCTATGACAAACCTAGACAGTGTATTAAAAAGCAGAGACATTACTTTGTCAACAAATGTCTGTACACTCAGAGCTATGGTTTTCCCAGTAGTCATATACAGATGTGAGAGTTGGATCATAAAGAAAGCTGAGCACTGAAGAATTGATGCTTTCGAACTTTGGAGGCTGGAGAAGACTCTTGAGAGTCCCTTGGACAGCAAGAAAATCAAACCAGTCAATCCTAAAGGAAAATAGTCCTGAATATTCATTGGAAGGACTGGTGCTGAAGCTCCAATACTTTGGCTACCTGATGCAAAGAGCCAGCTCATTGGATAAGACCCTGATGGTGGGAAAGATTAGAGGGCAGAAGGGGGCACCAGAGGATTAGATGGTTGGATGGTATCACTGACTCAATGCACATAAGTTTGAGCCAACTCTGAGATGGTGAAGGACAGGGAAGCCTGACATGCCACAGTCCATGGGGTTGCAGAGTCGGACAAGACTTAGCAACTGTACAACGTGATAGGTACACTGGGGTTTGTTACATTATTTTACTTTTGCACATTTAAAATTTTTCATGACAAAAATATGAAAAAAGTTTTCCCCAAAGGTCTCCATGATTTCCGCACTCACTGGAAATGTGTGATGATGGAGAGGGAGCAGGGTATCTGGGCTAAACTTCAGGATAGTTTGAGGGATGGAATGGGTATGGTGCTTTTACCAGACCTGGGACAAGCCAGGGAGGTCAGTTTGTGAGCAAGATGAACTCCATGTGAGTCATGCTTAACTTGGGGTGTCTGTGGTATGTCTAGATGGGACTGCACAGGAGAATCTGTGCAATGGTGGAACACTAAACTCCAGAGATGTGGAAGATGAAAATGGGAGTCACTGGATGACATTACTAGGAGAAACTGTAGAAAAGAGGGTCTCAAAGGAGTCTGAGTGGTCATAAGGCAAAGACATGGATAAACGGTGTCTTAGAAAATGGGAAGGCCCAGGAAGAGGTCTAGAACAGCTTTTAAAAGGAGGAATGCTTAGATCTCACAACATACAAAAAAGTAACTCAAACGGTTCAGAGCTAAATTTAAGAACTAAAATTATTTAAAACTTTTAGAAAAATGTTAAATGTAAATCTTTATGACCTTGAACTAGGCAATGGATTTATCACAACCAACCAAAACACAACTATTAAATAATAAAACCCGCCCCTCAGTCAGATGGGCATGGAGACACTTCCGGAAATAAGACCACGATGGCTGACCAAGGAGAACCCCAAGTTCAGTTCCAAGTAGCTTGTATTGCCTGGTGATGGTGGTACTAGAAAAAACTGAACTGGTAAAACATCTGACTGGTGACTCTGAGATTATGTAGCCACCTTGGAAATGGCAACCCACTCCAGTATTCTTGCCTGGAGAATCCCACGGACTGTAGCCTGCCAGGCTCCTCTGTCCATAGGGTCACAAGATTTTGACACGACTTAGCGACTAAACCACCACCACCACCTTGGGTGTTGAGGGCCATCTCCTTGAGTTCCATACCAACAGAGGACCTATTAAATTCAACATATGTGATACAGTTGATTAGGAGAAATTTGGTGGACTGAGAGATGACTATTATATCCAAGGCTCAGTGTGCCGTCTGGATGTTTGATGTTGAATTGAGAGTTACATACAACAATGTGCCTAACTGGCATAGAGATCTGGTACGAGTGTAAGAACATCCCCATTGTGTTGTGTGGCAACGAAGTAGATGTTAAGGACAGAAAGGTTAAGGCAAAGTCAACTGTCTTCCCCAGAAAGAATCTTCAGTACTATGACATTGCTGCCAAAAGTAACTATAGCTTTGAAAAGCCGTTCCTCTTGGAGTCTGAAGCCATGCCTGCTCTTGCCCTGCCAGCATAGCCTTGGCAGCACAGCATGAGCACAGTCTAGAGGGATGCTCAGACAACCGCTCTCCCGGACGAAGATGATAAATGTGAGAAAGTGAAGCTGGGGCCCCGCGGCAGACGTCGTTTCATAGGCAACTGCCCTGTGGCGTCAGTGGTGCAGAGCTTGCCACTCTATTAAATAGCTAAGCAGAACGTGTCCTTAATCTTTGGATGCCAAGATGGATGGGCTTTGGAGTGAAGGCGGCAGTTCAAAAAATACCTTCATTTTTTGGACCTGAGAGTCTGCTTTGGAACACAGCTGTTTCCTTCTTGAATTTCACATATAAAGACTGCTATAGTCACAGGACAAAAAAATATAATCCCACAAGATGGGAGTCCTTGCAAATCATATACCTGATGAGAATCTAGTATGCAGAATATATAAAGAACCCCTGCACCTCAACAGTAGATAACTCAATTAAAAATGGGCAAAGGATCTAAATAAACATTTCTCAATAAATAAATAAATTTCCTGGCATTCCAGTGGTTAAAACTCCTGTGCTTCTATTGCAGGAGGCATACATTCAACCCCTAGTTGGGAAACTAGGATCCTGTAAGCCCTTGGCCAAAATAAAAAAAGGTATACAAATGGCCGACGCATGTGAAAAGATGCTCAACGTCCGAATCATAAGGGAAACGTAAGTCAATACCACAATGAAACATCACTTCATACCCACCAGGATGCCTATAATAAAACAATACGCGTTGGTGAGGACGTGGGGAAAATGGAACCTTCATTTATCACTGGTGGGAATGTAAAATGGCACGGCTGCTATGGAAAACTGTTGGTTCCTCAAAAAGGTAAACCTAAGAGATACCATATGCCCCAGCAATTCCACTTCTATGTATATGCCCCAATCTGAATACATGTCCATACAAAAAACTTGCATACAATAAACAGTATTCATAATAGCCAAAAAAGGAAACCTGAATGCCCAACTCATCAATGGATAAAATACGGTTTATCATCCATCCGATGGACACTTGGCAATAGGAGGAATGAAATACCTGCATGCACATGCTTAGTGAGATCAGCCAGTCACAAGACTATGTATTCCAAGACTTCATTTAGATAGAATGTCTTTGATTGGCTAAAGACAATGTGGAACAACTCTACTTCAATAAAAATTTAAAAAATCAAGACAATGGGGATTAGCAGTTGCCTAGGGTTGGTGGGAAGGGGAACGGGGAATGACTGCTAATAGCTATGAGGTTTCTCTGGAGTGCTAAAAATGTTCTGCATAGTGGAAACTGTGGTATAAACTTGTGAATATTTTAAAACCACTCAATTATGTGTTAAAATGGTGGAATTTACGGGGTGAATTTTTTCCCACTTTGAAATAAGGTCGGGGGCCTGTGCTCAGCAATACTAAATGCTGCAGTCAAGCCTGGCAAGGTGAGGCCTGGACACATCACAGGACTGGAGTGTAGTGGTGATTATCCACTCAGTTCTTCTGTTATCATCTCTACCCTATTTAATTTCAGTAATTCTGGCTGAATCAACAGATTCTGTGGTTCCATCCCTCTTGCTATGACTGGCTTAAGTGTGAGCAGGTGATCTACTTTTGCCCAATTAGACTCAAGCTACTGAGGCACATCTGTGAAATAATTCATTATTCTTAAGAAGAAAAAAACAAACCATCTTCTGCCTCTGCACACGGGTGTGAAGCCGAGGTCTGCAGCAGCTCACTGGGGAGGGGTGGTGGGTGGACCACACTCTTAGGGCAGAAAAGCTGGAAAGAACCACCTGGGTTCTTAGAAACCACTCTAAGCCAGGAGTTTTCTTAGGGACAGAAATCCTCCTGTTTAAGGCATTTGATTTTTTTTTTTTCTTTTTTAAAGAGTCAAGAAAGCAGCCCAAGGCAGGTTACTGGCAACTCTTCCCAATTGGGCTTGGAGACAGGGCACGGGGAAGGGAATGTTTTTATAAGATGTTCAGGTCAGGACTGCCACTGATCAAGCTGTAGGATTGTCTTAAATGTCCTTACAAGGTTTTCACATCTACTTTCTTGATTTGTAAACCCAGGCACTCTCATGCTCCACAGTCAGTCAAGTCGGTAAATATTTTCCAGGAAGGAAAAAAAAAATTCAAGCTCACCTTCCTCATCCTATTTTCTAGGTAAGAGAAAAAGATGGTTACTGAATATAATCTAAGCCAGTCACTTCACCTCTGAATCACTTAACTATAAAATGGGGATAACATCTACACAGGACTGACCCAAAGAGTAAAGGACAGAAAGTGACCAAACTCCTAGCCTGGTCTATGTCTCAACAGGTCTCAACAATGTGAACTCTTAACAAATACTGATAAGGTAACCTTAACTGTGGCTTTCTCAAATCCTGCAACTTCTGTGCAATAACAAGTTGCCATACCCCGACTCTTAACAGTTGTAACAGGCTCCACTCTGGAAAATGACACCATCCCTGAATAAAAACTAACCACCAACACCCTAGAACTATTTCAGCAATAATGGAGGCAAATGCCTGAAACTGCCCAAGTGGGCAGAGTATACCTTCTCCTGATAGTGCCCCTAGTACAAGTCGAACTTGGAAATTATTTTTCACTAAAGTCGGGGGTTTGAACCAGGACTTTGCTACTCCTTAGATGTACATATAACCTTGAACAAGTTTCTTCATCTATTTCCCCATTAGTAAAAAGGGTGTTAACACTTGGATTACACAATTGTCTCAAAATTGAAGGTCAGAGACAATAGAAAAGTTACCAACAAAGCTTAACCCATATGAAAGCTCTACCTTTTTGATTAAAGGGATAAAGTAACATAAGGTTTAAAAAAAAAAAAAAAGTATTGGGCTGGCCAAGAAGTTTGTTTTTCCATAAACACTTTCAAATTTTTGGCCAACCCAATACGTTAACTCCCCTCAAATAAGAGGTGACCTGTGAAAGCAAATTCAAATTGCAACTGTCAATTTATTACAAGTTTGATTTTCTAACAGATGAGTTCTTGCTATTTTTCTAAAAGAAAGGGTTTCTCTGAAGGGTCTTCAAGCTAAAGCAATGAGTCAAGTCCTCACTAACATCTTTGTTTGTGGAGCTAGAATACTTCACCAGCAAGGACAAGAATTTATAATCACTTCTCAAGAGCAGGGTGCCACCTGCCTTACACATCCTATGGCCAACTGTGTAGACACCAAAGCACTTCCTTTGGTGTGCTTAAGGAATATATAGCTGCATCTATTAATCTGCTAACTTTACAGAGACCTTAAATGCGAGTGAAGTGGAAAGGCTCTTTTACTGTCACCTACCAGGCCAAAACATCAGACCTACCAGATACCTGCATTTAAAGATACACTTCAGGTATAACCAAGTACAGAAACCACTTCTCTGCTCCCAGCCTCACCAGCAGTCTGCTCCTGGGATCTTTCCCAACTCCATGCAGCACTGTGTTCTATAGATGGACCATAAAGATCGACTGTACATGGAGCCTCTACACCTCACACCAGAATGCATCCTGTCCCAAGAGACTTGGGAGAAACCAGGCTCCCCCACTCCTGGGAAAAGATTAAAAGCAGCATTCCAAGCCAAACTGTATCCAGCTTTATTAAAGATACTTTTCATAAACAATCATGGTATTTCAGGCAGGACATGGGCAGACAATCGTTAACAGTATACAACTTTCAAACTCCCTTTTTCAATGGACTACCAAAATCAGAAAGCCACTATAAAACCCAATGAAATCTTCATGTGATGCTCTGAACAGGGAAAGTTTAGAGTGAGGGTTGACATTTCACATTTAGCATGTTGTTTAACAACTTTTCACAAGCCGACCCTGACTTTCAGGAAATGGAAATGAAAATGGCAGAAGTGTCACTCTGAGGAGCCACAGTCTAAAAAAGGAACCGCTGCTCTTTTGAAGGACGCCATCTCAATGGTGACACTAGAAAGTCCAGATTGCCTGACATACTGGTCATCAATTTTGGGGGGGCACGGGGTTCAGGTTCCAACAGGTCTCTGGGTTAGGGGAGTCAAGTCTGTGCTGAGGTGGAGAGGGAGAAGAGGACATGAAAACTAAAGTTTAGTTCCCCACACCACAAGGCGTTTGTGCCACGGTGGCTCATGTGTGTCAACACCAAGGAATCCCTCCTTCCTGGGAACCAAGAGGAAGTCTCTCAAAACTAGACGGGAAAGGTATTTTTCCCCCACGTCAATTCAGCTTCGGAGACATTCTGTTAGTGACGTGCCCTTCCCCCAAAAAACAACAATGAAGTGTTCTGTGTGCTAACAACATAGCTTAAAAAAAAAAAAAAAAGTAAAACAAAATTCTGCATTTTTATAAAACTTGATAAAAAATAGTATTTCAAACTGTACAGTCACCAGAAGTACACAGTTATCAAAAATGCACACACTTCACTTGGCATCTCCAGCACCTTCAGCTTTCTGTGCCTGCAAGAAAAGGACAGAAGAATACAATAAGCAGACTTGGAAACTATCTTCGAGACTCTGTACTTCTCTTTAAAACGACTTAGTAGGTAACTTTACTAAGTCACTTCCCCTCTGGATCTTACTGTGAAATTGGGGAAGGGGACACATCAGCATGACAAGGTCTGAGGTGACTCCCCGCTTGAAAACCATGGTGTAGCAGGAGTGTGACGCTTAAGCCAAGCACAAGGCTCTCATATACTGGATGGCAGAGACTTCAGGAATCCACATTAAATTCACAGGGGGGGAAAAACCACAAGCAAACTCTGGATTAAAAGGGACACTTGGGGAGTGATGCAGATGCAATAAAAAGGCCATAAAAGCTTTTGGGATCAGTAACTGAAAGAGGAGACCTAAAGAAAGTGAAAATAGTAGTTGTACCTGGTCTGTTTTGGCATCTCCATTTTCTGCAGGGTTATTCCCATCCTTGCCAGCATCAGCTTTCCCCTTTTTCCCTTTGGGTACCTTCTCTCCCTTCTAAAAAGGGGAGGGAGGAGGAAAAAAAAAGCTGTTTCTCCTCATTTCATATCACCAGGATACAGTCTGCTTTATCAAATATAAGACAAATGCCTCCCCCATTGACAAACAAAACCAATTGTGGTCTTCAATATACAGAATCTTTCAGGTGCAAATAATAGAATAAAACAGTTTAAACACTTGGGTGTTTTAATATCCAAGTGCAGAATTTGCTGTAAACTGAAGACAGAGGTTTTGGTTAAGGACCAGCCCTAGTAACTTTGTGAAATCTCAACTTTGTGTCAACAAAAGAATTTGTTTATAGCAGGTCTCCCTGTCAGCAACATGAGACAACTATTCAGACTTTTGCATAAATCCTATAAGCAATGTTTGTCTCACCATCTTGCTCACCTTTGCAGGGGCCTTTTTAGGCTTGGGTTCTGGCTTTGGAGGAGCAGGTTTCTTTTATTTGGGGGAGAGAAAGAAAGCAGAAAACATTAGTACAATAGACCAAAGAAAACCACCCACAACCAAACCACAGTATCACTGGCATAGAAGTTTCTCCAGCTTTGTAAAGTTTGCAGTGGGCTTTGTATTAGAACTTATCTTTAGAAACCTACTCAAACAACACTCAGAAGTGTCCCACTTTAGCTACAGTCAACACAATTTCACAACGAGCAAACTCCAATGAGCAAGAGACTAACTGTAACTCATGGGAAGTAAAGGGAATTGTTTTCCAGCACTTTTTAGTTTCAGGGAATAACATGAAAGTTTAGAGGCAGACACACTTACAGCAGATAATCTTGCAGATCTTCTCTGTGGCTATTAAAAAAAAAAGGAAAAAAGTTACAAATAGGGCAGTGCAAGCACTTAAAAACATAAGCTTTGGAGCTAAGTTGTTCTGGACTCGAGAGACTAAAGAGAGCTTACTGAGGTGAATTCAGGACTAAGGATATGGTTTGGGCTCCACTGAAGGGGCCCAAAGCTTTGTGAGATTCCAAAAGTAGAAAGACTTACTTCGTCCTTCACCTTGGCTTTATCTCCTTTAGCATCCCCTTCAGCCTAAAAAGAAAAAAAAAAAAAAAAAAAACAAGCAAAAGCTAAGAAAGTTGCAGCTTCTGAAGCAATTCTTAATGATTCAGTAAACTTAAGTCCCGGGGATGGGGGGATCAATGGGAATCTTGTACACAACTTTTTCCAGGACATACAAATCGTCAGTTTGTAGCATCTCCAGCTCCTCTGCAAATCCTCCAAGTGCTTAGAAAGCTCTAGGAGTGACCTTTTGTGTCAAGCTGCACGCCCGAGCAGGCTCGAACCGCGCTTAGACAGCGAGCGTAAGAGCCCCAATCAGCCTGGGAAAACGCGGGGAAACCTGGAGCTAGGCGCGCGAAGTGCGGCCCGCGCCGCCGCGCCAGGCAGAAGCAACAGCTGCACAGGGAGCAAACAAACCCCTCCGGGGGCGGGGCCCAAGCGCCGTTGCCATGGCAGCCGTCGAGGGCGGGAGACGGCAGGCGCACGCAGCTGAGGGGGGGAACCCGTGGGCGGCAGCGGCGCGCACCGGCGCCGAGTCTCGTGCGCTGGGGCCGTGGGCGGTGCGCGGGTGGAGGCGGGGCCGCATCGAAGCCCCGCCCCCAGGAGGGAGGGTCCCGCCCCCTCACGGCGGCGGTTTTTTGGCGGCAGCGCGTTCCCCCCGCCCGCCAACCCAGAACGCCGCCTTCCCGCCCTTTCGGGTTTGAATTGCCCGCCCGCGGGGAAGGGACGGGAGGAGGGAGGGAGAGCTTAGCCATGGGGGGAGGGCACGTCGAGCCCGAGGGGAGCGGGATAAACAGCCGCCAACATGGCTCCTCCCGCCGCGGCCGCCGCTCCTCCAATATGGCCTCTGGCGCCCGCGGGCAGACGAACCGCGCAGGGTAGCCTGGGGCCGCCTGACACCGCCTCGAGACGCTGCGCCGGGCGGCTGAGCCTGCTCCAGCATCGTAGCCGGCTCGCGCGCCCCGAAGCCGAGGAGAGCGGCGGAGCAGCACTGACGGTGGTGGTAGTGGCGGCGGCGGCGGCGGCCCAGCGCCTGGGGCCCTCGCGCCACGTACCTTTCTCTTGGGCATGGTGGCTGCGGCGGCGGGACGTAGGAGCTGGACACGGGGATGCAGTGGCGCGCGGGCTTTAAGTCGATCCAGGGGTCGCTCTCGCCTCTTCTTCACACTGCTCGGGCTCCGGGGGGTTTATAAAGTTTTTATAGCGCTGGGAGCCCCGGACCGGTTAGAACCGGATTTCACCTCCCGCCGCCGCTCATTGGCCCAGCTGGGGTCACGTGGGCGGGGTTTAAACTCACCTCCTCTGGAGGGAGTATGGGGGGGTAGGGCGCGCGAGACGGCGGCGCGCCGAGGGGGTGGGGGCGCAGTGGGGGAGGCGCGCGTCGAAGGCAGTAAATGGCGGGGGGGGGGTGGTTGTGGTGTGAGTCGGCGGGCTCTGGGTTTCGGCTCCCGCCAAGAGCTTGGCTTTTGCAAACTACCAAGTTCCTTCCACCTTATGCAACCGAGCTACCCACTTCTCCAAGCCGTGCGACACTTAGGGCGCATCTCAGCCGCTTTCCTTCCTGTTCCCGCTGGGGGCCCCAGAAGAGGGGTTTGCTAGGCCTGGCCGCACTGCCCTTCTCCGCCGGAGGCGGGAGGAAGCGCGCGGCTTGGAGGCATGGGCTGCAGTTCCCAGGGCCGAGGCTGACGCCTGAAGTGGGGAAACAGCCGGGAAGCCAGCTTGGCGCAGCCGGACGTGCATCCTTCTAAGCTGCCACTCAGAGGAAGCCTTTCGTGCACCTCACCTGGAAGGCGGACCGCTCGAGGTGGGGTGGAGGATCCAGCGGGGAGACTTTATGCGTAGAGGTGCCTTTCGGGTGCAGTGGGGCAGGTAGGAGCTGTCCTTTCAGCACCCGTTGCTCAGCCGCCTCCCCAAATACCAACAAAGCCCCCCCCCGCCACCGCCCCCCGAAGCCTGTCGGGCGGCTGGGCTCCCTTAGGTCCTTGTATTCCCGGACCTCAGAACCCCGCCACCGAATGATGGAGAGTGGCCGCCAAGGCGGCCTACTAGCATTCCCCTCCCCCTAAGCTCCACCCGCTTCGGAGACATCAAGCTCAGCTGCCCCCACCCGACGCGGCCACCAAGCCTGGGCGCTGCTAACGCAGCTGGCGAAATCCCTCCTTCCACACTGGCAGGCTGGCTTCCTTTCACTTGCGCGAGGAAAAGGAGGGTGGAGGAAAGCGTCCAGGGATTAGGAAACAAGTAGAGAACAGGTGTTGCGATGGCAAAAGGGCTCTTCCAGTGGCTCCCCGCCCTCCGCCCCCAAAGCTAGGGATCCTGGAAGTGGCCGAGTGCACCTGAGGGAGGTGGACAATTGCTGCAGCAAAACGCGGTCTTCTGTTGCCCTCGCAAACAAGTTTTACCTCTAAGAAAGAATTTTTAAAATTCTATTTGACACCCAAGAGAACACAACACGATAAATATCCTCAAGTTGGGGGGGGGCGGGGTTGGCTCACAGGTGGGAGGACATTTAAATAGGTCGCACCGAGTTTCTTGAGGCAAGGGTTGAGCTGGTTTGTACAAATCATACCGGTCGAAAGCAATCACGGTGACTTCGTATCAACTATTTGCAGCCCGGTTCAAAGCATCCGTGATCCCTCAGCTGCTTTTCACCTCTCCCGTGCCTCCCGAGGCAGCCACTCGCCCCTCCCCCACCCCGTGTACCTCTCCCAGAATACAGGACCTCAGGCCGGAGAGATACCTGCCCATTAATCACCTCTGCGGTACCCCTGATCACGTTAGGGAAAGTCAGACCCAGAAAGGAGACAAGGACTCAACTACCATGCTCACAGGGCAGATTCCGTTTGCTGTCTCCAGCCCCTCTTTCCCGCCTTAATTGTAGGGCTCTGCCTTTATAGCCGCATAATTCATGCCTCCCTAATTAAGGCTGTCAACAGCCTCATTGTAAAGCTGGAAAATGTACAGCACCTGCTCTCTGGGAACCCTGTGCCAGCCATTGGTAGTGGGGAGTGCCAGGTGTGTGTGGGGGACTTGCCAAAGGGTGCACTGATTGGCTTTTCCATCACAGTGTCTGGCATTCATGCCTGATTCTGGGAGCAGTGATGATGGCCAAGGGGTCTCTTGTGCCAGGTATCCAGGCACAGAAAGGGGAGACGATTGGAATACAAGGAAGTTAGGGGTTTTAAAGAATATGTTCTTAGCACTGCTTGTAAGACCCCACCTCTCCCCTAGAGGGAGGTGCTGGGGAAATAGTTTGCAGAAAGTAAAATGGGAAGACACAGCGTTTGGTTGGTACTACCCGCTGGTGCTTGCTGCTGTGGGGCACCTGAAGCATGGAGTTGCTCAGACAGACAGCTCTTCAAAGGCACTAATCCTCTCAGCAGCTCTGTAGCCAGGCCTGGCAGGGAGAGGTAAGGGAAAGGACACAACCCTTGACTTGGCCCTCTTCTCCCTGCTGGGCAACCTTGGCCCTCACAAGCTGAGACTCTGCCATGCTGAGACTAAATCATCTCACAGCCTACTTAGGGGGCCAGGTCAAAAGCTGAGAAAAGCCTCAAAGGCTGTGGAGGTGGGAAGCAGAGTCCGAGATGCTGAGGGCAGGAGGCAGTCAGTTGGGAGATGGGCTGGTTTCTGTGCTCTTGGTCCTCATGTGATCCATGGGAGGTGGCCTGTGCTAGATTAGACTCACCAGGGCCTACAGGCTCTTCTGTTACCCTGTGGCAATGGAGGGGGCCCATCTCATTGGGGAGTGGAGCCTGGCCCCATGCCCTGCAAGAGGAGGAGAAAAGCTTGTGTGGGCTGAGTCGACAATAGGTAATTGGATTGTAATCACCCGCCTGGCTTCCTCGCACCATTGGGGGCGCTGAGCCTTTCAGTGAGCAATCAGCCCAGCGTGGTGGGAGGGGGTAAGATTCAATAGCAAATCCCAGGTGGAGAGCCAAGGAGGAGGAGCAGCAGATGGGCAAATTTTCTGTCTCTGCCTCCCCTTTGCCTAAATCATGCTGGCCATCTATTAGCTCTTTACCAGCAAATCCATGGTGGGGCCACATCTTTTGTGATGGCTAAGATGGATGGGTAAAGGGCCAAGGTTTGTGGGAGACCTCTTCCCCCAAATTTTGTGTGTTGAAGGATGTGCTGGTGGAAAACCAAAATGCACCTAGAAGTACAGGTAGAGGTGGCAAAGATGGAAGAGCTGGGGCCCTCTGCTCCCCAGACCTACGGTGATCACAGCTGGGCTCAGGGTACTTGAGACTCACCCCCATCCCTCTCCCCAGCGGCACTGTCCCAGGTGGCCCATAGATATTTGGCCAGCAGACCTAGCCTCGGGCTTCCTTGCTAAGCCAAGGAACACAATTCATCCATCAGGAGGGAGGTGCCTTTTGCCAAGAAAAGAAAGGGGAGTGGGGCCCTGGAGGCCAAGGGTAGGGCAAAGTGGCAGGAGGCCAGCCTCACTCAGGTTGATGCAGTGCCCAGATGTGCCAGCCAGTCAGCCCGCTTGAGTTCCAAGGCTTGCAGGAAGCCCTGGACCCGCTCTTCCCGTCTGGCTGAGAGTTTGTGCAAGCGTGTCCGTCGGAGCTGGGGGTCCCCACTGGCCGGGAGCCCCTCTTGCAGCAGCTGCTCTGTCACTGCAGCCTGGTCCCTCTCCAGCTGCTGCCTCTTCCGCTCCTCTGCATACATGTCTCGGGCCTTCTGCTAGAGAAAAGCAGGGTTTGGGGTGGGGAAATCATCTTTAGGTTTGGGTGGAATTGGAATGGAGGAGGTGGGGGTGGGGCACAGGACTGGCCAAGTTAAGTGGAACAGTAGGGCGTTTGGATCACATTTGGAAAGATCTGGGAGTAGGTATGCAATGGGTGGTGCCCACATTGTACAGGCAGGGCGCTCCAGTTCTGGATCCATGTTGGTCTCTTTGGGGTGAGCTTCTGTATTTCTCGAAATTCTTCTCAGGTGTGTACTTGGAAGGAAACCAGCAAATTTGGGTCTGACTTCTGGTTCTCCCACCACCTAGCTTTGTGGCTTTGGACAAATCCTCTCCTAACCTCATTTCTTCATCTGTAAAGTGGGGGTTGTGCCTATCTTGAAGAATGGTTTTAAGGATTAGAGATAATATATGCAAAACCCCTCCAGCATATTAGCAGGCTCTCAAACAGAAATAGCAATTTTACAAGTTATTATTGCCTATTCTCCGATGCAAGGAAGGTTCTATTCCTGCCTGGGGCATATCCATTGGGTCATTTCTTTTGGTTCCCCAGGCACTCTGAGGGGGTCATCTTCCCAACTTCCTAAGTTACCTTTCAGGGTTTGGATCCAGAACTGCCTCTCATGTGAGACCAGGCTGACCTGCTCAGCAAATGACCCTCCTGTGAACATTCTGAGAGCAGGTTCAGCTTTCCTAAGCCACTTACTGCATTCTGCCTCTAGAATAGGCATTAGGACCACAGTCCACCATTTCTGTTAGAAAAGGAGCCATTGAAGGCTCCATAGAGCCCTCGGGCTCCTGGAATCAGTTCTGACACCAGGTAAGTGATTACATTCCTTGGCAGCACTTCTCATACTGTGTCTTCAGACAAACCATGAACTCCTAGAGGAAAGAGACTGTGGCTCTTTCTTTCTGGCACTTGGGGCACCCTGTACCTGTTCAACAGACTGACCGTATGCCCCCAGGAGGCCATGGAGGATGTTCCTGGCACCGGAGGCGAAAATCCTTTTGGAGCAGGACCAAGGCCATGCTGTGCCTTACTGATGCTCTCTGCTCTTGCTAACAGGCTGCAGAACCTTAGCCTCAGAGTTCCTCCTGTCAGTCCTATTCCATGTTGGAGAAACTCCCATCCTGCTGCCAACTATACCTTTGGTGCCCCTCCACCACACTCTACCTCGTACTGTGGTATCTGGATACCTGTCTGTGTCCTACTCAGCCTGTGAACACCTGGACTGCTCTGTGTTCCTCCTTTAAGGAATATCTTACACATACACAAGCACTTCATCTGTTGTCTCACTTGACCCTCACAATAGAGCTAGGAAGGGATTTTCTATCTGCTGGAGATAGACATGGAGATTCAGAGTAGGGAAGTGATTTTCTAGTATCTTCTCAACAATAAAGATTTATTGCATGAATAAGGCACAGTGGTAAAGAACCCATCTGCTAATGCAGGAGACACAGAAGATGTGGGTTCAATCCCTGGGTTGGGAAGATCTCCTGGAGGAGGAAATGGCAACCCACTCCACTATTCTTGCCTTGGAAATCCCATGGACAGAGGAGTTTGGAGGGCTATAGTCCATGGGGTCGCAAAAGATTCAGACATGACTCAGCAACTAAACACCACCACCACCACAAAGACGAGAAATGAAAAATCTAGAAAATACCCCCTCAGGCTCTTAAATGATCCAAGGCATTCAAGGGCACTCTTCTGCTATGATAACGAACTCACGTGTGGTGCTATGAAGGCTAAACAAGTTTGAGAAGTTGCTGCTTAAGTGTCTCCATCTTGCTAGAAGGGCTTCTTCCTGGCCTTGGTCAGGGAGGACCCTGGGTCCCACATGTGGGACCTTACTGGGGGTTCAGAAGTGCATAGGCTATAGTCACCACAATCCATATGCTCACAAGCTGAGAACACAGAGATGTACCCAAATGCCACAGTACTGGTGGAATGCGGTAAGGGTCATCAGGAAGGTAAGGGAAAGGGCTGAGTAATTCAGAGGAAAGAAATTGTGATTGATGAAGGTCAAGGGGCAGTGGAATCTCATGGGCAGGCAGAACCAGATGAACTTTAACCAATGCTGCTGCTGCTGCTAAGTCACTTCAGTCGTGTCCAACTCTGTGCGACCCCACAGATGGCAGCCCACCAGGCTCCCCCATCCCTGGGATTCTCCAGGCAAGAACACTGGAGTGGGTTGCCATTTCCTTCTCCAATGCATGAAAGTGAAAGTGAAGTCGCTCAGTTGTGTCCAACTCTTAGTGACCCCATAGACTGCAGCCTACCAGGCTCCTCAGTCCATGGGATTGTCCAGGCAAGAGTACTGGAGTGGGGTGTCATTGCCTTCTCCATTTAACCAATGGGAAAGAGTCAGATAAAGGTAGAGTGTATGGGGGAGGAGAATATTAGGCAGGGGAATAATGGGCAGACTCATGAAATCAGAGAGGGTGATTAGGCCAGTGAGTCTGCCTGGAACATTGGGGTCTGAGAAGTTTCTGTTCCAAGAATGTCCTCACCTCACTAAGCCTATTTCTTCATCTGCAAAATGAGGATGATAACATCCATTTCATTGGGTGGTTTGAAGAAAAAGGAGATAATGAATGCCCAATCTGGTGCCTGGCTATTAACAGGTAGCTATTCTTCTGTCACCACTGCTTGAGACTAGGTAGGCAAAGTTCTAGCCAAACAGAAAGGACGAGGCCAGCCAGCCACAGAGGCAGGAGATGTGGAGCTGGTTAAAATTGCTCTGGCTTTTTCCAAATGGCAGCCCGAGACTGAGTGTTGAGAAGAAAGGTGGCAGTCGGGCAGAGTCTGGACCCTAATTTGCCAGGAATCAGCAATTCACTGTTAGGATGACAGAGTCAGGGGAGAGCAGAAAGCCCATCAGCTCTATACTTCTCCTGTACAGACAATGACACCATGCTAGGGAGGGACTTGGCCTAAGTCACACAGTGAGTTAAAGTTCCCTTGATTTCCACTAAGGTGACTTCTTGAAAGATCTATAGGACATGTGTTGTGTGCCTCTGGATAAGCTGTACTTTCTAGGGGTGCAGTGGGGAACCAGTGACCTGCATCTGGATGCCTCTGTGCAACCAGATGGTCTGGATCTACTACCCCGCCTCAAAGGTGTTCCAAGTTCTTCTCAGGTACTCAGCCTCTGAAAATCTAGGCTAATGGAGGTCCTAATGGTCAACTTCTCTCTCCCTGACCATACTGTCTACTCTCCCTGTATAAGGAGCAATTGGGGGAGGGCGTTAATAATTACCGTAGATACTTATACAGGCCTTCTGTGGTCTTGGTGTAAGGGCTTCATGGAGCTCATTTTGAGAAATGGGACTCTAAACTATCAATATAAACCTCTCCTGGGCATTAAGACTCTCTGCTCTTGTTCTCTCTTCAGCAGAATTAGGGAACCAGATGTAATGGCCCCTCCACAGTACATAAATCCTCAGGTCCACTGACTTCACTAGGGCATGGAAAGAGGATACAGGTCTTGGGCTTCAAAACATTCACCAGCTAATAAGTCCTCTCTTGAGTCCCCATCTCCCCAGGTTGGTAGCAAGTGGGATGCATTTCGGAGGGCTGAGACAGCACCTCCTGCTGGTAACATGATATTCTGACGAGCACCCAGAGTCTCCGTGCCAAGGGAACTGTCCTAGGGATGGGATGAGCAGGGTGCTAAGTGTCTGTGGATTTTCTGGAGACAGATGAAGTCTAATGAAGAGCCCAGAGACAGACATGATGAACTATACTGACCACCAGCCTCTGAAAATGAACTCTGTTCCACCACTGCACTCAGTTCTCTTGGTGTATTAGTTCACTGAAGGCTGATCACAAACTTGTGAGGCAGGTATTATCATTACTTCTCTCATGTTACAGATGAGAAAAGTGATTCTCTGAAGGGTTAAGTAATTGCCTAGTCAGTCACATAGCCAGTAGGAAGCACTATGATTCAAAGTCAGGAATGTCTGAGATAACAGCTGAAGTTTTCTAACTTCTCTTGAGGAGAAGACATTGACTACCTTTAGAGTACTAGAAATAAAATGGTTGATTGATCCAGCCTAGTATTTAACCTCTGACAGATGCATCAAAGGAAGTTTAGTGGGAACCTGTATATTCTCCCTCTACATCATTACAGATCAGGTGGACCACACTATTACTCCTCATCGCTGAGAAAAGATCCCCGGGGACCTACCATCCATGCAGCTTGTAACTGAGAATCAGTGGCTCTGTACTGCTGCCCAACCCTTCCCCACCCTGATTTTCTCTGTCCTACTGTGTCATTGTCAAGATTGCTTCCCTTTGCTAGACCCCATTCTCTAAGATGAAGGGTGACCACCTGGAAACTTTCACGATCCCTTCAGATACCAGGATCTAGCTTCCAACAATTTGTAGCTGAGTCTCTGCTTCCATTAGTATCCAGCACCTGCCCTCATCCCAGTGAGCTAGGTCAAGAACCCAGCTCCCTACCTTGGCTTCCTGCAGGGCATCAGGACATACTGGGCTGGGCTTAGAGACAGAGAAGCTCAAACTGAACAATAAGAATTTGGGAGATGGGGCAAGAACACAGATGTGGAGGCAGAAAACCAAAGGGGATGAGAATAAGGAACTGAACAATCCAATTTGGTGAGGATACAGAACACATACAAGGCGGATATCAGAAAGATCAGCTCTCTAGTCTGACAGCATACTGGCCAGGATGTTTAGTCTGGACTATACTGCTAATGCTTCTGCTGAGGTGCTAAGATTTCTAGAAACAGTATGAATGCTCCTGGGCAGAGGAAATCTGGCCAAAACCCCCATGGGGTCTGCTGAGAAAGAGTTCAGGACAGTCAATATCTGTTATTACTTTGGTCTCCTCACTCTAAAAATGGAGGCAATTAAGAGTAGTATATACCTTATAGAACTACGTAGAATCAAGTAAAAGGATGCCTGACACGTGGTAAGAACTCAATAAATGTCTGGAATTATGATTCGTAGGTATCAAATGAAACTCTTAAAGGTTGTCCTTAAACATGTTCCACCCCATTCTAGAAAACAGCAGAACCATCCACCCAACTGCCCAGGCCAAAACCTAAATGTTTTGGTTCCTAGTAACATTAATATTCATGCTCATTGGTTTTCTCCTACAAGAGGCATGAAAGAATTTCAGAATTACATCATTAACATTACCACTGATAAACCTCTTAAGTGATGTTTAAGTTTGCTTTCCAGTTTGTATTATTCTTAGAATATATACTGCTGAAGATGTATAATCAGAGAACTATGTTCAGGTAACTTGAATTAATCCCTTTCTCTGAAGGTTGTATTATCAACTTAGTTTCATTTGTTTCTGTTTTAAGGTTTGTTTTTCCTCCATCTCAGTCCACTCAGCCCTTCCCTTCTCTGCAGCCGCCACCCCACCTCGAGGCCACATCCTCCCACCTGGACAACTCTAGGAATTTGATCTCTGACTCCTGCCCTGTGAAAATCCTGAGTGAATTATACAAAATGTAAATTAGATCCTGCCATTCCCTCTGATCAGAAGTCTTCAGATGTGTCCCCATAGCCTACAAGGCCATGAATGATCAGAGGCCTGACTCCTACCCAGCTTCATCTCACATCCTTCTTCATGCATGCTGGCCTCTTTGTTCTTCTAAGACCTAAACTATATAACTAGCATCCTTCCACTTCCTGCTCCCTCTACAGAGAATAATCCTTCTCCCTTAGATTTTTACATGTCTGCTACTTCTCATCTTTAATATCATGGCTTATCAAGACCTTCCTTGACTGCTCCACTCAGCACCTCTTGCTTGCTTCCTTCCTTTCTAGGACAACACTCTGTTTCTTCACTGCCTTATTGCATATATTTGTTTACTTATTATCTGTCTCCTCAAGTAAAAATATAATCTCCATGAAGGTAGGGATCTTGTCTGGCCAATTAACTGCTTCAATCTCTTGTGTGGAATACTGACATAGTGTCTGACTCAGACCAGGTGCTCGGTAACAGACATGTATAGAATGAGACATTTGCTGTGGCCACCTGATGCAAGAGCTGAGTCATTGGAAAAGACCCTGATGCTGGGAAAGGTTGAAGGCGGGAGAAGAAGGGGACGACAGAGGATGAGATGGTTGGATGGCATCACCGACTCAATGGACATGAGTTTGAGTAAACTCCGGGAGTTGGTGATGGACAGGGAGGCCTGACATGCTGCGGTTCATGGAGTCGCAAAGAGTCAGACACGACTGAGCGACTGAACTGTATTGAACTGAACGGAATGAGTGCAACTTGAGGTAATTCCTCTGATAGCCATGTGGGAAAGTATCTGAGAAATCTGAATTACTAAAAGACTTCTGAGCTTCCTAATTAGAGACAGTAATGTGAAAGTCACTCAGTCGTGTCTGATTCTTTGTGACCCCATGGACTGTAGCCTGCCAGGCTCCACTGTCCATGGAATTCTCCAGGCCAGAATACTGGAGTGGGCAGCCGTTCCCTTCTCCAGGGATCTTCCCAACCCAGGGACTGAACACAGGTCTCCCACGCTGAAGGTAGATTCTTTACCATCTGAGCACCAGGGAAGCCCAGAGACAAGAATAGCCATACACAAAAGCTCGTACACCAAGATCCTCTGGGCTTCATGAAAGGCCAGTTTACTCTTTCTTTACAGATATAATTCTAACAAGCTTGGTTGACTGGTTTTCTTACCTGTAGCTCATTTAAAACTGGAAACAGGAAGAGAAGGGAAGAAAAAATGCTGTCAAAATTAGCCACTGACCATAAACAAGAAATTCTAAAGTCAAGTATTTGCAGACTTAGAGTCTGCAGACTTAGAGTCAAGTATTCTAGCTTAGAGAAAGAATCCCATCTTTCAAGGCCATCCTGGACAATGAAGTGCTTCAAGATGGGATCACTACCATCACTATCAGCATCAGTAGAATGTGATTATTCTGATCATCGTAATTATTAGCAAGTGCCTAATACACAGTAGGTGTCAATGAATTACACACAGGACATGTTTCAGAAAGTTCTCTATCAAAAAAGGATAAAGAAGTTTTAGTTCTTAAAGGGAGATTTGGTCATGTGGAAAAACTGATATTCATTCCTCACTGACAGTGGATAATTGAGACTTTGCTGTTTTTCCTTTCAATTGAACTCAACTTCCTCTTTCAGTTTCCTCATATTCTGAGCCTAAATGATCAGGCACATAATCTCACTGACTTATTCCAGGAGTTCTGGACTTGGGATTCAGGGAAAGATTTCACGAGTTATGTGAACCTCCAGAAGTAGTTTACGTGCTTCAGTGATTCGTGCAATTCTATGCAAGATGCCATGTGTTAGAGTGACCTTTGCAGTTTTTCTAGGGAGATGGTCTATGACTTTCATCAGTTTCTCCAAGGAGTCCCCGATGCCAGGGGGACTGAGAAGCCCCGACTTATATCTTTATTTCCTCCTGGCCATTAACTCTCCAGACTCAAGAAGCATCACCAGCTTTGGGCTTAAAATTCTGTGACTTGGAGACAGTTACCGTATCCCTCTGTTTCCATATCTGAACAATGAGGACACCAAAGCTGCTGGATTGTTGGAAGGGTTAAATATGAAAACACCAAAGTGCCTTAGCAGACCCTCAATAAGTTAGCTGCCACCAGCATACACATTGTCATTATGATGAAGAGTCCTAATCAGATATAGGTGAATCTCCCTCCTAATGAAACCTGTTTCAAGATCTAGTGATCAAAACCAAAAGCAGAACTTCAAGTACTGGTAGAACACAGCTTTATACAATGGGAAGATAGTGCTATTTTGTTTTTAATCCCTCTGGAAGAGTCTTGGATGTTGCATACTTCCACTTCTACAATCTTTTGTTAGGCTAATTCCTTCAGTGAATAATGGCCATTCTCTCTGAGAAGCATTTCCTGAGTTTCCACAGTGAAAAGATTAAAGACTTGTAACTTGAATCTCAGTTCGGTCTTTTATTGGTTCTGTGTCCTTAACTAAATAATTTTGATTTACTCATTTGCACAAGTGGGGCTGTTGGGTTCTTGGAAACATTAAATGAGACGGTGATATACACTGTTCACAGTGCCTGACACACAGTAAATACTCGGTAAGTGGTAGCTACTCATCATTATCATTAACATGCCAGTAGCAAGTGCCTGACATATACAGTCATGGGGGTCAATCAATGCTAATATTTTCTTCCATCCCATCCAGTCAGGCCAGCCATGAACTCTTACCTGAAGCATGCTATGGTTCATCTGGAACTGCAGGATGGCCTCACAGAGGTTCCAAAACGTGTATTCTGGCCACAGAACAGGCTGGAACACCAGGCAGGAGTGGGAGGTCTGGGAAAGGTGGGGAAGGAAGAGAGTTTGGTTTAGTAACGTGTCACTGGAACATATCCCTAGTCAGGTTCCAAAGAAGGAGCAGGCTGATCATGTCCAGAGATGAGGTGGCCCAGGCATCCTGAGCTGCAGCTGCTGTTGCCAGCCCGGATCCACTCACTGATGGGGGAAGGGTCATCTGAGGCAGTAAGGTCACCTGCCTGTAGCAAGGCAGAACTAAAGCGAGGCGAGATCAACATTTCCACCAGGAGTTTTCTAAGAGCCAATTTTAGGACTATGAAATAACATCTGGATTATGTTATTGGCTCTTGGCCCTCAGAGGTCATCTCAGAGACACAGTGTCTGATAAAAGTTAGCAATGAATAAATGGTAGCTGCCATTGTTATTTTTAAGTAGCAGAGTATGGCACAATGGTTAAGAGCATGGGCTCTGGGGCCAGACTGCCTGGCTTTGAATTCTGGCTCCACCATTTACCATCTATCTGACCTGAGGCAAGTTACTTAACTTCTCTGGGTATATAAGAGTATCTTGTATTATAAGGTACTATAAAAATTTAATAAGATAACATACATAAAACAAAGCACAGAGCTGAGTGAACTTTTAACAATCATTACTGATTTTGGAACATTCTTGACAGTCACTGTTGAGACCTTTAGTGGAAAGGAATTCAGTGCCTAAAGGGGGATATGTTAGCTGTCAAAGAGCTCATTAAGCTAAACCAGTGTCACCTTCCCTGGAACTCCTACCAAGGTCTAAGGTCTTCTCTCTGGAACAACTTTCTTTTCCAAAGTGACATTTTTCACATATTGGAAGGCTAGGTTACAGCGGCCTGTTATCTGCTCCCAAGGTTGTAATGACTTGTTCAGCTTGTCCTTGCTAACAAACTCTAAGTTTTAAGACAGTAGGGATTATTTCTAACTTGCTGCTGCTGCTAAGTCACTTCAGTTGTGTCCGACTCTGTGCGACCCCATAAACAGCAGCCCACCAGGCTCCCCCGTCCCTGGGATTCTCCAGGCAAGAACACTGCAGTGGGTTGCCATTTCCTTCTCCAATGCATGAAAGTGAAAAGTGAAAGGAAAGTCTCTCAGTCATGTCCAACTATTCGCGACCCCATGGACTGCAGCCTACCAGGCTCCTCCGTCCATGGGATTTTCCAGGCAAGAGTACTGGAGTGGGGTGCCATTACCTTCTCCAATTTCTAACTTGGTCACTGCCATATTCCCAGCACCAAGGAGGAACTCAATTTTTTTTTCCCCTCAAGAGAATAAACTATTTTCCAGACCATCATCCTTCACTTATGCCTTAGAGGACATGAGTCTCAGATTCCTGGCCATCTTTTGGTTGGCCTCTTCTGCTAAGTCCTCTAGTTTACCAGTGCAATCTCTTAAAACTCAGTGCCCAGATGTAAATTCTTCCGACATCATCTGACCAACAGAGCGGGCCATAAAACCATAAGCTGCATGTTACACTTCTTTAGTATAGCCAAAGACTAAAAGTATCTTCAGTAGCTGAATCTTGTTAGTTTGCTTTTGAGACTACGGGCCATTAAAATTTCTGGAATTTACCATGTGAATTGTTTCCAACTCATGTCTCTCCCTCCAGCCTCTCCTTGAACAAGATTTTCTCCAGCCATGTGCTACCCAGGGGCAAAGCGAACAGATGATGGAGATTCTCAAGCAAAGACAACCTTATTTGAGTATGAGCTTTCAGATGACGACCTACACTGGGATAACTGAGCTGAGAGGCAATGGCAGGCCCCAAAGAAAGAGTCTGCATATAGTTTATATCCCTTGTGGACTGTGCTTGTGTAAATGCAGCCCTTTATTCTGAAAGAGAGAAATCAGTAAATTCAAGGCAAGGTTCCAGCCTAGAGGTGCAGGTTACATGGCAGGTTACCAAGGCAGGAGCTTGTGCTCAGGACATAAGGCAGAAGTCCAGTTCCTTGAACAGAGGCACAAGTAAAGCTTCCACTACAGCAGGATGGCTTTGATTTTTCCTCTGGGCATTCCAGGCAGCAAGAACCACACAGACTCAAAAAGCCAGGGGTGGATGAGGAAGGGATAACAAATGTTACCAGGCACAGCCTGCAGACAGTACTCTGGATTTTAGCTCCCCCTCCAATCTGTTCTGCGGGTGCAGTCACAGTTTTCAGTTCTGACACAAACAGAATAGTGGCTGGAAATGACCTACCTGCCAGAGGAGGAAGTCGCTGAGCCTCACTTCCCCAGAAGTCCGTATCAAGATGTCAGGGTGAGGAGAGTGGTTGGTATAGAGGCACTTATCGAGCAGAGACTCAGAGACATCGCTAAGGTGAGTGAGGAAGAGACAAAGATAAGCACATATCTCCTCTTGAATTACTCTCACGATGAACTTCCTTACATAAAGCTTCCCAGTTTGTAGGACGCCATCAAATACATTACTTCTACCTGGCATGCAGAAGGCCCTCAATAAATGCTTGATAAATTAAAGAATGATTTTAATTTTCACAACTACATAAGATATTTCTATCCTTACTTTTTAGATAAGGAAACTGAAGCTCAGAGAAGATGAAAATTTCACCCAAAGTAATTTAGTTGCAGGCCTAAAATAGATGTACCCATCAGAGCATGTGTTGTCCTTCATGTAAAACATCTTTTTTTAAAAAATGCATACACCACGGACTTCCCGGGTGGTCCAGTGACTAAGACTCCATGCTCTCAATGCAGGGGACTCAGGTTTAATCCCTGGTCAGGGAACTAGATGCTACATGCCGAAACTAAAGATCCCGCATGCCACACCTAAGACCCAGCATAGCCAAATGTTAGGTTGGAACAAAAGTACTTGCGGTTTTGGACGGTGAATTTTAAATCATTAAAACTAGGATCAACACATTTTTATTAATCAAAATAGGAACCATTACAATCAACATATTTTTGCCAATGAGAAATAAGTTTGTTTATTCCTGTAGCATAAAAATCCGTGCTTCAGGATTCGAAGCATTTTCTGGAAAGCATTTTCTGCCTCCTGCTAGCTGTGGAAGCATTTTCCCTGCAAAAAGTTGTTGAGATGCTTGAACTAGTGGTTAATTGGTTGGCAAGAGGTGAGGTGAATATGGCAGATGAGGCAAAACTTTGTAGCCCAAGTCGTTCAACTTTTGAAGCATTGGTTGTGTGATAGGTGGTCGGGCATGGCTGTGGAGAAGAAATGGGGAAGAAATGGTCTCTTTCTGTGGACCAATGCTGGTTGCAGGAGTTACAGTCATTGGTGCATCCCATCGATTTGCTGAGCATGCTTCTCAGATGTAATGGTTTCACTGGGATTCAGAAAGCTGTAGTGGGCCAGACACCATCGAACAGTGACCAGGACCTTCCTCTGGTGCAGGTCTGCCTTTGGGAAGTACTCTGCCACTTCCTGGTCCAATTACTGAGCTAGTTGTCGCCGGCTGTCATATAAAATCATTTCCCGTTGTATGTCACAATCCGATCAAGAAATGGCTTGTTGCTTCCTGAGCATTCTGTGAGGAGCGTTGGGCCTGAGACGGGTGTGTTTAATCAGTCCCGGTTCTTTCTCACTACTTGAGACTCACCAGGGAGAAATATGAGTGGGCAAGTGGCATCAAAATTGGGACCTACAAATCAAGATTGCTCCCAGGTGGATGAACCTGTGGTTGACCAGCAGCCCAGTGTTGAGCAACCTCAACAAGAGGAACCGCCAGCTGAGATTCAGGATATCACACCTAGAAAGGAGGAAGTACATGGAGAGGATCCAGTGAATCGTGATGAAGAAGAGGAGAAGGATCCCTTTGAAGATTCTGGCCTGGAAGCTGATCTCCAGCAATTGGCTGAGGCAAAGACTGGGGGTGAAGGTGGAGATGGTCCTGATGTCAGGGAGGAGTTTGCATCAAATATAGAGCCTGTTGAAATGCCAGAAGCAGGTGAAGGGCAGCCATTTGCTTGAAAGAAGATAAACTGAAACCATCTATGCTGTTCTTATGTTGTATATTTGACTGTTAAAGCTCTGTCAATAAAGTTTCATTTTCTAATTGCAAAAAAAAAAAAAAAGAAATGGCTTGTTGTGGTTGGGCAGAATTAAGAGAAGATGGCACTTCAAAACAATAATTGTTTTGATTTTCAGTCAGTATACGAGGCACCCAGTTATCAAGCTTTTTTACCTTTCCAACTTGCTTCAAATGTTGAATTACCATAGAATGGTTGATGTTGGGTTCTTTAGCAACTTCTTGTGTAGTCTGAGGAGGATCAGCTTCGACGACTGTTCTTAACTGGTCGTTGTCAGCTTCCAGTGGCCGGCCACTGAGCACCTCATCTTCAAGGCTCTGCCTCCCTTGTGAGGCGTTCTGCACCACTATTGCACTGTGCATTTGTTGGCAGCTCCTGGGCCAAATGCGCTGTGGGTGTTGCCAGTTGTCTCCGCTACTTTACAACCCATTTTGAACTCAAATAAAAAAACTGCTTGAATTTGCTTTTTGTCTAACATCATTTCTATAGTCTAAAATAAATATAAACAGCAAAAAAAAAAAAAAAAACCCAGCAATAATGTCATTAGCAAAAAACCATAAAGCTAGAAATGTGCATTAAAATGATGTATAACATAACCATATTTGAGAATATATTCCAATATCAAACAGCAAAGTTCAACAATGCAAAACTGCAATTTTTTTTTTTACTTTTGCACCAACCTAATAAATAATAAATATTTTTTTAAAAATAAAATGGATATACCCTAGGACCTTGCAATTTGATTAAATACTATGCCAATGTTTTTAATACAGATAAACCTAAGTGCACTGATTTGGAAAGATGTCTAAGACGTAACATTAAATGAAAAAAAGGAAGTTTCAGAAAAAAATAGTGTGGAAAACACACACAGAAACCCTCACACCTGTGAATACATATAAACATAGATACATGCAAACAAAATCTAAAAAGGCATACACCATACTATTAACGGTGATTATTTCTGGAAGGTTGGATAAGAAGGAAAGACTATCTTTTTTTACTTTATATACTTTGGCTATGGTTTGAATTTATTATAGATAGAAATTTTAAAACCTTAAATTTAAGTCCTATGGACAGTGAAACACTGCAAAAAATCCACATAGGATATGAAAACCAGCAAAATGATCGGCCCTCTTACATTTGATAAGAGCTACTTTTCCAAGCAGACACTCAGAAAGGAGATGGAATGAAGGAAGAATGGGGACTGGGAGTAATTATCTTAAGTTAAACTGTTCTGTCCAATGAAAGAGGGTATTTGCAAGACTGGTGTCTGGTGGTTCTAGGAATGCTGTTTACCTATCCTACCAAGCACCAAGAGGCAGAATTTAGAATCTCCAAGTGGTAAGAGTTGCATCTCGGGAAGAGGTTAGAAGACAAAATTTCTTGGTGGGAACATTCTTCTGGGAGTGTAGTCAAAAAAAGCAGAAAGGCTTCCCTGGTGGCTCAGGGCTAAAGAATCTGCCTGCCAATGCAGGAGACACAGGTTTGATCCCTGATCTGGGAAGATCCCACATGCCACAGAGCAACTAAGCCCATGTGCCACAACTACTGAGCCTGTGCTCTAGAGCCCCCCGTTCCACAAGAAAAGCCACCACAATGAGCAGCCCACGCATTACAACCAGAGAGCAGCCCCCGCTCTCCAAAACTAATGAAAAGCCTATGCAGCAACAAAGAGCCAAAAACAAATAAATAAAAATTATTTAAAAAAAAAAAAAGGCAGAGCAATCTGGGCTGAGTATTCAGAACAAGGATTTACACTTACTAGTTGTGTGTCTTTCGGTAAGTCCATCTCTCAGTCATCATTTTGCAAACCACAGCTTTATGTTCTATACCATCATTTGAGAAATAATATTCACTTATGTCTGGGCAATAGGAAGGGCTCTGGTTCAGATTCCCTGATAATCTGAGTCTTGGCTGTGCTGGGTCTTCAGTGCTGCTCACGGGCTCTCTTCAGTTGTGGCAAGCGGGGGCCACTCTCTAGTTGTGGTGTGCAGGCGTCTCGCTGCAGAGGCTTCTGGTGTTGCAGAGGATGGGCTCTAGGCCTGTGGGCATCAGCAGCTGAGGCACTTAGGCTCAGTGGTTTTGACACAGGGGCTTAGCTGCCCTGGGGCATGTGGGATCTTCCCCGACCAGGGATCAAACCTGTGTCCTCTGCATTGGCAGGTGGATTCTTAACCACTGGACCACCAGAGAAGCCCCCGAGTCTTGTCTTGACAGCATGATTTTAATTCTCTCATTAAGAATGTGAAACATGGGAACTCCCTGGTGGTCTGAAAGTGAAAGTCGCTCAGTTGTGTCCGACTCTTTGTAATCCCATGGGCTATACAGTCCATGGAATTCTCTAGGCCAGAATACTGGAGTGGGTGACCTTTTCCTTCTCCGGGGGATCTTCCGAACCAGGGATCAAACCCAGGTCTCCCACATTGCAGGAGGATTTTTTACCAACTGAGCCACAAGGAAAGCCCAAGAATACTGGAGTGGGTAGTCGATCCCTTCTCCAGCAGATCTTCCCAACCCAGGAACCGAACCGGGGTCTCCTGCATTGCAAGAGGATTCTTTACCAACTGAGCTATCAGGGAGCCCCCCTGGTGGTCTAGTGGTTAGGACTCAGCCCTTTTACTGCTGTGGGCAGGGTTCAATCCCTGGTTGGGGAACTGAGATTCTACACGCTGTGTGCTGTGGCCAAAATTTAAAAAAAAAAAAAAAAAAAGGCGAAATCTGTACAATCAACAATTTTTCAGCTCTCTTTGTTTTTGAAATAGGCACATTTGTACTGTTTACTTATAGGTTACTGAGAGGGTCAACTCAAGTGACATACAGATTTGAGTGCACCTTAGGAACTATAAAATGCTACATACATAAGAAGAATAAAGATTATTTCCAGACCGAGCAGCATGCTGGGGGACTTGGGATCCCTACATAAACTCTCCGAATTTCAAATGTGTCTGCAATAAGTTTGTTCTGTCTACTGTATGCAGTGGGCAGAATTAATTTCAAAAAGAAGAGAAATCTAAGGAGGTACAGACAAAAGTGACAAAATGAAAATAGAGTATCTGTGCTTTGGCCAGGAAAAAACTACCAACTATATGGTATTATCTGGCCACATGAAAAATTTTAAGAAATAATTTCCATTAAAGAAAAGCAAAATACCAATTTTTACCTATAAAATTAGAATCAGTTCAGTTCAGTCACTCAGTCGTGTCCAACTCTTTGCGACCCCATGAATCGCAGCAAGCCAGGCCTCTCTGTCCATCACCAACTCCTGGACTTCACTCAGACTCACGTCCATCGAGTCAGTTATGCCATCCAGACATCTCATCCTCTGTCGTCCCCTTCTCCTCTTGCCCCCAATCCCTCCCAGCATCAGAGTCTTTTCCAAGTAGTCAACTCTTTGCATGAGGTGGCCAAAGTACTGGAGTTTCAGCTTTAGCATCATTCCTTCCAAAGAAATCCCAGGGCTGATCTCCTTCAGAAAGGACTGGTTGGATCTCCTTGCAGTCCAAGGGACTCTCAAGAGTCTTCTCCAACACCACACTTCAAAAGCATCAATTCTTCGGCGCTCAGCTTTCTTCACAGTCCACCTCTCACATCCATACATGACCACAGGAAAAACCATAGCCTTGACTAGACCTTTGTTGGCAAAGTAATGTCTCTGCTTTTGAATATGCTATCTAGGTTGGTCATAACTTTCCTTCCAAGGAGTAAGCGTCTTTTAATTTCATGGCTGCAATCACCATCTGCAGTGATTTTGGAGCCCCAAAAAATAAAGTCTGACACTGTTTCCACTGTTTCCCCATCTATTTCCCATGAAGTGATGGGACCGGATGCCATGATCTTCGTTTTCTGAATGTTGAGCTTTAAGCCAACTTTTTCACTCTCCACTTTGATTTTCATCAAGAAGCTTTTTAGTTCCTCTTCACTTTCTGCCATAAGGGTGGTGTCATCTGCATATCTGAGGTTATTGATATTTCTCCCAGCAATCTTGATTCCAGCCTGTGCTTCTTCCAGCCCAGCGCTTCTCATGATGTACTCTGCATATAAGTTAAATAAGCAGGGTGACAATATACAGCCTTGACATACTCCTTTTCCTATATGGAACCAGTCTGTTGTTCCATGTCCAGTTCTAACTGTTACTTCCTGACCTGCATACAAATTTCTCAAGAGGCAGGTCAGGTGGTCTGGTATTCCCATCTCTTTCAGAATTTTCCACAGTTGATTGTGATCCACATAGTCAAAGGCTTTGGCATAGTCAATAAAGCAGAAATAGATGTTTTTCTGGAACTCTCTTGCTTTTTCCATGATCCAGAGGATGTTGGCAATTTGATCTCTGGTTCCTCTGCCTTTTCTAAAACCAGCTTGAACATCTGGAAGTTCATGGTTCACATATTGCTGAAGCCTGGCTTGGAGAATTTTGAGCATTACTTTATTAGTGTGTGAGATGAGTGCAATTGTGGGGTAGTTTGAGCATTCTTTGGCATTGCCTTTCTTTGGGATTGCAATGAAAACTGACCTTTTCCAGTCTTGTGGCCACTGCTGAGTTTTCCAAATTTGCTGGCATATTGAGGGCAGCATTTTCACAGCATCATCTTTCAGGATTTTAAATAGCTCCACTGGAATGCCATCACCTCCACTAGCTTTGTTTGTAGTGATGCTTTCTAAGGCCCACTTGACTTCCCATTCCAGGATGTCTGGCTCTAGGTGAGTGATCACACCATTGTGATTATCTGGGTCGTGAAGATCTTTTTTGTACAGTTCTTCTGTGTATTCTTGCCACCTCTTCTTAATATCTTCTGCTTCTGTTAGGTCCATACCATTTCTGTCCTTTATGGAGCCCATCTTTGCATGAAATGTTCCCTTGGTATCTCTAATTTTCTTGAAGAGATCTCTAGTCTTTCCCATTCTGTTGTTTTCCTCTATTTCTTTGCATTGATCCCTGAGGAAGGCTTTCTTATCTCTTCTTGCTATTCTTTGGAACTCTGCATTCAGATGTTTATATCTTTCCTTTTCTCCTTTGCTTTTCGTGTCTCTTCTTTTCATAGCTATTTGTAAGGCCTTCTCAGACAGCCATTTTGCTTTTTTGCATTTCTTTTCCATGGGGATGGTCTTGATCCCTGTCTCCTATACAAAGTCACGAACCTCAGTCCATAGTTCATCAGGCACTCTATCTATCAGATCTAGTCCCTTAAATCTATTTCTCACTTCCACTGTATAATCATAAGAGATTTGATTTAGGTCATACCTGAATGGTCTAGCGGTTTTCCCTACTTTCTTCAATTTAAGTCTGAATTTGGTAATAAGGAGTTCATGATCTGAGCCACAGTCAGCTCCTGGTCTTGTTTTTGTTGACTGTATAGAGCTTCTCCATCTTTGGCTGCAAAAAATATAATCAATCTGATTTCGATGTTGACCATCTGGTGATGTCTATGTGTAGAGTCTTCTCTTGTGTTGTTGGAAGAGGGTGTTTGCTATGACCAGTGCATTTTCTTGGCAAAACTCTAGTTTACATTAAATAAAAAATCTTGGCAAAAATAAGGTGAAACAGACACATCCAGATCCAGATCCTAAGGAAACAATCCAAAATGCAGATAAGAATTAAGGCCGTAGATTTCACTGTAGCCCTATTTGTAATGATGATAAATTAGAAATAGCTTATAGAACCAACAGCAAAGTGATTAAGTGATTTAAGTGAAATTAAAGCAAGATATATTCTGTAGCCATTAAAAATTATGATATGAAGAATTATTAAGAAGACTTCCCTGATGGTCCAGTGGTTAAGAATCCACCTTCCAATACAGGGGATGAGGGTTCAATCCGTGGTCAGGGAACTAAGATCCCACATGCCTCACGGCTACTGAGGTCGTGAGCCACAACTACTGAACCTGTGTACCACAGGGAAAGATCCCACATGCTGCAACTAAGACCTGTTACAGCCAAAAATAAATAAACAAATAAAGGGAAGAATTATTAAAAACATGGGACATGGACGAGTGCTCATATTACAAATAAGCAACAAAGCATGATTAAGGTTGTAAGTTGTTCACAGTGCAATTTCTTCTATTGAAAATATTTATGTCATTATTGGATTAGTGTTTTAAAAAGATGACTCTGGCTGAACTCCCAACCATAGCTGATTACCACTTCTGTCAGCATCAGCTCTGTGCCTTGCACATCACATCCCTTACTGTGGTACATGGCACCATGGATTACGTATTAGTGTACACACACCAGACTGTGAACTGCTTGAGGGCAAGCCCTTATCCTGTTCTTCTAGCAGAGGACTTTGCCAGGACAGAGGAAGATTTGTTCGAATAAATCAATCAATGAGCCACTGAAAACAGATCTCAGAAATAAATATTCACTAGTTTTCCAAATATAAATACATCTAAAACGTATTTGACTATGTACCTTTTTAAACAACCTAGAATTCAAACACAAGTAGCTTGCTAGAAAAGATAGTTAAACACACACACATACATAAGCACACAAGAAGACTCAGAAGGAAATACTTCAAATCAAAACTTTACCTGGCAGCTTCCCTGGTGGCTCAGGGGCAGGCAATCTGCCTACCAGTGCAGGAGACCCAGGTTCGATCACTGGGTCGAGAAGATTCCACATGTCTCAGAGCACCTAAGCTGGTGCGCTACAACTCGGTGCTCTCTAACTACCGGGCCTGTGCTGTAGAGCCCGGGAACCATAACTAGTGAAGCCCAAGAGCTCGTCTCCGCTACGAGAGAAGCCGCTGCAATGAGAAGCCCACACACCACAACTAGAGAAAAGCCCAAGCAGCAACAAAGACCCAGCACTGCCAGAAAAATAAACCCGTTACCAGGACTGTTGCTGAGGGTCGAATCCTGAGAGATTTAATTTTTCATCTTTATACAGCTTGCAAATTTTCTCTAATGATTACCTCTGACTTTTATAAAAGTATGCATATATTGCGGGGAGGTTGTATTCTTTTTAAAAGAAGTATTTCTATTTAGGATAATGGAAAACTTCTGGAAATAGTTGTGATGATTACACAACACTGTGACTGGGCTTTATGCCACTGAATTATAGTAAAAATGGTTAAAACAGTAAAATCTACGTTATGCATGTCTTATCACAAAAAAAAGTAAAACATCTTCTGGAAGGATATTGGTACAAATATTCCACAAGATAATGGCTCCTCCCTAGTAAACTACTTATTTCAGGATATGGCCAACCTAAAATAAAATCAATTAAAAACCTATAATGGAGATATGACATCAGCTTTGGGAAGGGAGGCCTGGCAACAGTGAGTATCAACAAGACAGTGAATGGCCCGTAAGGGAGAGTAAGCACGTGTCACTGTTCCCAGGACCATCTTGGAAACACAGACCCTTTTCTAGAAGGTACAAACTCAGAAATGCGCCCTGTGATAACACCATAGTGCACTTCTCTAGCATTCAGTTTATAAAGAAGGTGGTGAAGAACACAGGCTACGGAAGCAGATGCCACTGAGGTGGAGTCCAGGCTGTCCCACTTAGTTTATGTGACTTTAGGTTAGGCAGGGCAACTAACCCTTTTTTTTTTTTTTTTTAATTTTTCGGTTGTGCCACCTGGCATGCGGAATCTTAATTCCCCCATCAGGGATTGAGCCCACACCCGCTGCAGTGGAAGCACAGCTGTAACCACTGGACTGCCAGGGAAGTCCCAACTAATCTTCTTAAACCTTAGTTTTGGGCTTCCCAGATGGCACAGTGGTAAAGAATGCCAATCAGGAGACGCAGGACACATGGGTTTGATCCCTATGTCGGGAAGATCTCCTGGAGAAGGGAATGGCAACCCACCCAGTATTCTTGCCTAGGAAATCCCATGGACAGAGGAGCCTGGAAGGCTACAGTCCATGGGGTTGCAAAGAGTCAGACATGACTGAGCATGCACGCACCCATGCACATAGCCAGTCTTAGGGCTTCCCTGGGGGCTCAGTGGTAAAGAATCCCGTTGTCAAAATGCAGGAAACACAGGGTCAGTCCCTGAGTCAGGAAGATCCCCTGGAGAAGGGAATGGCAACCCACTCCAGTATTCTTGCCTAGGAAATCCCATGGACAGAGGAGCCTGGAAGGCTACAGTCCATGGGGTTGCAAAGGGTTGGACACAACTTAGTGACTAAACAACATGAGTGGTCTTATAAAGTGGGACAAATAATAGTCACTACCTTATATGAAAATCAGATGAGACTATGCATGATAAACTCAGTCTCGTGCCTGCCACATAAGATCTGATAACTATTAGATATTAATTTTTATTTTTATACTTTATTATTGCTTATTTCAACCTTCCTATAAGGCAGTCGGTATACCACAGTGAAAGACAGCACAGGCTCTGGAGCCAGGCTGGAAATCCTAGTCAACTTTGTGAACTTGGTTATTTAACCCCATGCTGTGCTGTGCTTAGTCGCTCAGTCATGTCTGACTCTTTGCAACCCCATGGACTGTGTAGCCCGCCAGGCTCCTCTGTTCATGGGGATTCATCAGGCAAGAATTCTGGAGTGGGTTACCATGCCCTTCTCCAGGGAATCTTCCCAACCCAGGGTTCAAACCCAGGCCTCCTGCACTGCAGTTACATTCTTTACCAACTAAGCCACCAAAAAAGCCCCATTTAACCTCATGCTGCTGCTAAGTCGCTTCAGTCGTGTCTAACTCTGTGCGACCCCATAGACGGCAGACCACCAGGCTCCCCTGTCCCTGGGATTCTCCAGGCAAGAACACTGGAGTGGATTGCCATTTCCTTCTCCAATGCATGAAAGTGAAAAGTGAAAGTGAAGTCGGTCAGTTGTGTCCGACTCTTAGCGACCTCATGGACTGCAGCCCACCAGGCTCCTCTGTCCATGGGATTTTCCAGGCAAGAGTACTGGAGTGGGGTGCCATTGCCTTCTCCGATTTAACCTCATAGTGAGGTTCAATTTATAAAAACAGTATTTACCTCAAAGCGTCTATCTAAGGATTAAATGAAGTATATACATGGACTACTTATCAAGTGCTGGCTGCAAAGAAAATGCTTAGTAAACACTAGCAATTATTATTAACACTATTGTTTTAAGGGGAAGATAGAGGCCGGCAGAGTGTTAAGACCTGTTCCAGAAGAGTTTATTAACTATCATTTATGCTCAACCTAATTCCTTCTTCTGTAATTTGATACTCAAAAAACAATCTATTAATATGGCTGCTAGAAAAAATATATATACCCTGGAAGACAGGAAAATGAGGAGCTGGATAGTGGTAATGAGAGAACAGAAAAATTCCAGTTATGAGAAGAGTAGAGCCTGGCTGTAGTGAACTCACTGACTCCCTGTTATAAATATGGATTTGCCTAAAACTGAAGAACGTAAAGAGCACTGCCTCAGGCCCTGATCAGCCCAATCTGAGCTGAACATCAAGCTTCCTGAACTGGTGGTTTGAGAGACAGCCTCCTTACCCGAGTAACCTGCCCAGCCCACACCATGTCTGCATGACTAACCCACACAGGCAAGTTACTAAACCATGCAGGGTAGAAAAAATGGATATGAGAAAATTTGCTAGGCAAAAAGCAAGAAGTCAGTGGCTATGCAATGTGGGAGGAACATAAATCATCCTGCACTAGGAGGAGAGATCAGAGCTCTAGTCCCAGGCATGAAGGATGTTAAATCTGCTTGCTAAATAGCTTCTTTTCTTTTTAGCACAAATATTTGTAAATGCATAAAATGTTAACTGTAAAGCACTAAGAATATAATGAACAACTATAGAATCATCCAAGAATCAGAAAATTACCAGTAACTTGCATCTACTTATATATCCCTCATCTACTTATATCTCATCTTCCTGCCCAGCCCCACACTGCCAACTTAGCCTGTATCTTCATTTTTTTCCCACTAATAGCTAATTTTCAATCCACATATTAACTGACCTCTGTACACTGTTTGATACTGTTGCTCCCACCCCACCTGCGCTGATGAACACCTTCTTTACTTGCTTTCTATAATACTGGCAGTGCTTTTGTTTCAACCTTTCTGGTTGTTCATTCTCTTTTCCCCTTAAGGCTTCTTTTCCTCTACCCAGCCAGTTTTCTCAAAACTCCATCCTAGGCCTTCTCTTCTTCTCACTCTAGAATCTCCTCAGATTCCTTAGGCCCTCTCTTTGCATCAGTTACCATACTGTTACCCGAGTCCCCACCCCTCCTCTCTACTGTAGACCTGACATCTATGCTCAACAACTACAGGATATCCTAGACCAAACTCCTGACCTTCTTCCTCAAACTGCATCCTCTCAGGGTTCTCAGCACAGTGAAGGGCACCACTGTCCTCTGTTGCATAAGTCAAAGTCACCCGTAACACCCACCTGGAGTCACCCACCAAGTTTCCCAGCGTCAGCCCACCAAGTCTTCTCAGTTTGATCTGCTGCATTACTCTTGATTCACTCTGGGCTATTCCACCATCACCACCATAATTTAAGCTCCCTTCCAAGTACTCTCTGCTTGAATTTTTCCCAACAGTATTTGTGCAACTCACAAGCTCCTCACACGACTGCCTCTTTCCCCAGCTATTACTTATCCACCCACCCCCCTGGGAGGTCACTTATCACTCATTTCCTTTGGAGAGCCTTCCATACTAGGTCCATTCCTCTTAAGTATAAATTCTTATTGAACCACGCACCAATGCCTTTATCACGCTTAGCATCAATATAGTTTTATGCTGACTTGTATGACCTTGATAATGTTTGTTTCCCTTGCCAGAGCTCCATGAAAACAGGAAATACATGTTTTTTATTCTTACCACTATATCCTCTATATATAGCAATTTGCCTGGCCTTTTGTAGGCACTTAAAAAATATCTGTTTAACGAATGAATGATTGATTGAATGAATAAAATTATGTAGCACAGAAAGATCATTCAGCTATTGGGGAGAAGAGGGATTCATAAAATAGCCTTAAAAACTATCTCTTTTTCTTCTTATATACTTTCATTCTCATTGAGAAACTTCATTTTAATTTAGTTTCCCAGGAAAATAAAATTATATCCAAGAGGCGAGTCAGAAAAACTCCTGGGTCCCAAGACCCCATATGTCAGGACAAAACCTCTGGAATCAAGACAGTTTTTGATAGAAGTCCCAGCTCTGGCACTTGTTAGCAGAATGACCTTGGGAAAGTCATTTCAGTGTGAGCTCAGTTTTCTCATCTATAAAATGGAGAAAAGACTCAAAGCTCTTACACTTAAGAATATTAATTTAATAAAATACAAAGCATAATGTATTACCTGGGTTTTGTTTTTTTTTTTGCTACTTTATTTTACTATTGCTGTTGTTAGTTTACTAATATTATTACCAAAGGTTATACTCATAATAGAGACTGAACAGACAGATGGCTTCCAAAGTCTCTCCCGGCTCTAAATATCCCACCACATTGTTAATGATGAAGAACTTTCTTTTTGAAAAATACCTGAATCTTGTATGAACTGTAACATGACAGGTCTGAAGGACAATACCCCCCAAAAGCTGCATTCCTGAAAAATCATTCCTAGAAAAACTCTGCCAGAGCACCAGGAGGGCATCATGTTTATTGCATGCCACAGTGTTCCTATCCTGCTATGCCATTTTTCTGGAAGTTCTTGGTATGTGGTGAACACAGAGAAATTCTAAAGCAGGCTATAAGAAGTCATTCTGAAACTCTAAGTGAGGGGAATCACCCTCACCTGAATCTTTCCACATACATTCCTGCTCTGACTTCTGACCCACGCACATGACTTAGGAGGGACTGTATGGTTCAGTGCATGCCTGCTTTCCCTATCAGTCACCATGCTGAACGACTGTGGGTACCTGGGATCCAGCAGGCCTTGTTCCACTCCCCAGGCCATCTCTCTTACAGCATTGCTGATTTCATGACGGGATGTGTAAGCAAAACAGACGTTCAGGAAACACCTGAGAAGGGAAGAACAGAATAATTTACCGAGAGGGACAGGGAGTAAGAAGCAGAGTCCCTGATTACAGAGCACCCCCTCTGTGGTAGAACACACATCAAAGGTTAACCATGGTTACCTCTGAAAGGCGAGATTATTAGTTTTTTGAGTTTTCCTATTTTCCTTGGGGAAAAAAACATTAGTTTTGTAGTAAGAATAATACTAACTGATCCTTATTATTCACTTAATCTTCTTGCCTTCTGCTAGCACCTGGCTTTCCGAGGATGTGAATTCATTGTGATTATTAGAACAAGTAGAGAAGAGCAGGAAGGAAATCTGATGTGAAACAAATCCACTGCCAAATATACATTACATTGCAAAGCCAACATAATGAGGTTTGGATGATTAAACTCTGTTCCCAATGCATCGGCATGCCCTCCCCAGGGCATCCCATCTACTGGTCAAAGCAGTGGGACAGAAAGAGAATTTCTTGAGGGATCTGTCTTCAGAGACAGGGATAATGCTTGATACATTCCTACCCCATCCTCTGTCAATTAAAAAATACACACAAACACAAACATATATATTTAAATATGTATATATATACATTAAATGTATGTAAACAGGTACACACATATATATACATGCACAAATATATGTATATATTTATACGCTTAAATATGTATGTGTGTGTATATATATGTGCATATATATAGGAGGGGGCAAGGCCCATGAGGGATGAAGATAAGAAACTGCACGTGTGAACATACACACATGTAACAGGTACTGCAGAAACATCTCCATCTGCCCTATAGCTGAAGGAGGAAGCTTCTAAGCATCCGAAACCAAGTCCTTGTTGCCTCTTGTACCAAATGCAGGCCAAGAAAGGCCCAGGAGGTCTCCCCAAAGTTAGAGGGAGTCAAAGATTGATACAGGCCCCTAAGGGAAAATCTGAAAACTTACTTGTTGTAGTTCTTGGTGGTCTGCACAGCCTGTGCGACCAGCTCCTGGAGATCCAAGGGCAACAAATGCAGATCACCCAGGACCCGGATACATACCCCATGCTTCTGCAGTTTCTCCCTAATCAGGGGGGAAAGGAGGCAGGTTTGGGAGTTGGGACAGAGCACCTGCTGAGCTGGAGAGAGCAAAGTGCTTAGATAATACTCAGTTACCAGCGTGAGTGCTTTCCTGTGTGTCAGGCACCATTCTACATTATTTCACTGCATGCCTTCAATGTCTGTGAAAGGAGTTTAGTACATTCCCTGTTCTCCAGCGGGAAACTGAAGCTCACACAGAATAGGCTGAGGCTCAGATAGGGATTACCCAAAGTCAAAACAACCATCAAGAGCCGTGTCAGGACTGAAACCTAGGTCTGTCTGATTTGAGAACCCAAACTTCTTTAACACATATTACACTGCCTCACGTGTCCCTGTTGGCAAGCTGCATCACATGGATTCTCTGCTATCTGTCCCATTCTGACAGGCAAACAAACTCAAGGGCAGGAGTTGTATTACTAGTTACTTTTGTTAACTTCTCGTGAAATATAAGTATAGCAACATCTAACATTAATTATATGTTTGTTAATTGCCAGACATTGGTCTGCGCTTCCCTGATAGCTCAGTTGGTAAAGAATCCGCCTGCAATGCAGGAGACCCTGGTTTGATTCCTGGGCTGGGAAGATCCACTAGAGAAGGGATAGGCTACCCACTCCAGGACTCTTGGGCTTCCCTTGTGGCTCAGCTGGTAAAGAATCCATCTGCAATGTGGAAACCTTGGTTCGATCCGTGGGTTGGGAAGATCCCTTGGAGAAGGGAAAGGCTACCCACTCCAGTGTTCTGGCCTGGAGAATTCAGGACTATACAGTCCATGGGGTCACAAAGAGTCGGACACCACTGAGCAACTTTCATTTTCACTTTTTCAGACATTGGTCTAAGTGTTTTACATGCATTCCATTTTTACATCTACCTTTGAGGCAGACACCATTATCATTCCCCTTTTACAGATGAAGAAACTGAGGCCCAGGGAGGTTAATTCATTCAAGATCAGGCAGCTGGTGAGTAGAAAGTCAGATACTGAATTAAGGCAGTCTGGTTCTAGGGCCTTTTTAATCACGACATTACACTGCCTCTATATAGTAACTCCCAAATGGCAGAGTGAGCATGAGCTCACTGTTTCCTAGTCAGCTTCTTGAACTTGGGAATGCTAAAGAGAAACAGAATGACTAATGTTTGGAAAACAGGAGCTCCGTAACAAGAAGTATACTGTGGGGTGAGGGTATCTGGCAGGTTCTGGAGAACCCTGATCCAGAGTTGAAGGCTGCACCCACAGCCTTTCCACACTGCAACCCTCAACCACATTTCTTCCAAGAGTGAAGCAAGATCTAATCACCTAGTTTTGAGAACCCACTTGAGTACTAGTAGACAAATGTATACTCAAAATCAAGGCAATATTTGAATAAGAACACCTAGATTTGGGAATTCCTTAGCAGTCCAGTTTTTAGGACTCTGCACTTCCACTGCAGGGGGCACAGGTTCAATCCCTGGTCAGGGAACTAAGATCCAGCGTGCCCTGGGATGCGGCCAAAAAAGAGAAAGAATACCTAGATTCAAGCCCTAGTGCTACTGCTTACTATCTGACCTAGCATAACTGCTTAGCCTCGCTGAGCCTCTTACCTTGTAAACTGGGGGTGCTAACCATCTCTGCCTTACTGGGAAAGTGCACATGACCCGAAGGAGGGCTACAGGGAAGGAGCTGTGAAAGTGCTGGCAAGGAGCCAGGAGACCTGGGTTCCCAGCCTGGCTCTGCCACTGGTTTGCTGTGTGACCATGGGCAAGCCTTTCTCTTCTTTCCACCAGGGTTAGTTTCCCAACTGATGAAACCAAACTAGACCAGTGGTTTTCCAAACTTCTTTTAGCCAAACAACTCTTTCTTTGAATCAAATCTGAAACAGATGCCCAATATGTAAAAGATAAAGACAAAGCGGCACTGCATACCCTGTCCCCTCTGGGCCCTTGCACGCCCGCCCTCACAACACTGGGGTTCTGTGGCACACTACAGGAAAACCACTGCTGAGGCTTCTTATTGCTCTGTCCAGGACTTCACAACCTAAGACCATGTCCTCTACTACTGACTGATTAGAACAATCTCAGGAGCACCTTTTAAGAACTCTAAGATTACCTCCTGTCTCTTGGAGTGCAGTATAATAGACAACAGCTTAGCTCCAGAGTCAGAAAGATTCTGTCTGTTTTGGCTCTGTCTGTCTGATAGCTGCACAACCCAAGATACACACCTAAACTTCTCTGGTTTTTACTTTCTTCCTCTCTACAACTGGGATAATAATACCTTTCTCACAGGATAATGTGAATATTAAACGAGAATGCACATTAGGCTCAGGGCCTGACACACAGTATAAGCACTTTAAAAAGGCAAAATTAGTGTGAAATACAGAAGAATCTGAACACCTGAAACGTATCCCCATTACCTCCGTCCCCAGTCCCTTGGGTGTGACTTCTGAGCCACAAAGGAGGCAGTAATCTCTGTGGCCCAGAGTTTCACCATCTTAACATGGACAGAGAAGCCTGGCTACTCTCCCCTCACCCAGACCCACACAGGGACAGAAATGACAGAACTGTCCTAGGCCCAGCTCTGCTAGAGCTCTAAGTATTCTGTTCTCTCCTCTTCCTGGTCCTGGAGTGAGGAGGAGCTGGGCAGAAAATGGTCGTAATGAAGACTTTGGGGCAGTCCGGGCTGGAGAGAGTTCCACATTTTGGAGCAAATAATTTCCACCAAACTTCCTCTTCATCCCATTCTGGCTTTGCTCCCTGAGTTAAGGCTTAAACATAATGACAGATAAGACTAGTACTGACTCATCCCCATAAAGGCCTTTTGTGCATCATCCAGTTCCTTCCAAGGGAATATACAGGGAAGTATAGTTGCTTTTTAGGGATGACTGCACCACAGAAAATGACTTTTTCAAAGTTTCTCTCACTCTACTCCCCTGGTCACAGCTTACTGGTCCCAGGATAGAAATCCAATCTAAGGTGGGCTGCTTAGAACTAGAACCAACTAGGGTTTTAGTTCATTCTGGGCTGTGCTCTTGAAGCAGACAAAGCTGGTCTGTGGAGCCAAAGAAGTAAATGTCCAAGGAGGCATTTAGAATCCATTATCTAACGGATTCCAATCCCTGACTTCAGTTCTACCTGAGGCTGGTTGTACTTGTCCTTGAATTCTATGAAATACCTCCATACCCTCAAATAAATGATTCCTTTGAAAAAAGAGAAAAACTAGCTTGTCATACTTGCCACTGAAGAGGTCTTATTAACAGCAGAAAGATTTAGAGTTCCTTAACTAGCCCCAGAAAAGAGAGCTGAAGGTTAGGATAAGGCTGGAGGTGGTGGAAGGACGCACGCTCCCCTCTGACAGCATCTTACTGTTCTTCCATCAGGCGGCTAAACTTCTCCCGGGCCAGATCCATTAGCCCGTCTACTTCACTCTTGGAGCGTTTGAAGTTCTCGATGCTGAACGCATAGACCGTCACCTCCAGGATGCCCAAGTTCAAACACCAACGCAGAGTCTGAGGGGGAGAAGGCAAGGAGCTAGGATCCAGGAAGAGCAGGAAGGGAAACGGGGCATGCCTCAGCCCCATCTCAGTGCTGGAAGTGGGAGACAGACTTTCTTCCTTCCCACTCTGGGTAGAACTAGGATAATACCAGAATAGTGAACCAAACAAGCAGAAAGCCACCAATTGAGAGACTGAAAAATGCGAACTTAATGAGTATTATTACGCTGATGCTACTGTGGTTTACTGGAAAGAACTCTTCACTGAGAGAGTAAAGTTCTAGGTCCTAGCCCCTGACTCCATCATGCACTAGCTATGTGACTGCAGGCATATCATTTAACCTCTCAGGGCCTAAATCTCCTTATCTGTGAAACGGCATCACAATCCATCCCTCAACAGGTGGCTAAAGGTACATAAGAACACAGGTGCCCATAGCATCATTATTCCAGAAGACTGAGAGGCTGATGAGTTACAAGAAAACACGCAACAACTGCACAAGTGTGTAGCATTTAAGTCTCCAAAGTGTTTCCACATACATTTTTTCATTTGATTCTTCAAGCAACCCTTTGAGAAAGGCATTATTGTTTTCATGCCTACTTTACAGATAGTAAAACTGAGCCTGGGAAAGTGAAGAAATGTATCAAAAGTCCACAGCTCTACTGTACGAATCCATTATGTGAGGTTCTAGAACAGCAAACATTCATCACACTGAGTGACAGAAATCAGAACAGTGGGTGCCTGTAGAGAGGAAGAGGAGGTAGCATAGGCTTTCACTGGGGTGGGGGGGGCACAAAGGAACCTTCTAGAAAGATGGAAATGTTCTATATCTTGATAGGGGTGTGGAATAGACAGACAAGTGCAATTGTCAAAACCCCAAATTTGTGCATTTCCCTGTATGAAATTACATCTCAATGAAAAGAGAAGTAAAACTCAAATTTAAACTCAGTCTTCTGGTACTTCTCTAACCCAGTGCCACTAAAGGTGGAGAACAAACTGGAGCTGAGAACAGCAGTGCTGAAACAGGGAGCCTAGAGGTTAAAGGCAAGGGATAGAAGACATCCAAACAGAACTGAAGAAATAAAGCTGAAGAACCACCTTTCTAATTCGCTATCAGATACACAAACACATTAACTGCCAATAGGCTTGGGCCCTGAAGACCTTACCAGGCAGCGAACTTAGTGGGTACATCCGGGTTGGAGCCCACCATTGACCTCAGTCAGTAAAGACGCTAATAACAACTTCAATTTTTGAGCACTTCCTTTACGCCAGCATGTGCCACATGCTTTTCATTGAACCATATTATTTAATCCTTATGTTATTTCCCCATACTGTAGATGGAGGAACTGAGGCAAAGGGAAGCTATGTAACTTAAAGCAGGTCACAGAGCCAGGAAGTGGCAGAGCAGGGGTGCCGATGAATTCTAAGTGACCACAGAGCTTAAGCTCCTAAGCACTAGGGCAAAACCGCCTCTAGTCATAAAAGAGAAACTTCAGGTCAACAGACCTGAAGACTCCACAATGTTGGAGAGAACTCCACAACCACTCATTCAAGGCAAAAAGTATCACTGTGCTGGCTGTGTTCTTGTGCCAGGAAGCTGAGATCCATGGGCTAGAGTTTCACAAAGATCAACACAGTCCATTGTTATCGTTAAATTTAATGTTTCCCAATTTGCAATAGGCATTAAAACCATAAAATGCCGATGACCTCTGTTGGAGTCATGTCCTTGTTTGTCTGGTCCTTTTCCTAGTTTAAGCACTTAAAGGCCCGTGTCCTGAAAAACACCTCAATCTCAGGATGGGTAGTTACCCCTTACTTTTGCTCTGGAAATGTCACGTCTAAGAATTTATTCTAAACTAGTGCCATTTATCAAAGTGAAAAGTGAAAGTGTTAGTTGCTCAGTTGTATCCAACTGTTTGTGATCCAATGGACTGTAGCCCGCCAGGCTCCTCTGTCCATGGGATTTTCCAGGCAAGAATACTGGAGTGGGTAGCCATTCCCTTCTCCGGTGGATCTTCCTGATCCAGGTATCGAACCCAAGTCTCCTGAATCGTAAGGGGATTCTTTACTGTCAAAACCACCAGGGAAGCCCAGTACCATTTATAATGTCCAATAACAGTGGAGCAGCTGAACAAACCATGTCAGATCCTCAGGATAAAATGTTCCACAGTCATCAAAACATACAGGTAGAAAGGCTATACATGAACCTAGAAAAATGCTTGCCCAAATGTCAAGAAAAAACAAGGTTATCAAAGCTATAGATAAAACACAGACCAATGGAACAAGATAGAAAGTCCAGAGATAAGCCCACACACCTATGGGCACCGTGTCTTTGACAAAGAAGGCAAAAATATACAATGGGGAAAAGACCAGTCTCTTCAATAATTGGTGGTGGGAGAACTGGACAACTACATGTAAAAGGATAAACTCAAAATGGACTAAAGACCTAAATGTAAGACCAGAAACTATAAAACTCCTAGGGAAAAACATAAGCAGAACACTGTATGATATAAATCATAGCAAGATCCTCTATAACCCACCTCTTAGAATAATGGAAATACAAACAAAAATAAACAAGTGGGACCTAATTAAACTTAAAAGCTTTTGCACAGCAAAGGAAACTATAAACAAGGTGAAACGACAACCCTCAGGAGGAAATAATAGCAAATGAAACTGACAAAGGATTAATTTCCAAAATATACAAGCAGCTCATACAACTCAATAGCAGAAAAACAATCAACCCAATCAAAAAGTGGGTAAAAGACCTACCCAGACATTTCTCCAAAGACATCCAGATGGCTAATAAACACATCAAAATATGCTCAACATCATTATTAGAAAAATGCAAGTCAAAACTACAATGAGATATCACCTCGCATCAGTAAGAATGCTGCTAAGTCACTTCAGTCGTGTCCAACTCTGTGTGACCCCACAGACAGCAGCCCACTAGGCTCCTCTGTCCCTGGGATTCTCCAGGCAAGAACACTGGAGTGGGTTGCCATTTCCTTCTCCAATGCGTGAAAGTAAAAAGTGAAAGTGAAGTCGCTCAGTCATGCCCAACTCTTAGTGACCCCATGGACTGCAGCCTACCAGGCTCCTCCGTCCATGGGATTTTCCAGGCAAGAGTACTGGAGTGGGTTGCCATTGCCTTCTCCCCAGAAAGAATGGCTATCATCAAAAAAATCTACAAACAACAAGCGCTGGAAAGGGTGTGGAGAAAACGGAACCCTCTTGTACTGTTGGTTGGAATGTAAATTGATATAGCCACTATGGAAGACAGTATGGAGACTCCTTAAAAAACTAGGAATAAAACTATCATGGGCTTCCCTGGTAGCTCAGCTGGTAAAGAATCCACCTGCAATGCAAGAGACCCTGGTTCTATTCCTGGGTGGGGAAGATCCCCTGGAGAAGGGATAGTCTACCCACTCTAGTATTCTTGGGCTTCCTTGGTGGCTCAGCTGGTAAAGAATCTGTCTGCAATGCAGGAGATCTGGGTTTGATCCCTGGTTGAGAAGATCAGCTGGAGAAGGGAACAACTACCCACTCCAGTATGTCCAGGAAGACAGTATGGAGATATCACACAACCCAGTAATATCATTATTAGGCATATACCCTGAGGAAACCATAACTGAAAAAGACACATGTACACCAGTGTTTACTGTAGCACTATTTACAGTAGCTAGGACATGGAAGCAACCAAGATGTCCATAGACAAACAAATGGATAAAGAAGCTGTGGTATATACACACAATGGAATATTACTCAGCCATAAAAAGGAACACATTTGCGTCAATTCTAATTAGGTAGATGAACCTACAGCATATTATATAGAGTGAAGAAAGTCAGAAAAACAAATATAAATACATATTAAAACATATATATGGAACCTAGAAAAATGTATTGATGAACCTATTTGCAGGGCAGCGATGGAGAAGCAGACATAGAGAACAGACATGGGTGGGGGGTTGGAGAAGGAAAGGGTGGGATGAATGGAAAGAGTAGCATGAAACATATACACTACCATATGTAAAACAGATAACCAATGAAAATGTGCTGTATGACTGACTCAGGGAACCCAAACCCCCTATAACAACGTAGAGGGGTGGGAAAGGGTGGGAGGTGGGAGGGAGGTTCAAGAGGAGGGGACATATGCATACCTATAGCTAATTCATGTTGATATACGGCAGAAACCGACACAGTATTCCTGAAACTCCAATACTTTGGCCACCTGATGCAAAGAACTGACTCATCTGAAAAGACCCTGATGCTGGGCAAGATTGAAGGCGAGAGGAGAAGGGGACGACAGAAGATGAGATGGTTGGATGGCATCACCAACTCAATGGACGTGGGTTCAGTAAGCTCTGGGAGTCCGTGATGGACAGGGAGGCCTGGCATGCTGCAGTCCATAGGGTCACAAAGAGTTGGACACAACTGAACGACTGAACTGAACTGAAAAATAAACAATTTTTTTCAAAAGCATAGATATAATTTTACGGATGTTAAGTCATGTCAAACATACTATAAGGACTGGGATGAGGCACAGAAAAATATAAACTGTTGATTAAAGTGGTAAGAGGAGACAATTTTGCTCTTATATCTAATACTTTGTAATGATTAACTAGACGATTTAATTTTTTGTGAATGTTGGTATGAGACTTACAGCTAGCAAACAAGCAAGGAAGAAAACAAACAGCTATAAAAGCACTCCCAAACCACAGCAAACTCAGGGCTTGGATTTTAACTATAATCCAATTCTCCCCAGACCATTCACCCTTGATTCTGCCACCCATACCCACCTCTGCCAGTTTGTTGAAGCCTTGTGAGTGGCCCTCCTGCCGCTCCACTTGGCACTTCTTGGCATAACGACGGTTCCCATCCATTATAAACGCAATGTGTTTGGGCATGGGGCCTGCCTGTCAAGTAAGAAGACAAACGGACACATCACATAATACTCAGAGATAAAAGGAGACAATATGCCAAGATGATAGGCTTGAGTTATATGATAAAAGTCCTGAGGAAGGGAATTGGGTATTCTGTATTTTTTTGCTCAATATATAAGCATTAAGCACTTTTATTTATTTTTATTTATGTGTTTATTGAGCCCTTACTACATATCAAGGGCTATACTAGATTTTTTATACTTCACCTTAGCTTTTTTTCCATCATACAAACATATGAAGTAAATAGTATTATCTGCACTTTACACATGAGAAAACTGAGGCTCAGAGAGGTCAAGCGACCTGCACAAGTTACACAGCTAAGAAGAGACAAAGTGGGGATTCACACTGAGGTCTGTGTGCTTCCAGAGTGCATGCCTTAACCATATGCCCTTAACCACCAGCTTGGTTTCATTAGCTTTCAACTGGAAGACACAAGAAAGATAATGATGGATGTGGTCAAATGTAGAGGGCATCCTCCTCATAAAACAGGCATCCACTTCCATCTGAGTCCTGTCACACAGGAATAGAGGCCTAAAATTGTTGGATCTTCTTATTTCACAAGAAAAGACACTCAAGATTTTTATAAAAATTTCAATGTCAGGAGCCACTTCAAAACAAACAAGGAAGGCATTTGGGAGGCAAACAAAACTTCTTATCTGGCTTAGAGCAGCCTTACATTGTACACCATAGCAAAAATTCACTCCTTGGACTATTTTCCCTCATTGGAGGGTTTCTTCATAGACCGCTTCCCCTGCAACACTCTGACATTTTCTATTTTCACCCCTACATAGAGCTGCTGCTGCTGCTAAGTTGCTTCAGTCATGTCTGACTGTGTGACCCCATAGATGGTAGCCCACCAGGCTCCCCCGTCCCTGGGATTCTCCAGGCAAGAACACTGGAGTGGGTTGCCATTTCCTTCTCCAATGCATAAAAGTGAAAAGTGAAAGTTAAGTCACTCAGTCGTGTCCAACTCTTAGTGACCCCATGGACTGCAGCCCACCAGGCTCCTCCGTCCATGGGATTTTCCAGGCAAGAGTACTGGAGTGGGGTGTCATCGCCTTCTCTGCCCTACATAGAGGCCCCTCCCCCAAAACATATTCCAAAAAAGTCATGAAGTTTGTTCTTCCGAACACAAGACTGCAGTGATTCCCTAAGGAGATGCTTTCCATTTCCTGCACTGCTTGAGATCACTTGGCATTTTTTGTGTGTGGGGAGGTGGTATTCAAGGCTTACTCATAAATTCACTGCTACCCACTGCTTGGCAGCCTGGGGCTGAAACCAAGCTGACTGGCTCCAATCTCAAACCTTTCATATGCAGAGGATATAACTTTGCTGTGATTCCTAGAGAAAAAGTTGAGGGAAGAGACAGGGGAACCAAGGAGAGTGTAGGAAACAGTGACTATAGTCTTCAAATGGCTGAAAGGCACCCCCAACAATAGTAATTAAAAACTGCTAGACAATGTGCTGAGGGCTTTCTATGTAGTTTCATCTAATCCTCAAAACCACCATATAAAGTCACATGGTTAGTACATGACACAATAGGACATTCATTCACAGTTGTCTGCCTCCAGATCCCAAACTCTTAACCATTATGCTCTACCTCACATCAAAGAAAGATTAGTTATTTTATCTAAACCCAGAGGACAGTACTAGGAATAACCGATCAAAGTTCTACGGAAACAAATTTCAGGAAAACCTAACAGCCGTGCTGCCCAGTGACACCAGGAGGTCCTAGGTTTCCTGAAAACGCAGGAGTTAGGACAATAATTTGCCAGAAACGTAGACTTGCAACTCTAAGATTCTTTAACACTGCTAAATTCTCTTACAAATCCATAAACGTCAGGGGTTACTCAATTTTAATAACAGGTTTTGATATAAATTTACCCAACAAACCAAAAGGCCAGCTGGTGCTGTGGGCCACGGCTCACCTTTATGATATTGGCACAGAACCGCTCCCAAAATGACAGCTCTCCTTCTTTGACCCATGACATAGTTCTTGCCCCGGAGAAGCAGCACAGGACGATCAGACACCAACCAGGTAACTCTGTATAAACAAGAAAGAGAACCATAAGTCACCACGCCGGCAAACAACTACGTTTGACTTGCAGGGATTCACCAAAAATGGTAGAGAGCAGCCAGCATTAGAACCCAAAGGCACTGGCCTAAGCCTCTAGTCTTTCCCCACCCAGACTTAAGACAACAGGACTTTGAGGGCAGAGGCCTTTTCTTGGCTCCACGGGCTTGCTTGGTGGAGCTTGCTGCTATATTCCCTTCTCCCTCAGTGTCTGCACCGCCTTTTTCTGAACATCTATTGAAAACGTCTGTTTCCTGTCACATCGTAGCGCCTACATCCTGATCCTTCCCCCTTCTTCCTTTTCCATCCTCCCCCAGGCAGCTTCTGACTTTCGGTGCACCAGGTCGACAACCCTTTCAGCTACTGCACCCGTTACCTCCTATCCTAGAGATTTCCCAATTATTTACTCTCTGTCACTTCCACTGTTCCTTTTGCCTGTCCCACAGCTACCTCTTGCCCAGTCAATCTCTCTCCTTCAGTCCACCCCACCCTGAATCCAGCACCTTGACAAGCACTACCAGGGCCTTCCAACTGCTCCAGTGGACCGACACTTCCTCACGACGTGGCGCTGGAAGAACACGTCATCGTTGGGCGCTGGGACACGCCTCTCCCGTCACCTAAGGGGCGGAGCCCTAGCCTGCGCTTGCGCGGTCGGAGGAGGAGGAGCGACGAGGCCAGCATTCCCGGCCGTTCGAACGCCTGGGGGCTGGGTGGGGTGAGGCGAATTCGAGAGCTTTCGGGAAGCGGTGAGGCGGGCGACTCGGCTTCGGGCCAAGTGTCAGGGACCTCGCTGGGGAAGGAGGGGTCCAGACCACCTGGGAGAGCCGCTAAGTCTGTAGACCATCAGGTTACAGGACAGGAATTAGGAGTCAGGGGAGCCTCATCTCAGAAATGCCGGGACTTCTCAGCCGCTAGCAGCAGAATAGGACTGCTGAGATAAAGGGGTAAGGCAGTGTTCTGCTAACTGTAAGGCTGCAGAATTGGCTTTAGAGCTGATACAAGTCTTAAAAAGCCTGTGTTTACACCGTTTTGTCTTAGTGGATTTAATCGTTTGCGAAGTTCCTGGCTCTCGTTAGTCTTACAAGACACTTAACCTCAATCCATTTTGTGCTGACTTAAGGCACACACATTTTAGGGTTTGCATTTGCAGGACCTACCCAAGGAACTAAAAAAAAGGATTAAGGTCAGAAAGAACTCTGCTTAAGAATGGCTTCTAAACTATAAGGCCATCAACTAACCCTGACAGAAAAATCGGGGGTATTCTTTCTGTACCAAACCTTTAACGAAAAGGGCTTCAGGAATTCAAGTTACTAACTCACAAAAGGAATTGGGAGTTTGGTTTTCTCAAAATTAAAGGGCGGAAAACAAAAACTACCATTTTCAAAGAACCTTCCTGTTCCAGTGTCATCAAAGAAACAAGAGATACTGCAGTCATAACTCCCAATTCATTATTTTGTCTTCCACTCTTTATGATAAAAGGGTTATTTTTGAGTGAAATGATCAGAGCCCTCTAGAGATGAGTAACCCATCCATGAATTTTTCATCCTTCCTGCTTGGCATCTAGGTTGCCTATCTGATTACTTCAATTTTGCAGGAAAACCATTTACTGAAATCCAGTAGTTTGCTGCTTTTAACATCTTCCATGACCGGCTTTGACTTTTGGTAGAAGTCCCTGGAGTGTTTAGTTGCTCCGTTATGTCTGACTCTGCAGCCCCATGGACTGTAGCTCGCCAGGATCCTCTGTCCAATAGATTTCCCAGGCAATACTGGAGTGAGTTGCCATTTCCTTCTCTAGGGGATCTTCTTGACCCAGGGATCAAACCATCATCTCCTGCATTGCATAATTGTTTACCAGTGAGCCACCAGGGAAACTTCTTACCCTTGTTTTTGTTAATGGTTTTTTGCACTTTGTGTGATAGTTGGTATGCTTCCAATCAAATAAACTCTTTTTATGGGGGAAGCTAGATGTTAAGAAATAGAAGGCTAGCGAACTTGTTAACATGTGTTTGTAACTAGTCAGTGTTATCTCCTCTGGCCTCACTTTCCCCAGTTTCCAGTATTTCCCTCCCTGGGTTGCTACAGGGGGTTAATTAATTAAGATTTGTAAAGGGCTTTGAGGAGCAAGGGACAAAGTATTATTAGGGTCTCATGCCCCAAGCCATGGCCCCATCCTTTCATCCCAGCCAGTGGCACAGGCAACCCCATTCTTATGCATGCCAAGCCCTTAATCCCCTTTGAATGTGGCAGCTTCCAAGGAAAGGACAAGAGGCCCTAACTAGAAACACAAATCCACTGTAATGAGGTGCTAAAAAGACTGAACTTTCAAGATTCACTCCTAAGAAAATGGCTGAACCAAAAACTTAATGGTTCTTCTCATGACTTCTGAGTCCCAATCCAAGAAGGTGGAAATAACAGTCGGAGGAAGGCGCCTTAAGTATCAACCAAGATGACAGTTTCAGTACCAATAAGTTTTTATTCATTGTATATTCCCAAGGAAAACAAAGGAAAGGGAAAAGGGTCAGCGTGTGTGTTACAAAATGATAGCAAATGGGAAAGGAAGTACCTGGCACAGCAAAATCAGCCATCAAATAAACACTGCCCAGATGGGGTCGCCAAAGCCCAAGGGGCTATGTCTCCTGCAGTTCAGGAATGAGAAGGGATGAGGAAAAGAACAGATGGGTACATGCTTTTCTACCCTCCCTCCCTCCCTCCCCATTAAATTCAAGATTTCATACAAAGCTTTGGTTTCTAGCAGTAAACATGGAGTTACATTCGTCCGTCTGCTATTAAACAATCTTGTGGCTACTTTGACATAAGTTTCTTGCACCTGCATGAAAGTTCCTGAGTGACTTGGATATACATTCATCTTTCCTTTCGTGGTCTCCCAGCCCCACCTTCTACATGGAAGGCCCCCTTGATTGCTCCTCTCTACCCTTGGAGTTGGTCTTAATCCAACCAAATACATCAGTCCGTTTAGCATGAATCACATCAAGGAATGGACAGGACTCGAAATTGGGAACAAGGGATGGAGCAATCTTAGCCTTTTCAGGATTTCTGCACAAATCACTTAATGACAGATCACAAATTAAATGTATAGGTATATGGTCTATTTCGGGGGGGCACAAAGGTGGAAAGAAGAGGGAATAGGAATCTAGTTTTCAGGACAGATCTTCTTTGAAATAGGAAATAGAGGAAGGGGAACACAAAAGAAAGTGTAGTTCAAGACCCCCCCAACTTCAAGAGGGGCCCCCAAGCTTACGTTTCAGATTTCTTTGCCTGGTGCAGAACATTTTGTCAAAGATGCTTTGGCTATTTTTCTCAATATAAAAAGAAGTTTGTAAACAATAAAACCCCAAAAGAACATGGAGAAGACCAACACATTATATTTACACAAACTAGGCCACCTAGCAATCACCAAATCAGCTACTTGTGAAGTCCTACAAAGCCCAGACAAATATAATAACTAGAGGGGGGCAGCAGCTGGGGGAGACAAGGATCAGACACACATCACCCAATGCGTTCTATTGCATTTGCCCCGTGACAACACAGTGAGGTAGGTCTGCAGTGATCTCACAGCTTGTAAACGAACCCGCCACCCCCACCGCCCTTTCTCCTTTAGCTGCCATGATACTAATCACTGCTGCAGCAGAGTAGGACCCTGGCTCTGGGAACCACAAAGAAGCCATTGCTGATGGTCTCTCCAGAAGCTAAGAAGGAAAAGCCCAGAATCGTTAAAGATCTTGTCCTTGCTTCACATATCCATCCCTGGGCAGCTCAAGATAGGTACAGATTGTTCTTAAAAACCTCTCCTTAACAACTTCCATTTCTTATAAAAACACACACACCCTGTTGTGCAGGGTCGGCCTAGCCCAGTCAGGTGGAGGATGGATCTGGTATATAAAGCGAGTCCTGTGCCCTAGGATTATAGATCTGGAACAGGAATCCTTTGCCACACATACAGACGACCTTTGCCTAATCTTGGCTTCCCCTCTCACACTTCTTACCTGGCCCAGCCTCTCCTAACCACTCTGCACCACGTTTTCCTGTTCAGACCAATTTCCAATCTTTCAGTAGGAAGGAGACCAAGTCATGGGGCAACCCAGTTAAAACCTAGTCTCTCATGAAACGCTGAAGATGGAGGGATTTCAGGAGGACACCATGGCAGAACAGCCAGCTGTAATTGGCAAAAATGAGGTAGTTCAATAGGCTATACACTCCAAATAGTTGTTCTCTCTGATGATACAGCAACAAAAAGCATTCCTGCTGTGCAGACCCGGAGCTGCTGCTGACTTATCCCTGAGATTGCTCACGTACCTGAGAACACAGTGCAGGAATGAGGGCCTTAGATTAAAATACACAAAAATACAAAACCAGAATATTTATATTACGAAAAAAAAAAAAGCTAAAATGCACAAGATACGTCATTCGCACACTAGTGCAGTTGGCATCCTGGAGAAAGTGGGACCCAAGGTACAGTCACCCAAGGCAGCAAATAAATAAAATTGAGTTGGCCCAGAATGGGGTGAGAGTGAGCTTAGAAGCAGCAAGTCTCAGCTGTTCCCTCAATCACCCCTTTACCTGTCATCATAACCCATTACTTGGGACAGTTCTTAGCATTCTGTCCCAAGAGGGGGTTATGAGGAGAGAAGACGAGGAAAACCCTGCCACCCCCCTGAGATGTTTCCTCCCATGGAATGTAGTGGCTTGTTGGTTGGGTCCATCAATCTGTTCTCTTCTTAATCTTTACACTCTGATACGGAAAATATTATTCCACAATCTTCTTTAAGAGTAAAACAACTTCCCTACCCAGGCCACTTTCAAAAGCTGGAGATTCTGGGGGTGGAGACTCAGATAAAGCATGCAGGGAGGGTTAACCCTCAAAGCCCTCATATGCATTTGGAAAGAGCTAATTGGAGTTTCTTTGCCTCACCCCTTCTTCCCACCAAGAGGGAAGAGGGGGTGATGCTGTGGACTCCAGCCTCAGATATATGGCAGTGCCAGCTGCCCCCTACCCACCCTGTCCCCACTTTCTCCACTCTGCCGATTGATGCCTGCTCCTCAAAGCTTTCTGATCACAAAAGGATAGCCCCCACCCACTGTGGCTTCAATTCTGGGCCTCTGGGAGCATGGCAGAGCTATGGATCTCTTCTTCCTCCTCCCGAAAGTAGGCTGGCTTTCCCTGGGAGCTGGGAGCTTGCTGGGCCTTCAGTGGGCACGAAGCTACCATATGGTTGATGCTTTGGCAGAAATGGCACTTCTTGGGCTGCGGTGGCAGTTTGCACTCCTTGGCATGATGGTCTAGACCTCCACAGTTGTAGCACCTAGCATCAAGCAAGATAGTAAAGTTGAGAGGAAGGCGTGAGACGAGATCACAGTGTTTCCTGAGTGAGGACCCCTGGGCTCTGGTTTTAGTTGTAACTTTGGATCCACTTCCCTTCCTGGAGACCAGTTTCCCCACTTACAAAAGGGGTATATGACTAGATACCTGAGTCTTTTCCAGGCCTGTAATATCTAGATGGCAGCTCGAGATTCATGACAAATTGAAAATACCAAGAATGGAAATCCTGGACCTCAACTGAGAACTACCATATCCTTAAAATCAGTACCTCTCATTCATTAAAATAGAGAAGAAATTAAAGGGCCAGAATCTGTTTGCACACAGAACTAACATGAAAGAAACCAGTCATTTGGAGATGAGGTGAAGAAGCAACAGCTACAGCTGTACTGTCTTGGCCTCACCATGTACACTTTCACATCCATGGTCTCCTTTAGTTCTAAAGTAGCATGTGAGGTTAGGATCACAGTCCCCATTTAGCAATCAAAGCTAGAGCTCCCAGAACCTAATTACTTATCAAGTAGAAAAGTAGGTCATGAAGTACCCTCCACACATACATACCACCCTCTCTTCGCCTCCCACATCCAGATGTTGCCAGGGACCACAGGCTTCACTTTATCTTTGGCATCTGGTCCAACCAAGAAAGGGAGAGCAAGAATGGAAGAGTGCTCATCATCCCTACCAACCCACAGAAGCTGCCTTCCAGTCCATACCTGTCTCCCTTTGATCTGCGTTTCTGCATATTCTTCCCTTTGGGCCGCCTTTCACTCCCAATACAGAACACCCCCCCAGGGCCGGTGACTCGGATAGATTCCAGGCCCTTGGCGGACTTCTTAAAGGTGAACTCCACGGCCTCCCCCTCCTTCAGGCTCCGGAAGCCCTCCATGTGCAGCTTACTCTGGGGGAGAGAAGCATGGTAGATTTTAGTGTTAGTCTTCATTATTACACCCCAAACACCAAAATCTGCATACACATGTTCCTCTAAGGTTGGAAGAGTAAGGGTGTAACATTTCCATTTTATTGGTAAAGCCACTGTGATTGGAAGAGTCACCACATTTAGAACAAGAAATCTACATCACATAAGGAACAATCACTATGTAAACAGATGCCGTAGCACTTTCTGCAGCTATTCTCATGGGAGGTTCCCAGTAAGATAAACAGCGGGAAAAACCGTTAAACATAGCATTTATAGGAAATCAACCAGTGTAAAATTGTAAAATATAAAGGAACAGGCCTATACACTTAAAACACGTCAGTCATGAAAAACAAACCCCTACGAAGGAAAGACACTGAGTGCCACACATGATTCTGATTGGCTCTTAGAACAGCAGAAAATATTAGAAGAACTGACAAAATTTGCAGGTGGAATGTAGGCAAATGTGTTAAGTTCCCTAATTTTGATCATTGTACTGAAGTTACCTAAGAGAAGAGCCATATTTTAGAAAAAAAAAAAAAAAAATGCTGAAATATTGTAAAGATAAAGATGCTTGAAAATAAAGCAAATAGTACAAAATGTTAACAATTGATATATCTGGGTAAACGTTATATGGGAGTTTTTCATACTATTCTCGCAACCTTTCCTTAATTTTGAAATTACATCAAAACAATGTCACTGAAAGTCGAAGGGAAAAGACAGTATGACCCAAGCAGACAGATCAGTGAATTAGAAGAGAAAATCTACTGGAAGATCCAAGAATAAGTGCAGAAATCAGCAGGTGAGGAAAAGAATTCCATAAATAGTACTATTGAGAAACCAGTTATCCACTAGAAAATGAAGCCAGAAATTTATACTTTGCATCATATGTATGCAAAATATTTTGGAAAAATACCTAAATTGATAAACCTATAAAAAGTTACTATGAATCAATATGAAAGACTCACAGAACAGAATAATTTACAGGAGGGCCTAGCATGATACATATATTCAATATCTCACTGGTTCAAAAAAAAAAAACAAAAACAGGAAACAAAAATACCATTAAAGCCATTCAAAAGAATGTAATGTAAAGTCCTTGCTTTGTTCACTGCTGCATTTTGTCACCTAAATAATGCCTAGCACATTTTGGATGAATTAATGAACAAGGAGGTAGGCATTAATTATATAACTTGGGAAGAGAATCAAATTTTTAAAGGAAAAGACTTCAAATACCATGTGGAATGATCTCACTGAAACACTGCTTGTTTGAACCAAAATTTTAAAAGAAAAAAAGGAGTTATTCAAACAGTTGAGTGGCAACACCAGGGTCAGAAGAACCCAGAGTTCTGGAATGGATAGCCTATTTCACTTTGCCATTTTCTGCATCAATAACACATTAGTGAATGACAGCCTCTCCCAGACCCCGTACAAAACAGACTTCATTATAGATATCTTCCAAAATATCCAAAGAACATGTCAAATATGTCAACAAGGTGTAGTCCTTGTTGAAAATGTGGTTCAGAAGCAAAAGGGATCACCATGTACCTAGTCCTGGCTTGAGGCCTCTTATGGTGTTGCTGGCGGGGGTGGGGCAAGGTGGCTATTTCAAACTGGGACTTAGATGAAACATGCTCTTTTGCCAGATGAGATCCCAATTCCTCAGTCACATATTTCTTTTAATTTAGATGGTATTGCTTAAGACAAAACTTCCACTGAGGTAATTAAGAGCCTAGGCTCAGGTGTCGGATACATCCTGGTTCATGAAATACTGATTCCACCAATTTCTGGCATTGTGTTTGATCTTGGTGAGTTACACTCCTCTGGGTCTCAGATCTTTCAGACAATGGGATAACAGTAGCTATTTACCTAAAGTTTTAATGAAGATTAGGCAGGCAGGACATATGCTCAATAAATATCAATGAATGAAATATTCCAAAGGTTTGGGATCCTCTCCCTTCTTATTCACATAGAACAGCCAGGGTTGTGATGACTCACTCCCTTCCCTCAATCTGAATGTGGAGCGTTAAAGCAGAACATTAAAACATTTCAGAAAGGTGAAAATTCTTTCCTCCTCCCAGTTGCATAACCACCACCCTGAATTTGATGTTAAATCTGACGTGTCTCTCTCTTATTGAGCTAGGACAAGCCAGTGAGTCAGGAGACGCTGGAGGATCCAGACCAAGAGCATTCTTGACGCAGGTAAACTCAGCTTCTCCCGTTTGCCTAGTGGGCTCTTAGGGTGGAACACTCCCACTTCTGTCTGTGATCAGCAGATAGCTAAGTGATTAAGAGCAAAGGTTTAGAGTCCTACAGCCTATCCCCGCTTTCTGTGTTAGCCTACAAAATGGAGTAAATACTAATTTTATGGTGGTGCTGTGAGGTTTTATGCATGAAAAGTAGTTAACACATTGCCTGCCACATATAAATCCCAAGTGGCAATTATCACCAACCTTTTCAAACAGGATGAGGGCAGGGTAACGGTGAGAAAGAACTGTCAAAAGACCCAGCATTTTAATCCTAGTTTTTATCGCTAACTAGCAGTGGAAACAGAAAAATATCCCTTCTCTGAGCTCCAGTTTACTGAGCACCGCAATCTTCTGCATCTACCTTTCAAGGCTTACTGTGAGAATCAGAGGATAACATAAATGGGGACATGTGAAATCAACTAGTCCTTTTAGTTCACCTACTCTATCACTGGAGGATTTGAGGTCAGCTAAAGACCATCTTTTCCTTTGAAAAGATAAAGGGAAAAAAAAAATCCCTGTGGGCACCTCACCATAATCAGCCAAGATTTAGACTGGTGGTCTCCAGGGGTGGCTCCTTGGCCCCCCCCACCCCACCCCTTTCTAAAACACATAGTTTGAATTCCTCTCTTATCAGATAGGTAATCAGCGTGCAGCCCCACTGAGCCTGCCTCACAGGGTCTGCATCAGAAAGGAGCCTGAAATTCTTGCTACCACCCCCCACCCCACCAACCACACACAAAGCAGGGCCTGGGCCCCGCCCCGCTCTCCATCCCCTCCAAAAAAGAAAAGACCTGGGGGGGGAGGGGCAAGGCCTGAGCTCCCCCAATAGAGCCCTGCTTCGGGAAACAAAGAGTTGACACTGGTTGGTTCTGGTGGTCAGATTCCTGGAGTTCCAGAGGATGCAGATTCCCCCTTGACCCCCCCATCACACATTTACCACATTCACCAGTTCCTTCCTTCCTCTCCATGTAGGGGGTTATGGTCACGGTGAGAGCAATGGACACCGACACCTTTCTTTCCTAGTCAAGCTTGCTGACCAGCCAAAGCCACCACCAGCAGCCATCTTTCCTTCTGACCTACCCTCCCACCCTTCCAGGGCCTCCAGTCAAACCTTTTTTTTTTACTGAGGGGCCCAATTAGGGTCCTTTATTCAGATAAATTATATTATAGGTGGGAGGGCTGCCGCCGTCCCATCTTCCTTTTCCCCTTGTCTGTGCAAGGTAGGAGTGTGGGTAGCCTGCAGTGGAGGAGAGGGGAAGATGGTATTTAATCAGACAGAAAACAGTTATAGGAGGCATTTTTTTTTTTTGGATGGCAGGGAAGGATGGGCCAGCTACAGTACCAAGGCCTTCTGCACCCCCAGTACCTCACCGCTGCCTTTGTAAGTCATAGAAGGGACCTTATGGGTCACTCAGGGAATGTGGAGTAAAAAACTCACAGCAAGCCGAGTTTCCCTCAGCTTGCTCTGTGAAATTTGGATAAATAAGCTCTGGTTCTATAATTATCTGTAATTGATCAAAGCTTGGGTTTATGGTTTTTCTGCAATATCCAGCACCATTCTGGCTCAAGACTACCTAGAGTATGGCTATAACCCTCAATTCTAGGTGCTTAGCAGTGCACAACATTTGCAGAAAAAAATCTAAGTTCTCTACTGTCCAAAATGACTAATATGTACTGATGCTTACTATAGGCTAAGTAGTTTTAAGCATGTCACATGCTATAACACATGTGACCTTCACACCAAGCTTTTTATCATGCCCCCTGCTGAATTCATGGAGGCAGAGGGGTTAAGCACCCTGCCCAAACTTATAGTGTGAAAGCCCTGAGCTGACTTTGTATCTAGTGCTCTGCAATATAATGCAAGGCGCATAGACATTTTAAAACCTTCTAAGAGCCATGCTGAAAAAGTAGAAAGCAATTTAATCTTAATGAGTTAGTCCTGAGGTGTCCTCACAGTTCAACCCAAGCCTCATTCCTAAAGGGAACGTTTGGTAGGAGGTAGGAAACCAATGGGTTCTATCAGAAGCAGTTTATTTTGTCAGGGAGAATGGGGAAAGAGATCTACCCAGAACCAAAGGCTGCCAGCATACACCCCTCACATCCCTTTGGCTCTGACGCAGCCAGGACCACCTGTTCCTGCCTGGAATTCTCCACCAGATGGTGCTGCTCATCAGCCTGTCTGCACCCAGGTAGCCGGAGGGAGACTGGAGGAGAAGAGAGGAAGGAGCCGCAGTGTTCTCAACTCTGCACCTAAGAATTCACCTAGAGTGATCTTCCCAGCTCCTTGGGACGGGCATCTTCTCTGTGATCCTGAGGAAGATGGAGTTACAGGGGGACTGAGCTCTGATGAGGATCCAACCCAGGGTAGGTCCTGATAAAGATGGGGCTGTTCCCTCCCCACCACCCCCACTCACCCACTCAAGAAGTGAAGAAAAGATCCTGGAGTTTTTAACCAGAAGCCCAGTTGCTCTTCTGCTCTGTTGACAAAAGCCATTTACTCTCTTTACTGGTCTGAACTAAAGAACTCCAAGCTGAGTCTGTACTAATTGCATACTATCCTGGAAAGTTTTCTTCTCCTCCTTCACCTCCTTTGACCTTCCAGATATAACACTGATAGCAGTTGCTATGCTTGCCTGCAGGAAGAAGGGAGGGGTGATGTGCCTCAGGCTGTTTCTCAAACAAAAAAACCCCACCAAGGAATTGCCACAGGCTGGAGAGTATGATAGTTTTGATAGATGGATTAGGAATGTTCCAGCAACAACCTTGCCCTGGAGAAAAATCAATGAAAATCATTTACATGGCAAGTAGTGCCACTAACCACAAGCTTTGCTCTGGATGGTGGCACAGCCTTTACTTGGAACACTTCTAGAAAGTATGTCTCTTCACTAACAGAAGGACTCAAGATCTCATAATGCTCAAATTAACTCACATGCTTTTCTACCAACTTCCTGAAAAAAACCCACTCATTTAAAAAATCCTTTCTAGAGGAGTGAACGACCATGGCTGTAGCCTGCCAGGCTCCTCTGTTCATGGGGATCCTCCAGGCAAGAATACTGGAGTGGGTTGCCATTTCCTTCTCCAGGAGATCTTCCTGACCCGGGAAGATCAAACTTGTGTCTCCCGCATTGCAGGCAGACTCTTTATCCTCTAAGCCACCAGGGAAGATGCTCTGGAGGAGTGGAAGGAAAACAAAACACTTTCCTTTCCTGATGGTCCAGTGCTTAAGACTCCTCACTTCTACTGTAAGGAATTCGGATTGGATCCCTGGTCAGGGAACTAAGATCTCCCATGCTTCATGGCCTAATTAATTAATTAAAAATAAAATAATAACCTTTTAAAAATTCCCTATTAAGATGGAAAAGAAACTAATGAATGACCCTTCAACCCATGGCTTCCATATCCTCTCTAGAGCTGTGATCAGCTGGAGTGGATCAGCTGTGATCCACTACCACTCCACAAATTTCCATGGTGTTTTTACTGAGTGCCAAGCCCTCTTCAGGCCCTGGTCTGGAAAGACAGCAACCATCAGTTCACATTCTCTCCCTATCTCCAAGCTTTTGGTCTGGAGGAAGACCTGCTGACAAGGACCCCCAACTGTGAGTGCACTCTTGATTTTTCAGGGGCCCCTTCGTTCCTCATACTCCTTTCTTCAGCCCACCAAGTGCATACTAGAAAACTAACCAGACTACTAGTCCCTCTTTTCAAAGTGTTCAGCTTAGAGGAAGAGTTAAGAGAAGTACATTAATACCTAAACATAAGGAGGGTGATCAGAGGCACTAGTAAGGTTATAAACCAGGTAGGAAAGATCCCTTCACATTCTCCCTGCCCCCAAACCCGAGTCTTAATCTAGACCGGACTGAAGTTGCTCTCACCACCCCCACTCATCCTTTTCAGAGAAAGCAGGCCACGTGGCTTCAGCAGTTTCTTGGTACTGGAAAATTTCTTCTCTTAACCCAAACTTGGTGCCTCAGTTAAATTTGGACTCTTTTGCCTCCAAGCATTCTAATACAGCATTTTAGCCAGAAAGCTATTTTAAACAGATTTGAGTTCCAAAGAGCTGTGGGAAAAAACAGGGGACCTTTTCCTGATTTTCAACTTTTGCACATCTGGGGGGGTTGGGAGTTGGAAGCACAGGAAACAGGAGGTTTCTGTTAAAATGGCCAAAACTTTTTAAATGGCCATGGAGAGTTGAGGTTTCTTAGTCCTTCTCAGGCAACCAGGAGACAGTAGTTAGCTCTTTCTTGCTCCATCTTTTGATGTATTAACTGTTTCTCAACTGGGGGTAAGTTTGCCTCCCGGGGTGGGGCGGGGGGGCATTTGGCAATGTCTGGAGACAGTTTTGGTTGTCACAACTGAGGGATGCCCAGAATGAGAAGTTATCCTGCTTGAAATATGTCAGTAGTGCAGAGACTGAGAAACCTGGATTTAAGGCAGGCTAGCTGCCATTATGATGATTCTTAAATTCCCCCCAAATTCGGGGACAGCAAGAGAGTTCTAGCCTAAAACCTGTGGCTGAGTTCTGTACCAGGGTTGGTACAAAAGTCTTCTCGATTTATGGGTTTTATTTACTCATTTTTTTTTTAAGTCTAACGGTAGGTTTTCTTTCCCACATATCCACCCCTATTGGGCACTGAGGGTTGGACAGGTAGCATAAGAACAGTGACTCGTGTGTTGGGAACCAAATAGGCCCAACCTTGGAAATGTCTAATCGTGTCCCCCATCCCGTTTCCTTAGGAAAGGGGCTCCCTAATCCCCTCCCCCAGCAGATGTTATCTTAGGACAGTTATCCTGCTCACCACCCACACCACCAGTTCCAAGATACCCACCACCAGCAGCCAAAGGGGAAGTTTCGCTGTTAAAGAGAAATGTCTTACTTTCTCTCCATTTTGGGAACACTCTCCTTCCCTAGGAGAATTTCTAAGGATTGATCTGCATCCACCTAATTCCTCTACATTGGATCCTCAGGGAGATAATTCAGATTTCTCAAGTGCAGGACTGGAATCACTAGTTTAAGTGTTATGGTAGGGTTTAAGGATCAACCTAAGCCCCAGCAGTGTGAAGACAGAGCTACCAGGTATAAAGTTCAGGGAATTTCCACCATTGTCCTCTGGCTGTTAGCAGGGGGTGTTAGGGAAATAAATTCTTGATTCCTTATCCCAGCTCAACTCCTTCTGATAACTTATTCAACTGTGGAATGTCCCTGGACAGTCCAAGACCCCAAGTCCAGGTTATCTCCCAGCAAACCTATCTGAAACAGCATGGTGTGGGCTCCACTCCCCAAATCTGAATCTAGTCCCCATTTCATTTTATGCCATCCCATATTTCCCAACTGCTTTTGATCCTAAAGGTTAAGTGGGCTGAGGCACAGATCCATTTGCTCAGGAAAACCTTCTCTGGGAGTTGGATATCACCAAAGAACCTCAGAGGGACTACCTTCCCCTCGATCTTTCCCTATGTGGCAGCCTTTGGAAGACAGGCAAGAAAATGTTGGGTCTGACTCTTTCATTCCAAGCTTTCCAAAGTTGGGGAAGGTGTCCAGTTGTCTCCAGACAGGGAGAGATTTTAATCTCTTTGTGATCTGATAAATGGGGAGCTGGCCACCCTGCTGAGGAGGGCCATTCAAAGCTGGTTCCTGTAATAAAGTGATTTAATAGATCTAAAGAGGCCAATTCCCTTCTTTCTCCCACAATTACTTCCTGTGGGTTATCATTCACATATGTAAATGAGACAGGGAGGGAGGCTAGCCACCAGCCAGAATTAGTCGAATGAAGGGAAGGGAGTAAAGCTGGGGGTGGAGGAAGCAGGGGAAGCCAGGGGGCAGCCAAGCATTCTGCAGCTGACCCTTCTGGCAGATGTTCTAGGAGCCCGGTAACCCCAGTGTTAACTGGTGGATCCCCATCTCCCTGCGTCCTCTCTCTCCCTTGTCTCCCCATTCCGCGTCCTCACTGAGGGCCATGTGGGGACTTCCCCGCTGTTTCCCTCCAAACAGTCTACCCAGCATCTCCCCTCTCCACCCCTCCCCCTCCAGAATACCATCCCTCAGGCTCCAACCCTTAATCCCCACATCCTCCTTTCCCCTCCCCCACTGCTCCTAAAGCCAACCTCCCCAAAGTAACCCCTCCATGCCCGGCCTGGGTGTCAACCTCCTGGGTCTGGGATTAGCAATTTCTTCTCAGGTCCAGCCCCAAACCTCCAAAGATGAAGGGAACACAAGCAACAACTTCCTTTACATAGTGGTTACGTGAGGCTTCCGAGGTACTCAGGAAGGGGTGGCCAGGGAGGAGGGAAGACAAAGTCTCTGGTTCCTTGTTTGAGGCTGGGAATGTTAGGACGGCAATCAATGGCTGTCTGGGGCCATAAATGCCAAGCTGAGGAGAATAGGTCCTGAGGCTAGCCTCTCTCCACCCCCTGCCCTGCGACACTGAATTTCACCCCCCACCCCCCGCCTCTGTGGTGCCTTGCTTTAACTGAGAACTTGGGGTTGCGACCTAACTCCCTCCCAGGCTGGCTCAGGAGTCGAAGGCCAGGCTCTTTGCCTTTTCTTTCCTAATAGGAAATAGACAGTAAGAGCCCCGCTAGTGATCCATGTGCCTAACACTGTGCTCTTGAGGAACTTCCAAGCCCCCCAAATAGACCCTTCAAGGATCTGCCAAACCCATCCAGAACCCCAGGGCTTGAGTTTTGGGTGACCACCTGGGTGAGAGGGCCCGGCAGAATTCTCGGCTTTCCGCCGTTGGGTCCCGAAGCCGTTTCCCTCCTTTCCTCCAGGCCGGGAGCTCCATTCACAAGATACAGAAACGCGCGGGCGCTCAGGGCTCTGCTCTGACCGGGCATGTGCTTCCCTGGCCGGCCTGCTCGCCCTCCCCCCACTGGCAAGCACAATACAACCTTAGTTCTGCCACATGGGATCACCTCCCTGCCCCCTGCCCAGGGGAAAGAGGTAACAGACACGTGGTAAACCAGAGGGGTTCCCGGAAGGGGGTGGGGTGTTAATCATCGGCTCTTCCCCCGCTCTCGTCCCGTTGGAGTTAATAGGGACTCAGAACTGGGGTGCCTCGGCAAAGACGGGAACGCACAATGGGGGCCCTGGATCTCCCCTCAATCCAACAGCCGAGTCCGTCAGCCCACCCTCGGATACGCGCGCCAACATCCCGCTTCTGCGGCAAAGTTACCAGAATCGCTCTCACCTGGTGCACAAAGACATCCACCGGGGGGTCAAGCGCGACCCCTGCGCGGGCGGTCATGGACAGGAAGCCGAACCCCATGCGCACGTTGAACCACTTACAGATGCCCGCACCGTGCAGCAGCTGCGGCTCCTCCGCCGCGCGGGCCGCGTCCTCCGGCGCCTCCTCCGGCGCCTTAGCGCAGCCACCTGGAGATTGGGAAGGCGCTCAGCTGGGGGGCCACGGAATTGAAGGGCCCCCATCAGAGAGCCGGCAAGGAGACCCAAGGGTCCAGCCCGAGGCTGGACAACCAGGAAGCTGCAGCTACAAAGCAGCCGGCGAGAAAATACCTGTCCCGGCCGCCTCCCGCGCTCCCCCAGCTTAAACTGAGGCCAGCGGTTTAAAAGAAAGTTTTGCTTTTCTTCCCACAACACGTTGCCCGGGGACATGCGGCCAGACAGGCCCCTCCTCTTCTCTCCCCCCGCCCCCGAACCTTCAGCTTGCTCGCCACTGGGACACCAGGGTTCCTGGCTCCAGAGATGGCCCCCAGAAGCAGGAGGCCGCACAGACTTGGAGTCCTTGGGCTAGCCTGGGGGACACTTCCCCACCTCTCTTTCATGTGGCTTCGGGGCGCCCCTGCCGCCTAAGGTGTCCCTAGTAAGTCCCGAGGTCGAACCTGCGAACTGCTGGTTTGACACAGAGCCCATGGTAGTCGGCTGAGCCCGCGGCCCCGGGCCCCTGCTTGGGCGGCTGCTGGCCCCAGAGAAGTCCGGAGGCAAAGGGGTGGCTCGGGGAAGAGGCAGCTACATCTTCCCCAGCACAATAGCGGTGGGAGGGCCCACGGCTTTTCAAAGGCTCCCAAATTCTAAAAGACAATGACCCAACCCCCCGCGGGCAGCCCCCCTCTCCTCCCTTCCCCTCCCCTCCCTCGCCTTTCCCCTCCCTTTCCCTCCGGCTCCAGCTCTGGCCCTCCCCCACCACGGCGCTCTCTGACACCTCTGGGGTGTCCCTTCTCAGAACCTAGAGGTTTGACACCCCCTCCCACAGACACCACATCTGGAGATTGGGGCCGTCAACCCTACAAGTCTTGAGTACCCGGGAATTTGGGATCCCGCACTTTAAGGACTCGGCGGGGGTCCCCAAAGCAGCATACAGGTGGGGGGCATATGGCGGGGGGGGGGGGTGCAGTTTTAAAGCCACGTGACTGTTCACACACAGACACACGCACACACACACACACACACACACACACACACACACACACACACTTATACACCACCCCCACCCCCCGTGCAGATAATTATACATTCCAGAGAGTTGGGGGGGAGGGAGGTGTGAGCCTGGCAGCGCTGGCCAATCAGAGACACAAACCACCTGTCAAGGGAGAAATGGATGAGCCCTCCCCCTCCCCCAGCCCTGGAGCGCCCCTCCCCCTCCCTTCCCCTTCAGGCCTCCGAGCTGACCCGGCAGCTCGGCGCTGACCCGCTCTCACCCCCCACCCCCGTGTGCTTAGATAGACCTGGAGTTCAGGACACTGGGAAGCCTGGGATGGGGAAGCAGTGGGGAGGTGGGAGGCCCAGCGGGGCCCATCTCCACTCCTGACCTAGGCGCGGCCTCTCTAAGTCTGTCTCTGAATGTCTCTGAGTTTCCCACCGAGTTTCTCTGGATCTCTCAAAGCGCTCCCAATTGATTCCGTGTAAAGAATTCTTCCTCATTTCCTTCCAAATCTAAAATCTGACCCACGTGGAGTTTCCCTAGAGAACAGAAGGAACTCAAAGAGGCTTGAGGTGTGTTCCTTTCTCCACCAGCTGACCTCATCCTGCCCCCATGGCCATCCCATCCTCATCTGTGGTTGGGATCCAGACACTTTTGGGTTCCCAGGCGCTCCTCGCTTCAGAGTTCTGCCCTAAGTGCGCTCCCTTCCCCACAGTGAGGTTGGTGGGGGAACTGGAGTAGGGACTCTCCTCTCTTGAAGAGTTAGCCTCCCCTGGTAGGAGATAAAGAGGATTGGCCAGGGGGGTGGCTAGTGCCCCGGTCGGAGATGGACAATGGCCCGGGGCTCAGTGCACGGCCCTGGCCCTGCCCCTTCACTTCCGGTGCTCAGTTCAAACTGGACAATGCCAGCTCCGGCCAGTTCCCCTCCCCCACTGCTACAACCCATTTAAAGGGACAGAGCCTACTTTCGGGGGCATCCGCTCACTGGGAATTCAGTCGTCTCCACTAAGTGTGCAGAACCTCTCGTGCTCCTGCGCCCGCCCGCGCGCGCGTGTGTGTGTCTGTGCGCGCGCGTATGAAATTGAGAAATAGAGAACAGGGATGAGTGGGGGTAGGAAAGGGGAAGATGAAGGGGAGAGCAAGGGGCTGTGAGAGATTATTTCTCTCTTCTATCAAGAGTGCTCTCCGAGGGACTAAAACTTCAGCGTAAGAAATGGGGGATAAAAAAAAGGGGGGGGATAGGAGGTTGGGATAAAAAAGACAACTGTGGCCTTCAGCCTAAAAAATACAAATTATTAAGAAATATCACTAACAATGTGACAGTCCCAACTGAGGACTCTAATTAGATCTTCCCAGAGTCGTGCAAGTACATCAGCCAAGACCGTTTTTTATTTACATAATCCTCCCCAACTAAGTCTTATCTCCTCCTCTTACTAGAGCCCTTAAAATGTACCCACTCTCAGTATCTCTCTTCCTAAGATTCAGGAGCAGGTGACTAAGGTTTGGCTGAAGAAAAGAGTGCATAAGAGAATTTAGCGCTCTGCTTTCCCTTGGTCTGCTTTCAAGTGAGACGTTCCAGGCAGGCGCTACTAGCTTCACTGTCCAGGGTCCTGAGGGCGGCGGAAGCTCTGTCCATGGTGCTGAATAAAGACCCGCTCTCCTGGTTCCCAGCTCCCAGTTTTGAGAATGCCTTCTTGAGTTCTCACCTCCACGCTCTTCTCAGAAAACCTGGTTCTTCTCAAACCGCCCCCACCCGCTCAGAGGGCCTGACACATTGGAGGCTTTCTTGCACTCTAAAGAGAGGGCATTTCCAGCCATACGTGATTCTGTGAGAGTGGTGTAAGTATCTCAAGCTCCTCTTCAGAAAAATGGTGCATGTAGCCACAGAGAGTGAAGAAAGAGGAGATACTATTTTTTAATTCACATAAAATAAGACTAGAGAGACTAATCTTTTTTTTCAATATTATTTCTCTAATTAACAGCACTTTACATAGGAACGCAGGCACTGGAATCAGATAATCTATGTTCGAACATCTATTTATAGCTCTGAAAGCTATATGCTTTCTATGCCTCGGTTTCCTCCTCTGCCCGATGGAGATAATGAAGATTTAACTCTCAGAGTTATCATGAGGATAAAGGTAGATTATGTAAGTAAAGCTTTTAAAAGTGTCTAACATATAGTTAGCCCTTAACAATGTAAATTATTACTATTATTATTATAGCTATTATGCACGTTTGTCTCTTTGTCCTAGAACCTGGTGGATCATTTGATCCCTGAGGACTTGGACCGTTTATGTGTTTTCTTTCTGCACCTTCTCGCACATCCTTATCAGTACTTAGCACAATGGCTGGCCCTCAGAAGACATCCAGTTTCCTGAGGGACTTCCCTGGTGGTCCACTGGTTAAGACTCAGCCTTCTAATGCAGGGGTTGTGGGTTTGATCCCTGGTAAGGGAACTGAGATCTCACAAGCTGCATGGTGTGGCCAAAAATTAAATAAATCTTTAAAAAGAAGAGTTTCCTAAATAAGTTTTAAACATTTATTTTGATTGAAGTATAGCTGAATTACAACATTGTGTTAATTATTGTTGTACAGCAAAGTGACTGTTATATATATATATGTGCATTCTTTTTCATAGTCTTTTCATTATGGTTTGTCACAGAATATTGAATATAGTTCCCTGTTCTAAACAGTAGGACTTTGTTGTTTATCCATTCAGATACCAGTCTGAATAGTTCTTTTTAATTTATTTATTTTTTAATTGAAGGATAACTGCTTTACAGATTTTTTTTGTTTTCTGCCAAATATCAACATGAATCAGCCATAGGTATACCTATGTCCCCTCCCTCTTAATGAATAGGTTTTGACTGACATGATGAATGTTATTACAATAGTCATAATACTTTTCTTCTAGGCTGCCTCTCTCAAGTCTAAGCGATTTAAACCCAGGAAGAGTCAGGACCTCATGAAGTTGCATATGTAGAGGGAGAAGATGCTTTAGGAAGGGACACATGGCTCCCAACATAATTGACTCCTCATCCCCATTGGGTTGTTTCCACGTGGGAGATGGAGGCTCCTGACTAAACATTCTTCCTTTCTTGGGTCCCCATCTCAGTGAAAACTTATTAGGTAGCTACTATGATCCAGTCATTGTGCTAGCTCATACATTTGGTGGAGGAATTAGATACATCATATGGACTAAGTAGTATAATGACCAAAAATGTACCCCGCAAAGTAAAGAACAAACATTTCCTACTATCCAAGCAGTTATTGTGTAGTTAGGGAGGCAAGACATGATATAGCTGCTGTTGCTAAGTCATTTCAGTCATGTCCGACTCTGTGCGACCCCAGAGACGTCAGCCCACCAGGCTCCCCCATCCCTGGGATTCTCCAGGCAAGAACACTGGAGTGGGTTGCCATTTCCTTCTCCAATGCATGAGAGTGAAAAGTGAAAATGAAGTCGCTCAGTCATGTCCGACTCCTAGCAACCCCATGGACTGCAGCCTACCAGGCTCCTCTGTCCATGGGATTTTCCAGGCAAGTGTACTGGAGTGGGGTGCCATTGCCTTCTCTGATGATATAGCTAAGTACTGCAAATGTCTTGTTTCTAAGGATAATATTATCTGGTAAGAGGGAAAAAGTGGAGCTCTTTAGACAAGGCAAAAGTGTCTAGTATCAACACAAAGGGCATGCATGCGTGCTTAGTCGCTTCCGTTGTGTCCAACTCTCTGCGACCCTATGGACAATGACCTGCCAGATCCTCTGTCCATAAGATTCTCCAGGCAAGAATACTGGAGTGGGTTGCCATTTCCTTCTCCAAACTCCTTTCCTAACACAACCTGAAAGATCTAGTAGGAACAGATCTGAATCAGGGCTGTAGATAAAAAGGTGTTATAAGAAAACCCAGAGTCTAGAGAGAGTCTCAGCTCTCAGTCTATGCTGTGCTGGAGAAAACAGAAACAGAAGATGCCACCTGCTTAACAGTTTAGCGTCAGCCAAGGTGGGGTGCGGGGTCACCCACCTTCATCTACCACTCAGCATCAGCTCCCAAACACAAAGAGCATCTCCCCTTTAAAGTACCTTGCTAAGTTCCTCTTGTGTAGACTCATATCTCCATAAAAGGAAGAGTTGAAAGAGGTCTTAGTAATAATAGTAACTTATCACCATTAAGTAGGTATATATATCTATACCTATTGAGCACTTCCCCCATGGCAGGTGGTGTTGTGTGCTGGGATAAATAACACAAACAAAATTCCCACCTTTGTGGGGCTTATATTCTGATAGGTAATAATAATAGCAGCTATTATTTATCGAGGCACTTTTCTTATCTCATTCAAGCCTGTCAATAACTCTAAGTCATAAGTATTAATATTGCCACCTTACAGGAGAGGAAACAAGCCTAATGAAGCAATTTAGCTTGGGTAATGTAACTCAGCTAATACTTGGCAGAGGCAGATTTGAACCCATACATTTGATTCCAAAGCTCACATTTGTCCCACAGTCCCAGTATATCGTTATCATGACTGGTACTGTCCCCCTTTCACCAATGAGAAACAAGCTATGTGCAAACAAAAAGGCCGTAAGGAGAGACTGGATATTCAATGTAATTAATAAATAGAACCCAAGCCTGTGATTCCTCTTCCCTGGACCAGAGCTGTAGTCTGTCGTTTATTGATTACCCTCCCCCTAACTCATTGACCGTCTAAATCAAGGAGCTGAACAGAGTCAAAACAGGTCCTTTTGGGCAATCGTCCACATCCAGTTTGCATTTCTAAAGTGTTTTGAGTACCCTGTGGTGGGGTCCAGGGTGGTTGGAGTTAAAACCTTGATGCTAATATGAGTGATGGTGTGCATTTGAGCAGAGTATTTTCCACAAGGTGTCCCTCAGGATACTGGTTCCATAGGATGATTAATACACCTTACCATTTTTTAAAGGTCTTTATAGTGAACTCATTTGGAAAATGATATGTTAACTAGGCTTCCTATATAGGACTTTGTATAGCTTTTAGTATGGTAATATGCTCTGTCATTCATGAGGAAGAGAATGTGACATGTGCAATGTTTCCGCTCATTCACTAAGTCATTTAACATATATTTATTGAACATCTATAATGTGTCAGGTAGCATTGTTGGAAACACTGGGAATACATCAGTGAACAAAACAGATGAAGCTCCTACCCTCCTAGAGCTTACATTCTAGAGGAGAGGGACAGACAAAAAACAAATAATTAAGTAAAATTTACAAAAATGGCAACCTACTCCATTATTCTTGCCTGGGAATCCCATGGCCAGGGGAGCCTGGTGGGCTAGAGTCCATGGGATCACAAAGAGTCGGACACGACTGAGCAACTTTCACTTCACTTCACATCACATAGTATATATAGTTCCAGCCTGTTAATTTGTTCTGTGACCTCAAGAAAGGCCCCCAGCTTTACCCTTTAAGGATAAAATGAGGGAGTTGGATTAGCTGTTAGACAAGCATTTCTCCCATTTCTGACTGTCTAAAGCAATATGATGTGTGTATGTGTTTGTGCGTGTGTGTGTGTGAGAGAGAGAACCCATTCCTAATTGCTCTGAGAAACAATCTGTTCTCACCCCATGCTGTCATCTTCATCCCTCTCCAAGGACCAGGGCTTCCTACATCAAGCAGGATTGTGCACCTCTCACCTCTTAGGCCTGTTGAATTGGCAGAGGGAGGGTGAGCCAAAGGAGTCCCCTTCCTTCTTTCAGTTCTGCTCCCCATGTGGGCCTTGCTTCACAGAGCAAGACGCCAGGCACTTGCTTTCACCAATAATGGCTTCATTACATTGAAAGGAGACTAGAGTGACCTCAGTGAAATAGACTTCCTGACCCCAGCTGACCTCTGACCCTCACCCTGACAGCCTCTAAATCTTTTCCTTCTGACACATCCCCCACAAGGTACAAGCCAGAGGAGGAAATGATGAGCTGGCTAGAGCCCACTGTCCAGCGACGGCCACTCCGCAGGTGTTCTCTTGCAGCGAAACTTGCCAAGCCCAGCTGTAATTTCCCTCATGACTGCTGATCTTCTCAATGTTGCTACTGTGGCTCTAGCCTGTCAGGCACCACTCACCCAGCTGTGGTCCCCCGGTGTCCATTTGTACGTGTCCAGTGACAGGCACCATGGAGGGACAAGGCAGGGGATCTAACCAAATGCTGTCATTACCCCAAAACTACTTTAGCCTAGTCCTTAATTTTCTCTTCTCTGATGCTGCAGTTGCTGTTTGAGAGCTGACTTTATACCAAGCCTGCGCTGAGTGCTTTCTGTGGACTGTCTCTTTCTGTCCTCAACCCTCCTAATATGATCCCCATTTTACTGGAAAGAGAACTGAGATTCAGTTTAGCTAAGTGACTTGCAAATCACAAAGAGTGCACCCCAGATCTAGCTTACTCTGATATTTTTCTTCTGTATTTTTTTTTAGCAGTTAAAGTAATTAATGCATGTGGCTAAAAAAATCAATTAGTATTGAAAGAATTATAATGAAAAACAACAGCACCCTGAATAGCCCACCCCCTCCACTCCCACGAGTCATTTCTTCTGGAGGATATTTCCACATCTCTAAATAATATGCGTGTACCTCCATTCCTTGATTTATCAGTTTTAGATACTGTCTATTGATTTCATGTTATGGTGGATGAGGACTTCACCTTGCGTACTAGGCCCACTTCTCCTTGCCTTTTCCTCCCAGTACAGTTAAATCACCATTTTCAACTAAATTGATAGACAGTGTTTACATTGTCATAATTATGGAAATGTTCACTGCATTGCCCAGTGGCATACTAGGACAACAATTCTTTTCTTAAACTGTGCTGCTCTTGTTTTGTTTTGTTTTAATTTACCCTGGACTCTAACCTCCTCACTCTCTCATCACAAGATTAGTCATTGAAATACCTTCAACAATTTTCAAGGGCTCCATCATATTATCTTTTCCACTAAGCCCTTTCTTGAGGACCTCCCTCCTGGACTTGTTTCACAGCAGTCAGCCCATCGCCTTCACAGCCTCTCACTACAGTGGATAGAGCCACTCTTTCCTGGGTTCCATGCCAACCTTTTTCTTGGTTCACACTTGAACAGCATCCTCAAGTAACTGCCCAAGAAAGGTTGCTCAGGAGGGGAATATGCTAGGCCTTCCAAGTCTGAGCCTACTGCTTTTTATCCTTACTTTTTTGATGGTTTCAAAGCCATACTCTTTACCACTCTGCTCTGTTGCAAAATGAAGAAAGACACTTTACTTGCTCTGAGGATGCTGAGGTTGGAGATGTCTTTTCTAGATTCTGAGGTTGTGAACCTAGATTTATCAGTGGTAAAAAAAAGAAAAATTTGATAGTTAACAACATTTCAAGGTTCTCCATGTGCCAGGCACTGTGCTAAGTGCTTTACATAAATTAAAATCACATTTAATTCTCACACCAAATGTATGAGATAGACAGGGTTATTGTTCCCGTCTTATAGATGAAGCTGAGCATAGAGTTAAGTAACTTGGTGAAGGTCACAGAGTAAGTGATAAGAGTCAGGATGCAAACACTGGTCGGTTGACCCTGGAATTCAGATTCGGATTCAGTAATCTACACTTTTGACTTCCCTGGTGGTCCAGTGGTTGAGAATTTGCCTGCCAACACAGGGAATCCCTGGTCTGGGAAGATGCCATGTGCCACAGAGCAGCCAAGCCTGTTGGCCACAGCTACCTAGCTCAAGAGCCTGCAAGCCGCAGCTGCTGAAGCCCGTGCACCCTGGAGTCCATGCAGTGCAACTAGAGAAAGCCTGTGCACAGCAACGAAATCCTCGAGCAGCCAAAAATATATAAATGAATAAATAAACGTTTAAAATATCTACAGTTCACTTCTTCTATTGTAATAGAAGAGGCTTACAAATCAGTATCTTCTGACTTTGTCTTCTCCCCAACCTAATTTGGTAAATGTGGAAACAAGACCTAAAATCCAAGTGACTTGTTCAAGTTCCTTAGCTGGTTAATAATAAGAACTAGAAACTCAGGTTTCCTAGTATTTCCCTTTTCAATCAGGGAGTGGGGCTTCAAATTCAGGATTGGTTTCTGCACCTTGCTTTCCCTGTTTAGGGGAGAAAGTTAGTGGAAAGGGTGTGTAAAAGATATGTATCCCATCAGATTGTGACTGAGACATGTAATAGAGGCAGATACAACACACCGTGGAAACAATGAAAGCTGACTATTTTATATGATACGGAAGGCTTCCCAGGGGAGGTGGCATTGCACTGAACCTTGCATAGGAGTTTGAAAGCCAGGGGAGCGCAGGACATCACAGAGGAAAGGAGCAGCAGAAATGGAAGCAAAGAAGCTTGAAAGTGAACAGCCACAAAGTTTGGTTCCCACGTCAGCAAGTACTCCCTGTCTGTGTGAAGACATCCAGAGAGACCTGTGCTCCCTTCAGTCTATCTTCCATCACACATTCATTCAACATGTTGTCAATAATAGAGATAGAGGGACTTCTCTGGTGGTCCAGTGGTTAAGACTCTGCACTCCCAGTGCAGAGGGCACAGGTTCAATCCCTGGTCAGGGAACTAAGATCCCACACGCCACAGGGTGTGGCTGAAAAAAGGAAAAATAGAGGTAGGATGGTATGGTTACAAAGCTCTGGTTCTAGTCCTAGCTCTATCCCTAACTCACTGTGTGACCTGGAGCAAATCTCTTCTTTTCTGGGCCTTGGTTTCACCATCTATCAATTGGGAGAGCGAATTTATGATTTCCAAGGCCTCTTCCTACTTTCATCTGTGATGATTACGGAGCAAGAACAGGACAAAGGTGTCGAGGTGTCCTTGACTTCCCTGCATTAGAGGAAGGGGAGAAATAACATCTGTTAACTTCTGCTTCGTGCTGGGCATCACCCCTTCCTACCACCCTATGAGGGAGCTGCTATCTTCTCATTCAACAGAAGAGAAAAATGAAGTTCAGATGGTTTGAATCACTCCTCAAATTCTCCCAGCAAGTAACAACAAAGTAACAGCTAAAATGTTTGAGTGTTCACCACATTCCAGACACTGTGCCAAGACCCTACATTAACTCGTGTAATCCCCCAACAACCTCCATTAAAAAAAAAATTGTATTGAAGTATAGTTGATTTACCATGTTGTGCTAATTTCTGCTGTACAGTGAAGTGATTCAGTTATACATATATACATGTGTATACTTTTTTATATTCTCTTCCACTATAGTTTGTCACAGGATATAGAACATAGCTCCCTGTGCTATGCAGTAGGATGTTGTTTGCCCCTCCTATAGATAATAGCTTGCATCTTCTAATCCCAGACGCCCAGTCCTTCTCTTCTGCACACCCCTCCCCCTCAGCAGCCGCAAGTCTGCCCTCTATATCTGTGAGTCCGTTTCTGTGTCATAGATATATTCATTTGTGTTGTATTTTAGATTCCACATGTAAGTGACATCATGCGGTATTTGTGTCTCTCTATCTTCATTTTCGAATGGGGTAACAGGAAGTGTCTAATGCCATAGTCTATGCTCCTAATTACTAGACCACACTTCATCTCAGAAATGACATCTGAGACAGCCTCCAACTCCATATAATCCACTCGGCTGAGAGGGGACCACCTCTCCGTCTCCTCACCACCAGGCTCCTGTGATTTGGCCATGATGGGAGAAGGGCAGAGAGGGACAGATGCATGCAAGCTGTCCCTGCTCTCCTCCAGCCTCTCCTGAATGCAAACTGCACTTTGAGTTTTTGCCAAGAGATGCCCCCACAGCTGTCCTACTGAAGGATGAGGTATGGGGCCAAGAGAAGGGAGATCTAGGATCCTCGGGCCCTGACTCTCAGAGCCAAAAGTGACCTTGCAGATCAGCTGATTCCCTGCCAGACCTCAAGCTTGATATCAACCATTTTCTTGACTCAGCTTACAAACCTCCAGTCACAGAGAGCTTATTATTTTTGGAAACCTTCCCTATCCCCTGATAGGACTTTTAGAAAGTTCTTTCTTCCATTGTATTGAAGCTGATGTCGATACCCTTTACCCACTGGGGACTTTAGATCAAGTCCCTTCCCTCTTGGGCAAAGACTCTGGGGTCAAGTTTTCTGTTCAAACCCCAGTTCCACCCTTTCCCAGCTGCATTGTTGTTGAGTTGCTAAGTCGTATCTGACTTTTTGCAACCCCATGGACTGTAGTCCACAAGGTTCTTCTGTCCATGGGATTTGCCAGGCAAGAATACCAGAGTGGGCTGCCATTTCCTTCTCCAGGGGATCTTCCCAACCCAGGGATCGAACCAGCTCTCCTGCATTGCAGGCAGATTCTTTACCCGCCGAGCCATCGGGGAAATCCACCCAGTTGAGTAATCTTGGACGAATTGAAGCTCAGTGCCTCAATTTTGGTTAATTTCCCACCGTTCCTGCGCAAGTTAGCCTAAAGCCAGATTCTTCTAGCTTGATCCTCAATGATCCACAGCTTCTTTCCATTGCATCACTTTGTACAGTGCTTTTCCAGCCACAAAGTGTTTTCCCAAACATCACATCATCTCACTAGATCCTGGGAAACAGGGCCGCTGGGACGGAGGGAGGCATGAGCGGCATGTGGTTATCTCAGTTTAACAGGTGAGGCAGATCTCTGACCCTAATACCAGACTTACCTCCAAACTTGTGCTCCTCACACCTCTCACAGTTAGCATTCCAGGGCCTCTGTATGCCTTGCTCTCTTCTTCTCCCTGGTGTTTCCCATGCTCACCTTCTGCCTGCAGCATGCTCCCATGCTCACCTTCCGCCTACCTCACTTTGCTGGTCACTATTCATTCTTTAGGCTCCAAAGGTGTCAGTCACACATTCTCCAGGAATCTCCTTGCTTCCGCCCACTCACTTAGCCAACACCCCCCTCACATGTGCTTACTGTAACAAACTGTTTGCCCCCACTTTATTATATTGCTTATTTATCTTCCTCTCACACTGGCTGTGGGTGCAAAGTCTTCAGTCGTGTCCGACTCTTTGTGACCCTATGGACCATAGCCCGCTAGGCTCCTCTGTCCATGGGATTCTCCAGGCAAGAATACTGGAGTGGGTTGCCATTTCCTCCTCCAGCAGATCTTCCCAAAACTGTCTCTTGTCTCCTGCATTGACAGGCAGGTTCTTTACCACTAGCGCCATCTGGGAAGCCCTGGCTACTAGAACGTAAACCCCATGAGGCTGGGACTATGTCTGTCTTGTTCATTGTGTGCCCAGCCTATAGCACAAAGCTTGGAACAGAGTGACTGCTTATTAGAAGTTTGTTGAACAAATAAATGAATGACCTGTCCAGTATTCCAATATTCCTACAGCATGGCCAGCCCCCCTGTCCCTCACTATCTTCCGGAGTTTGCCCAACTTCACATCCATTGAATCAGTGATGCCATCCAACCATGTCATCCTCTGCTGCCCTCTTCTTCTGCCTTCAGTCTTTCCCAGCATCAGGGTCTTTTCCAGTGAGTCAGCTGTTCACAGCAGGTGGCTAAAGTATTGGACTGTCAGCTTCAGCATCAGTCTTTCCAACGAGTATTCAGGGTTGATTTCCGTTAGGATTGACTGGTGTGATCTCCTTTCAGTCCAAGGGACTCTCAAGAGTCTTCTCCAACATCACAGTTCAAAAGCATCAGTTCTTCAGCACTCAGCCTTCTTTATGGTCCAACTCTCACATCCATACATGATTACTGGAAAAACTATAGCTTTGACTAGACGGACCTTTGTCCATGACTAATAATGGCCTACATTATAATCCGGGCTTTATTTCTAATTCCAAAAATTCTTTTTTATCATCTTCTGAACCTAACCTAGTTTCTACCCTAGCCCTTACTCTCCCTGTTATTATTTAATTCCTTAGAATCTTACATTTTTATCGAAGGAATACTAGAGCTCATCTGATTCAATCCCTTGATTTTCTACACCAGAAAACTAAGATCCATAGAAGTTAAGTGGTTTCCCCAAGGTCACACTGCAAACTGTGGCAATCCTTCTTGAATACCAGATTGGTGCTTTCCCACTGAGTTCACTGAAGAGTTCATGGACTTCTAGGGCTTTGCCTTGGGGGTGGGAGTAGCAGTAAATAACTCCATCCGGGGTTTCCTTGGTGGTCCAGTGGCCAAGACGCCACGCTCCTGATGCAGGGGGCCTGAGCTGGATCCCTGGTCAGGGAACTAGATCCCACATGCTGCAACTGAGAGTCTGTATGCTGCAACTAAAGATCCCAGATGCTGCAGCAAAGACCAAAGATCCTGTGGGCCGAAACGAAGACTCGGCACAGCCAAATAATAAATATTGTAAGTAATAATAAAATAATAATAGTTCCAGCCAAGTCCCTGCTTTATGCTCTCTAGCTACTCCAAAATCCAGACACAAGAAGTCTGACATCTCACAGCCAAAAGTGTCAGGCAGGATTGGTTGGAGGAGGTATGAGTTGGTGGGGAGGAAGGGGAGGCAGGGAGGGCAGATCACGGAGAGCCAAGGATGCAGACAGAGAAACCAGGCGGTGTGGCACAGCCCCACTGTTGTGGGGTCCCTGGAGGCTCCCACTGTGGCCACACCATTCCCTCTGCCCCTGAAGCTGACCTTTGGGGCCAGAGATCAATAACCCAGACTTTGGCTTCAGCCCCCGTTAGCCCTCCAGTGACCACAGGGTGCACAGAAGAGCAAGTGGGACTCAGGGTCATTAAGTAACTGTCACTCTTCCCCAGCCCCTCTTGGGCACTGCTGGGGGAAGGGCCAGGGACAGAACCGTTACTGAGAAACAGGTGTGGTCGGTTCTCCTGCAGCCCCCACAAGCAGAGGAGGGCCCAGACCTCTATCTCTGCTTGACCCCCGCCCTCTTCCCCTTCCTACCTTCACCCCAGATTTCTTCCTGTGCTCTGTCTCCTCCCACCTCTTTAGCACGGAGCCCTGACTCCGCTCCCTGAACCCCTAGTCTCTTATCTGAGCCTTCATCTTGTTTGCTGAGCCCCATTTCCCCCTCAGTGAAACCCTATATTTTTGTTAGCTCAAACTCCTTTTGCGGTTTCCCTCCCCTATTGTCCTGTTGTGGGGTATAATCAGGAGCATTTCCTTTCTGGCCGCACCACAAGGCATCTTAGGGATTGAACTCTCAGCCCCTGCCTTGTAAGCACAGAGTCCTAACCACTTGCCCACCAGGAAAGTTCCAATCTGGAGCCATTTTATGCTTTTTCAATCAAGGCAGTAGATGGAAATTCCTCGTTCCTCATTTTCTGAATATCGCATCCCAAGTACCTTCTCATCCCTCACATCCCTAAAGAACAAACATGTTGTTTTGACCATCATATTAGCAGACCCCTGTCTCAGAAGCACATTAACCTACCCCATCCCATCTGCTTTCCATCCTTCCTGCTCACCATTCCTTTCCCACATCCATCCCCCCCGCCCCCAATGCCCTAGCCAATCACTTCTGATTGATTGGTTAGGGACGAGGAGGAAAGGGATCGATGGAAGAATCTGGGCCTATTCTAATCAAAGTTAAAGGTCCAGGACAGAATGATATTAATTGTGGGGAAGCTCAGGTGATGGTCCCGATGGAGTTGGAGGTGAGGTGGTTTGAAGTGTGGAGGAGAATGGGTGCAGAGCTCAGATTGTTCTCTGAAGGGCAGGAGGAGAGTTGTGGAGCTAATAGAAGTGAGAAGGCATAAATCAGTAGGAGTATTGGCATTAGGTTGGGGTTGCCAAGACTACCCCATAGCTAAGAAATTTACCGCCCCATTCCTCTAGAGTGGGGTCTTGAGTCCCTGGTACTCCAAGTGTACAGCAGGGGGCGCTCTGTCCCCACATTTCCCCCTTTCCTCACCCCTCAGAATTTTCTTCTTTCGTTCAAAAATACTGTTTGAGTACAACTGTGTGCCAAGCACTGTGCACCAGACACTATGCCATGGTACCAGGGACTGCAACCATTCCGGCACCAACCAGACGCACAGACAAGCAAGGTCCCAGACTCCGTGGTGCTGGCAGGGTAGGAATACAGTGAATAAACAATTATTGTGATTTAATTTAAAGAGTATCAGACAAAGCTTTCCTGAGGAGCTGCTTTTTAAACTGAGACTTGACAGATGCCTGAATCTTGACCAGGTAACAATGTGGCAAAGAGGTGAAGGTGGAGCGTGTAGGGGTTGCCTTTCAGACAAAGGGAACAATGGGCTTCAGAACCTGAATCAGGAAAAGATCAGGGCCCCTTCAGAAGGAAGGAAAGAAGCCTGCCTCTCTGGCGACATCCAGCTTTGGTCAGAGATTTAACCCTTTCTGGGCTTCCCTTGTGGCTCAGTAAAGAATCCGCCTGCCATGTGGGAGACCTGGGTTCGATCCCTGGGTTGGAAAGATCCCCTGGAGAAGGGAAAGGCTACCCACTCTAGTATTCTGGCCTGGAGAATTCCATGGACTGTATAGTCTGTGGGGTCTCAGAGTCGGACACGACTGAGTGACTTTCTCTTCACTTTAACCCCTTCTATTGTGAAACTCACACACTTGGAGCCCCCCAGTTTCCAAGACTCAGTTTTCTTGAGATTTGCCTTTTGGGGGAAAAAGGCAAAAAGAGAGAGCCAGCAGGTCTCTGGGTCCTTTCTAGAGTAACCAAGCTTGGGAGGGAGAATTCCTGTTCACCCCCTTCCTAAGCACAAACTTTTGGGCTACAAGTGAAACAGAAGTCGATTTAATTTAAACTTCAGGGCCCCTCCCAAGGCCATGGAGCGAGTCAAGTCATATGCTCATGTATTTTTATAAAATGTGCACAAGAGATATTTTAGTCACAGCTGGACACCTGAAATGTGAAATACCAACAGTTAGTCCAAGAGGTGTGCCAGGTAATTAGTTAATACAAATACATTTTCTGATGTTTGTGGTATTTTTCACTTTTTGAAATTTGTGATTTATCATGACTTTTTTTCTTAGTCTAAATAAATGTTCACTTTGGGTATACATTTTATACCTATAATCCTATACCTCTTTTTTTAAAATTTTATTTATATATTTGGCTGCACCACATGGAATGTGGGATCTTAGTTCCCCCACCAAGTATCGAACCTGTACCCCCTGCAGTGGAAGCACAGATTTCTTTCTTTCTTTTTTAAAACTATATATTTATTTATTTCGTTGCACTGGGTCTTGGTTGCTGCATGCAGGCTTTCTCTAGCTGTGGCGAGGAGTGGCTGCTCTCTATCTGGTGCGCAGGCTTCTCACTGTGGTGGCTTCTCTTGTTGCGGAGCACAGGCTCTACGACACACAGGCTTCGGCAGTTGTAGCACACAGGCCCAGTTGCTCTGAGGCATGTGAGATTTTAATTCCCGAACCAGGGATCACACCTGTGTCCCCTGCACTGGCAGGTGGATTCCTATCCACTGTGCCACTAGAAGAGCCCAGAAGCATAGATTTCTAACCCCTTGACCACCAGGGAATTCCACTATATTTCTTTTCTTAAAGAGGGCGTCCTAAATTGTAAAAGCTCAGTGTCCAATAAGACCCGCCTCTGCCTGAGTGGGTTTCCAGAGGCTGACTACTGACTCCAGACCCTAACTGATTCTGGAGTTAAGAACTGATTCCTCCTGATCAGTTCTTAGAAGGATCTAACTGATCCTTCCTCGCCCTTTGATCAGTCTCCCCTATGCTGTGGTCCACATCTACCTGGGTGGATGACTCATGGTTAATAGGAATGCCAAGGGGATAGGGCTACATGAAAAGTCAGAGATAATTAGTAGTGAAATGGTTTTTTTTTTTTTAACTTTTTATTTTGAGATTGTTTCAGATTCATAGAAAAGTTGCAAGAAGAATCAAAGACTTCCTATACGCGCTTCACCCAGATTTCCCAGCTGTTAAAAATTTACCTCATTTGTTATCATTCTTTTTCCCTTCCCTGTCTTTCTATATACACTTGGCTACTTCCGAGTAAATTGCAGATATAATGCTCCTTTTCCCTTAAATATGTCAAAGTGTGCTTCCTAGACATACAAGGACATCCTCAAACATAATCATAATACTGTTATCAAAGTCAAGATGACACACTGAAACCTACAGACTTTACTCTGGTTTTTACCAGTTGTCCTGCTAAGGGTCTAATAATGTCATTTCTTGTCCAGACTCAGTCCAGGATCACTCGATCACTCATGCCATTAAGTTCTCACATCTCTATCTTTTTTTTCATATCTCTCTCTTTTTAATCTGGAATAGTTCCTTGGCTTTTATCTTTTGTGACACGACATTTAAAAAAATAATAGGCCTATTATTTTGTAGAATATCCTTCAACTAGAGTTTATCTGATGTTTCCTCCTGATTAGATTGAAATTTTGCATTTTTGGCAGAATTATCACAAATGTTGATATATCTTCTCAATACCCCATATCAGGAGATAAGTAATAATATGAACCATTGTATGCTGAAGCTGAAACGCCAATAGTTTGACCACGCGATGCAAAACTCATTTGAAAAGACCCTGATGCTGGGAAATATTGAAGGCGGGAGGAGAAGGGGACGACCGAGGATGAGGTGGTTGGATGGCATCACCAACTCAATGGACACGAGTCTGAGTAAACTCCAGGAGTTGGCGATGGACAGGGAGGCCTGGCGTGCTGCAGTCCATAGAGTCAAAAATAGTCGGACACAACTGAACAACTGAACTGGACTGGAACTGGATTGTGTTGAACTTGAATCACTTGGTTGAGGTGCCACTTTTCTCCACTGTCAAGTTGCTATTTTTTCTCTTTGTAAACAATAAATATCACCACACATTATGATGACGTGGGTCCTGTTTCTCATGAACTTTCATCATAGTTTTAGTTTCACAGTTTTAGTATCCACTGTTAATCCTTGCCTAAATCAACTGTTATTTGGATGGTTACCAAGTGTGATTTTCTAATTACGCTATCTTTCTACATTTGTTAGAAGAGTTTACCCTTCTCCATTTGTTCATTCATTTTATCTTTTTAATATTTATTTTTATTTATTCGGCTGCCCTGGCTCTTACTTGTGGCATGCAGGATCTTTAGTTGGGGCATGCCTGCTCTTAGTTGTCAAACCTAGGCCCCCTGCACCCGGAGTGCAGAGTCTTACCCACTGGACTACCAGGGAAGTCCCTGTTCATTTGTATATCAGAATGAATTCATGGATTTCTTTTATACTCAATTACCAACCGTTGTTCTGATGCTTAAATTGCCCCCAGTTTGGCCAGTGGGACCCACTTCAAACTGGTGTCTTCATTGCGCTTTGAGTTCTTCTTGCTTTCTGGTAAAGCAAGCGGTTCCAGACTCACCTGTCCCAGGCTCACCTGTCCTTCCCCAGCCCAGCCTGAGATCAGCCATTTCTTCAAGGAGCCAAGTATGTTAGAAACGGAAAGTGTTATGCAGAGTCCGGCTCCTATTAGTCTAGGGCTTTCAGTTTATAAAGTCTGTTGCTGCTGCCAAGTCGCTTCAGTCGTGTCCAACTCTTCACGCCCCATGGACTGTAGCCTACCAGGCTTCTCCGTCCATGGGATTTTCCAGGTAAGAGTACTGGAGTGAGTTGCCATTGCCTTCTCCGTTATAAAGTCTAACATCTCCTATTTACTAAAAAGCCTCAGGCTTAGAAAGAGGTGAGTTTGAGTGTGCAAACTGCTTACTGGCTTTGTAAGCAGTTTAGATGATACACAATGGCAGCAATGATGCCTACCCTCAGAGTTGTTGTGAGGATATAAACTCCAGAAGGGCAAGAACCATTGTCTGCTTTTGACCGCAGCGTCTCCAACAGGGGCCTGAGGACAACGGGAGCTCCGTAATAGTCTTATTTTCTTTTTATTTTATTTACTTATTTATCTTTGGCTGCCCTGGGTCTTCGTTGTGGCACACAAACTCTTTGTTGTACACGGGCTTTCTCTAGTTGCTGTGAGCCGGGGCTATTCTCTAGCTGCGGTGCTTCTCATTGCGGTGGCTTCTATTGTTGTGGAGCCTGGCCTCCAGAGCTTGGGCTCAGTAGCTGTGGAACACAGGCTTGGCTGGCTCGAGGCCTGTGGGATCTTAGTTCCCCCACCAAGGAGCCAACCCGTGTCCCCTGCATTGGCAGGTGGATCCTTAACAACTTGACCACTAGGGAATTTTCTGCACTATTCCTGAAGGATGGAATGACCTGAGATGCGAGGTGTGAAGTGTTAGCCTTGTGTCTGGTGCACACACGCAGCTTGCAGTCAGGGGTGGCCGCTCTTCTCTGTTTTGTGGATACGTCTATATGCTCAGAGTTAGAGCTAATTGTCAGGGGGGCACTGGTGATGGGCCAGCTAGAGGCCTCTGCCCCTCGCAGAGGAAGGAAGGATTTGGATTGAACAGATAAAAACAAAGACAAACACATACTGGCCTAAGTGTGCTTGTTAGGAGGCCACAGACAGGCAGTCAAGTCCAGAGGAAGCAGCAGCTGGAAATCAGTCAGAGGTTCTGCATGGCGGGTGGCCAGGCTGGACCCCCGGCGGGTGGAGGGTGAGGTGTGGGCGTGGGCAGATAAGAGGTAGGGGGAACTGATTGAGGCAGACTTCTGGGGACAGGAAGGAGTTTTGTGCTAGACTTGGGCAGACAAGTGGACGAGGCTGTACTTCAGAGGCCCCGCCTGAGACGCCCGATCTCGAGCAAGACACAGAGCCCACGTTGTGGGGGCCTCCTTGACTCAGGGGGAGCCCAGGACACAGCCATCAAGGAACCCCTAGGCCTCTGGGGGAGACCCAGACCCTGTTGTTGGGGATCTCATACCTTGACCTTCTCACCACCAACCTTGCCCCCTCCTCCTGGTTCTGCTCCCTGCTCCCCTCCAAATGTGGTTGGACTTTTAGCCCCTTGCTGTGTCTCCCATCTGTCCAGGAAGCCTAAGGATCTTGCAGCAGGCTTCATTTCTTAAAAGCCCCTCCTTTATTCAAGCCTCTGAGCGTTTCCTGGAAACGGCGTGGTGGTGAGAGTCAGCTTCTAAGTGGCCACCAGTCTCTCCACCAAGGTTATTTTGGAAGGTGACACCTTCCCCCGGCTTACCACAGTACCCTTCCAGAGCACCCCCGGTTGCTATGACAGCTGACAAAGGGAAACCACAAGACCAGAAGTTGAGCCAGTCTGCTTAGGAGGAGGCAGGGACAGAGTGTGGTGGGGAACAAGGTCCCTGCTTGGCACACCCATGCGGGCACAAAGTAAGGGTTGCAGGGCCAGCAGGCTTTGATGCTGCAGAAGCAGCCAGTTTGCCGTAGAAGCTTCTGTCCAGGAGTTGATCTTTAAGGGGCTCTGATTAGCAGGTTCTATGATTAGAACTCTTTTTCCATTGCACCCATTTTGAGGTGTGGAAACTAAGGAAGTGGCTTAAAGAAGCTCCAACAGCAAGTGAGTGACAGATCTCACCCAGATCTCTCAGTTCTGTCCTGCGTACTCTTCCCACAATCCCAATTACCTACCCTTGGCCAGGAATTCACGGAATCCAGAACTTCCTAAACTGTTTCCTGAGACTTCATGGAATATTCTGACAAAATTGAGGCTAGTGATATTTATTTCTTTTCAAATGCATTGGAAAAGTAGGTGCATAATAGAAACTAAACACGTTTCTATGATGGGTCTTGTTGTGACACACGTATCACCTTTAACAAATGGTGTGCCATTCCCAAGGGTGATGTGTGCCCCAACCGTCATGGCCGAAATCCTTCACCACATTCTCTCTGAGGCCACACTTCCCGTGGGTGGCTTTCAGGCAGAGACTGAGTCGACAAGCACAGGAAGGCAAGGGCATCCTGGGAGGCAAAGGAGTTTGTGATGGGCAATTTTGTTTTAGTTTTTGGTCATGCATCTTGTGGGATCTTTGTGCCCCAACCTGGGATCGAACCTATGCCCCTTGCAGTGAAAGCACCGAGTCTTAACCCCTGGACCACCAGGGAAGTCCCTGTGATGGGCACTTCGGGATCGAGGACTCCCCAGTGGTTCTGCTGAAACCTTCCTAGAACTGCACCACAGTCTGCACTGCTTCCTTCCTTCCTCTGTCTTCCATGGGGCTTTCACCTGCACTGTGGTCTGCCAGCTCTCCCAGCTTCCTCCGGCTCCTTGCCCATTTTCCCTCACAGGTATTTTCCCCAATAAATCAGTCCCACGTCTAATCCCCTCTTGACGCTGGCTTCTCAGAGGACCTGAATTAACACATCAAGAATTCCTCCAAGGTTCACGAACTAGTCTCCAATGCGCATATGCATTGTTTCAACAAATCTTTCTCCACTTTCATAGGAATGTATTCACCAACCACATGTTCAACTGCGGTCAAGTGATTTGATCATTTTACTATGCTTTGCAGCTTGTAATTTCAGCGTGTGACTGTGATACTCAATGCTGGTTGTCTATTCAAAATAGGAGTCAATTTTTGGATCATTTCTTATAGCAGTTAATTTGTGACACCTTTGATGGTTTGTGAGAGACTGGGCTGTCTCCTTTAACCTGCAGGTCATCACCTCCTGGCAGTGGTCTGCTAACATACCTTTACTTTGTAAGTGTTCCATAGTAAACTTTGGGAAGAGCCACCAGGACCCATCTTGAATGTGCATACCTTCTCAACTGCTGATGCTGCTCAGGGCAATGGGCTTTAGACAGCTCCTTCTGGCTGAGGACCGAGCAGAGTCTGGTATTGCCATAATCCACAGAGAACAGTCCCAGAATAAAGGAGGACCCTCAGTTCTGTAAGACACCTCGTGCTGACACCTTTGGTTTCCTTTGATGTGTTGTGTGTGTGTGCTCAGTCACTCGGTTGTGTCCGATTCTTTGTGACCCCATGGACTGTAGCCCACCAGGCTCCTCTGTCCGTGGAATTTTCCAGGCAAGAATACTGGAGTGGGCTCCCATTTCCTACTCCAGGGGATCTTTCCAATTCAGGGATCGAATCCATGTTTCTTGTGTCTCCAGCATTGGCAGGCAGGTTCTTAACCACTCTACCACCTGGGAAGCCTCTGATGTGTTGTTAAGAGTGACCAAATCTAGAGGAGATACTATCCTTGGGTTCCTTGAGGGTTTTGATCAAGATGAGGGAAATATTTTTAGTTAAAATGTATTTACTATGAATGGTGTCTTTACTTTCTCTCATATGCTTTCCAAAGTATTTTTACAAATGGCTCATTTAATTTTTTTTTTTACTTTTTTTTTTTTGGCCATGCAGCATGTGGGATCTTAGTTCCCCAGCCAGGGATCAAACCCACATCCCCTGCAATGGAACCACATCGTCTTAACCACTGGGCCACCAGGGAAAGTGAAGTCACTCAGTCGTGCCCGACTCTTTGCAACCCCATGGATAGTAGCCTGCACCAAGCTCCTCCGTCCATGGGATTTTCAAGGCAAGAGTACTGGAGTGGGTTGCCATTTCCTTCTCCAGGGAATCTTCCCAACCCAGGGATCGAACCCAGGTCTCTCACATTGTACACAGATGCTTTACCATCTGAGCCACCAGGGAAGTCCCCTGCAGTTTGCTCATTTCACTTTTTTTTCAATATATGTATATAGATTTATTTACTTATTTGCTTTTTGGTCTTCTGTGCTACATGAGCTTATCTCTAGTTGCCATCATTGGGGGCAACTCTTTGCTGCAGAGCTCGGGCTTCTCATTGTGGAGCACGGGCTCTCGGGCTCATGGGCTTTGATTGTTGCAGCTCTAGGGCTAAGTGGTTTCGGTCCCTGAGCTCCAGAGCACAGGCTCAAAAGTTGTGGCACACGGGCTTAGTTATTCCATGGCATGTGGGTTCTTCCAGATCAGGGCTCGAACCCATGTCTCCTGCATTTGCAGGAGGATTCTTTACCACTGAGCCACCAGGGAAGACCTGCTCATTTAGTTTTTAAAGTGATTCTGTGATTCTTCGAGCACAGGCTCTGGGGTGGGGTCTGGGTTCAAATTCTAGCTTGTTTTGTGACCTTGAGCAAATCATTTAAAATCTCTGAGCCTTATTTCCTTTTCTGTGTAATAAAACTGCCACCTCCTCTGACAGGATGAAGTGAGGTCATGGAGATGTTGTGGTTGCCTGGGCAGGGGGTTGCATCAGAGAAGGTCTGATTGGCTAAACTGGGGGTCTGAGGAGCCACAAAGCAGGTTGAGTCATTAGTGATGTGGTGAGATTGCCTTTCCTGGTCCAGGAAGAAGAAAAACTCCCCGCTCACTTTCCCGCAACACTTTCTCTGTCCCTTAAAGGCCTTCAGCATTATCCCTTATTGGAGTCTTTTCTACCCAGCCTGGGAGATTTGGGGTGGCCAGAAGTAGGTGTTAAGTCTGCTGAGGTTCAGACATTAGGGGTTAGCATGGATCCCTCAGGCCCATGTGTGTGGGGACTGAGGAGTCCTCAGGAGGATGAAATGCCCATGATGTTGAGCGAGAGTCACGGGGTCGGGCTGCTCAGCGGCCCCACTTGTCAGAGTCGAAGGAGCTGCCGCCATGGAGGGCTCTGGTGAACGGGAGAGTGCCGTTTCAGCTCCTTCACCCTCTGCTGACAAAGCGGGACCGGGGGCGTGAGCAGGACACCCTTTTCATCGCTGAGAACAGAACATGTTGTAGGTGTGACTTGCTGGCCCAGCACTGGGGGAGCCCCACGAGAGGCAACACCCTTGGCTTCCACACCCTTGACTTGCCAACCCTTGTCTTCCCATGGAGGCAGATGATGACATGCTGGGGAGCCCACAGAGCCATCCCTCGAACCTCTCAGAAAAACCCTCCTGACATCTGCGTTCATCCAACTCTTTCTCTGGGCGAGGTGCTGGGTTAAGCACTTTCCAGGCACGCTTTGCTACGGTCTCCATAACAACTCCACGTCTGTTCCAAGTCCTATTTTGTAAGGGAGATAAGGAAACAAACAGACACGTCACGGAATTTGCTCAAGATGCAAGCTAGAGAGGCAGAGGGATTTGAACCTAGTCTGGTTGACTTTAGGGCCATGGGCTATGAACCAAAATACTCAACTGATACAGGAGAACTAATTGAGGACGATTTCAAGGCTGGGTTGCAGTGAAATAGTTGCTATTAACATGCCCCCATTTATTCCCAATAAATGGGGTAGGCTTGGTGTTTGGGTTCCATGTACAACCCAGCTTTGCTAGGCACCTACCTGGCATTATGTAAGGGTCTGTTGTGTGAGAGCTATGGCAACAAGAGAAGCTCTGTGCCAGAACCGTGGGCCTTCCTGGTACCTAAATCCCTAGACTCTGGGGTAGGAGGAAGCTACTTGGCCTTGGCAGTGCCTCCCGGCCAGGGCTCTGAGGTCCTCCTGGCTCCCAGCATGAACACAGCATCACAGCATCACACCTGGCCTACATCCTTTGCTCTTTGCAGATGACCAAAGATGGTAAAAAAGCTCAACAGATTGGTTTATGATTCAGCTCTACCACTTACTGGCTGTATGGCCTCAAACAATTCAAAGGTGAATTAACCTTTCTGAGCTCAGTTTTTTAATCTGTTAAATAGGGGGAAGACTATCCACCTCATAAGGCTGTGGTGAGAAATACATGAGGAAACAGATGTCAAGCACCCTGATGCTGGAAAAGATTGACGGCAAAAGGAGCAGGGGGTGGCAGAGGATGAGATGGTCAGATAGCATCACTGACTCAATGGACATGAATTTGAGCAAACTCTGGGAGATGGTGGAGGACAGAGGAGCCTGGTGTGCTGAAATCCACGGAGGTCACAAAGAGTAGGACATGACTTAGAGACTGAACAACAACTGAACTTCCTAAAAACGGCAACCCACTTCAGTATTTTTGCCTGTAGAATTCCATGAACAGAGGAGCCTAGAGGGCTATGGTCCATGGGTTTGCAAAGAGTCGGACACGGCTGAAGCAACCGAGCACAACAGAAAAGTTCTAATTTTCCTCCTCCTCTTCATCACTGTTACTATTACTATACCATCTCCATTCTCAGGACCAGGATCTTTCTCTACATTTTGATTCTAGGTCCCCTCTCCAGATGTGAAGGTCGAGACACCCAGCTCAGCTGAGCACCGCAGCTAGCCCTGTCGGTCCTTGGAGGGCAGAGCTGCCCTTAGGGGAGCAGGTTAGAGCCAGGTCTCAGAGCCAGGAGACCTGAGTTCTCCTCTCAGCAAGGCCACCAATTTGCCATAGGACCGCGGGTCAATCACTTTTTCTCTCTAAAGATCAGTTTCCCCACTTCTCCAGTTCTTGAGGATGCAGCCCGGCAGGGTCTTCGGCTCCATACCTAGTGTGGGAGGCGACAGATGTCATGGTGATGTTTGAGCAGATGAGAGCGAACGCGGAGAAGTGACTCGAGGGGATGGACAGGTACAATCCTGAGAACCTGGCCACCCTGGACCACTGTGTGGAGACGCAGGCCAAGGAGAATATTTATGATCTGAAGCCAACCTGGCTGTGCTGAAGCTGTACCCAGCCTTTCTCCAGACCACGGTCACTGCCCAGATCCTGCTAAAGGCCCTCACCAACCTGCCCCACACCGATTTCATGCTGTGCAAGTGCAGCAGGAAGAATGGCCCACCCAGCAGATTTTGTCCCTCAGAGACCTGCTGGGGACCTGCCACTTCCAGTCCTTCTGGTAAGCCCTGGATAAAAACATGGATCTCTTGGAAGGTATAACCGGCTTCGATGACTCTGTCCAAAATCTGCCATGTCGTGGGCATCACTTATCAGCACATCAATCTCTGGCTGCTGGCCGAGATGCTAGGGGATCTGACAGGCAGCAAGCTAAAGATGTGAATGAGCAGTATGGCTGGAGTCCCAACAAGTTAGACAAGATCTCCATCTGTAGCCAGGAAGAGAGCATTAAGCCCAAGAATGTCATGGAGAAGATAGACTGACAGGGTGTCCAGCATCATGGCTTCCTCCAAGTAACTTTGCAGGTGTTTAATAAAGATTTGTTGGCTTATCAAAAAAAAAAAAGAAAAAACCCATCACGAACTGTTTCCCCATGGGTAAGTAGGGAGAGTTGTACCTGCCCAGCTCACCTCACTGGGCTGTTGTGAAACTAACACAGGGCTATGAGAGCCTCTGTGAGGGGTAGGGCCCTGTGCAGAGTGACTGGGTTTCTTGGAAGAAAAACAAGGGATGCAGGAACCCAGAGGAGCCAAGTGATCTGCCTCTGATCACAATTCTTCCTCTTCTTTGCCTGTTTCATTCATTCATTCAACATATATGGATCAAGCACCTACTATGTACCAGGGAGTCTTTTAGGTCCTGGGGACACAGCAGTGAACAAAACCAAAATCTTTGCCTTCATGGTACTTCCATTCTAATGGTTGGAGAGACACAGACACTAAATGAAGTTGGACGAGGCCCCACCTCCTCCAGGAAACTTCCCCTGACAACTTGGTCCCCACCTCCTGGGTTAGGCATTCCCCTCTGGACACCCCTAGTCCAGTGATCACACTGGACAATGATATCCGACACGTCTGTTTTATCACAACCCGTGGTCCTCTTGAGGACAGGGACCTTGACTCGTGTTTTCTATCCTTGGCACCAAGCACAGGGCTTGGCATCTGGTTAAGACTCAAGACACTTTTGTTCAACAAACAAAGGAATGAAACAAATGGAGTGATTTACACCCTAGGCTTCTAGTCAGGCAGCCTCCATGGGCAGGTGTGGATGGGTGTGGTTGCGAATAAAGAGATAAAAAGTTTCTGTCTCTTGCCCTGAAGGATGGTATAATGTGAAAGGCAGGAGAGAGGCCAGGAGGAGGGAATGACCACCTACTGAACAGGAGCCCCAGTACATGCTTACCTCTCGAGCAAAGTAGGTATTAGTAACTTTTCACAGGTTAAGAAAGAGGTTCATAGAGACCCAATAACATGCAAGAACAGTGGGGCTGATGTAGGTTTGAGGTCAGCCCAGGCCTACTTTCCCACTGTAATCAGGACACAAGGCAGGATTTGCTCTGACCCCGAGGGGCAGTCTGCATAAAACGAGGGCTGCAGACCCTCAGAGGTGGGAGAGGTTGCTGAACTGAGGTCCGTCTTAGAGGAGGAAGCTGCCCACTGTACCTTAAAGGTGGGCATTTGGCGGGATGGGGACTGGCAGTGTGGGGGTGTACTCTCTGAAGGTGTGAAAGTCCTAGGGCCCTGGGAAGATGTCCTTGGAAAACTCTGAGGCCTGCTGATGGGCAGGCAGGGGAGGGTGGAGTAACCATCGCTGCTTGGGCTCCCTGCTAGAGCATACATTGCTGCAAACCCCGTGGCACCTCGGGTACAGCTTGGATTAGGTTGATGTCAACTGAGTGAATAGATCTTTTTCTCCTGACTCCTTGGGCAAGTAATCAGAGTTGTCATCTCAGCCAGATCCTAGCAAAGGACCTGCCACCTTCTGAATGCTCTTTGTGGTACCCAAGTTGCCCCAGTTTTATGGAGAGGTGTCCTTGACCACTGAGCAATCCAAGGGCCTGCCTGTTGAGATAGTTTCTCTTTGAAAAGAAGTTTGCCAGCTGCTTTCCTCAGACTGAAAGGGGAGTGGATCACATGACAAAAGTAACAGGTCTACGTACAGGGTGCTGATGAAAGGCTTCACACTCTGGAGTCAAAATGTCTTCAGATCCCTTCTCTGCCTTCATGGCTTGTTGATCTTAAGCAAGTCCTTTATCTTCCCTAAACCTCAGTCTTCTAGTCTGTAAATGAGGGCTACTGGTACCTAGATCATCCAAGCCCCACTTGGGTGGTCTTTCCCCTGCCCTACTCTCCCCTGCCCTACAAAACTGGACCTGCCCCTTTAGGCTCTGAGTTTTAACCATGCAGAGATAAAAAAGGTCAGGGTAAACTTCTGGGAGAAAGGAGGATGCAGACTGAGACTGTTTGTTACCTCACAGGAGTACAAGCTGCGATGACTCGTGAGCTGAACCAAAGAGCTGCAGTTTACTAAAGTATTGTCAAGTAGCATGCTAGCTTCTTAAAATACTTCCTATTTAATCCTCAGTGAGGTATTCTTACTTTCATTCTAAAGATGAGGATACAGAGGCTCAGGATGATTGATTGCATGTCTTCATGCAGGACAACTTGGGCAAAGCAGGTGTATTCTTTAAGACTCAGTTGCAAATAAATACGGAGAAGGCAATGGCAACCCACTCCAATACTGTTGCCTGGAAAATCCCATGGACGGAGGAGCCTGGTAGGCTGCAGTCCATGGGGTCGCGAAGAGTCGGACACGACTGAGCGACTTCACTTTCACTTTTCACTTTCATGCATTGGAGAAGGAAATGGCAACCCACTCCAGTGTTCTTGCCTGGAGAATCGCAGGGACCGGGGAGCATGGTGGGCTGCCGTCTCTGGGGTTGCACAGAGTCGGACATGACTGAAGCGACGCAGCAGCAGCAAATAAATAAACTGCTATGGAGCACTGCAGGCTACAGACAATGGGGTCGCACAGAGTCGGACACAATTGAAGCAACTTAGCACACATGCACGCCAAGTGGAAAGGGATGTCATACAAGACTTTAAATGCTTCTAAAATAACAAGAAGGAACAGGGAGCTGGTTCTAGAAAAGGCCTCCAGGAATAATTCCAGGACAAACCCACAGAACTGACCAGCCTGGGGAGTTTCTCCCTTTGCTTCACTTGGAAAGATGGAGAATCTGTAAGTACTGGCTCCAGACCTATGCCAGATCTGCAAGAAAAAAGAAAAAAAAAAAGATGCTCCAAATTTTGACTCTGGTTCCACAGCTGATACTGTTGCAAAAAAGGCTGACTTGGAGCCTTTGGCCTTCTTATTTCCACCTCCCAAATCTCACCCAATTGTTTATGGATTGCTGCTGCTAAGTCACTTCAGTCATGTCCAACTCTGTGCGACCCCACAGACGGCAGCCCACCAGGCTCCCCCGTCCCTGGGATTCTCCAGGCAAGAACACTGGAGTTGGTTGCCATTTCCTTCTCCAATGCATGAAAGTGAAAAGTGAAAGTGAAGTCGCTCAGTCGTGTCTGACTCTTCGCGACCCCATGAACTGCAGCCCACCAGGCTCCTCCGTCCAGGGGATTTTCCAGGCAAGAGTACTGGAGTGGGGTGCCATTGCCTTAGGAAAACCATATTCACAGAGTTCTAGCTGCAAGGGAGTCTGGGAAATGTAGTTTTTCTCACAGTGCCAGAAGGCATGCTAGGAGGAAGCAAGGGATGTTGAGTATCAAGCCACCACTTCCATAACCCTTCCTGCCAATGCAGAGCTTGTGCATGGAATTACTCTGCTCAGGGCCTGCTCCTGTTCACATACCATTAACTTGAAGAGGGTGGTGTGTGTGTGTGTGTGTGTGCCTGACATAGGTTTTAATGGATACTTCACTAGAGCCCTCATTTCATGGAGCTCCTATTCCAGAAGAAGGCATTCATGGGAAACTCCAGGAAGGCGTTCCAGTGCCAGGAGGCAAGAATATTCTCGTCTTTCTCTTTTGAAAATCTTTTATATGTGTGTATTTATTTTTGGCTGTGCTGTGTCTTGGTTGCTTTGCACAGGCTTTCTCTAGTTGTGGTAAGCGGGGACTACTGTTCGTTGTGGTGCATGGACTCCTCAGTGCGGTGGCTTCTCCTTTTCCAGTTTGCAGGCTCTAGAGCAAGGACTCAGTAGCTGGGGCACACAGGCTTAGGTGCTCCATAGCACGTGGAATCTTCCCAGACCAGGAGTGGAACCCATGTCCCCTGCATTAGCAGGCGAAATCATATCCACTGCACCACCAGGGAACTCCTCAGTTCTCTCTCTTTTAAAGAGCTTTAAGTTATAATACACATACTGCATAATTCATCCATTTAAACTGGACACTTCAATGGTTTTTAGTATATTCACAGAGTTGTGTAACCACCATGATCTTTTTTTTTTAAACCATTATCTATTCTAAAATATCTTCGTCACACTAAAAGCAGACACTCCCCATTTCCCACTCCCAATCTCCAGCTCTAAGCAACCACTAATCAACTTTCATTTCCATATATTTGCCTATTCTGGATATTTCATATAAATAGGATCATACAATATGCCATCTTTGTGACTGGTTTCTTTCATTTAATATAATGTTTTTATTGTTCACCTTGTCATGCATTAATACTTCATTCATTTTTATAGGTGAAGAATATCTCATTGTAGGAATAAACCACATTTTGTTTATTCATTCAATTGATGGACATTTGGTTTCCTTTTTTTTTTTAATTGAAGTACAGTGGATTTGTGGATTGTTTCCACTTTTTAGTTATTGTAACTAAAGCTGTTATGAACATTCATATACAAGTTTCTGTATGAACATGTTTTCAAATCTTTCCAGTGTATATATCCATATTAGAAATTTGAGTCATGCTGTAACTGTTTACATTTTTGAAGAACCACCAAATTATTTTCCACAGTGGCTGTACCATTTTGCATTCCCACCAGCAATGTTAAGTGTTCCTATTTCTCTGTATTATCATCAACACGTCTTTTTATCATATTTTTAAAAAATTATAACTATTCTAACGGGTGTGAAGTAGTATCATGGTTTTGATTTGCATTTCTCTAATGACTTATAATGTTGAGTTTTCTGTTGTTGAGCATTTTTTATATGGTTATTTTCCATTTATATACCTTCTTTGAAGAAGTGTCTGTTCCTATCATTTGCCCATTTTTTGATTGGATTATTTACCTTTCATTAGTGTTTTCCTTTGTCTATTTTTCCCCAAACATTAAGCTTTTTATTTTGTATTGGGGTAGAGCTAATTAGCAATGTTGTGGCAGTTTCAGGTGAACGGCAAAGGGATTCAGCCACACACATACATGTACCCATTTTCCCCCAAACCCTCACCCATCCAGGCTGGCAGGTGACACTGAGCAGAGTTCCATGTGCTAGACAATAGGTCTTTGTTGGTTCTCCATTTAAAATATAGCAGTGTGTACATGACCTTCCCAAAGTCCCTGACTATCCTTTCCCCCTGGCAATCATAAGTTTGTTTCCTAAGTCTGTGAGTCTCTTTCTGTTTTGTGAGTAAGTTCATTTGTATCACTTCTTTTTAGATTCCACATATGAGGGATGTCATGATACTTCTCCTTCTTGACTTACTTCACTCAATGTGATACTCTTTAGGCCCACCCATGTTGCTACAAATTATTTGCTCTTATTATTGACTTGTAACATTCAGAAAACGAAGATCATGGCATCCGGTCCCATCACTTCATGGGAAATAGATGGGGAAACAGTGGAAACAGTGTCAGACTTTATTTTTCTGGGCTCCAAAATCACTGCAAATGGTGACTGCAGCCATGAAATTAAAAGACGCTTACTCCTTGGAAGGAAAGTTATGACCAACCTAGATAGCATATTCAAAAGCAGAGACAGTACTTTGCCAACAAAGGTTCGTCTAGTCAAGGCTATGGTTTTTCCATTGGTCATGTATGGATGTGAGAGTTGGACTGTGAAGAAGGCTGAACGCCGAAGAATTGATGCTTTTGAAGTGTGGTGTTGGAGAAGACTCTTGAGAGTCCCTTGGACTGCAAGGAGATCCAACCAGTCCATTCTGAAGGAGATCAGCCCTGGGAATTCTTTGGAAGGAATGATGCTAAAGCTGAAACTCCAGTACTTTGGCCACCTCACGCGAAGAGTTGACTCCTTGGAAAAGACTCTGATGCTGGGAGGTATTGGGGGCAAGAGGAGAAGGGGACGACAGAGGATGAGATGTCTGGACTGCATCACTGACTCGATGGATGTGAGTCTGAGTGAACTCCGGGAGTTGGTGATAGACAGGGAGGCCTGGTGTGCTGTGATTCATGGGGTCGCAAAGAGTTGGACACGACTGAGCGACTGATCTGATCTGATCTGATCTGAAGGGTTGTTTATATTTCTGGATTCAAGTTCCTTACCATATAAATGATTTGAAAAATTTTTTTTACCTTTCTGTGAGTTGTCTTTTCACGTTTTTGTTTTTTTAAACATCCTATATCAACTGGATAACAGTATCAGGACTTCTCATTTTTAAAAAATTATTTCTTTATATTTGGTTGCTGGGTCTTCATTGCTGCAGGCCAGCTTTCTCTACTTGGGGTGAGCAGGGGCTACTCTCCATTGAGGTGCATGGGTTTCTCATTTTGCTGGCTTCTCTTATTGTGGAGCACAGGCTTTATGGCTTTAGTAGTGGCCACGGGCTTCGTGTCTCCACGAAATGTGCTGATCCCCGGATCAGCAATATCTATCCCCTGCATTTGCTGGTGAATTCTTATCCGCTGTACCACAGGGAAGTCTTCACTTTTTTTTTATAAGAAAACTTAGTTTACTGAAATATGACTGCAATATAGAAAAGATGGCTAATGAACTAGATTGCAAGATATTAATACTCTACACTTTTCATGTTCTTCTTTTAAAAAATAATTTATTGGGGTGAAAGTCACATAACATAAAATTAACCATTTTAAAATGAACAATTCACTGCTAGAGCCTGGTGGGCTACAGTCCATGGGGTTGCAGAGTCGGACATAACTGGGCGACGAAGCATGGCCCTGGACATTCAGAACATTATACCACCGCCACCTGTATTTAATTCCAAAACGCTTCCATAACTCCCAAGTAAAATCCCTTACCCATTAAGCAATTTCTCTTCATTCTCTCTTCCCCCTGACAATGTCCAATCTGCCATCTCTATGGATTTATCTATTCTAAACATTGTATAAATGGAATCATATAATATGTGGGCTCTTTTTTTGGACTGCACTGGGTCTTCATCGTGGTGTGCAGTCTGTCTGTAGCTGCAGCGTGTGGGTTTAGTAGCCCCACAGTATGTGGGATCTTGGTTACCCAACGAGGGACAGAACCCACATCTACTGCATTGGAAGGTGGACTGACTTTCTGCATTTGATTTCTTTCACTTAGCATAGTGTTTTGGAGGTTCCTGCACATTGTATTCTATTCTATTGCATGAAACTGAAAGTGTTAGTTGCTCAGTCCTGTCCAACTCTGCGACCCCATGGACTGTAGCCCACCAGGTTCTCTGTCCATAGATTCTCCAGGCAAGAATACTGGAGTGGGTTGCCATTTCCTTCTCCAGGGATATTCCCAACCCAGGGATCTAAACCAGGTCTCCTGCATTGCAGGTAGATTCTTTACCATCTGAGCCACCAGGGAATTTGTTTATCCATTCATCTATTGACGGACATTTAGACTCTCTACCTTTTGGCTATCGTGAACAGTGCCACTAAGAACATACAAGTATTGTAGATGTACTTGTTTGAATACCTGAATATGTGTCATATCCACAGATGTACTTGTTTGAACAACTGAATACTTGTTTGTATTCAGTTCTTTTGGTAAATGTCTAGAAGTGGGATTCCTGGGTCATATGGTAATTCTTTCACTTTTTGAGGAATCACCAATCCATTTTCCACAACAGTTGAACCATTTTGTAGCCTTACCAACAATGGATGAGTGTTCTGATTTTTCTACATCTTTCTCAGCACTTATTTTCCTTTTTTTTTTAATTATAGCCATCCTAGCCTTTTCATTTCTTGATGGAATTCTTGGAAGCACAAAAGTTTTCAGTTTTATAAAGTTTAACTTACCTGTTGTATTATTCCTGATCTGAGAGGAAAAGTAAGAAGGCTTTCATTATTATATGCGATGTTGGCCACTTGCCTTTTTTTAAATTCAGATTCTTTTTATTTACTTATTTGGCTGTGTCAGGTCTTAGCTGTGGCACGCAGGATCTTTGTCGCAGCTTGTGGGACCTACTTAGTCCCCTGACCAGGAATAGAACCTGGTCCCTCTGCTTTGGGAGCACAGAGTCTTAGCCACTGGACCACGAGGGAAGTCCTGGCCACTTGCTTTATGTAGACATTCTTTGTAGGGATGAGGAAGTTCCCTATTCCTAGTTGAGCGAGTGTTTTTATCATGAAAGAGTGTTGGATTTTGTCAAGTGTGTTTCCTGCATCTATTGAGATGATCGTGTGGTTTTTGTCTTTTATTCTACTGACACAGTGTATTCCATTGATTAATTTTTGGATGTCAAACCACTTCTGGTATAATTTTTACTTGGTCCTGGTGTATAATCTTTCTTTGGTGGTGTTGGATTATATTTGCTCATATTATGTTGTGGGTTTTTGCATATATATCCATAAGAGATATTTGTCTATAGTTATCTTGTAAGGTCTTTGGTTTTGGTATCAGAGTAATACTGGCTTCATAGAATGAGTTGGGAGTTGTTCTCTTATATTTTCTAGCGGATTTTGTCAAGAACTGGTGTTCTTTGACTGTTTGAAGGAATGTGGGTCATATCCACAGGAAAGAGCTAGGGCTCTGGGACCCTGGCAGAGGCGGCTGAATCTGGCACACAGATCTGTTCTGATTGGCGAGCACATTATTTTAAGACAATTGAACCAACTTAAAAAAAAAACAAAACCTAGAGATTTCACAGAAGAATCCTGATTTTCGGATTCTCTAGAGGAGTTAGAACCTTTGGCAGCAGTGGCCTGTAATTATGCTGAGTCATGATGCACGGCCCAGGCTCACTTGTTTGCCTCAGTCCCCACCTTTCCTTGCTAATCCTGACACCAAGGCTGAGTGTCAGGTACCACTTGTACCCTACTCTCCTTGGACCACTTTTTGTTAAGCGTATGGCCACTGTAGGCATTTGAGTGGATGCTACCTGGTGTACCCTTGCTGGATCTTTGTTTATTTATCAAGTGGGCACATGAATAATTCTTAGCTTGGGACATTTTGAGGAAGATTAAAATGAGATGATTTAAAAAAAATTTTTTTTTTCACTGATCTGGGTCTTCATTGCTACTCAAGGACTTTCTCATTGTGGTGGCTTCTCTTGTTGCAGAGAACAGGTCCTAGGGCACCCAAGCTCAGTAGTTGTGGGGCACAGGCTTAGTTGCCCTCCCTTGACATGTGAGATCTTCCCGGATCAAGGATGAAACACATGTACCCTGCATTGGCAGGTGGATTCCCAACCACTGGACCACCAGTGAAAGTGAAAATCTCCTAGTCATGTCTGATTCTTTGTGACCCCATGGACTATACAGTCCATGGAATTCTCCAGGCCAGAATACTGGAGTGGGTAGCCTTTCCCTTCTCCAGGGCGTCTTCCCAACCCAGGGATCGAACCCAGGTCTCCCACATTGCAGGCAATTCTTTACCAGCTGAGCCACAGGGGAAGTCCAAGAATACTGGAGTGGGTAGCCTATCCGTTCTCCAGCGGATCTTCCGACTCAGGAATTGAACCAAGGTCTCTTGCATTGCAGGCAGATTCTTTACCAACTGAGATATCAGACCACCAGGGAAATCCTTAAATGAGATGATTATAGAGAGGTTTAGCATACAGAAGGTACTCAATAGATTTAACCTTTGCTTTTTGCTGGCTGCACAGTATTCTGTTGAATGTATGTACAATTCTTCTAATGGTGGGCACATAGGGGAACATCAGTTTTTCTCTGACACAAGGCTGGATAGGATATCTGTGTATATGGTAAGCATAAGATGGTTAAGAGTATATTATCACTACTGGATTTGAATCCCGGCTGTGTGACCTCTTTCTGTCTCCTGTCCTCTTGGAATGGCGAGATGAGGGGATAAGTAGGATGAACCTAAGATGTCATTTGAAGATATATCTACAGAGCCTCTTAGTGAGAGTGCAAAAACTGGCTTAAAACATTCAAAAAACTATGATCACAGTATCCAGTCCCATCACTTCATGGCAAATAGAGGGGTAAACAATGAAAACAGTGACAGACTTTATTTTCTTGAGCTCCAAAGTCACTGCGGACAATGACTGCAGCCATGAAATTAAGACACTTGCTCCTTAGAAGAAAAGCTATGGCAAACCTAGACACCGTATGAAAAAGCATAGACATTATTCTGCCAATAAAGATGCATATGGTCAAAGCAATGGTTTTTCCAGTGGTCATGTACAGTTGTGAGAGTTGAACCATAAAACAAGCTGAGCACTGAAGAAGTGATGCTTTCGAATTGGAGAGAACTCTTGAGAGTCCCCTGTACTGCAAGGAGATCAAACCAGTCAATTTTAAAGGAAGTCCACCCTGAATATTCATTGGAAGGACTGATGCTGAAGCTCCAATACTTTGGCCACCTGATGCAAAGAGCTGATTCATTGGAAAAGACCCTGATGCTGGGAAAGATTGAAGGCATGAGGAGAAGGGGGCAGCGGAGGAAAAGATGGTTGCATAGTATCACTGACTCAACAGACATGAGTTTGAGCAAACTCCAGGAGATAGTGGAAAACGGAGAAGCATGGTGAGCTACAGTCCATGGGGTTGCAAACAGTTGGACATGACTTAGTGATTGAACAACAACAGCTACTGTTTTGTCCGCAGAAGGGGTGGAAGGTCACAGGTGGGTGCAGGGGTAGATGTAAGTGTCTCGAGGCCCCTTCTGCAAATGTGAGAGCTGATGCGCCCTATCTCAGAATCTCCCCGCCCTAGGGTGTGAAGCCAAAGCCCAACTTGTTGCATCTGACTGACAACTGGGCTGTCCAGGGAGATGAGATAAGTGGGTGTCAGGCAGGAGGAGGCAGGTGTCAACCACAGAGCAGGGGGAGGTGAGCACGCCTGTGGACTGGGTTGAGCTCCCCACCCTCAACCCTGTTGAAGTCACAGAGTTGCTTAACCTTCTGAAGCAATGATGGTCCCAGACTCCCCCATATCTTGACCTGGACTCCTGACCTGGTGCCCCTCAAAATTATCCATACAGCAGAGCTCCAGAACCCAGGCACTGAGCCAGCCAGGAGCTCAGCTGACTGTCCTCAAGGCTGGAGGTGGCGGTGGTTATGGATTGGAGAAGTTTTTGAGGTTTTCAAAGAGGAAGTGAGGCTTCTGCTTGTGGTTCTGCTGTGTTTCTCTTTTTACTGCATGAGCCAGCCCAACACTCCTGGCTCTACGTTGCTTCCCAAACCTCTTAATGATTGTTGTTCAGTTGCTCAGTCGTGTCTGACATTTTGCAACCCCATGGACTGCAGCACGCCAGGCTTCCCTGTCCTTCACTGTCTCCTGGAGCTTGCTCAAACTCATATCCATTGGTGGGTGATGCCATCCAACCATCACATCCTCTGTCATCCCCTTCTCTTCCTACCTTCAATCTTTCCCTGCATCAGGGTCTTTTCCAATGAGTCGACTCTCCACATTAGGTGGCCAAAGTATTGGAGCTTCAGCTTCAGCATCAGTCCTTCCAGTGAATATTCAGGATTGATTTCACTTAGAGTTGACTGGTTTGATCTCCTTGCTTTCCAAAGGACTCTGAAGAGTCTTCTCCAACACCACATTTCGAAAGCATCATTTCTTTGGTGCTCAGCCTTCTTTATGGTTCAACTCTCACATCTGTACATGACTACTGGAAAAACCATAACTTTGACTAGGTAGACCTTTGTCAGCAAAGTAATGTCTCTGTTTTTCATATGCTGTCTACGTTGGTCATAGCTTTTCTTCCAAGGAGCAAGGGTCTTTTAATTTCATGGCTGCAGTCACCATCGGCAGTGATTTTGGAGTCCAAGAAAATAAAATCTGTCACTGTTTTCATTGTTTTGCCATGAAGTGATGGAACCAGATGCCATGACCTTCGTTTTTTGAATGTTGAGTTTTAAGTCAGCTTTTTCACTCTCCTCATTCACTCTCATCAAGCGACTCTTTAGTTCCTCTTTGCTTTCTGCCATAAGGGTGGTGTCATCTGCATATCTGAGGTTATTGGTATTTCTCCTGGCAATCTTGATTCCAGCTTGTGCTTCATCCAGCCCAGCATTTAGCATGAGGTACTCTGCATATAAGTTAAATAAGCAGGGTGACAATATACAGCGTTGACATACTCCTTTCCCAATTTGGAACCAGTGCATTGTTCCATGTCCAGTTATAATTGTTGCTTCTTGACCTGCATACAGATTTCTCAGGAGGCAGGTAAGGTAGTCTGGTATTCCCATCTCTTGAAGAATTTTCCACAGTTGGTCATGATCCACAAAGTCAAAGGCTTTCAGTTCAGTTCAGTGCAGTCACTCAGTAATGTCTGACTCTTTGTGACCCCATGGACTGCAGCACGCCAGACTTCCCTGTCCACCACCAACTCCCAGAGCCTGCTCAAACTCATGTCCATTGGGTCAAAGGCTTTAGCATAGTCAATAAAGCATAAGTAGATGTTTTTCTGGAATTCTCTTGCTTTTTCTATGATCCAACAGATGCTGGCAATTTGATCTCTTGGTCCTCTGCCTTTTCTAAATCCAGCTTGCACATCTGGGAGTTCTCGGCTCATGTACTATTGAACCTAGCTTGGAGAATTTTGAGCATGACTTTGCTAGCATGTGAAATGCGTGCAATTGTGAGGTACTTTCAACATTCTTTGGCATTGCCTTTCTTTGGGATTGGAATGAAAACTGACCTTTTCCAGTCCTGTGGCCACTGCTGAGTTTTCCAAATGTGCTGGCATAATGAGTGCAGCACTTTCACAGCATCATCTTTTAGGATTTGAAATGGCTCAACTGGAATTCCATCACCTCCACTAGCTTTGGCCCACTTGATTTCCCACTCCAGGTTTTCTGGCTATAGGTGAGTGATCACACCATCATGGTTATCTGGGACTTATTTTTGCTGACTGTATAGAGCTTCTCCGTCTTTGGCTGCAAAGAGTATAATCAATCTGATTTCGGTATTGACCATCTGGTAATGTCCATGTGTAGAGTTGTCTCTTGTGTTGTTGGAAGAGGGTGTTTGCTATGACCAGTCCCAAACCTCTTAATGATAATAAACCTTTTTAAAAAAAATTCTTTATTTATTTGGCTGTGTAAGGGTCTTAGTTGTAGCATGTGAGATCTTCCGTTGCAGCGTGAGGGCTTCTCTCCAGCTGTGGCCCTCAAGCTCCAGGACAGGCAGGCTCAGGGTGGGGCTTAGTTTCCCCAAGGCATATGGGATCTTAGTTCCTGGATGAGGGATTGAACCTGCGTCCCCTGCATTGGAAGGCAGATTCTTAACCACTGGACCACCAGAGAAGTCCTGACGATAAGTCTTGAGAGTTGCATACAACTCATTATTTCAGCAACATCCCGCAAGCCTTCTGGTAAGCGGACTGTAAATTCTAAGCTCTGGGTCATGTTCCTATGGGATATATTCCCAGCAACTGGTTCAATGCCTGACACACAGTTGACAATCAACAAATATGTGCATGAATAGGTGAGTGAATGAATGGCAGATTCTCAGGGCACTTGCAGGGTGCCAGCTGCTAACTCTACAGCTCATTTGCCTAGTACTTGACTTGGGCCTCCATCCATCCATTTTTCTGAAGAGCTTTGGCCGCTGAAGGGAATCCAGACCCTACTGTGCTACATCTGTAGCCCTTTTATCTCGTCACAGGCGCCCCTCTAGCAATTCTTCCCTCAGCTCTCCTTCCCCTCTGGGACATTGCAGCTCCATGTTGGGTCATGCAGTCTTGGGCCAGTCACTTTCTTTCTCTGAGTTTCAATTTTCTTGTCTATAAAACAGAATATAATAGCATCCAGGGTCATCGTGTTGATGGAGTTAGACCAAGCATGTCGAAGTGCTTTGCAGGGTTCCTGGCACATGGTGAGGGCTTGAATGCCAGAAGCTATTATTGCTGTGCTGTGTGGACTGGTGTGGGGGCAAGACTGCTTTGGAGGAGAGCAGCGGTCTCCAACCAGGGGTTAATGAACAAAGCAATAAAACTGAATGTAATTCATCTCTCCAAGTGTGCTGCCTAAATTCTGGTCTTCCAAAGGGAGCCAGGAACATTCATCATCAGCTTTTAGGAAACTGATTTGCAGATACTTGCCTAACGAGGCAAAGATTGATGTACAATATTAACAGTAATCCACATTTGTCAAGCGCTTGCATGGGGCCAGGCACTGTCCTCAGGGCTTTACATGAATTATCTTGAGGAATCACTGAAAGAACCCTAGGAGGCAAACGCTCTTATTATCTGCACTTGACAGATGGAGAAAGAGGCAGAGAGGTTAAGTGACTTGCCATAAGGTCACAGAGCTGGGATGAAATCCAGCAGAGGTAACATTCTTTAAAAAATATCTACGCGGTGCTTCCCTGGTGGCTCAGTGGTGAAGAATCTGCCTACCTGTGCAGACGACGCGGGTTAGATCCCTGATCTGGGAAGAGCCCACTTGCCTCAGATCAGCTAAGCCCATGTGCCACAACTATCAAGCCTGTGCTCGAAAGCCTGGCAGCTGCAGCTACTGAGCCCACGTGCTGCAACTGTGGATGCACCCTAGAGCCCATGCTCTGCAAAAAAGAGGGGCCACTGCAATGAGAAACCCTCATATTGCAACTACAAAGTAGTCCCCGCTCACCTCAACTAGAGAAAAGCCCCCACAGCAATGAAGACCCAACACAGCCAGAAATAAATAAAATGATAAATACATACATGTATATTTCTCCAATTCTTTTCTGTTATAGGTTAGTACAAGATATTGAATACAGTTCCCTCTCAGATCAGATCAGTCGCTCAGTTGTGTCCGACTCTTTGCGACCCCATGAATCGCAGCACGCCAGGCCTCCGTGTCCATCACCAACTCCCAGAGTTCACTGAGTCTCAACGTCCATTGAGTCAGTGATGCCATCCAGCCATCTCATCCTCTGTCTACTATATAGTAAATTATTTTACTATATATTTTATACATATATAACTAGGGATGTGTTCATCTATTTTATACATAGGGATGTGTATCTTTTAATCCTACACTCCTAATATAGCCCTCCCCCTCCTCTTCCCCCTTTTCTAACCATAAGTTTGTCTTCTATGTCTGTGAGTCTGTTTTTGTTTTGTAAATAAGTTCATTTGGATTATTTTTCAATTGCACATTTAAGTGATAATCATATAATAACTATCTTTCTGTGCCTGACAGTTAATATTCTAAAACATTGTGCATATTACCTCTGTATGGAAATACTGTCCAGTCTTGTGTGGCACAGGGAAAAAATGGAGCCCACCACCCGACTCCAGTACTCCTGCCTGGAAAATCCCACGGACGGAGGAGCCTGGTAGGCTGCAGTCCATGGGGTCACTAAGAGTCGGACACAACTGAGCGACTTCACTTTCACTTTTCACTTTCATGCATTGGAGAAGGAAATGGCAACCCACTCCACTGTTCTTGCCTGGAGAATCCCAGGGACGGGGGAGCCTGGTGGGCTGCAGTCTATGGGGTCACACAGAGTCGGACACGACTGAAGTGACTTAGCAGCAACAAAGAAATGCTACATATTATGTCCACCAGAGGGCACGCATGCACTTCTCTGCAGTAGAATACTATACAGTCAGGAAAAGACAGGAGGCAGATGGTGTGCATGTTCTGGCATGAAATGATGGCCACAGTAGACTGTCAATAGAAAAAGTTACAGAATAGTGTTATCATATCATCTATTAATATTCATGTATAAAAACAAAATTTAGAAGTTCATTTATTGTTTGTAGATTCATGGATAGATGTCTGGAAAGATTAACATCAAACAAATCACACTGACCTCCAGGAAACTGGGAAGGAGGGAGCTTCCATTTTTTTCTTTATATTCCCTGCTGCTTGAATCGCTGACCATTCATCTGTATTATCTTGTAATTCACAGAAAGATGAAGAAAGTAAGTGCACAGTGGACCAGAGGTTTGAGGATCCACGTCCACCCCTCCAGCTCTTCTGGTCCAGATGCTTATTCTTTTCTGAGGCCCCCTGGTGTCTTCTGCTCATCCCTGAAGGCCCCTTAACCCTACCTTCCCTCCACAATCACTTCCCAAGCCCTATCTGGTCTTAAAGGACTTGCTTGGCCTGGGTCTCTCCTCTGGGTCCAGGCACTGGTGTGGTTTTTTTCCCCAGTTAGGAGGCCAAGATCCTACCCCTGTGCTACCCCCGCTCTGGGGGATGTGGGACATGGTGACCTCACAGTTAAGCCAGTGACACCATAGTGGACCTGGAGGCTGATGAGGCAAAGGACCTGGCAGGTAGAGGCCATTTCCAATGGAAACTTGAAGGACTGTGTCCTCCTCCCAGGACACTCCTAGCCAGTCCTTTCAGGGGTGGGAGACCTGAAAGTCTCCACAACCATTTTGGTTCCTAACCAAGAGGTTGTACAGACTTCTCTGTGAGTTGGGAGCAGAGTGTGATGCCAGGAGGAGGGAGTGGAGTTGGCAGATGGAAGACAAAGGTGTATGTGAATCCTCCTGGGAGATGGGGGGCACTCCCGTGGGCAATCAGTGAACTTCTTGCTCCCCTTGATTGCAGCACAGCTGGAGGGGAGGCAGGCTGTGACCTGGGAGGCTGGGAGGGCTGTAGCTTTTGGCAGGGGTAGAGTTCTGGTCAACCAAGAGGGCAAGGAGCACCATGGGAAGGGCTCCTTTCAGCTAATCTGAAGGATGCCGGGAGGGCAACCAGGATGGGGGTAGAGGGAGGAGAGGATGGGGGGATGATCTGGGCCCTGGGAATGGCACATTTTGAAAAGAGCATGAGGGACAGAAATGAAGCAGCGGGGGTGGGTTGACTCTGCCAAGAGACAGTGGAATCTGAGGGTTGGCACCAGATAGCACTTAACTATTTGCTGTGTGTCTCTGAGTGAGTTGCTTACTCTCTCTGAGCTTCTGTTCCTTCATCATGGGGATAATAAAAGATGAAATAAGAACATTTATGAAGCCCCTAGCTTCACAATAAGTGCCAATACTTTGGCCACCTGATGCAAAGAGCCAACTCACTAGAAAAAACCCTGATGATGGGAAAGATTGAGGGCCAGAAGAGAAGGGGGCAGCAGAGGATGAGATGGTTAGATAACGTCACTGACTCATTGAACATGAGTTTGAGCCAACTCTGGGAGACGGTGAAGGGCAGGGAAGCCTGGTATGTTGCAGCCCATGGGGTCGCAGAGAGTCAGGCACAACTTAGCGACAACGACAAGCACAGCGCCAGGCGTACAGTAAGCTGTCTGTAAAGGCAGCTCGTTACTCTAATCCTCGAGATAGTCCAACCTGAGCCTGACGCTTCATCTATTCTGGGCACGTAGAGTGCAGAATTCATGGTTGTACACTACAGAAACCATTTCTGGAGGATTTAAGGAGAGGAGGAAGTCCCTTGGTGGTCCAGTGGTTAGGACTCTGTGCTTTCACTGCCGAGGGCCCAGGTTTCCACAGTTCAGCAAAGAAACAACAATAGAGGCAGAGAAGAAATTCCCTTAAAAGATGCTGGAGGAGCGCAGAGAAGTTCTGGGAAGGCTACAGAGCCAGGCTTGGAGAACAGGCTGGATCAAGAGAGGCTGGACAGCCCAGAGAGGACTGTGTGACCTGCCTGAACCCCTTTCTTTGAAAATCTGCTCTCTTGGAAGCTGACATAGCACCATCCACAGAGTGGGCTCCGTCAACCTGCCACCTCCAGACCACCGGCTTCTGATCACAGTCTGGATGGGTCCATGTGGTCAGTCTGGTCCATGGCACGTGCCTGCAGCATGTGTTTGGGTGGGGAGGTCGAAATTCAGCCTGTTGCCTTTCCGGCTTTTATAGTAGAATGTGCCTTCTGCCTCCTTCCAGCCTCTAGTGAGAGAAAGTTCCAGATGCTGGGCATCCAAAACACCTGGGAAATGTCTACATGGGAAATGAGAATAAGTAGAGAGTGGTCCCTGTCCTTGAGATACAGACATGTAGGGGTCAGTTATGCAGGTAAACGATGGTGACAGGAAGTGGTGGGGGCCATAGTGCAAATGAGTACCGGCCAGGGGCCAAGCTGGCAGAATAATAGGTCCCCTTGCTCACATGGAGAGTTCGAGGCGTCCCTGTGCCTTCCATGACAGCTGGTGGCATGGCCGGATGGCGCCTGAGGCTTGGGCTGCTGCACTGGGCCAGGCACTGTGGATACACCAACCAGGGGCAGAATTTGTGTGAGGGCGGGGGAGACGAATCCTTTTCAGCTCTCGGCAGTGATAAAGTTGCTCAGCTGGAAAAGCTGTTTCTGGCCTAAGGGGCCTCCCTTTTCGATATCTAGTCATGCTTCATAGGCATTGTGCCATGTCTCTGACTTATCTCTCACCCAGTGGGGGCCTCAGCATTCTATCTAAATTGGAGAAAATGTTCCCAGGACAGAGAAATCAGAGGCGGGATAAGGAGGAGGAAGATGTACTTGCTACCTCCAGGGCCTTTGCTGTGCAAGATCAGATTCCTGCTCACCCCCCTGCTGCTCTGTTTCCTCCTACGCTGCCTGCTTTTGTCTCTGCCTGTTCCTGTCCCTGCCACTGCCATTGCTGTCTTCCCTGCCAACCGCCCGTCCCTGTCTCAGCTGGGTCCCCTTCCCCAAAGGACCCCAGCTCCAGCCTTTGAGCCCTGCTCTGTCCCCCTCCTGCTGAGCCCTTGGGGTTCCCTGAGAGCCACAGCTAAGGCTCTTCTATCTGCCCCCATCATCATGGGGGGTGGGGGATGGAAGAGCCATCATCCCCCACACTCCATCATCCCCCACACTGAAATTCCGGTAGCCCCAGTTTCCTGTGGCCCCAAACTCCTGCAGCGTGGTCTCAGGTAGGTAAAGGCTGGTGGGCGGCTCGCCCGTGTCTCAGGTCCCAGAGGGCCCCCTGCCTGCCTGCCAGCCCCCCTCTTCCTATTTGTGGCAACTTCAAATGTAGCGCTTTCCTGTCACCTCTCACACCCACCGGGGCCTTAGACACAGGCAGAGGCTGGCTGCCCGCCTGCCCAGCGGCTTCCTTCCCCAGCCAGAGAGGACTTCTGCAGAGGCAGGTGAAGAGCCCCGCATGGACCGCGCCTCCTCCTGGGGTGTTTGGAGACCTGGGGCGCGGTGGGGAGGAGTCAGGGGAGAGGGAGAAGAAACCGGGTTTCAGAGGAATGAGACAGCCATGCAAGGGTGCCAGGCTCTGAGGGGCACCAGGGTTACGGAGGGAAGAGGGGGAAGGGAGGAGAAGGAGGGGAGCCTTGGGGCTGTGCGACCCTCAGTGAAGTGATTGGCAGAGAAGGGAGGTGCTAACTGAGCAGACAGCTGTCACCGAGCAGCTTCCTGTCAGGCTAGTCAGGACCGGGGGACCCTGTGCCCACTTGCTCAGACCAGCCCAGATGAGGAAGCTGAGCCTGGGCAGTCTGAGTGGCAGGACACTGGGGCTTCCTCAGCTGCCCCCCAAAGCTGGTAGGTGAGCTAGGATGTAGGTGGGGAGCTTGTGGTTGATAGAGTCGTGGAGACATGAGCCCCTCCCAGCATGGAAGAGAGCAGCCTCTCAATTCCCTGTGGCCCCGAGGACATCTGGAATATTTCCTCAGATCTTAAGCTCACTTGAAGTATCTCCATGAGGACTTCTCTCGCTCCTGTCTTCCCCGGGGTGGGGGTCAGGCCAGTTCTACCCTCTGCCTCTGACTGGCAAGTCTCCATTCACTCCTCTTTTTGCCCCTGCTTGAGGGTGTGGTTGGCTTCTAAATGTCGGCGCCGAGAGGGTCCTTTCATGTCAGCCAGTCCAACCCTCCCATTTTGCAGATAGATAAACTGAGGCCAGGAGAGGCAGTGACTGGCTCAAGGTCACACAGTGATTTCCTGGGAGAGCCGGCCCTGGAAGTCAGGCTCCTGTTTGGAGGACCTTCACTGCTCACCTGTGACTGACCTATCTTCCCAGGAGGTGGCAGGGGCATGAAGGGGGAGCCCGCTCCAGAGCTGGGTTGTTGCCACAAGACCAAGCCCCCAGGGAGCACAGGGGATTCTCTGTCCCCCAACTTGGACTCCCAACTCTGCCAAGATGGCCAGGTAATGTGAGGTCCCGGTCCTATCTCCGAGCCCAGGATGCTTCTGGAAGGAGGGGAGGTTAGGAAGAACTGGGTTGGGGGGGTGCTGGTGTGGAAATCTGAAGGGACCTGGATTCTCCTGGTCCTGAGCACCTCTACCCTAGCACCTCACAGGAAAGCGCCCTTGGAGGTGCCAGAGACCCTCTCCCATGCCCCAGGGCCAGACTGGGACATGCAGAGCTGAGTGTCACAGGGGCCTGGGCCTTGGAGGAGGCTCAGGACCCTCCTGTGGGGTGCACAGTCTTCCATGAGGGGTTTTTCTCTTAAGTTCACCTCGGATCCATTGAGAACACGGTAGATAGTCTGAGACAGAATGGGATGAGGGTGGTGAGAAAGGATGGGTAGGAGGGAAGAACAGGGCAGGGTGGGGGGTTCTGGGGCAGGGGGAGGGCAGCCCTGGGGGTGGACGTGTAAGCCCCTTGGAAAGGAAATGTGGATGAGGGAAGGGGAAGCCCTCTGACTGATGGACATGGCAGAGTTGAGTATGTGTGCATGTCGGGGGCGGGTCTTAGCTTCTCCTTCCCCTTTGAAAATGAATCTAGGGGTGGGGCCATCTCAGGGGACTCCCAGTCCCTACCCTCCAAGCCCCTTCCCTCTGCCTCCCAGGTCTTCCCAGCCTTCAAGCCACATCCAGACACACTGGATCCTCATGGCCAGTCCTGGGCCAGCTGGCTGTGCCCATGGCCACTGGCACCGGCCAAGTCTGCCCTGCTGGCCTGCCCCCAGGGCCTGGACCTATACCTGTGTGCCCTGCAGTCGGCAACCCTGGCAACAGCCCCGCGGGGTCTCAGAGAGGATGCTTTGAGCGCACGTAAGCCCGGGGGCAAGGGGCGCACCCGGTGGAGGTGGGACGTGGGGGCAGGTATTGTTAGGTTTGAGGAGGAGAGACGGAGCAGCCCAGTGTCACTGCTGAGGACGGAGCCTCAAGTTTATGCTACTTCCACATTTTGATCCGGAGCTCTGGCATGGGCACGTGTGGAACGCTCAGATGGTGACATCTGAGCAGTGGTTTTTCTCAGGCATGGGTGTGGGATCTGGTGGAGGTGTAGCCAAAGTCCCGGGCGTTGCGGGTGGGTGCTCTGCCTAGAACACTTGAGCTAGAGGGGCCTGTGTTATAAGGCAGGAAGCTTGCTTGGGAGGCAGGGAGTCGGGGGGTGGAGTCTTGGTTCTGCCCCTTCTAGCTCTATGACCTCGAGTACACCACAGAAGCCAGTTTCTGCTTTCACAAAAGGACCATCTCACTACACCTCTGTGATTATTGCTTACAGTACACCGTTTCCTTATGCAACTCAACCTGGAGGGCAGGGACCATGCTGCTGTGTCCAGCATGGAGTAAAGCAGCCCAGTAAAGTTGGTTAAGTGAATCAGTGAGGATTCAAGCAGACAAGCTACTTTTGAATATCGACACACATTTAGTATTTTACTTGACATCACTCCTCGTTGAACTCCTACCTCACTGGCTGTTGCACCTCACTCTCCCTTGTGATCTCTCCTTGACTTCCCTTCCTGAGTCTTCCCACGCTCCAGAATTCAGTCCAGGGCTACCTTCTTGTCCCTCGCCTCATCCCTTCTCCTCCTTCTCTCCTCTCCTATCCTTCCCCTCTCCTCTTCTGTTCTCTTTAGCAGTTTGTTGAAACTTCCTGCGATACTAGAAAGGTTCTACAATTGTGCTATCTGACACCTGAGCCTTTTAAATGTGGCTAGTAGAAGTGAGGAGCTGATTTTTTTTTTTTTTGGTACTTAAAGGTGTACGATGGCTACCATTTTGGATACAGCAGATCTAGGGCCATCCTTTATGTGATCTCATTTGGGCCCGTGGCACCCAAATTTCTGTCTCCAGCTCAGGCCACTCCTTTAATCTCTAAACCAATTCATCCAACTGGCTTCCGACTTCTCTACCTACATGTCTAACAGGCTTCTTGAATCCTTTTTGCTCCCTGAAATGGTTACACACTGCACAAATGCCAGCCTTTTTATCGGCAAGGGTGATGGCAGACCAGGAAAGCCCAGAGAAAGGAGCTGCCATGCAGGCTAGAGTCCTCTCCCAGCTCGGAGCCGGGAAGGTTAGGTGCAGAGCTGACCTTGACTCCAGGCTGGGTGGCCCTCACCATCTTCCTTTTTCTGCTCAGGGCACCTGCCACCAAGGCTGCCTGCCGGCTTCTTCAGTGACGAGAAACTCCCAGCCAAGTGTCCTCTGAGCAGGGACAAGATGGGAAGTCAGACAGAAAGAGCTGGCGAGGGGGCCCCCTGCCCATCCTTCTCTCCTCCCAACAGCTCTTCCCCAAATTCTTGGCAAAATAAGAAGAGTCCCTTGGCTTTCTGCTCCTGCCCCCCAACCCCACCCAACTCCAAAGAACTCTCCTCCCACTTCTGCCCATTCTATCCTGCCTACCCATTTTTCCTGCCCGCTCCTTACCTGGTCACATATGGGAGCCTACCTTCAGTGCCGTGTGCCCCCCGCTTCAAGCTTCCCCAAGACACCCCCTATGCCACCAAGGCTGTGCCCAGCTTGCTGATTAATGTCAATGAGTCCGAGCACCCCAGCACCTGGGGGGAGACCCTGCACTCCTACCCAGGGGCCTGTCAAGACTCCGGCCAAACCCAACCCTCCCAGAGCCAGAATCCGGGCCCTGCTGCTGCCAGGACCTACTCCATGGGGCCAGAGCGGGCTGGCAGGGCGGCTGCAGGAAAGCGGGCCCCGCTGGGCTCCCAGGCTGGCTCTGCAGCACTGCCTTACCCGCTGAAGAAAGAGAATGGCAAAATCCTGTACGAGTGCAACGTGTGCAGTAAGAGCTTCGGGCAGCTCTCCAACCTCAAGGTATCTGCCTCCGGGCCCCCAAGGTTCCCACTGGGCATCCTTCGATGACCCTTTCCCATCCTGCTTCAAGAATCAAGGACCTGGGGCAGAGGGAACTCCAGTGCAGCCTCTAGGGTCTGTGACCTTGGCTGCTTCATTTGGCCCTGCAGTTTCGTATCTGTAGAGTGGAGTCCTCTCCACACCAAAGACTGTCCATGAGATCATCTCATTTCAGCTAAAAATAGAGAATCCGAGGAAAGACGTTCCCAAGGTTACCTTGATTTAAGGGTGCAGCCAGGTCTCCATCTGAGTCTCTCAATATCTAGGGCAAAGCCCTTTCTTGAAGAGTCATCCTCTCTGATTCCCTGGTAATCCTCCTCTTGTTTATTTATTTAAAGGTCAGGTCCGGGAACAGGTGAATTTTAGTGAATCTAGACCTGACAACCAGCCTTTTTCAACTGGGATCCAACACAACAGCAGTGTGCTGTAGGCGTCATTATAGGCATCGTCCAGCAGGGGGCGACCATGGACATGTCTCTGTATCAGCCAAGCTCTGACGTTAGGGGCAAGTTGACACCTGCTGAAATAGAGGAAAATTTACTGGTTGTTGGAGAACAGACCTTCTGCATCCTCTAGGGCATGAGTTCTTAAACGTTAATGAGCCTCAAACCACTTGGAGAGCTGGCCCCAGCCCTCGGCCCGCCCTAAGCCCCAGCCCCAGAGATTTCAGTTCAGCTGGTCTGCAGGTGGGGCCTGAGAGTCTGCCTTTCTAACACCGTCCCAGGTGATGCTGATGCTGCTGGTCTGTGGACCACACTTTGAGAAGCACTGCACAAGATACATATCTAGGGGGTACACGTGGGGTACCCCTTACCTGGCCTGCTGACCATGGCCATCTCCATCTTCCCTCCAGCAGGGCAGCAGAGAGCTCGAGGGGAGCCTGGGGGATGGTAGATTGGCCTTCAGGGAGGTGATACGGAGGCAGGGGGATTGAAAGGCCTTGATGCCGAAAGGGGGTCCTGCGGGGACGCAGGTAGAGATTTGAAGAGGATCCCTGGCCCTGACGGGGGGGCTCTGGGCGGTTGACAGCATTTCTCCCACACCTGGCTCAGGTCCATCTGCGTGTGCACAGTGGGGAGCGCCCATTCCAGTGTGCCCTGTGCCAGAAGAGCTTCACCCAGCTCGCCCACCTGCAGAAGCACCACCTGGTGCATACTGGGGAGCGGCCCCACGAGTGCCCGGTGAGACCCTCCACCCCCTCCCCTGTCCTCCTGCAGGCTGGGGAGGAGTTCTAGGCCCCTGGGGGATGGCACCTGTGGCCTCCATTCCCTCACTGTCCTGAGCAGATGGAGCTAGGGCAGGAGGCAAATGTTGCGGGGAGGAGGTGGGGGGGAAAGGGAAGGGCCAGGGTGTGCTATTGGAGGACACTCCCTGGGCCTGGCGATGTATGTCTGGGGGTGGAGAAGAATGAAGCTGGAGGTCCTGGGGAGCAGACACCCACTGGCGACTTTCCAGCATAGTCGGAGGAGTTAATGCTAGCGTGTGTGCAGTCTATAAACACTACTGATAACATCAGCTCAGTGTTAGCTCCCTCCCTCTTCGAGCTTCACCATGTCTCCAGGGAGATCAGAAAGGCCAGAACTCTTTCCCTGTTTTACAGAGGCAGAAACGAAAGCAGCATGATGGTGACAGTCTAGGCTACCTGGGTTCAAATCTTAGCTCTGCCTCCAATTTGCTGTGTGAGCTTTGGCTACTGGCCTCACTCCTCTAAGCCTCTGCATGTTCCCTGTTAATACAGAAGTAGTGCTTAGTCCCGATTTTCCAGTCTTGAAGACCACTTAAGACCGACTCCTGGCAGCTCCCAGTAAATGTTAACTGCGCGCACAGAAGCTGCAGCCCCACGCTTAAGGGTTCTATGTGGTTATGTCATTCAGTCCTCCATGGCTACGAGATTATGTATTAATAGTCTCATGTCAGCCATCAAGAGTGCAAGGCTCAGAAAGGGGAGGTCTCCTGTACAAGGTCATGCAGGGAGTAGAAGAACCAGGATACTAACCCAGTCTGCCTGGCTCCAATGTGCCAGATACTGTGGTCCCAGGGAGGAATCATGGGGGAAAGCTTCCAGGCCTGCATCACAGGGAGGTGGTGGTGTTGGGGGGTTGTTTTCAAGATGGGGAGTGGGGAGCAGAGATCCTGGGTGACCCAGGCAGGCAGAGCTGATACCAGTGCCCATTCCCATCAGATGTGTCACAAGCGCTTCAGCAGCTCCAGCAACCTGAAGACCCACCTGCGCCTGCACTCGGGGGCCCGGCCTTTCCAGTGCAGTGTCTGCCCAAGTCGCTTCACCCAGCTCATTCACCTGAAGCTGCACCTTCGTCTGCACGCCCCACGGCCCTTCGGTCTGGCTCACACCCACCTGCCCCTGGCATCTCTCACCTACCTTGCCCGCTGGCACCAGGGGGCCCTAGATATTCTGGCAGCGCCATCAGAGAGGCAGATGGACCGGGACATGGACAAGGTCAAGGTGTCCTCAGCATCCCAGGGCAAGTAAGGGCCTGAGCCATGGTGCCAGGACTGCCCTAGGGAGGGGACAAGGGCAGAGCAATGAAAGGATTTTCTCTACGATGAATTGAGGCCTCCTGAGCTTCAGTAGTGCAGGGGGAGGTCAGAGTGTATTTGCCAGACTTCACGTCCCACTCCACCGGGCAGGTCATGGGACACAGCCAGGAAGAGACTATGCTGCCCACCGTGTGTGTGTGTGTGTGTTGGGGGGTGCCTGCAGCCATCTACCTCTGGCTGGATTTGAATTCCACCCTCTGTTTGGGACCTATCTGGGACCAGGCCCTCTATCTCAGCTAGCTGATGGACAGTCCAGCCTTCCAGGTCTCTGCAGGGTGCAGACTGTGGTGCTGTGGTGCCAGGCACAGGGCACTCTTTTCTGAACCAGCACCGGCCCAGATATCTGTCTGCTGCTTCCTGCAACCTCCTTGTCTCCCAGTTCCTAGAGGCCACTGTGCCCCCTCAGCTGGTACTCCCTGCCATGGTCAGCTGGGACATGGTCATCTCCCTCTGTACATGCCAGGATCTGAGCCTCCTGTGGGAGAGGCAGGAACACAGGGATGTCAGGGTCCACTCATGACCCAGAAGCAAGATGTCCCCCTGTCTGTCAAGGACCAGTTATCCCAGAGGACAAAGAGCGAAGGGGGTACCAAGCTTGGGGAAGGGGTAGAGGCCCTACAAGGACTACAGGTAGGGAAGAACTGGCAGAGAGAGCCTGGGAACTAGGGCCCTCCTGATGGTCTTTCTCCCTGGAGTCCCAGAGGACCCCCTTAAGTGTGCAAAGTGTGCCCTCTCCCAGAGAGAGCAGTTGCATTAGATGGGAAAGGGTACTGCCCTTTGGGGGTATAGGAAGTCCAGATTATAATCACAACAGTAGCTATTATTAAGTAATAATTTGTTGTTGTTCAGTCGCTAAGTCATGTCTGACTTTGCAACCCCATGGCCTGCAGCACACCAAGCTTCTCTATCCTTCACTATCTCCTGGAGTTTGCTCAAGTTCACGTCCATTAAGTCAGTGATGCTATCTAACCATCTCATCCTTTGTCATCCCCTTCTCCTCTTGCCCTCCGTCTTTCCCAGCATTAGGGGTTTTTCCCCCAATGAGTCAGCTCTTTACATCATGTGATCAAAGTATTGGAGTTTCAGCTTCAGCATCAGTCCTTCCAGTGAATATTCAGGGTTAATTTCCTATAGGATTGACTGACTTGATTTTCCAGTCCAAGGGACTCTCAAGAGTCTTCTCCAGCATTATAATTCAAAAGCGTCAATTCTTTGGTGCTCAGCCTGCTTTATGGTCTAACTCTCACATCCTACATGACTACTGGAAAAACCATAGCTTTGATTATACAGACCTTTATTGGCAAAGTAATGTGTCTGCTTTTTAATACACTTTCTAGGTTTGTCATAGCTTTCCTTCCAAGGAGCTAGCATCTTTTAATTTCATGACTGCAGTCACCATCAGCAGCGATTTTGCGTGCGTGCTAAGTCTCTTCAGTTGTGTCCGACTCTTTGTGACCTTATGGACTGTAGCCCGCCAGGCTCCTCTGTCCATGGGATTCTCCAGGCAAGAATACTGGAATGGGTCCCCATTTCCTCCTCCAGGGGATCTTCCCAACCCAAGGAACTTATTTCTCCTGCATTGACAGGTGGGTGCTTTACCGCTAGTGCCATCTGGGAAGCCCAACAGTGATTTTGGAGCCCAAGAAAAGAAAATCTGTCACTGCTTCCATTTTTTCCCCCTTCTGTTTGCCACGAAATCATGCCATGAAGATCATGGATGCCATGATATTAGTTTTTTGAATATTAAGTTCTAAGCCAGTTTTTTAATTATTAAATAATTATTATTGGGCTTCCCTGGTGCCTCAGATGGTAAAGAATCTGCCTGCGATGTGGGAAACCCAGGTTCGAAGATCCCCTGGAGAAGGGAATGGCAAATCACTCCAGTATTCTTGCCTGGAAAACTCCATGGACAGAGGAGCCTGGCAGTCTACGGTCATAATATTAATAGCCGGCCAGCTTCCAGCAGGGGGCATACCTGTGGATTTCAGATTGGCTTCCCCACCAGGGTACTGGACGAGATTTTCGCTGTGCGCTAGGGTCTCCAGGACCCAGAGAGACAGCGTACTCTCATTGGGCACTCTCATCAGCAGGGTGAGGGCAGGGTTGGCGTCGGTACCCACCAATAATCACGGTCTAGGTTCCCAACCCACTCGATCAAGCGTTTGGCCCCGCCCAGCAAGCCAACCACTCAGCTAGGCAACCCCCAAGACCACGCCTATTCCCGCCCCTGGTTCCGCCCTTGCATTCTAGCCCCTCCTCCGCGGGGGGGCGCGCGGGAAAGACCCTGGGCTTGGTCTACCCTCCCAGTCCTGTTTTCCCGCCCACCTTGTGCAGGCCCAGCTTGACATCTTCCAGCACCTTGACCAGTGGGTCCCCTGGCGCTTCCGGAGGTCTAAAGACGTATCGCGCCCAGGGCCAGCAGCGGCGTCCCCGGGAGCCGGGCAGGGGTGCGGGGAAGGAAGGTCTGGGGGAGAGGGGAAGGCCGGGGTGGAGAGCACCCCTGCAGAGCGCACCCCCTAGCCCTGGGTCTTGGGCAGTATGTGGATCGGTCCCACTCCCCCGCCCACACGGACTTCGGGCCGGGCGCTGTTTACTCAAGGGGGGCGGGCCGGAGGAGGCGTATCTCTGCAAATGAGCGGGATCCGGGTGGCCCCCGCGGCCCTGGAGCAGTCAGTGCCCGGGACCTTGCCTTCGCCATGGCCGAGCGGCGCGGGGGCCTAGGGGCCCGCCTGGCTCGCCGCCTGGCCGGGCTGGGGGTCCGGAGGGAGCGCAAGGGGAAGCGGACCCCGGAGGAGGCCAGATCCCGGGATAGGTGAGGGGTTTGGAGCAGGGGCACACAGGGCGCCCCTGGGCCCGAGGGTGTGGATGTGTGTCTTGGAGTGTGCAGTGGATGTTCAAGTAAGCCTGTCTGAGTGACTGGGAGCATTAAAATATACCAACGGGTGTACTACGATTTGGGGTATGTGGACTTTATAAAGTCCCTGTACTTTTTAAAACCTTTACAACAATTTCGCAGTTTCCTAAGTCTGGCGGGTGGCCAGGGAACTCCTGATTTCCTCTCTGAAGATAATTGAAAGGCAAATACGGTGGCACCTCCTGCCCCTGTGGACTTTGATTCTCTCATCACAGGCCAGTTTAGCTCCTATCTTCATGTCACTCTGTCATGAGTATGACAGGTTCCTGAGTTGGCTTAGACTGCACTGCATTTGCCCTTTCATGACATGAAGAGGCTTTCCCCCATCATCCTAGATTGTATTAACAATAAACTTATTTGCCACTTGCTTGATGCTTTTCCTGGATTATCTCATTTAATCCTCCCAGCAGCTGTACCAGGCAGGTATTTTGTGTGAGTCAGATACGGAAATGGAGGTTCAGAGATGTGAAGTCACCTCTCCAGTCACACAGCTTGGAACTGGTGAGGCTGGGACACAGACTTCTTGCAGTCTGACTCCGGGGCCCACAGCCTGAAGCCCTGGGCTTCTCTGTTGCCTTGAGAGATTTCAGAACTCAAGCAAGGGGGCCAGAGTTCTGTCCTAACCTGAGAGGCCACTGGCCACGTGACCTTGAACAAATTGCTACACCTCTCTTAGCCAGTTCACTGGTAGCTGATGTCTAAGAGGCAGGGAAAAGGCTGTATGGATTGCCAGGCTGAGTGGCCGAGAGGGGGATAGAGTAGAGGATCCCAGGAGCTCACAGGCCCAATGTCTGCAAAGAATGTCAGGAGTGATCACAGGCACCGAGTGTCTGTGCAGTTCTGATCTTATGACGTAGCTGTCTCCGGCCTGCCCTGGGAGGAGTGGAGGCATGGTTGAGCCCAGGGTGAGGGGAGGGGTTTGTGCTGCTCTCTCACACCGAAGAGAGCAGGGAGGGGAGGGTCGAGCCACCCTAAACCTGAAAGCTTGGGTGCCCGGGGGTGCCCACACCCTGCCAGCGCCCGGCCTGGGAGACACACCCCCCTTCCTTTACCCCGTCTGGCAGGAACCTGCCCTGTAGGCCCAGATGGCACTGTTCCTCCCTTTCTTTCTCCACCTGAGAGGAGGCAGGGTTGCAGGTGAGTCAGGGACAGGGAGGGCCGGGTAGGGACTGCGCATGCTCCTGGGGCCAGCCTGATGATACTTCCCATGTGCGTACTTGGACTTGGTTCTCACTGGCCGTGGGAATGGGACTCTGGCACGGAGGGACAGGACCCTGGCCCCTGCTGATTGCCTGGAGTAGCGGGCAGAGTGCACGGAGCTGGCAGCCAAGGCCCTTCCTCTTCTTGCCCCTGTTAGAGGGGTGATGTCCAGCCAGGCTTTGGAGTGAGACCATCCTAGAGTCTTAACTCCACCAGCTGTGTGACTTTACCATCTGGACCTCAGTTTCCTTATCTGAAAACTGAGGACACTGCCATCTACACTTTAGGATTCTTGTGAGGCTTAAAGGGGACTATGGAGGTGTAATGCCTGGTGCTAAACCTGGCATAGGGTGGGCCTCAGCAAATGGCAAGCTTTTGAATTATTAGGGTGCTGTCCTTTTTCTGTATTCTGGTCCTGATATAGGCCTAGTCCCCATTTTGTTCCAGGCCCAGCCCTGTCTCTCTTTCTCTGGGGCTGGCGTGGACAAGTGGGGGAGGGGGCAGAGAGGAGGCTGTGCATAGACCTCCCCTGCCCCCCAAGACTTCAGGTGCTCATCTTGCCTGTGGGGGCCCTTAGAGACGAGGGCCATCAGGTCCAGTGTGGGGCAGGAGATGAGGAGCCTACTTCACTCCCTCCCCTGTGCTTCCTTCCCAGGCCCTGGGGTGGCCAGAGCTGCCCTGACCTGGCCCAGGGCCAGGGCAGCACCAGCAAAGTCAGCCTCAAGGTAGGAGAGAATCCTAGGGTTGGGGAGGGGAGGGGAGGGGAGCAGAAGCTCTTGGGAGGGGCTGGGCCGGCCCTGAGAACCCTGACTTACAAGTTAGGCAACTGCAGTTCTCTCCTCCCTTCTCTGCCAGGGATTCACTGTGTGACCCTGGGCATATGACTCCTCACTTCTGAACCTCAGCTTCCCCATCCGGAAAATGGGGACAATCATGCCTCTTAGGACTGTTGTGAGTAATAAGGTATCAGATGTAGGACATCCAGCATGGGGCCCAGATGTTTAGGAAACAGCTTCCTAATGTCTGGGCCCCTGGAGGAGGCATGTAGGGGCAGTACCTGTTCTCAGGACCCCATTTTCCACACTCCTTCCTTTAACTTGACCTTCTCCATCTTTGACTCCCTTTCCCCACTTCCTGGCATGGCCCCCAAGGGTGACACTGGGCCAGTGACTTAACCTTCTGGCCACAGTTCCCCCATCCTCAGTGGGGACCTGAGCCATGGATTGCATAGAGAGAAGGTTCCCCACCCTCCATCCCCTGGAGGAGCAGAGGGCTTCCTCTAGAGATGGCTCAAGCAGCCATGTGTCTTTCTGTGATCCTGAACATCATCAGTGATTACTAGCATTTAACTGAGTACTGCTGGGTACCCTGCATGGATTATCTTATACAATATTCTCAGCACTCCCAGGAAGCAGATACTATTATTATCATGCCCATTTAACACATGGGGAAACTAACATGCAAGACATATTGCAGCTAGAAAGTAACAGTGCTGAGAATCAAGCCCAGGTTGCCTTGCTCCAGACTCCCAGAATAATCATCCAACCTTCCTGTTTCTTGAGATTTTCAGCCCCTGGGGAGTGAGAGGCTGCATCTATTTCACAGATGCGTAAAATAAGGTATTTGGGATTAAGGGCCCCTGCTAAGGAGAAATTTGACCCCAGATTTGGCTCCTCTGTTGCCAAGGACACAAATCCATCCCTGAAGACTGGCATTTGGGGGGCAGTGTCTATTTGGGTCTGTGGTCCTGAACCCTCTCCCTTCACCCCGACAGCTAGGCTGGGCCCCAGGGGAAGACAGCAGACAGAAGTCAGGGTTGTCCCACTTTTAGGGGAACCCTCTTCCCTGGCTTCCTCTTGTCCCAAGAACATCTCTACACCCGATACCTCCTTCAGGTGTGTTTGGAACACTCAGCCTGGGAGGGTATTGTAGAGGCGGCTGCAGGCTCTGGAAGCCTGGAGTGGGCAGAAGCCAGGGGCGTTGTGGCAGGCATGCCCACACAGGCCCTAATCCCCAGGGCAGCTGGTAGCAAAGGCCAGAAGCCAGTGGACTCCTGGGAAACCAGCAGTTGGCCTGAGAGTCAGGAACCCTCACTGTGCGACCTTGGTCATGTTGGCGTATCTCTCAGCCTCCCTTTCCTCGTATGTAGAGTGGGAAGGGGTGAGATAAATGCCGAAGGAACTTTCCAGAGCTCTTCCTCTTTGTCCAGCTCTTGTGGCCCTGGCAGCCTCTCCGGAGGGCAACTCCGCTTGGTGTCAGAGCTCTGCTCAGCTTCTCCGGTGCCAAGGAGGGCAGCCAGGGCTGTCGTGGGGTACCCAGGGGGCAGGCCAGAGAGGCTGTCACTGGGTCTCTGCTTCTGCTTTCCCTCAGGCCCAAGCCCAGAGCCACTCAGAGTTGGACCTTCGTGCAGGGAGCCTTGGCTCCTGGCTTTGGAAGCGACGACACAGCTCAGTGGGGCCCGTGGAGCCTCTGGGGCGCCTCCAGAGGCCTGCTGTAGGCAGTGCCTCTGACCTGGCCAACCATGCCTCCATGGGGCCGGAGAGCCTGGCACCAGCGGTGACCTCGGGAGAGCCTGCTGGAGCCAGGGGTCCCTCAGGCCCACCGCCGGTGCCTGGATGTTTGGAACAAGGACCTCCGGGCCACACCTGCCAGCAACCCCCACACTCAGCCCGGGGGTTTCCTCTGTGGCCCAAGGCACCCAGCAACCTGGAAGACGTGCTGCCCCACCCAGCGTCCTGCCCCAGGGCAGAGGGGGCAAAGGGCGAGCCTACCACCTCAGGGCCGGCCCTGCCAGAGCCAACCCTGCCAGAGCCAGCCCAGACCCTACGTGAGCGTCCCTCTGCCAGGAGGACCCGCTACTACCGCATCACTGTCAGCCTGCAGGGGCGTGAGCAAGCACCTGGGGAGGAGACTGAAGAGCCCAAACCGGCCCAACCAGCTCCCCACCCCTGCGGCCCTGAGGAATCCAGGGGCTGGCAGGAGCCTCCTCAGGGGCCCCGCCCCATCACAGGGTGCCTAGCTGACCCGCCTCAGGAACCCCAGCTCCGAGCCCCACCACATCAGGGGAGCACGGTCCAGCAGCAGGAGCTCCGGGCCGGCCGGACGCCTGGGTCCCCGCACAGACGGTGAGTAGATTTCACCCCCCACGTGGGGCGGTGGGGGAGGAGGAAACTGACCTGGCTGCCCCTTCCTGGGTCTCTATCTCTCTCCGGACTTCTCTAAACCATTCATTCGGTTCTCCCGGGCATAGGCTGACTCTGCCATCCCTTCCCCTTCCCATCTCTGCCCTCCGTTGCCTGCCCCCCAACCTCGTGCTTGCCCGCAGGCTACCTCTGGGGACCCAGTTCTGCTCTCCTCCTCCGTCCACCTGGGGAGGGGGATATCCTGTCGCAGAGAGGATGGGGAGGGTCACCTTATCCTCAGCAACACCTTCCCCAGCCCCTCGTTCTGTTCTGGAGACCACTTTCTCAGCCTGAGGTGAGAACTCTCAGGCGGTGCTGGATGTCCTGGGGTGAGTTGCTTAACTTCTCTGGGCCTTGAGTCGTCAAGTTGATTTGGTCACTGGAGATGAAGGAGGAGGAGGAGGAGGTTACAGGAAGATACTTTGAACTCTAGAGAGTGGGGCAACCAAAACAGCCCGGATGCTTATTAATAACGCTTCAGTCGCAGCAATAATTACCCCACCTGGCCCTGTGTTGGTGAACAGGCGCTGAGGTTCCCAAGCCCTGGGTTTTTTTTTTAACCTTTTTATTTTGTATCACAGTATAGCCAATTAACAACGTTGTAATAATTTCAGGTGGACAGCAAAGGGACTCAGCCATACATATACATGTATCCATTCTCCCCAGACTCCCCTCCCATCCAGGCTGCCACATAACATTGCTAAGCCTTGGTTTGTCTTTTTTTTTTTAAGCCTCAGTTTTAAATTTGTGTTGAAATGACTCTCCTGAATCTGCCTGGTGGGCTCAGAGAAAGGAGGATGGGTCCTGTAAAACTCACTGACAACAGGGTGAACTTGAGACCTCTCTAGAACCACTTGGATGGGCACACCAGGCCTCAGACAGCGTTCTGAGAAGCTCCTACTAATGATGGTGGTGGTTGTCACCTATGGCTCCTTTTCTGAGCGTAATTCTATTTAATCCTCACAGCAGCCCCATGAAGTAGGACTAATCCTGTTCTCCACCCTCTCACCCCAGTGACAGACGGGAAACTAAGGTTCAGACAGGTTTCATCACCTGCTCTAAGTCAACCAGAAAGTGAAGGGGCAAGAACCTGTGTTCTAGGGCTTCCCCAGTGGCTAGTGGTTAAAAAACTCCGCCTGCAATGCAGGAGACTTGGGTTCGATCCTTGGGTTGGGAAGATCCCCTGGAGAAGGGAATGGCAACCACTCTAGGGTTCTTGCCTGGGAAATCCCATGGACAGCAGAGACTGGTGGGCTACAGTCTATGGGGTTATAAAGAGACAGACACGACTGAAGCAACTGAGCATGCACACCTGGATCTGTGTTCCAAGCACCTCTCTCTCCTGCCTCTCACGGAGGCCTCAGGGGCCCCGTGCAGATGATGGGGGGGGGGGGGAGGTGCTGAGCGTGGTTGCTGTACAGAGCTTTCTGTGACCTGTGATTTCTTTGTGACCACGTGGGGATGAAGTCTACTACTGTCTGTGCGGGGACCCAGATTTGGAAGCACTGTGGCAGCGGAGGCAACACCAAGGATGCCCAAGCCTCTGGTCTGGAGTCAGGATAATGATCCTGTGACAAAGAAGAGGGACGTGTGCGACCCAGGCTGGCTCAGAGACCTGCTCAGTGGGGAAGGTTGAATAAGAATCCCTGATTATGCACCCTCCTCCTATTTTTTTTTTCTTTTCTCTTCACTGAACAACTATTTCTTTCTTTTTAACCAACATCAATTTTCCATCATGGTAGGCAGAACTCTACCTTGAGAAAGCTTACAATGATCCTAGAAGAGTCAGTTCAAAACAGATGAGCTAATGCAGGGTCTAAAGCAGACCCTGAAGGGTTGGGGGTGGGAGAAGGGGACAGAGAGAGAGAGGGTGGGTGAAGGAGGCAGGCCTTGGCGAGGGGAAAGGAAGGAGCAGCAGGTTTGGCTGGGGGACTCCGTTTGCCACTCCCTGACTATTCTGGGCACGGGTGGATAATGACAGATTCGCAGGAGGCAAGGGCTCAGAGGGGAAGGAAGTGGAGCTCCAGGGGTGTCATTTCTTCTCTGTGCTCCCTTTCTGGGGCAGGGTTCCCTGGGCCAGGACTGGCAAATATGGGGGGGGAGGCACGACGCAATCGGGGCCGAATATGTAAGACGTGTGTGTATCCGGGTGTGCGTGTCTGTCCCAGTGAGGGTTGAGTTCAAGGGGAGAAGGGCTGGAGACTGTGACCTGACTAAGTGTGTGTGTGCCGTGAATGTGTGTGCATGTGTCGTTGTGCCTGTGGGTTCCTGCGTCTGCGTGACCTGTGTGTCTGCTGTGTCCCTGCGGACCTGTGTCTGACTGTGGTTCTGACTGTGCATGCCGGGGGTAAGTGTCTGTGTGTGTGTGTGCCTGTGTGATTCTGTGCCCTGTGTGTTGGTGTGTGCCCATGTGTGACGCAGCATGTGCTTGTGGGCCTGTGGGCTGGTTTGGCCTAGTTTGGGGGTGACTCACAGGTAAGCGGGGAGAATGCAGGCCTTGTTGAGTTAGACAAGGTTCTTTCCCACACTCCCCCCACCCCCTGCAGCCCCTCCCTTTCCCAGCCCCACACAGCTGATCTGGAAGTCACAGGTGACCCGGCTGGTCCAGGGCCTTGAGGAAGAGAGGGCTCCGGAAATGGGCATTTCTGCTGGCCTAGGAGAGGCCTCCTGGGGTTTTGAGATGTGTCTTCAGAGGAAGGACAAAACAGGGTCAGGGGATCTATAGGCAGGCAGATTCCTGCATAGTGTGAAGAACATTCTAGCCATCATGACTATTCAGGGATGGGACAGGTCAGCTGTTAAATTGCGACCTCCCTGTGCCTAGAGGTATGCAGGCAGAAACAAATGACCACATGCTTGTAGAATGACTATCAGGGGTGTTGTCTGGGGGCTGGGTTCAGAGAGGCATAGAGTTCTGATTATTGGGAGGTCACAGATATATCTGATACGATTACCAAAGGCTTCCTCCTCTGAGGCTCTCCTGTGGCTTTGCCAAAGCCTATGGAGGCCTTCTGAATGTGGTTCCTGTTTTTATGTCTAATTCTTTGACCCCTGAACTCCCGGAATACCATTTTCAAGAGAAATTGGCTTTGGATGAATCTAACCAGAACCTGGGGCTTCCCCAGGGGCTCAACGGTAAAGAATCCACCTGCAATTCAGGAGATGCAGAGGCGCGGGTTTCATCCCTGGGTCAGAAAGATCCCCTGGAGGAGGAAATGGCAACTCACTCCAGTACTCTTGCCCGGATAATTCCATAGACAGAGGAGCCTGGTGGGCTGCAGTCCACAGGGTCCCACAAAGAGTGGGACACGACTGAAATGACTGAGCACGCACGCATGCAACCAGAACCTAGCACATCACCTAACACGATGAACAGTGAATGAATGAGTGAAGGAATGAATACATGACTTAGAACCCAGTCTTTGCCCGCTCCTGTCAGTGCCATCACGGACGGTGAATCTCAGCGAATGGTAGTTGTTATCATTAGTACCAGCCAGGAGGACAGAGATTCTGTTGGAAGAAAAACAGCTCCTTAGTGAAGACAGAGGAGAGGGGTGGGCCTTAGGGAAGGGCTACAGTCCAGACCCTCAGGTGTCTGAGTGTGGCTGTCAGGAATTCTGGCCTGGGGAAAGAATTGGGCATCCCTCCCAGCCCCTCGCCTCCCTCATACACAAGACTTTCCTGGGGCCACTCAGAGCCCATCCTGGACCAGGCCACATGCTGTCACAGGCACCAGTGGTCCCCGAGTCAGGTCAGGCTTCCCTGGGCCTGAGCCCCATTCAGCTCTGTCCCTCATAAAACCTGAGTCACTTCTGGGGCCACAAGACAGGGTCAAAGTTCCGGGTTCCATCAGCCTCTCAGGAGGGAGGGAACTGGAGAAAGGGGGAGGGCAGTTGGGGGCATGGGTCCATTTCCGGCCTTAAGGGCCCCTGTGATGGTCTGGGGGCTGCCTCACACAGAGGGGGAGCTGCAGACAGGCCGGTACTGAGGCTGATCTCTTGCATTCTTGAGGCCTGAGAATAGGATTGCCCTACTAGAGTAGCCTGGAAGTCAGAGTGGGGACTGCCTGGCCCCCTCCAGGACTGCTGTGCCTCCTTTAAAAGTAAACCCCCCAAAACACAGAGTCTTAGTTTACCAGATACATTAGGGAGTTTGATGTGGTGGTTCACCACTTAGGGTTAGATTCAACCCTTGTCTCTGCTACTGTGTGACTCTGGGCAAATTTCCTAACCTCTCTGAGTCTTTTCCCCCACCCACATCTGCAGAAGGGGAATGTGTGTTCATAATTTATAAATAATTTATTCTGTCTTAAAAAGTTGAAGTATACTTGATTTACGATATTGTGTTAGTGTCAAGTACTAATATATAGCAAAGTGATCAACTATGTATTATCTTCCATTATAGGTTATTACAAGATATTGAATATAGATCCCTGTGCAATCTAGTAGATCCTTGCTGCTTATCTGTTTTATAAACAGTGGTTTGTATCTGCTAATCTCATACTCCTAGTTTATGCCTCCCCCTCCCCTGTGGTAACCACAAGCTTGTTTTCAGTGTCTGGGAGGCTGTTTCTATTTTGCCCATAGATTTTTCTGGGCTGTGTTGTGTGGCTTGCGGGATCTTAGTTCTGACCGGGGATTGAACCTGCACCCTCCGCAGCGCGAGCGCCAAGTCCTAACCGCTGGACCACTAGGGAATTCCCATGCATAGATTCATTTGTATCATTGTTTAGTTTCTACATGTAAGTGATATCATATTATGTTTGTCTTTCTCTGATTTACTTCACTAAGTATGCTGCTGCTGCTGCTAAGTCGCTTCAGTCGTGTCCGACTCTGTGCGACCCCATAGATGGCAGCCCACCAGGCTCCCCCATCCCTGGGATTCTCCAGGCAAGAACACTGGAGTGGGTTGCCATTTCCTTCTCCAATGCATGAAAGTGAAAAGGGAAAGTGAAGTCGCTCAGTCGTGTCCGACCCTTCTCGACCCCATGGTACTCCCTAGGTCCATCCCTATTTTTGCAAATGGCAATATCTCATTCTTTTTTATGGCTGAATAATAGTCCACTGTGTTTATACACCACATTTTCTTAAACCAGTCATCTATTGATGGACACTTTAGTTGCTTCCATGTCTCGACTATTATAAAGAATGCTGCTATGAACATTTAAGTGTATGTATCTTTTTGAATTAGAGTTTGCATCTTTTCTGAATATCTATCCAAGAGTGGGATTGCTGGATGATATGGTACCTCACTTTTTAGTTTTTTAAGAAAACTCCATACTGTTTGCCATAGTGAATAATTTATTCTTTATGGGGAAACTTAGGAGCCAGCATTTTAGTTTATAAAGTGAGTTTTTATTCTTTCTCTCATACTGGATTCTGACAATAACCCTGTGAAGTGCATACTCTTGTTATTCCAGTTTTCTGGCCAGGGGCCCTGAAACTTGCTGGGGGAAAGTGGCTGCTCAAGGTCATCTTGCTGATGAGTGACAGTGATAGGGGGAACCCAGCTTTGCTTGAGGCCAAAGCTGTCTTTCCTCACCTTCCTTCATCACGATTGGAAACAGGGTCAGAACATTGCTTGTCTAGTTTTCAGCTTTCCGGTTTTCTAGTTTTTAGCTCCTAGAGGACTAGCCCCAGGGCTCCTTGGGCAGTCACAGCCCTGTCCACAGACCAGTGAGTCGGATCCACATGCCTGTCTCTTTTCTTCCTCTCTCTCCTTCTAGGCTTAGGCCTCAGCTTCACCCCTTGAAGGGCTGTGGCATAGGAGAACGCCTGAAAGTAGGGAGAGGGGTGGGAGCTCTGAGGGCATCGTGCCCGTTTTACTGATGAAGAAACAAAGGCCCTGAAATTCAAATGACCGACCTGAGGTTACTCAGCCTGACCTCTGCAGAGATAGTTATTCTACACTGCAGGGAGCCACCCTGACCACTCCCCTGACCCCATCTTTTTTCTTTCTGGCACCCTCTGCAGCGAGCTGGACCACAGCGAGCCAAGGACACCTCAGGACGCCTTGCCAGGGCCCAACATGGAGGAGGCCAGCGGGCCTCCGGCTGAGGCCAAGGCCCGAGTGGTGAGCACCACGCTGACATGGCGGCAGCGGCCCCCTGCCCAGGACGAGGTCAAACACCGTTTCCACAAGGTGTCCCTGGTGTCAGGGGCCCAGTCGGAAGCCCCGTCCGAGGAGACGTCTGAGTCCAGCCATCGTCGAGAGGAAGTCAATGGCTTTGCTGTCCGGGAGGAAGAGACCGTGAACCACCAGGGCCCCCGGGACGGGGCTGGCTCCAAGAGCTTCCAGAGCCACGGGCCCATCTTTTCCAAGAAGTACACATTACCCCTCAAGGAGAAAAGGCCAGTGGGAAGACTGAAGGAGGCTGCGGAGCAGGGTGACGGCAGCCCCCAGCCCCCCAGGACCGAGCCGCCCAGCGCGGGAGTCACGGCCAGGACTGAGTTGTCGGTGCCAGCGCACGGGCCCCGGGAGCCGAGCCCCCACCCGGGTGTGAGTTTCACCAGCGGGAGCTCCAGGAGCCTGGAGGAGCGGCGGGTGACACGCACTGTGCGGACCACCGTGATGGTGGGAGGGCACGTGGACCGCCGGGTGAACAGCACCGTGATCAACTCCGTGGGGCCCGCGCTCGTGGGCGAGGCCCTGCCAAGGGGCCGCAATGCTGCCCGCGCGGTGCGGGCAGTGGTGGTGAACCCGCGGGCCGAGGGCTCCCCCAGTCGCAGTCAGGCCCTGGAGCTGCTAAGTAGCCTTGTGCCCACTGAGCGGACCGCCCCCACCAGCCGGCTTCCCAGGCCCCTGGCTGCTGTGCCAAGGAGTCCAGATCTGGGCAGCACAGAAGGGTCAGCCCTGAGGCAGCTGCCTGAGACGAGGACAGCAGAGCCGAAGGACAGATCTGCCCCGGGCCCTGCGGGCTTCCTGGAGGAAGCTCACCCCACTCCGAGCCAGGAGGTCCCTGCAGCCCACCCAGACCAGGAACAGGACAGAACCCTGGGTGCCGGGGTCCATGAGGTCCCAAGGGTGCAGAGACCCGCCAGCCCCACCCAGTCCCCTCTCCAGACCTCTCAGGGCCACACCCCAGTACCTTCCTCTCCCAGACTCCAGACCCGAACCCTCTCCCTGGACCTAGTTCAACCCCCAGAGCAACCTGAAGCACCTACTCAGGCTCGGGCCCAGCTCACTCTCAAGCCCCAGGGACCCCAGGCCCTGCCCTCCATCAAAAGAGAAGGGCTTTCAGATCCCCCTGCGGCCACCGTCCTTCCTATGGTGAAGACTGAGGTTGTGATAGTCCCTGGACAATCTCTTGCTCCATCCTCTATGAGATGGAAGGCCATCACCAGCCCGGGAGGTCTTTCTGCTCCATCCTCCCCAAAGAATAAGGTTGTTCAGGACTCTGAAAAAGTCCCTGTTGTCTCCCTTACCCAGAAAGAGATAGTACAGGGCCCTGGAGTTCCTGCTGACTCATCTCCCAACCAAAAAGAGGTAGTGCAGGGTCTGAGTGCTCCTGCTGCCTCAGGCCCCAAACCAACCAACGTTGCCCAGGGCCCAGAAGTCAGCCTGATCAGCCAGAAAGAGGTCGTCTGGAGTACAGCAGGCAGCCCGGTCCCTCCCCTCCCCAAGGAAGAGGCTGCTCAAGGCCTGACAATTCCTGCCGTCCCATCCCCCAAACAGGAAAAGGTTGTCCAGGGGTCTGAAGAAAGCATCGTCTCATCTCCCACCCAAAAAGAAGTTGTCCAGGACCCTGATGCTTCTAATGTCCCATCTTCCACCCAGAAAGTAGCTGTCCAGGCCCCAGCCACTCTCATCGCCCCCTCCTCCTCAGTGGGCAAGGTATCCTCTGGTCCAGGAGGTCCCCCAGCCCCGGTGATGATGGGAGCAGAGACCAGCCAGGAGTCCCAGCTTGTCCCTGAAGCCACCAAGGACAAGACATTCCTGGAGCCATCGAGGGAGGAGGAGGAGGTGGCCCTGACTGCTGACCTGGAGATTTTCCTGGATACCCTGCGGAGCATGGAGCCTCCTGAGATCCTGCGCACTCACCGGCTACCTCGAGCCCCCCGCTCCTCCTACCTGGCCATGTACGCCACCCTGCCTGCCATCGAGGAGGACCAGCCTGGGCCATGTGTGCTGGGACCCAGCCCCCAGGAGGTGCCAGCCCTGGAAGTAAAGAAGGAGGAGAAGGCACAGGAGGAGGAGGAAGAAGAGCCAGAGAACCCCTACCTGAGCGACGATGAAAAGCTCCAGCGCAGGCAGGAGAGAGCCAGGCTAGGCCCCCCCAGGGACCCCTCCCCTGCCCGGCCCACCCAGGTCTCTTGCTCTCCTCTGGAGATGATGAAGAAGCATGTAGCAGGTGCCAAGGGCCCCCACCCAGAACCTGGGCCAGAGTGGCAGGCAGGCAGCCGGCCCACTTCCCGTCTTGGAGGCAGCCTCCTCTTTGGGGGTCTGGTGCCTGCCCTGAAGGAGGCCCCCACCTCGGAACCACTGGGCACAAAACTATCCGCTCTGCAGCCCCACAGGGCACCGGGGCTCAAGAAGGGTCCAGGACAGCTGCCCCTGCTCTACAGTGAAAGGCCACCTCCAGAAAAGCCGGCACGTGCCCGGCCCCCGGAGGGGTGGGTGAGTGAGGCCTTGGGCGGGCAACGGACGAGGGCCTGGCCTCATCTAGGCCAGGGTTTGGATCCTGTGAGGACCGGGATCCTGGGAGGCAGTCTCCCGATCCAAGCAGCAAGCTGTTTGCACTGCGGATTCCGAAGGGCTTGATAAAATCTCAGAAGCTGGGGAAGGGGGCAGTTCCGGGGACAGAGTGATGAAGCCCCCGGGGGCTGGGAGCAAGTGTAGCATTCTCTGTGGGCCAGCTCTTTGCGGGGTGGAGGTCTGCAGGGAGGATATGGGATTCACGGAGCTGCAGGTTGAGAGTGGCAATAAGGAGGCAACCCCATAAAGACGTATCACGGCTCTCCATTCCAGAGCCCAGCACTGAAGACCCAGGGCAAGCTGAACACGAGACCTGGAAAGGTAGGGGGCGCTGGGGTTGGGGGGCAAATGGGTGAGAGAGCAGGAGGCGGAGGTTCCGGGGACGGGCCCTAAGGACCCCTCTGGGCCTTCTTGCAGATTATCCTCTTCTCAGAGCCTGGCTGCCAAGGCAGCCGCAGGGAGGTCTGGGAAGATGCTGATGATGCTTCCGGCTGGGCCCGTGTGGCCTCCGTACGGGTGGTCCGAGGCTGGTGAGTGCGGAGCTCCCGGTGGGCTCTGGCGTGTGAACCCTGGGGATGTGAGGACAGTGAGAAGTGCCCACTGAGGGCAGAAGCCCCGCCCCCCCGCCATAGCTACCCAGAGACCCTGCCTTGCAGGGACATCCTCCCCACCCAACTCCATTCAATGACCCTAGGTCTCTGTGCCCACAGCTGGGTGCTGCACGAACAGCCAGGATTCCAGGGCCAGAAGCTGGTCCTGCCTCAAGGGGATATGGAACTTGGAGCCCCAGGATCAGCATGGAGTAGCCAAGGCATCGGCTCCCTGAGGAGGGTCGTCCGGGTGAGTGGCTGGGTGTGGGGGACCAGATGTTGCCTCATCTACCCTAAGTCCCAGGCCTTGAGGAGGAAGACAGAGACACCTAGAGCTGGGATTTCTGGGAGAGATCACAGGATTGGAGCCTGAAGAGGGTTTATACCTGTATAGAGTCCTGACCGTGGAGCCAATTGGAGAAGAAAGGGATTCTGGGGGATGCTCAGCCTGGCTTGCACTAGCTCCAGCTGGAGCTTGGGGAAGGATGGAATTAGAGCAACAGAAATGGGTGGGGGTGGCTGTGGGCACTCACCACCCACCCAGGGCCCAGGCGTTCAGGCCCACAGCCAGAGTTGAGGTGCCGCGTATAGATGCACGCACACACAGATGTTTCCCTGGTAGCTCAGTGCTAAAGAATCTGCCTGCCAATGCAGGAGACAGGGGTTTGGTCCCTGGGTCAGGAAGATCCCTTAGAGAAGGAAGTCGCAACCCACTCCAGTGTTCTTGCCTGGGAAATCCCATAGACAGGAACATGGCCAGCTATAGTCCATGGAGTCGTAAAGAGTCGGACACGACCAAAGGGACTAAACAACAGGACGTGGTCGGAAAGGGCACAGCCAGTATTACAGTTTCATGTCGCTAAGGAGGGGAAGTACCATGGTCAGAACACAAATTTACAAATCACTAAAATTAAGCTGACAAAACCATCTTGGACACCAGAGAGACCCAGAAGAGAAAGCAGAAATCTAAAATCAGGGCCTAACAGACGTTTTGGGATTTTTTTCTTCTTCTTCTTCTTTTTTAATGGAAGGACAAAATAACCCTTGAGTCCAGAGCTGTTGCAATACTCCTGGTAAGAGAGGAAGAGAATCTTATGTTAACTAGGGCAGTGGCCTGGCCATGCAAAAGAGGGGACGAGAATTTTCAAAGCCTCTCCAGAAACACAGAGGTGTTTGTAGACAATTTATTGTGAGCTTCTCACCATAAATTCATCTTCATGTGGGAGGTAATGAGGTACAAAAGAGAGCCAAGGGCTTTGAAGTCCGGTGGACTTGGGTTCCTTTTATTCAGTCAGCATTGATTCGGTGCCTAGTGTGCTCCAGGCACTGGGACGTGCTGGGTTGCAACAGTGAACAAAAATTGCACTGCTCTGTTCTTGGCCCCTGCCACTTACAGGCTGGGTGCCTTCAGGCAGCCCACTTAACCTCACTGGGTCTGACTTTCCTAGTCTGTGAACGCCGTTAACACTTCCCGCTGGGAAGACCGAATGAGAAGGGGTAGGACAGGACCTTAGCATATGTCTTACACTCAGTAGATGTTTCATAAACATTTAAAAAATACTTATTTATTTACTTATTCAGCTATGCTGGGTCTTAGTTGCAGCATCTGGGGTCTAGTTCTCTGACCAGGGATCAAACCTGGGCCCCCTGTATTGGGAGCTCAGCATCTTAGCCACTGGATGACCAGAGAAGTCCCTGTTTCATAAACATTTGATGAAGAAGTGAGTGAATAAAAATGATCCTGATGAAGAAGAAGCACCCAGAAATGTGGAAAGGACCTGTAGCTTCCTGAGATGCAGTGCAGGTGGAGGCCAGTTTCAGTTCAGTTCAGTCACTCAGTTGTGTCTGACTCTTTGTGACCCCATGGACTGCAGCATGCCAGGCCTCCCTGTCCATCACCAACTCCCAGAGTTTACTCAAACTCATGTCCATAGAGTCGGTGATGCCATCCAACCATCTCATCCTCTGTCATCCCCTTCTCCTCCTGCCTTCAATCTTTCCCAGCATCAGGGTCTTTTCCAGTGAGTCAGTTCTTTGCATCAGGTGGCCAAAGTAGTGGAGTTTCAGCTTCAGCATCAGTCCTTCCAGTTTAGGAAGGGGTAGAAATTGGTATAGAATTGGAATTGTATATGAAGAAGGATCAAATTCAGATCTCCGGAAATGGCTGTCCATCCTGCCCATCCCTCCACCAGGCTGGAAATGAGGCTCCCAGAGGCAGGGCAAAGGGCATGGTACTTGGCAGGCTCCTGCTGAGAACTTTGGTCTTAGGTCCCAAAGGGCCAGCGAGGGACCAGCGAGGGCTTTGGACTCAGGCTTACCTGGCTGACATTGCAGAGAACACCCCAGTTGTTTCTGGCTTCTGGGGAGAAGCCCCTGGCAGCCCCAGCTGAACAGACTTAGGGAGGCAGGTGTGGACGGGGGTAGTCTCTGAAGGGTGATGGGTGGTTTTGTTTTTGTTTTTATCTTTTGACTATGCCACACGGCATATGGGATCTTAGTTTCCTGACCAGGGATTGAACCCATGCTCCCCTGAATTGGCAACGGAGCCTTAACCACTGGCTGTTGTTGTTCAGTTGCTAAGTCATGTCCGACTCTTTGTGACCCCATGGACTGCAGCATGCCAGGCTTCCCTGTCTTTCCCTATCTCTCACAGTTTGCTCAAACTCATGTCCATCGAGTTGGTGATGTCATCCAACAATCTCATCCTCTGTTGTCCCTTCTCCCCCTGCCCTCAACCTTCCCAGCATCAGGGTCTTTTCCAATGAGTTGGCTCTTCACATCAGGTGGCCAGAGTATTGGAGCTTCAGCTTCAGCATTAGTCCTCCAATGAATATTCAGGGTTTATTTCCTTTAGGAATGAGTGGTTGGATTTCCTTGCCGTCCAAGGGACTCTCAAGAGTCTTCTCCAGCACCGCAATTCAAAAGCATCAATTCTTTGGCACTCAGTCTCCTTTATTGTCCAATTCTCACATCCATACGTGACTCTGGAAAAACCATAGCTTTGACTCTATGGACTTTTGTCAAGCAAAGTGATATCTCTACTTTTTAATACACTGTCTAGGTTTGTCATAGCTTTCCTTCCAAGGAGCAAACGTCTTTCAATTTCACGGCTGCAGTCACCATTCGCAGTGATTTGGGAGCCCAAGAAAATAAAGTCTGTCACTACTTCCACTTTTCTCCCTCTATTTGCCATGAAGTGATGGGACTGGATGCCATGATCTTAGTTTTCTGAATGTTGAGTTTTAAGCCAGCTTTTTCACTCTCCTCTTTCACCCTTATAAGAGGCTCTTTAGTTCCTCTTCACTTTCTGCCATTAGAGTGGTATCATCTGCATAGATGAGGTTATTGATATTTCTCCCAGCAATCTTGATTCCAGCCTGTGATTCATCCAGCCTGGCATTTTGCATGATGTACTCTGCATTTAAGTTAAACAAGCAGGATGACAGTACACAGCCTTGTCACACTCCTTTCCCAATTTTGAGTCAGTTAGTTGTTCCCTGTCTGGTTCTAACTGTTGCTTCTTGACCTGCATACAGATTTCTCAGAAGGCAGGTGGTCTGGTCCCATCTCTTCAAGAATTTTCCAAAGTTTGTTGTGATTCACACAAAGGTTTTAGCATAGTCAATGAAGCAGAAGTAGATGCTTTCCTGGAATTTCCTTGCTTTCTCTATGACCAACGAATGTTGGCAATTTGATCTATTGTTCCTCTGCCTTTTCTAAATACAGCTTGTACATCTGGAAGTTCTTGGTTCACATATTGCTGAAGCCTAGCTTGAAGGATTTTGAGCATAATCTTGCTAGCATGCGAAAGTGAGTGCAATTGTACAGTAATTTGAACATTCTTTGGCATTGTCCTTCTTTGGGATTGGAATGAAAACTAACCTTTTTCAGTCCTGTGGCCACTTCTGAGTTTTCCAAATTTGCTGGCATATTGAGTGCAGCACTTTAACAGCATCATCTTTTAGGATTTGAAATAGTTCAGCTGGCATTCCATCGGCTCCACTAGCTTTGTTCGTGGTAATACTTCCTAAGGTCCACTCGACTTCACACTCCAGGATGTCTAGCTCTAGCTGAGTGACCACACCATCGTGGTCATTGGGGCCATTATGACTCCCTCTTCCAGGGAGGTCCAAGGTGCTGTTTTACACTTCATTTTCCCACGCTTCTCCTTCTGCAGGATTACATTACCCCAGAGATCAGTCTGTACTCTGAGGAGGGCCTCAAAGGGGAGCAAGTGAAGCTGACTGAGGCCTTGGAGGACCCCCAGGGCCTGGAGAGGCCCCTGCAAATGGCATCTGCCACTGTTTCTGCAGGACTGTGAGTCTGGGCTTTCTGGAAGCCCTTCATTTAACACTCACTCCGCTGGGTGCTGGGGACACAGAGGTGACAGGACATGGTTCCTGCCTGCGAGATGTGCTCAGCGTACTGGTGGGGCCAGGAAGGAAGCACACAGTAGCAATCCGGAATTCCAGGATGGAGGAGCATGGGGCTGCAGGAGCAAAGAACAGCGCCAAACCAGCCCAGGTCAGAGAAGCCTTCCTGGAGGAGGAGACTCCTCAGCTGGGATGAACTGGCTCCGTGAAGGCAGGGACTTCATACGTTTTGTTCACTACTGTGTCCCTGATGCCTGAAGCAGGACCTGGCATGGGGTAGATGGCCCTGAATATCTGTTAATTGAATGAATGGTGGGGGTGGGGGAGAGTATACTGGAACCTACAAAGGCCCAGAGGTGAGAGATCTAAGCTTTGAAAGTTCAGTCTGGCCAGAGAAAGCAGCACAACTGGGGAGATGGGAGGCCCAGGAGGAAGGCCTCTTTGTGCAGCTGGGCTGTATCATGAGGCTAATGGGGAATTTTAAGCAGGTATGGGTGTTAGAAAGAACTCTCAGCCTCTGTGTGCAATTAGGGTCAGGTCAGAAGAGAGATCAATGGACTGGCTGCTACAGGAGATGGTGGGGGCCTGAAATGTTCTCCAGAGTTCCCTTGATCAGGGCCTCTCCCCCAAAACTCAATCCTTCCCTCTGCACCTTCCACCCCATCCACTACTCTGTATTCCTGGGAGTCTAGGGTGCAGCTACTTCTCTGCCTTCCTCCAGGTGGCTTCTATACCCCAAACCCTTCTTTGAAGATACTCCCTGTATTCTGGAGCCTGGAGAGTATCCCACCTCAGAGGCCTGGGGAGCATCAGACCCCAGCATGGGCTCCCTGAAGCCCATGAGATTGGTAAGGGGTAGGTGGGCCCAGTAGCCTTGCCCTGCAGTCTGGCAGAAGAGGCAGGGCCTGGGAACTCCTACTGGGAATAGGAGTCGAGGAGAGGGAGGATTTGATTCTAAGGGAAGGGGGGAGGACATGGGATTGGCCATTTTTAAGGGTCTCAGGAACAAGTCAACCCAAGGTCACCAGCCCCAGTCTGTCTCTCCCCACCTCTGGGCTGGGGTCTCACTCTGTCTTCTCTGCAGGGCTGCCCAAGTGTGGAGAGGCCAGGGGAGCCCAAGGTAAGAGCCTAGGCTTCAGGGTCAAACAGGGCCTTTGGGTAGGGGGTGTGTATGCGTGTGTATGCATCATGGCCTGGACTAGAAGATGGAGAGGAGGGTGCTGGGGCCAGAGGCTGGGTCTTGGGGCAGGTGGTGGTGGTGATGGTGGAACCTGACTGATTCACTGGGAACCCACTTTTGATGTGGAAGGACCAGGTCACAGGTCAGAGAAGAGAAAGGAGTCAGGTGAGGGCATGGGGCTCAAGTGAGGAACTGGGAGGGCTTAGCTCTGGGCTGATGCTGGCAAGAGTCATCCAGGGATGGCTGGGTGGGTTTGGTCCAACCCCACACCACCCCTTCCCCCACAGGCTGTGGTGTATGAGGCCCCAGGGTTTCAGGGCCGGAGCTGGGAAGTGAACAGAGACATCTACAACCTGCAGCAGCCAGAGGATAGCCAGAGCCCCAACTTGGCGTCTGTGGGGTCCCTGCGAGTTCTCGGGGGCTGGTGAGGACTCAGGACCCTTCCTTCTACCTCATCCTCCCCAGTGGCCTCTACCCTCCAGGGTGGGGAGTGACCTGGGCTGCCTGGGGGTGGGGGCAGCTATTTCACAATCCCGAGGGCTTCCTGTGACTCCCTGTTTGTCTGTCTCCCCCTGCTCAGCTGGGTGGGCTACGAGAAGGAGGGTTTCCGGGGTCACCAGTATCTGCTGGAAGAGGGAGAATACACTGATTGGTCACGTTGGGGAGGCTATAACGAGGTGTTAACCTCCCTGCGGGTCATCCGAACGGTAAGCAAGAGCAATTGGGACATTCAGCTGGTACCCTCTGTTGAGAAAATTTGTGCCTACTCTCCTTGTTCTCCAGAGTAGAGGAAGTCTTCCTGGAGTCTAGCCTCTCTCCCTCCTGCTGCCCTTCCCCAGCCCACCTGATCACCTCACCCCAAAGTCCTTTAGTGGGATGCGTCCTAGGGGTCTGGATACTCCCAGGGGTTTCCTTCTGTCCGTCCGTGAGCCGGGAGCAATCTGACTGTCACTCGGGCCCAGGACTTCGGGGACCCGGCCGTGGTGCTGTTTGAGGCCATGGACTTCGAGGGGCCGGGCGTGGAGGTGAGCGAGGCACTGCCAGACGTGGAGCTGGCGGGACACGGCCCCAGAACGCAGGCGATCCACGTTCTCAGCGGCGTGTGAGTGACTAGGGGCCTCCGGGTAGCTGGGCGGGCCGGGGGCGGCTCCAGCAGAGGCTTCGGCTCCGCCCCACTGACCCGCACCCCGCCCTTCCTGCAGGTGGGTGGCGTATCAGGAGGTGGGCTTCTCCGGGGAGCAGTACGTGCTGGAGAAGGGCGTGTACCGCAACTGCGACGACTGGGGCTCGGGCAACAGCGCCCTCGCCTCGCTGCAGCCCGTCCTGCAGGTGCGTGGCGGCTGCAGGAGCCGGGCCTCTTGGTGGGGAGGGGTCTGGGGTCTGGGCTGTGCCCACTTCAGTGCAGGTGGGACTAGAAGGAGCAGGCCTGGAGCTCCTGGGGGCGGGGTCTCCTGAAAGTGGGCGGAGTCAACACAGACCCTGGACTAAGCGTGAACTGCGGAAAGGATCAGGAATATTGACACTGGAGGCGTTGAGGCTAGGGGCTAGTACTCTTGTTGAATCTCAAAACTTTGGTCCCTTTCTTCAGGTCGGGGAGCACAATCTGCACTTTATCTCAAAGGTAAGGAGGTGGTGGAGGGCCTCTGTCTCACCCTCATTTAAAATCTCTCCCTCTCTTCCCCATTCTCTCCCCCTAACTCCATCACCCTCCTTCACTCTCATCTCTTCCCGTCTCTGCTGCCAGATTCAGCTTTTCTCCGGCCCCGACTTCCTGGGTGACCACATCTCTTTTGAAGATGACCAGAGCTCTCTGCCCACCTCCTTCCAGCCCCAGTCTTGCCGAGTCCACGGCGGCAGGTGAGGACGTGGGAAAGGGGAGACGTGGGCCTGTGGGCACCTGCCCTGAAGCGCTTAGCTCAGCTTGGAAATCGAGGCTGTAGTTAGAAGGTCTTTCTTTCAAATGACTTCCTTCCTTTGGCTTCCTTGGGATTAGCTCTTCTGCCCCGAGAATCATTCAATCTTAAAAGAAAAAAAGCAAAATAAAGTTTTAATAGCAAATGTAAACATTGTAGACAGTATAAAGAACTTCAGTTTTGTTTTATTCACCTCTCTGCCTTTTTTTTTTTTTTTTCGGTAGAATATTTTAAATCTCCAACCCAACATAAAATTTCACAGGTAAATAATTCAATATATATCTCTAACAAGAAAGGACACACGGCCTCAAGTTATTATCACATATAATAAAATGAGCAGTAATTTATTATTACCTAATACCCAGTCCCAGAGAAGGCAATGGCACCCCACTCCATTACTCTTGCCTGGAAAATCCCATGGACGGAGGGGCCTGGTAGGCTGCAGTCCATGGGGTCTCGAAGAGTGGGACACGACTGAGTGCCTTCACTTTCACTTTTCACTTTCATGCATTGGAGAAGGAAATGGCAACCCACTCCAGTATTCTTGCCTAGAGAATCCCAGGGACGGGGGAGCCTGGTGGGCTGCCATCTATGGGGTCACACAGAGTCAGACACAACTGAAGCGACTTAGCAGCAGCAGCAGCAGTATCCATTGATGATAATTGCCTGGACTCTATTCCTTTAGAGGTTACAAAATGATTTTCTAAGTTTTGTTATTCATTCTACGTATACTAGCTGGAATACTTCTATAAAGAAGAACGTTCCCTTTTTAACTATTTATTTACCTGAAATACTTTCTGCAAAAAAGGCAGTTTGATCCTTTCCCAAGAGTCAGTGTTTGCCCCTTTCTTTTTATCAATTTTCAGAATAATTTTTGAATCAGTGCCCTAGCAACCGCCAAAGCTGACCGATGAAGATTTTTTTTTTAAGTATTGTTATGGACTCATGGGTTTTTATGTATATGAAAGGCTCCAGTCCTCTGGAGTCACTACTCTTTTGTGTACTCAAATTACTTCACCTTTGGCAAATGGAAGCCCCTCCAGATTGCTTCCTGGGTACTTTGAAAAAATTTATACGTTTATTTTTTACTGCATTGGGTCTTTGTTGCACCGCCAGGGTTTCTTTCTAATTGTGGCAGGTGGGCTGCCCCAAAGCATGAGGGATTTTAGTTCCCGCACCAGGGCTTTAACCCGAGTCTCTTGCATTGGAAGGTAGATTCTTAATCACTGAACCATCAGGGAAGTCCCTTTCCTGGGTACTTTTGATATGACCCCAATAGTTGTTTGTTTGTTTGTTTGTTTGTTTTAATAACTTCCTGTTTTTCTGGTACAATAAGATGTTCCTGGATCATTTTGTATATATTTTTTGCCTCTAACCTGGAGTCACTTCCCAATGAATCCTGGTTGCTTTTAATGGATAATGCTCTTTCAAGACCAAAATTTGCATGCTATGTGTTTCAAAATTCTAATACTGATACTACTACTAATAATACTGCTTCTAACAGTAAAACCCAGTGAATGCTGTTTGAGGTTTCTCTGTTGTTCTTTTTGTCCTCAGTATATTCATCTACATCCCATTAGGTATGTTATGTTCAAAATATTGTGTTGTTTACTTTTTTCTGTGTGGTTATGCCACCAACCTGATATACAATTAGGTTCATTTACATTGTTTATTTTAATTTTAGGAATACTTCTCATTTTTATTTAATCCTAGTTTTTAGTTACTGAAAATATTGATTGTGTTCCTATCTTAGCTTGAGCTAGTAACACAGTACCCTGGGTAGTTTAACAACAGGAATTTGTTTTCTCACAGATCTGGAGGCTGGGAACCCCAAGATCATGGTGTTGGTTGATTTGGTCCCCTGGTGAGGGCTCTCTTCTTGGCTGGCAGATGGCTGCCTTCTTGCTATGTCCCCAGGGATCTCTTCCTCTGGTGGGCTCTTAGTTTCCCAATCAAGGTTGAACCCAGGCCCTTGGCAATGAAAGCTTGGAGTCCTAACCATTGGACTGCCAGGGAATTCCCCTCTTTCTTTTCTTATAAAGCACTAATCCCATGATAAGGGCTCCACCTTTATGACCTCATCTAAACCTAATTACCTCCCAAAGGCCATCACATTGGAGGTGAGGGCTTCAGCCTATGAATTCCGGGGAGATACACATTCAGTCCATAAGAGTTCCAAAGTTAAGACTTAAAAAACAAGTTACAGCTTTGTTCACACTACTTTTTCCTCTCCCACCCTCATTTTTTAAAATGTTTTTTCATTCATTCGTTGTTTTTTTTTAAGATATAAGCAAATATACACTATATATAAATTTGCATATACCTGTAGAAACCAAATATATTTTGTTTTCCTCCTTCTCCATTTTCTTTCACAATAGGAAGCATATTGCAACCTAATAAATATACTAAAGACTACTGAATTGTGTACTTTAAAAAAGTGAATTTTATGGTATGTGAATTTTATCTCAATTTTTTAAACAGGAAACATATTATCAACACTGTTATGCATCTTGTTTTTTTAGACTGTTTGAAGGTCACTTTATATCCCTTTGAAAGCTCTTCCTCATCCTTGTTGACTGCTGTGTTATACTCCAGATTCGTGCTTTATTCAACCAATCCCCAATTGATGGACATTTGGCTGCTGCCACTCTGCCACTGCAAACAATGTGTAATCACTAGCCTTGTGTATGTGTTGTTTCTCGAAGGGTGTCCTTGGAACAGATTCTGAGAAATAGGCTTGCTGAGTAATTGTGCATGGCGTTTGGCGTGACTGCCAGATTTCTCCTGAAGGGCAGTGTGAGTCCATTCAGTTCTTTCTTAACAGTTCGTGCTGCTGCAGTGCCTGGTCATCCTTGGCCTCCCCTGGCCTGGGGGATCCCCATCAAGGTTGCATTCAGTCTGCTGTATCTCAGGGGGGCCGTGCAGGCCAAGGACAGGGTGGGCTCAAATACCTACTCATGTCCCCCTATTCTTCCCCTTCCTTCCCCAGCTGGATCCTGTTTGATGAGAAGAATTTTGAGGGTGAGCAGTACATTCTGTCTGAGGGCGAGTTCCCTACTCTTACAGCCATGGGCTGCCTGGCCTCCACCGTCCTGGGCTCTCTCCGGAAGGTGCCCCTGGTGAGTGCCCCTGTCCAGTTCCAGGCACCCCTGAGGCAGAGGTGAGCCTGCCTCTTCCCACTGCTGAGTGAGCTGTTGGGTTTAAATCCAGCCTTCCTCAGAATGACCCCAGGGCCTCTTGACCCCAGTGCTTCAAAGCCAGGTCAGCCTACCAGGGATTTATTGAGTCCCTGCTGAGATAGATCCTGGGGACCCTGAAATAAATCAGACACAGCCCTGCCTTCAAGGAACCCAGAAAGATTACAGCGCAGAGTGGTGTGTCCTGAAACCAGGGTGGGCCAGGGCCAGGAGAGGCTGGCGCTCGGGGTGGGCTGGGGGCAGGGGTGACCACTGAGGTGGTGGTTCTGGGCAGGGAAGAGTGAAACAGGAAGATGGCTCTGCTGCATGGGCAGAGAGGGGTGGGCGGGGGAAGGCAGTGGGGTGCTGCTACAGAGAACCAGGACAAATAATGATGTCCTGGACCAGGGACAAGTGGAGAGAAACAACACTGGCCCTGTTAAGGACCTGGGGTCTGTAGGACTTGGTGGCAGACAAGAGACCAGCGGGAGCAGCACAAGCAGAAGGGCTGGCCCTGACTTTACCACGCTCCAGGCGGGGCTAAAAGGCTTCCCGTGCTCCAGGACATCCCATCCTCACCGCAATCCTAGGAGCCGTACAATTATTATCTCCCTTTTTCCCATGTGAAAACTGAGGCACAGAGAGGTCGTGCAGCTTGCTGCAGGCCACACAGCTGGTGATCGGCCAGGTTCTCCCAAGGCAGCCTGGCTCTGGAGTCCATGCTCTTTACAACTCCATGCTGGGCTCGGAAAACATACCTGGTTCTGGAGCCTGGCTGTAAGGGCCTTGAGCAAGTGGTTTCCTCCTTCCAGCCTCAGTTTCCCTCTAAGTGGGGATAATCATGGCACCTACATCTAGGGCTGTTAAGTTCTGATGAGATCAAGAAAAGCTCTTAGCACAGAATCTGGTGAGTTGGTCAGCCCTGAATACTCGTGAACTGATGTTATAATGACCAGGATTCTTATTCTTACTCTTCTTAGAAGTGCCATTTACCAGGGAGGCAGTATTAAGGCGAGGGGTGCCCATCCAGATCAGGCTGCATCTGACAATGTGGGCACCCCCAGCAGTGTCCGGGAGTCAGGGGCCCTGTGGGGTGCAGCTCAGGAGGAAGAGAGCCTGAAACACTGCCCTAGGAGTCACGCATCTGGAACTAGGGGGAGGGGGTGCTGAGGGTGGGGCTGTTATGGCCTCACCCTTTCTTTGTGGCCCCCGGCCTGCAGTACTTTTCCGAGCCATCCATTTTCCTGTATGGACTGGAGTGCTTCGAGGGCAAGGAGATTGAGCTCAGCGGGGAGGTGCGGAGCCTGCAGGCCGAGGGCTTCAACAATCATGTGCTGTCCGTGCGGATCAAGGGGGGCGTGTGAGTGTGTCAAGGGGAGGTGGGGGGCTACTAGTGAGGGAGGGGGGATCGGGCGTCTCCAGGTCTTCCCCCACTTTCCTTCCACTCCTGTCTAAGCCAGGAGGGAGCGGGGAAGGAGTGCAGGCTGGGAAGACTCACTGGCCCTCAGGACTTGGACCCCAGCCTGGGGGGCCTCTCCAGGACCCTACTCTGCCCTGCAAACCCCAGGGCTCCTTTCCCGCCTCCCTCTCCACCCGCTCCTGGGGCCCGAACCCCAGGCAAAGGAGTCCCGGCTTGAGAGAAGGGGAGCTGGAGATCGTCCTGACGGCCCTGCCTCCTCTCCTTCCTGTCTATCTGTCTGTCTTCTTCGCTGTGTCTCTGGCGCTCGCTGGGTCCAGCTGGGTGCTATGCGAGCACAGCGACTTCCGGGGCCGCCAGTGGCTGGTGGGCAGCTGTGAGATCACCAACTGGCTGACATACAGCGGGACCCAGCGGGTGGGCTCCCTCTACCCCATCAAGCAGGTGGGTATCATGGCGGGTTGAGCACATCTGGGTCAGCCCGTCTGGCTGTGTGTCTGTCTGTCTGCGCGTGTCCCACATTTCCCAAATTCAGTGTTTATGTACTTTGGTCGTAATTTTTGTCCTACTATGATTCCTCTTGAACCGTTACGTCTTTAATATTTTCCTCTAAATCAACTCACTTTTTTCTTTTTTAACGTTATCTTTATCCTAAGGAATAATGTCCATAAGATCGTGGGTTTGATGTGTGTGTGTATGATTTTTCCTTAATAGACACTGATAAACACATTACCATTACTTTTTAAACAAGAAGGCTTATCCACATAAGCCTGAAAATTATCTCATGTACCACCCATTAGCGAGCACGCCTCACTTTGCCACGCAGTGTCTGTACCTATGTTTCTGTGTGTCTGTGAGTGCGCGTCTGGACCTGTGTTTCAATTATGTGCAATGAAGGCATGTGTGTGGAGGCCTGGCCACAGGGCGTGTGCGTGTGTGTGTGTGTGTGCACCCGTCTGAGGGCATTTCCGTGTTCATGATGGCGTTTGTATGCGTGTGTCCTCTGGCGGCAGTCTGTGGCAAACCTGTACATCTGTGAGAGTGTGTTTGTGACTGTGTGTGGCTGTACTTGTGACACTGTTGAAAGCATGTGTCTTCGTGTGAGGATACCTGTACGGTCCCTTGTAGAACATCATTGCTAGAAGAAATCTTGGAGATTATCTCCAACCCTCACATTGTACAGATGGAGAAATAAAGGCCCAGACAAGTAGACAAGGATTTGCTCTACCATCTTTGCGAGTGGTTTACCTCCATGGCCCTCAGTTTTCCTCATCTATAAAATGGGGGTGATATGTATGATCGAGCTGTTTTGAGAATTGAATAATGCTGTAAAGCCCTCAGAACAGTGTGGAATGTCAACAGACACTGGCTGTGATTACCGTTATTACTGTCACCTCCACCCAAGACCCCTGGGTGATTTGCGGCCAAGCCAGTGTCCGCCCCGGTTCCTCTGTCTGGTTCCTCTGTCTGGTTCTTCTCCAGACTTTTAGCAAACCTGAGTGCCTGCTGTGAAGTCAGCAGGGGGAGCAAAGAGTGTACCTGCTGGCATGTGTCCCTGTGTCTATGTCTGCCGTCCTCCTGTGTGGCCATGTGGATCTGGGGTGTAGCTGCCAGTGTGTCTGTGTGCATCTCTACAGATGTACAACTGTGTGGGTATGTGCTGTGAGTGTGCCCTCGGCATATGTGTGAGAAAGAAGGAGTGACTTAGAAGCAGGGTCCAGGTCGGTTTGGGGCAGGAGGGAGAGCCTGGGAGCTCGGGTTACTAGAGGGTCCAGAGTTGAGGGCACTGGGGGCCCAAGTGGGAGCATCCCTGCCCAGAGAGCCCTGACTCTAGACTCCCCCAACTCACCAGCGCCGGGCTTATTTTCGCCTCTGGAATGCGGCACTGGGGGGATTCCTGACTGTGCCAGACCACGTGGAAGACATGAAGGCGGGCCGCGTGGTGGTCTCTGAGCCCCAAGCCGGAGGCAGCAACATCTGGTTCTACGAGGATGGGCTACTGAAGAACCAGGTATGGGTTTAGGGGCTGGGACAGTGACACCAGGGCCCCCAGACCCTCACAAGCCCACCTTCAGGAGTCCCAGCCTGTGCTCAGTCGGGAACAGGAGCCAGTCTTGGGCCAGAGAGGCAGAGAGATACAGACACCAGGACCCTGGGGAGTTGGAGAAGGCAGGCTGCGGACCCTTGGGCAGTTCAGGCTCTTCTCTGGGTCTGTCTCTCATCTGCAAAACAAAGGGGCGGGACCAGAGGCTTCTAAGGGACCTCCCAGCTCTGATAACCTGTGACAGATCTGGGTCCTATTATTAATGATAGATTCGGGAATTCTCTGGTGGTCCAGTGATTAGGACTTGGGGCTTTTACTGCCAGGCACCCAGGCTTGAACCTGGTTGGGAAATCAGATCCCACAAGTCATGAGGCATGGCCAAAAGGAAATTATAGATTCACTGCACAAATCTTTCCTGAACACCCACCAGGTGTTCGGCCCTCCTGAAGCTTGCTTCCTAGTGGGGAGAGAAAGAAATGGCTTCAATGAGCCCTAGGTGCTGAAAAGTGCAATAGAGGAAAAATAAATGAAAAAAAGGAAAATAGGGAATACCAGTATCTCTGACAAGGGGAGCCCTTCCTGAGAAAGTGGCGGTGGAGGGGACACCATGCAGATGTCTTCCTGTGAACATCATGATGTCTTCACGTGAACATCGCATGCAATCCCTAGAGGGCACTAGAGGGCAGGTCCTATTATACTTCCGTTTTATAGGTGAGGAAACCAGAGCACAGAGTTTAGTAACTGGCTGAAAGTCACATAGCCAGTAAGTATGTGGAAGTTTGCTGCTACAGCCTGTGCTTCAAGAGTCAGTCATGGAAGCCTTCCTGGAGGAGTTCATATTTTCCCAGCTCTTTGATGGTTTCTCACGTTGAACCAGAACTATTTCAACAACCATCCCCCCTGGAAAACAGCTCAGAAAGATCAAGAAATTTGCCCAGAGTCACAGTCCACGAGAGCCAGAAATTCAAAGCTGGGTGTATCAAAGGTGTCTTAGGTTTGGCAGAGTCCCTGGGGGAGGGCCGGTGCCTGACGACCTCCTGGGGGCCTCAGGTGGCCCCCACTATGAGCCTGCAGGTGATTGGCCCCCCCAGCACAGGCTCCAAGGTGGTGCTGTGGGCTGAGAGCCGCCTGCCCCGCCAGACATGGAGCATCAGTGAGTTGGGCTACATCTGCAGCCAGATGTTTGAAGGTCGGATCCTAGATGTGAAAGGTAAGTTGGGCATGTGTGTGGGAGAAGGCTCTTGAGGGCAGTGGAGTCCCTAGCTCTTTGTGACCATCTCCCCGTCTCTTACCCCATCCCCCGCAGGTGGCCGGGGCTACGACCGGGACCACGCAGTGCTGTGGGAGCTGGCCAAGGACAGGGCGTCCCAGATCTGGACTGTCCATGTGCTTTGAAGCCTCCCTGCCACCCCCCAGCCCTGGAGGCTCTCCCTGGGATGACATGTTTTTATAGGGTTTTTTGTTGTAACATAAACTATTTTATACTATGCTCCCAGGTATCCTTGACGCTGCACCTTGATATTTGGGGTCGGGGGTGGGTGGCAGGAGTGAGGTTTTATTCACCTGCCTTCTGACTTGCCTAAGGCTCAGATGGACTTGCTTCTTCCCTCCTTCCCGTTCTGGCGTTCAGATGCAAGGCCTGCCTCTGCCACCAGAGGGAGCCCTGGGACCAGACTGACTGCCAAGCCTGATCTTGTCGCTGCCCCCCTCCCCCAAATGATGTGTTCCGGGAACATGGGCTTTGGGAGCACAAACATAAACCAAGCCTTGGTCCCTGCGCTCAGGCAACTCACAGTCCAGTGGAGGAGTCCAACGGGTAGGGTGATACATTCAGTGACAGGCTAAGAAAGGAAGTGGAGGCGGGCACAGGGGAGGGCGTGAAACCATTTAGAGGCACAAGGCATGGACCACTGCCCGGAGGAGGGAATCTTCACCCGCCATGTGGAGGATGAGGAGTCAGCCGGGCTAGAGGATGGCAGAGGGATGCAAACAAATTCAGGGGTGGAAACCTGGAAGTCCAGTGTGATGGGGGCAGTGTGGGCCGGGCGAGAGAGGCAAGTGGGAGCCACACCCCAGAGGGCCTCACCCACCAGGGCTCCTCTCAATTTCTCCCAACCCTGGTCTCAGGCCCTAAAGGTTTGATCTCAGTCAGATAAGCCTGGACAGGGGGTCTTGGTTCCTAACCCAGCTCAGAGAGGGTAGGACATAGTCCTTCAATCTAGCAGACACTTGGCCCCTTGGCCGAGGTCCTCCGGGAAGAGGCAGAGATGGGGGCTTATCCAGGGTCCCTTTCCCTCTCTGTTGATCCCAATTCCAAGAGGGGTACAAGTGGTTAGAGCAGCTGTATGTCCTTCCTGCCTTCTAACCCATGGGTACGTGGGAAAGAACTGGACAGCAGCCTCTTCACCTTTCTCAGTCCCCTGTGGTTGGAGGCGTGATGACAGGAGGCTGGCTGTGAGGGAACCGCTAGAGGTTGGGTGGGCAGTTCTCTCTGAATCTGTTGTTCTGAAGAAACTCAGGTACTGCAGTGGGGGACTTGCCTCTGTAACTGTGGATGCCCAAGGTCTGGGTGGGGGCGTGTGGGTCCTCTGGGACCTCCCTTCTTGAACTCCCAGGGACCAGTGACCAAATGCCACTAAAGAGAGGGTGACTACAGCAGGTTCTGGGCTGGGTTCTTTCAAGGGGATCCAAACGGGTAGGGCCCCAGCTTCCAGACTTTGGGGCAGGGAAGGTGGGGTGGGAGCTGCCTGGTGCCACCTCTCCTGCTGATGGGGACACAGGCAGCCCCTGGGTGCTGGCTCTTCGGGTCTGGTGATGTCCAGTGACCACACGTAGGACCCTGCTCCAAGTACACAACAGCTTTATTGAGCCCCGGCTGGGTGGTGCTTCCTCCTCCATGTCAGAACCTCCCTGTGTTGGCCATGGGCACCCCCCAAGCTCTGCCCGTCAATTCCTACAAACTGCTCATCTCTAGCATCAGTGCCTCCCAAGGATTGGGGGTGCTTCTCCTGCTAGTGATGATGGCCGCCATCTCGGGGGGGATGGGATGAGGGCTGGGGCGTGTCACCTCAGGTGAGGTGGAAGAGCTGGATGAGGGTGTTGGTCAAGAAGAAAAGGATGCTGCCACCGGCCAGGCTGCCGAAGGCTGGGGAGCCACTTCGGGGTTTCTTGGAGGTGCTGATGGTATGGTTTCCCAGGACTCCAGTTTGTATCTGCAAGAGGAGAAGTGGGGCAAGCCCGGGGAGGGGTGAGTCTCAGGTGTGTTGTTCAGAGACACAGTTCTCCCACCCCCAGACTGCAGCCCCTGGTTCCCTGTCCCAACGGTCGTGACTTCTGCCACGAGGTCCTGTGGGGAGGGCTGGCTGCTTCGGGCCATGACGCAGGCAGGGTCAGAGGCAGTCCCCAGTCTATGTGCCCTGGAACCTTTCTTTCACGTCCACCAGGCCACCCGCACCTCCAGTATGCAGGAGATAGGGAAATCTGTGGCCCCAGACCTTGACCTTAATAGCCCAGCCAGGGCCTTAGCCTCTCTGAACCTGTTTCCTCATCTAGTGAATGGGAAGAAGAGCCCATCACAGTCGTGGGGGAGGTCACATGAGACTGGGCTGGAGAAAAGGTGCTTGGTAGCGTGTGGGTGGGTGGGGGTAGGGAGGGTGTGGCTTTTTCCCCCAAAGAGATGGCCAGATGGTGATCAGGCTGTTCTCAAAGCCTGATCACCCTGCAACTAAAGCTGCCCTTGATGGAGATTAAGCTGTTTCTGATGGCGACCAAGGTGTCCTTAATGCTTGATCAGGCTGTTCTCGATGGAGAACTCGATGGCTCCCTTCTCTACCGACTAGCATGTGAGATGCTGCCAAAGCCACCTCTTGGAATAGCAGTTGATCTTGAGACTCTAGCTGTTTCTGGAATGGGAGATTTCTATCTTAGCATTGCCAAACACTCAGGCTCCTCACCTGGGGTGGGGGTTCCCTGCTACCTCCATCAGGCTCCATTTGAACCTCTCCCTGGCCCCCCTCCCAACAGGACCATTTCCCCAGTTTCCCTGTGGGTTGATGCCATCGTCACTCAGGGCTGTCTTCCCAAGCCTCTTCATCCTCTGTTATTCCACAACACCCCTTGGGGGCTTCAGTATGCTGGCACCCTGTCAGGGTGCCCCAGCCTCAAGTACCAGAGGCAGCAATGCTCAGCGGAAACCCTCCAACAGTCTGACCCTAACCAGAAGAACTGGAAGACTGGGAGCTAGGCGTCTGGAGGCCTTGGTTCCCATGGAAGGGGAGGTCTGAGGAGCCTGGGGTGGTGCTTCCAGGGACTCCAGGGGGCTGCTCTTACCTGAATCATAATCAGGAGGCTGATGGTGAAGAGGAGGAAGAGGAAGCCTTTCATTTTGGGAGGCTCTCCGCGGCTCTCTTGGTAGCAGCTTTTGGAGATGAACTCAGGGCTGTCTGCAGGCCTCTTTGGGCTTGGCTGCTTTTGAAGGAGGGTAAAGCAGGGAGGCGGGGTGGAGGGAAAGGAAGGAGGGCCTCTGGGGTGGGGTGGGTACTGCTGCTCTTCTACAGACCTTGCGATTGAGGATGCCAGGCCCCAGCTCCACAGCTCTGGCAGGTGACAGACGGTTCTGGAGTGGAACTGGGGCACATCCCAGGAGATGGGAGGTGGGCAAACCCAGAGGCAGCTGGGGGGCAGTAAAGAGGGCCCTGGGCTCGGAGTCCTGCAGAATGGGGATTGAATCTTGGTTTAATCACCTATCAATTCTGGGACCCGGGGCCAGAAACTGTACCTCTCTGAAAGAACTGCCAGAGAATTACAAAAATATGGTATTATTAAAAGGAGATTGGGGCAGGGGATAGGCGCTGAAGGAGGAAAAGCTGGGATAAATTTAGGTTTCAAAGTAAGGTTGTGGACCATTCCAAGATTGAGAAGAAAGGCTTGGGGAGCATGAAAAGTGGGGTATGTAGATTTCTGTGAAAATGAAGGTGAAATGTGACAGGAACCCAGAAACCTAGCTTCTAGTTAAGCCCATTTCCTCCGGGCCTCAGGTGAGAAGACTGAAGTGGGTTATTTCTGAAGTTTACTAAGACCTAGCATCTTGTGACTTGGATAAAGAAAACAGCAGATGGGTGTCTGTATTAGTCTCAGAGCGATGGGAAGAAGGCTAGTGGAGGACCAGGAGTTAACTAAACTGCAGGGGAAGGGATTTGGGGTGGGGGTGTCTGTGAAGTCCCAGCCAGGGGTTAGGGGACAGGGTGAATCACAAAGATGCCTGAACAGTGCTCTATTCTTTATACATCCTCTCACTTTATTCTCTCAGTGGGACTCTGCAGCAGGTTCCATTATTACCCCCATTTTCCAGATGAAGAAACTGAGGCTTGGATATTAAGTGACTTGCCCAAGGTAATAAAAGGAGGAGCCCGTTTCAGGTGGGATTGCATCCAGGTCTGCTGAAGCAGCAGCTATGCATGTAACCTCTGGGGCTGTCCTAGAAGTTACCGATTAAGTCTTCATTCCCTGCTTGGCTCCCTCCTAGAGGACCCAAGAGTCCTTTCTGTAGCCCAGCTTCAGCTTCACTCACCCTCCCTTCCTTAGTCTATTCTGTGTCTCGTTTGCATGCCCGGTAGTAAAAGAAATCCCCCTCTCTCACTTCCCTGCTAAGGTTTTGGGCCTCCTGTAGCAAGCCTCAGAAAAACTTGAGTGAGCCCTTAGGGCCTCCAGCCCTGGCTAAAAATAAACGAAGGAAAAAAACAAACAAAAACCTGAAAGTCAGGCTGGTGAAAGCCAGGAAGTGAAAAGGAAGGGGCAGGAATCTTGAGGCTCCGGGGGAGGGGAGGTGGGAGGGAAGGAAGTGGGTGGAGCCCTCCACTACTTGCCACCAAAAGTGGATGTCGCTCAGTCGTGTCCGACTCTGTGACACTCTTTGTGACACTGTACAGTCCATGACATTCTCCAGGCCAGAATACTGGAGTGGGTAGCCTTTCCCTCCTCCAGAGGATCTTCCTAACTCAGGGATCAAACCCAGGTCTCCCGCATTGTAGGCAGATTCTTTACCAGCTGAGCCACAAGGCCCCAAACTGGAGAATGCGGGCATCGATCCTGCTACCTCTTGCATGCTCAGCGAGCACCATACTATTTGAGCTAATTCCCCACGCCAATAGATAAGCCTGCCTCACCTGTCACGGCTCACCCCCATCAGCTCCTTCACCTGAGGCAGCTCCTGACCCTTAACCTCACCACATTGGCTGCCTTTGGTGCAAGTGGGTGGGTGAGAGTCCATGAGGCAGCAGATGCCAGAAGGGCCCTGGCCCCAGGAGACAAGAGGCCCAGGTTGAAGCCTAAGATTGCCCTGCTGAAACTGGCTCCATCCCACTGGGCGGGCGGTCTTCTCTCCTCTTACAAAGAGGCAGCTAAGACAGGCTAAACCCTGGGTCCTTTCTCCATGCTGCGGATTCGTGTGACGATACTTAAATGCCAAGCTCATATCTGCAAAAACATTCTTACAAACCCCAGAAATTTCATTTTCCACATCCTGAGTCTCTGCTGTTGTTTGAGCTTGAGCTGCTAGTGTTTGGGCAATCTGGTGGGTGCTGGAAGGCTTTTTAGAGTTTGGGACTTGTGACTTGGAGGGATGTCTGGAGTCTGTTAGTACCTGGGAGAAGTGGGGCTTCAGACTTCTCTCCTGCCCTCTGAGCAGCTTCATTCTGTCTTAACACCATCTGGATAGACAGAACCCTGGTTGCAAAACTTAGAAGAGCTTAGAGAGACCCCCATTTTACAGATGGGAAAATTGAGGACCCAAGAAGGGCAGATTAATGCAGAGCTAAAGAGAGAACCTAGCTGTCTCTAGATTTTCCTGCCCTACCATACACCTTCTCCAAACCTGACTTGGGAAATCTCAGTCCATAGCCCCTATCTCCCCCAGGAATCAGGCCTAAACTCCTTAGTGTGACATTCAAAGGCCTTCCTTTCTCCCCAGCCTTCTGTTTTGGGTTCTATGCATATCACACCCTAGCCCACAGCCACACCCATCTTGCATCTCTAGTTGCCCCAGGCTCTTTTACAACCCAAGTTGTTTTCTCTTTAAGGAAAGCCCTTCAGTTGTTTTATCTGATAATATTCCTTCTTCAAGACTTAGATCAAGGGACTTCCCTCATGATCCAATGGCTTAGAATCCTCACTCCCAATGCAGGGGGCTTGGGTTCAATCCCTAGTCAGGGAACTAGATCCCACATGCCACAATTGAGAGTCTGCATGCTGCAACTAAAACCCTGCAGTTCAGTTCAGTCGCTCAGTCGTGTCCAACTCTCTGCAACCCCATGGGCTGCAGCACGCCAGGCCTCCCTGTCCATCACCAGCTCCTGGAGTTTACTCAAACTCATGTCCATCGAGTCGGTGATGCCATTCAACCATCTCATCCTCTGTCGTCCCCTTCTCCTCCTGCCTTCAATCTTTCCCAGCATCAGGGTCTTTTCCAATGAGTCAGTTCTTTGCATCAGCTGGCCAAAGTATTGGAGCTTCAGCTTCAGCATCAGTCCTTCCAATGAATATTCAGGAGTGATTTCCTTTAGGACCCTGCATACCTTAACAAAAATCCAATATCATACATGCCACGACTAAGACTTGGTGAGCCAATAAATAAATAAGTAAATAAAAATAAATATTTAAAAAAAGAAGACTTAGCTCAGAAGCCCCTTCCTCTGCGAACATTTCCATTTCCCTGATGCTAGAAACTCCTTCAAAGGGAGGGGGTTCCTCAGTATTCCAAGAGCTCCTTCTGTTGGCCACTGCTCTAAAGATTGTATCTGCTAAGAATATTGTCTAGTAGCTTGACCCAAGACCAGGTCCCTCTAGGTCTTGTCACCTCTCTAACTCAGCACAAGGCAGAATATGGCAGTTAGGTGTCAGGGCCAGCTGAATAATAAGTGAATACAAGGCGATCACACCTTACCTCTGAGCCTTGCATGCCTGTATTCATGAGGTCAATAAATGCTTATTATGGGGCAATAGCAGACTAAATATTTGGGCAGTTACCAATGAAGAAAAGAATTAAGGGGAATAAAGATGTGAGCCCTTCACTTGGGGCTGCTTTTCCTCTAAAAGCACTTGCTCCTTCCGGAAGAAACAGTTGAGAAGCTGTGCAGAGCTTTCCACAGATTTCTGGAGCTGGGGGAGAAAACTGCAGTTCAAGACCTGCTAAGAAAGGAGGGCCCTGGCAAACTCCCCCGCCCTCCACTAGGCTTTGGGTTGGGAGCATGAAAGGTTATACATGAGGAGTACAAATGAACAAGAAACAACAGCCCAACCCCTCATAGAAAGTGAAGACAACATGATCAAAAATCAAACAAAAAATAAGAGGAGCAATAAATAATAGGAACAATTACACAGAAAATCCAGATAGTGGAATTATCAACCAAGCTTTTAACTAATAATGCTTAGTATATTCAGATATATAGAAGACAAGACCAAGGACTATAGATTATAGAATAGAACCAAATGGAAATTCTAGAACTTAAAAATATAATAATAGAAATTAAGAACTCAGTGAATAGGTTTAACATCAGATTAGACACAAATGAGGAGAGAATTAGTAAAGTGGAAAATGATAATAGAATATTATAGCCAAATATAGTTAGTTGTTAAGTATCTGCTGTGTGCCAGGTACTGCACACACTGGGGCTACAGAAGTGGGGGAAAAAGCGGCATAGCCCCTGATGTTATGGAACTGACATCTGGGTGTGTGTGTGCTCAGTCCTGTCCGACTCCTTGTGACTCCATGGATCATAGCCCGCCAGGCTCCTCCATCCATGAAATTTCCCAGGCAAGAGTACTGGAGTGGGTTACCATTTCCTTCTGCAGGGGATCTTCCTGACCCAGGGAGTGAACCTGCATCTCCTGGATTGGCAGGCAGACTCTGCCACTGAGTCACCTGGGAAGCCCATTTGAAAGGAGAAAACATTAACCATGATGGTAATTTAAGACTTCAATAAACACTATGAAGAAGTCAAAAGGGTAGTGAGAAGAAAGAGAAATGAGGGGAGGACATATGTAGGTTAGTGTTCAGGGAAGACCACTCAAAGGGAGTGTTTGTGCAGAACAAGAGGGACCTGGGGGGCTTCCCTGATGGTCCAGTGCTTAAGAATCTGCCTGCCAGTGCAGGGGACAAAGGTTCCATCCCTGGTCTGGGAAGATCCCCCTGCTGTGGAGCAGCTAAAGCCTCGCACCACAGCTACTGAGTCTGCGGGCCTCAGAGCCTGTGCTCCACAAGAGAAGGCACTGCGGTGAGAAGCCCGCGCACCGCAGTGAAGAGTAGCCCCCACTCACCTCAACTAGAGAAAGCCCATGTGCAGGAAGGAAGACCCAGTGCAACCAAAGAAAAAAGGAACCTGAGCATGCAAAACACCTCAGATGACTCCCCATCCCAGTTTCTCAGTGTTCTTTAATGACTGTGCCCAGCTTAGGGCAGTCCCGCAATGGGCATCTGCACAATATGTGTTTGAGCTCGGGGACAGAATGGAATAGAGCACGGGCGGGGACGGGCGGGGAGGGGCTTGCGTCTCACATTACAGTTTGATCTGCTCTGCAGCTTTCACCCCCACAGAGAGAGGGGTGCGCATTCCAAGGGAAGCCTCCATCCATTTGTTCAGCCGTTCATTTCAGGCCATTTGTTGACACCTACCGTGAGTCAAATAAGACAGATGGGTAAGGATCCCTTCCCTTGAGAAGTTCAAAGTCTGCAAGGGAGACACATACTGAAAAAAAAAATCACAAAATGGAATAAGGGATGTTATAACGGCAGCAGGGCTCTTAGACTGTAGAGTGTAACAATTCTACTTGTGGGGAGTGAGGGTATTCATGAATGAGGGGACGTTTGAACTAGTTCTTGAAGGATGGAGGGGATTTTTTTCCAGGGGGAAAAGGCAAAGGAGGATGTTCTCATTGGCAGGAGAGGCCTGAATGTAGAGAGCATGATGGTTTCTGAAACATTGAGAAGGGTGAAGGGCAGGACACATAATACGATATGAAGGTCCTAAATGTCGACAGGAGCTAGGATGGGCTTGACCCACGGTGCCGGTGATATGGGTGGAGAAGAGGGGGAAGGTGGGAGAGACGACAAGGTTTTTATTGTGAAGGAATGCTTGGACTTACAGGACCTCTTTCTCCCTTAGTCTTTACCTCTCCCTCCTGACCTGCTAGGAATTGATAAACTCTTTAGTGCCAAAGGGGTCATAACTGGTAAGGGTTCTTTGGGAAATGACTTAGTTGCAAAGTGTACTCAGTCTATTCTCAAGAATAGAGGCCTCCAGAACCCTCAGACCCCAGGGCTGGGGTCTACTTCCTCATCCCACAGGTGGGGAGCAGGCGCAGAAAGAGCCTCCCTACTCCCATTCCAGGGCCTTTCCACAACTGTCAGAGGAATGAATATCCACCCCAGGATGGAGCTAAGAGGAGGCCAAGTGGCCCCCACCCCAGAAAATCCAGAGGTAATCCTGGGTGAATTTGGAAGCTGGACAAATTTTCCTCCAATGTCCTTCCAACACTCAAATCTTTTGTGAACCTGGAGACCTTGGAAAGATTTCTAGAACCACCTAAGATGGGAGATAGAAAAATATAAGTCAGAAAAGTAACTGTTAGGTGAGCTTAGACTCTTGTTTCACTCTTATAACTTTGTTTTTGGAAAACAGCTTTCTAAAAACAGTAACACAACAATGTTATGAGGAATTGTACACATTTAGTTTGCACAATAACCCTACAAGGTAGGTTTGATTAGAATCTCTATTCCAGATATGGAAACTGAGGCTCAGTGGAGTAACTGGAGCAGAGACAGCCAGCTGAGTGACAGAGCGGGGCTTCCTGGGTAGCTCAGACAGTAAAGAATTTGCAGAAGACCTGGGTTTGAGCCCTGGGTTGGGAAGATCCTCTGGAGAAGGAAATGGCTACCTACTCCAGTATTCTTGCCTGGAAAATCCCATGGACAGAGGATCCTGATGGGGTCCTATTCATGGGGGGTTGGGGGTGGGTTGCAAAGTGTCAGACACGACTGAAGGCAGTTTTCACTCCACTTCACCTCAAGCGACAGAGCCCAGCCCCATAGACTTATTAAATTATGCTGCCCGTGTTTCCTCAATAGATGACTATGATTATTTTCCAAGTTTCTACAAAGAAAATGTATACTTCTACAATAAGGCTCTGATTTCTCTCTTTAACAAATAATAAACTGCCTGCCAGGTTAGAGGGCTCCCATCTCCCTCACAGGAACTAGATATTTGCTGAGTGTCTGCCTACTGCAGAATCTCAGGCCAGGCTTCCAGCCCTGGGAAGGAGGGAGGTATGTTGTAAACCCCGATGCTTGGATAAACGCCAGCTCACTCCCTAGTCTTGCGGAAGTGAGAGGCAGAGCACAACAGGGCCCATGAGGCCAGCGCCCCTGCCTCCCATAGTGACGGTCCTTGCTTACCTTTGAGAGCAGAAGGAACATGAGCAAGGTGACAGTATAAGGTTGCTAATTCTCTGACTACCAATCCCCCAAAACACTGGGCCCCAGACTTTCTCATTTCATACACCTTAAGCCTCAGAGAACTTCCCGAGCGCAGTTTCACGGCAAGAGAGGTCTCCTACCTCCAACTTCCAGTCACACTTTCCACTTGAATTCTTCCCTTAGCCATGAACCAGTACCATCTGCACCCTGACTTATCTTTGCCTGCCTGTTTTACTAAAGTGGGAGCTTCAAGAAACAGCACAGACTCTGAAGGCAGACAATTCTGGGTTTGAATCCACTTTTCTGCTTTCTACCTGCACAGTCTTGAGCAAGTTGCTTTACTTCTCTGAGCTTCAGTTTTCTCATCTCTAAAGCTCATAATTTTGGCATCTGGCACTTGGAAGATGCTCATTAATTGGTAGGTCCTTTCAGTTTCCAATTGGTGTGTAAAGAATGCCTCAAGGAGCCTGCCCTCCCCTAAAAGCAGTAGGTTAGAGAGTCAAATGGAAAATATTAATAAGTGCAGTTGGAGACATACAGATAAAGGGCTTTGGTAGTTGAGCCAAGTTATAAGGAAGTGGGTGCTGGAAATCATAAGACACCCAGATCATCACAGCTGGATGACTATGAGATAATGGTAAGTGAGATAATGATAACAAAAGTTAAAAGCAGGAAATGTTTTGAAAACTTACTCTGTATGGGTATTGTGATAGGTATTCAGTATGTATTGTCTCGTTTAATTCTCATGGCAACTCTGTGGGGTGGGTTTGTGGTGGTTGTTGAGTCACTAAGTCATATCTGATTCTTTGGGACCCCATGGACTGCAGCACACCAGGCTTTACTGTCCTTCACTGTCTCCTGGAGTTTGCTCAAACTCATGTCCATTGAGTCAGTGATGCCATCCAACCATCTCATCCTCTGTTGCCCTCTTCTCCTCTTGCCCTCAATCTTTCCCAGCATCAGGGTCTTTTCCCACAAGTCTGCTCTTCGCATCAGGTGGCCAAACTATTGGAACTTCAGCATGAGCTTTTGCAATAAATATTGAGTTGATTTCCTCTAGGATTGACTGGTTTGATATTATCCCCACTTTACAAAAGAAATTAAGGTAACTTGCTCAAGGACACACACACAGCCCGGGACTCCTGGTGCCAAAGACCATGCTCTTAACAAAACTATCTCTAGTTGCTCTAATCCAACAGGTTGTTTTTCATGTGAGGCTCGGGAGGGGGAAGGGTCTCACCCAAAGTCACTCTAAGTATCTCACCCAACGGCAGGAGTCTTACTCGAATTTTTACATAAAGGAAATAGAATCTGAGCGTCTCTTTGGGGCGCCAAGAAATTAGCAGAGAAATGCAGATTTAAGAAGCATTTATTAAGTACTTGCATCATTTCAATTCATGCTCAAAATAACTTCCCTTTAGTACTGTACTGATCAGATGGAAAAACAAGCTCAGCAGGATAAATGTAATTTCTCCCAAAATCAATTTAATAAAACAGTGGCATGGTCAGGACTGCACATTCAGGTCCAGAGGCTTCCAGCAGCTTCGTGAATCTAATCCCAATTCTCCGCTTTCTGTGCCCTGGGGTAGTAGGAAAGGACTCTCAAGTTTCCCTAAACCCCGAGTCCGCTCAGAGCGGTGGGTTCTGGGATTCGCAGTATTCCCCGCGATGAGTTTAGACTTCGTGGGCCAATAGAATTCGAGTAGAGACAGCTGTACCCGCCTCCGCTGCCTCCTGGTTGCTCAGGGACTCCTCATGCATTAGCCAATGAGAAGCACACGGGTCCTGGTCGCCTGGGAAACCGTGTGACAACAAGATGGCGGCGCCGCGGGTGGTTCTGCGGCCTGCGTGGTGAGTTACAGAAAGGCCCCAGACCTTTCTGCTCGTGGAGTCCCTCTCACATAGGCTGGGGCCCTCACCGCGAGAGCCTCGAGGACATGCGAGCCCCACATCCCGGCCCCTCCAGTAGACTCCCCGCGCCTGGGAGCAGATTCAGGCCGCCACCTACCACGGCTATGGGCGGAGGCAGAGGGTTGACGACTTCCAGGGAGGGTCTCGTGGTAGAAGTCGCGTGGTGAGCGCTTCCAGCTGAGATTTAGGGAATGAAGGTGTGCAGCCTGCTGGCCCGTGTCCGCGCTGGAGAGCACTGGGACCTGTTGGAAGACCAATTTGACTCTCAAAGCTTGAGTCTGAAGAGGCAGGCAGTCTAACCTTTAGCCGCCTCCGGCTTGAGGAGGAAGACACAGTCTCCCCGCCCCATCATTCCCCCCCTCCCCCCCCACCCCCCCCAGAAAAAACCCAAAGTGAAGGGAATAGACGTGGCTTTGTCCCCAGGGTTCCCAATCTGAGGGAGGAGACACAGCCCTTCTTCGCTCAAGAAGTCCCCAGGCGGAAGGAAAGGAATAGCCGTTGTCCTCAGGGGTCTCCTATGATCACATGGGAAAATTGATCTGCAGAAGGTGTGTTGGATTGGCTTGGAGTGAGATTGGAAGCAGGGAAGTCGGTTTGGGGCCATTGTGACAGCCCCAAAGAAGGGCAGTGAGAGTCCCTCTAGGATGGCCAACGGCGCCACGGGAGGAGGAGCTGTGTGTGAGAAAGGTGCAGGGTTTACCCTGCAGGATTCCGGAACTGATGGGATTAGAGGGGAAAAAGGAGGGAAATTTTTTGTTTGGATCAGTTCAGTTCAGTTGCTCAGTCGTGTCCGACTCTTTGCGACCCCATGAATCGCAGCACCCCAGGCCTCCCTGTCTATCACCAACTCCCGGAGTTCACTCAAACTCACAAACATCTAGTTGGTGATGCCATCCAGCCATCTCATCCTCTGTCGTCCCCTTTTCCTCCTGCCCCCAATCCCTCCCAGCATCAGAATCTTTTCCAGTGAGTCAGCTCTTCGCATGAGGTGGCCAAAGTACTGGAATTTCAGCTTTAGCATCATTCCTTCCAAAGAAATCCCAGGGCTGATCTCCTTCAGAATGGACTGGTTGTATCTCCTTGCAGTCCAAGGGACTCTCAAGAGTCTTCTCCAACACCACACTTCAAAAGCATCAATTCTTTGGCGGTCAGCTTTCTTCACAGTCCAACTCTCACATCCATACATGACCACTGGAAAAACCATAGCCTTGACTAGACGCACCTTTGTTGGCAAAGTAACGTCTCTGCTTTTGAATATGCTGTCTAGGTTGGTCATAGCTTTTCTTCCAAGGAGCAAGTGCCTTTTAATTTCATGGCTGCAGTCACCATCTGCAGTGATTTTGGAGCCCCCAAAAATAAAGTCTCTCACTGTTTCCATTGTTTCCCCATCTATTTGCCATGAAGTGATGTGACCAGAGGCCATGATCTTGGTTTTCTGAATGTTGAGTTTTAAGCCAACTTTTTCACTCTCATCTTTCACTTTCATCAAGAGGCTCTTTAGTTCTTTGCTTTCTGCCATAAGGGTGGTGTCATCTGCATATCTGAGGTTATTGGTATTTCTCCTGGCAATCTTGATTCCAGCTTGTGCTTCATCCAGCCTGGCATTTCACATGATGTACTCTGCCTATAAGTTAAATAAACAGGGTGACAATATACAGCCTTGACTACTCCTTTCCCAATTTGGAACCAGTCTGTTGTTCCATGTCCAGTTCTAACTGTTGCTTCTTGACCTGCATACAGATTTCTCAGGAGGTAGGTAAGGTGGTCTGGTACTTCCATCTCTTGAAGAATTTCCCACAGTTTGTTGTGATCCACACAGTCAAAGGCTTTGGCATAGCCAATAAAACAGAAGTAGATGTTTTTCTGGAACTCTCTTGCTTTTTCAGTGATCCAACAGATGTTGGCAACTTGATCTCTGGTTCCTCTGCCTTTTCTAAAACCAGCTTGAACAACTGGAAGTTCAGGGTTCACGTACTGTTGAAGCCTGGCTTGGAGAATTTTGAGCATTACTTTACTAGCGTGTGAGATGAGTGCAATTGTGGCGGTAGTTTGAGCATTCTTTGGCATTGCCTTTCTTTGGGATTGGAATGAAAACTGACCTTTTCCTGTCCTGTGGCCACTGCTGAGTTTTCCAAATTTGCTGGCATATTGAGTGCAGCACTTTCACAGCATCATGTTTTAAGATTTGAAATAGCTCAACTGGAATTCCATCACCTCCGCTAGCTTTGTTCATAGTGATTCGTCCTAAGGCCCAGTTGACTTCGCATTCCTAGATGTCTGGCTCTAGGTGAGGGATCACATCATTGTGGTTATTTGGGTCATGTAGATATTTTTTGTATAGTTCTTCTGTGTATTCTTGCCACCTCTTCTTAATATCTTCTGCTTCTGTTAGGTCCATACCATTTCTGTCCTTTATTGTGCCCATCTTTGCATGAAATGTTCCCTTGGTATCTCTAATTTTCTTGAAGAAATCTCTAGTCTTTCTTTCCCATTCTATTGTTTTCCTCTATTTCTTTGCATTGATCACTGAAGAAGGCTTTCTTATCTCTCCTTGCTGTTCTTTGGAACTCTGCATTCACATGGGTATATCTTTCCTTTTCTCCTTTGCCTTTTGCTTCTCTTCTTTTCTCAGCTATTTGTAAGACCTGCTCAGACAACCATTTTGCCTTTTATCATTTCTTTTTCTTGGGGATGGTCTTGATCACTGCCTCCTGTACAGTGTCACAAACCTCCATCCATAGTTCTTCAGGCACTCTGTCTATCAGATCTAGTCCCTTGAATCTGTTTGTCACTTCCACTGAATAATCATAAGGGATTTGATTTAGGTCATACCTGAATGATCTAGTGGTTTTCCTTAGTTTCTTCAACTTAAGTCTGAATTTTGCAATAAGGAGTTCATGATTTGTGCCACAGTCAGCTCCCAGCAAGGAAGTCTGGAATTTTGATTTTTTTTTTCCTGTGGGTGAGAAGGAGCCATTGGGAGTATTTAGCAGGGAAGCGACCTGTCAGCTTTGTGTGTAAGAAGATCCCTCTGGCGGTGTGTGGAGACTGGTGCAGGGAGCCACAGGGGCTATCACACTTGGACACACAAACCGCGAGGATGCCTGAGCGAGATGGCAGGAACCAGTGGCACCCCACTCCAGTACTCTTGCCTGGAAAATCCCATGGACGGAGGAGCCTGGTGCGCTGCAGTCCCTGGGGTCGCTAAGAGTCGGACACGACTGAGCGACTTCACTTTCACTTTTCACTTTCATGCATTGGAGAAGGAAATGGCAACCCACTCCAGTGTTCTTGCCTGGAGAGTCCCAGGGACGGGGGAGCCTGGTGGGCTGCCGTCTATGGGTCGCACAGAGTCGGACACGACTGAAGTGACTTAGCAGCAGGTAGGCTGGGGGCAGATTGGGGAGGCTGGATGCTGGGTGATGGGGTGAGGAGACTCTGGGCCTGGTCCTTGGAGGGCACCTCTGAGTGAGGGAGGGGCATGAGTCCCAAACTCCAGAATCAGGACCAAGGAAGCTGCCTCCTGGTGATGCAGGTCCCCGTCCCTGCTTCACGGGAAAATGCGGGGGGAAGGCCAGGGCCATGCATTTCCAAAGTGGAGCTAAAGACTTGACTCAGGATCTAGTGGAGGTCGTCTGACCAACATGTCTAGATATTGGCCACATGATACACTTAATTCACTGAATAGTGACCTTTAATTGCATCCCTGATGTTCATTCATCTTTCCTGAGGGAAGAGGAAAGGAAGGGAAACAAACATTTATGAGGGCCTTCTGTGTGCTAATAACATCAGCAGTCACAAGTTACATTTTTAAGTAATTCCTTTGCGTGTGGCCCTGGGCTAGGTGATTTAAGTGTGTTACCCCTGCCTGGCTGATACTGTTACCATCCCCACTTTATGCTACAGGAAAGTGAGGCGCAGGCTATACTGGTGCTGGAGCCTGTCCAGAGCCTGGCTCTTGACTTCCTGCCACGTGCAGTGTCTTGGTAGAACCCTGCCTTGGGGTTGCCCCTCTCTGGCTCTGAGATGTTGGAAGTGGCACCTGGTTCCAGTAGGAGGGGAGGGACACCCGGGCTTTGTGATGAGCAACTTTGTGAGGACCAGGTCCTTGATAGATGGACAAAAGCCCCTGGCCACCTGGGTGGTCTTGTGCCCAGGATGGAGGTCTGCGGAAGTCCTGGTCGAGTGGCCAGCCTCTGCCCCCATCGCACCCCATTGCCCATTTCTCGGGTACTGCTAGGCCAGAGGCCTCCAGGAGCAGAGCAGAGAGCTAGATATCCAGCGGAGCAGGTGGGCATCAAGCATGGGATCCTGAGGCCAGGTTGCCTCCAGAAACTTCTGCAGGGGCTGTGGGAAGACATGAGGGGCACCGTCCCCTGGACAGTGCCCTCTCCTCGGAAAAGTAGGCAGGGAAGGGCAGGTTTCAGGCTGCTCCCTGGTCCTCAGTGACTGTCCCCAAGGGCTGACTTCTTTCTTCTCAGGGGGTTCCCGATGGCTAGAATCTAGAAGTAGAAATATGAGCTCACCTTTGGCCTCCCTTGGCAAGACCCGGAGAGTGCCTCTACAGTCGGAGCCTGTGAATCCTGGGTAAGGAGCCAGCCTCTTGGAATCTTTGTGTCCATGCCCCTGCCTCCTCCTGGCCCCTCCCATGAACTCAGAGATTGACTCCTAGCGTCTTGGGGAAGCAGTAAGAAGTGATGTATCTTTCCCTGGCCACCTCTTCTTTCTCGTCCCGTCTTCTGGGAGGCTGTCCATGTGTCTAAGCACACCCTCCAGTGAGGTGTGGGCTGTGGGGTAGCTCTTCCATTTATTCGTTGTTCATGAATTAGTTCTGCAGACACTGATGGCCCAGCCGTTCTGGGCCTGGCCACGTTACATGCTGGGCTCTCAGTGAAGGGAAGCCTAGTCATCATTCTGTCGCTTTCATCTTTGCAAAGCATTTTTTTTTTTACCCCTCTCCTTGTTCTTCTGAACCCCACTTTGAGTCATCCGTGTCATGGCCAAGGGGGTCCAGAGAGGTTAAGTGACAGGCCTGGGGTCCTGCAGCCATTTCAGAGCAGAGCTGGGGCTGGGCCCCTGGGCTGGGGCGCTCCTGTGGTCCTCTCCCTAAGGCTCTGCCCTTCAGCTGTTGCCCATCTGTCTCCGTCGGGAGGAGTCAGATACCCTGACGCCTGTGCCTTGGCTCACCCCCTGGCCAGGATGGGATTGGGGGTGGGTGTCCTCACGAGGCATCTTTTTTAGGCTTGGCGAGGGGGGACCTGGTGCCAAAGCACCCCCCACCTCGCCATGGCAGTCCAGGGGGTCTTAACTTGTCTGTCTTCCTTCTCCTTCCTGCCCGTTCCCAGGAGGCGGGGGATAAAAATCTACGGAAATGGTAAGTGTGGGCTCTGGCCCACGGGCCCTCCTCGCCTCCTTGTGTTTGGGCGGATGGAGAGAAAGAGCACGGTGAACTGCCTTGTCAGTCGGGGTGGCTGGCCTGCGACAGTGCTGCCCGCAGCCCTCGGGTTAGGAGACTCCACACCCTGAACAGGGATGTCCTGACTAACGTTGGAATCCCTCTGCTCACTGTGGGGTGGGCTCTGAGGGCACCAGACCCCCACCCGCCTCCCCCGCCCATGACAGCCACCTCCAGCCCATTACAGCCTTTTCTCCTTGAAGCCCAGTCCGCATATGGCTGCCTTGCCTCCTGCAGGCTCAGACCTTTGCATCCCAACAGCACTCTAGCCCCAACTCTGATGCAGGCTTTGGCCCCTCAGGGCCCCCCAGGAGCTGGGCTGGGAGAACAAGAGGCCTGTTCTGGTTGGATCCTTGCTCTCCAGCACCCCAAGTTTTATCTCCTCATACGTGGGGAGTGGGAAGGGGGAGAGGGACAGAGTACAGGCTGTTTCATCTCGGCCAGGGCCCAGGGCCTCAGCCGCAGAGCGGTGACCCGGGCATCCCTGTCTGCAGAAGATGAGGTGGACATGCTGAATGGCGCTCATGGCTCAGAAGAAAGGATCTCTGTCCCTTCCTGCTATGGTGGCATAGGTGCCCCTGTGAGTAGGCAAGGTGAGTGCAGACGCCCAAAGGGGTCTGAGTCCCTGGCATCAGGAAAGACCCCAGTGAGAGAGGCCGTGAGAGGTATGGCCTCGCCTCCTGCCTGCTGGGTCAGAGGCAGCTGCTTCTGCTCCTGGCTGACTGGGCACGTGCCTGCACCCCAGACCTGTTCAGAGTTTGGCTTGGCATGAAGCCGCACATGGGCCCTGCCCTTAGCTCAGGTCTTTTCAAGCCCCAGGGCAGGCTGTGGCTGGCACCTAGGGCTCCGTAGTTGCGGCCTGTGGGCTTAGTTGTACTATGGCACGTGGGATCTTAGTTCCCTGACCAGGGATCAAACCCATGTCCCCTGCATTGCAAGGCAGATTCTTAACCACGGGGCCACCAGGGAAGTCCCTAATTTAAAACATTGTCAGCCAACAAAAAAGTTGAAATAGTTCAACAGATGCTCACACATCCTCCCTCTGTATTCGGTAATAAGTGACATTTTGCTGTGCTTCCTTTCTCTCCATATACACGTCTGGAGGAACACAAGTGTATTTTTTTTGATGAACCATTTGGAAATCAGTCACAGATACCGTGACAGTTCAGCTCTAAGCACTTCCCTGTGCGTCTTCTAGGAAGAAGGAAATACGTAACCACGATGCTGTGATCACACCTCGGAATGTGAACAACTCAGTAACTGACATCCCCGTGTTCCAAAATTCCTCCCACAGCTTTTTTCACTGATTTGGGTTCTACGTGAGAGTCGTGTCATGCGTCTTACTGTTGTACTTCTGCAGAGCAGAGTCCCTGCCTCTTTTAAACAATGATGCTTTTTGAAGAGTCCAGGCCACCTGCCCTGCAGGATGGGCCCCATTGTGACTTGTCCCCGTGCCATTAACTTGCTCCTCTGTCCACTGTACTGCCTGTGAATTAGGGGTGAGATTAGACATGTGATTCAGCTGAGGGTGAACTTTTCGACACTGTTTGTAATGTGACCTGGATGTTGTACCACTTCTTTGTATGTCTTGAGTGCATTACTGAATCTCTGTGCCTCAGATTCCCAAAGCAGTTCATTTCCTCAGAAAAGCTGACACATGAAGTGTTTAGAACAGTCCCCATTGTCTAGGGGCTTCCCTGGTGGCTCCAAAGGTAAAGAATCTGTCTGCAATGCAGGAGACCCTGGTTTCATCCCTGGGTTGGGAAGATCCCCTGGAGAAGGGCATGGTGACCCACTCCTGTATTCTTGCCTGGAGAATCCCATGGACAGAGGAGCCTGGCAGGCTATAGTATAGGTTGCAGCTGCTGTTAGCACGCCTCTTTCCACGTTTGGGGATCTCTCCCCCCTCCCCTGGACCCCCACCCCATCAGCCTCAGCTCTAGGCTGGGTTCGAGGACCTTGTCTGGTTGGCAGTCCCCGTGTACAATGACTCGGAGCTGGTGGCCACCCTGACACGGAAACTGCGGGATCTGGAACGGCAGGTGAAGGCCCAGACTGATGAGATACTGTCCAAGGTGGGCCCCCAGCGGGCAGAGGGCCAGGGTCTGGTCGGAGGGGTGGAAGGGCCCGGGCTGGGGAGGCCAGTGAGGCTACTCTTGCAGTAGGCCAGAGATGATGGGTTCTCGAACCATCTCCCTGACCAGACCTCCCACCTCGGGGGCCACGTCTGGCCTGGGACTGATGTGGGTCCCTGTGACCTGAGCACGGAGCCTCAAGGTCTTCACTGCCGAGCTAGGCCTTCACCCTCAGGTTGGGTGGCAGCAGTGGCTGCTTAGTGCTGGGCACTTGGGGGTGCCCCACACCCTTCCCCCACCTTGGTGGAGCCACAAAAAGGCTCATCTGAGGTACAGGAGCGGTGGCTGCACCCAGGGTGGGACAGGGGCTTCAATCAGGCTCTTCCCATCCGGAAGGGGTTCCTGTGGGCTCTGGAAGCCACCAGGCCCGCTCCCCTCCCACCTCCCTGCTGCAGACTCGGAAGATACAGGCCCTGGAGGAGATGGTGGAGACTCTCGAGAAGCACCAGGGTAAGAGGCCCTCTCTGCGGGCTGGCCAGCTCACCCCTGCACCTCCCCTGGGGCTAGTGACCCCTGGGCATCAGGGCTCCAGAGCATCTGGCTGAGTCCCGTGTGTGTGTATGGGGGGGAGTGGTCTGGACAACGGAGCCCAGAGAGGAGCAGTAACACCCAGGACGGTGCCCTTCTGTGTGGGACCGAGTCCCCCGGGGCACAGCCCTAGCCCAGCCCTGAGTACAGAAAAGCCTGGAGGAAATGCCGCCCCCAGGAGCCTTGCTCTGAGGGAGGCGGGTGGGGGGATGGAGGTTGGTGACCTCCTGAGAGCCCGGGTGTCCCCTCTTCAAGGTCAGGGGAAGGGGCCAAGAGGTGACTCTCAGGGGAATCCCTTGAGTTTTCAGAGGGGCAGCTTCTCCAGGTAAGCCTCGGGCCAAAGCTCTGGTCAAAGCCAGAAGCGAGCAGCCTGGCAGCCTAGGTGCAGGGGCCGTGGAACCCCTCCCGTCTCCCCCCTACCTCCCCAGGCAAGGTGAGCCTGCAGCGGCAGGAGGAGCTGGAGACGGTGTGTGCGAAGCTGCAGCGGCAGGTTGGGGAGATGGAGGTGAGGGAGGTGGCGTGCCCACAGCTGTCTGCCCCCAGAGCCAGGGTCAGAGCCCGCTTCTCTGGGGTCTCCTCAGCGCACACCCCACACAGGGCCCCTCCCCGCTTCCTCAGTTTCGTCTCACCCACTCTCCTCCGGCCACGGTGGGGACCTGCCTCGGGTTCTGTGGCTCTGTCAAGTCCTTTCCCACCTCAGGACCTTGGTCCAGTGCCGTCCCTTCCACCTGAAATGGGTTTTCCCACCTCCCCCTGGTGAGTTTTCACTCATCCTCTCAAAGTGTCAGGTTGAGGCCGGGGGCCCTTCCCTAGGGGACCCCCTTGAACTCTGACCTGGGCAGGTTCTCCCTCCTGGGCTTTCTTAGAACCACACCTCTTCTTCTCTGGGGGACCATAGACTCCATGAGGGAGGGAGGGAAGGACGCTTTTCCCCTGTTGGGTGGGGCCTGGCCGTGTGTGCGTGCCGTGTCGCTCATAGCCGCTCCCTGCCTCTGGAGGTAGCATTGCACTCACCCAGGGTCACCTGTCTTGCCCCCACTCATATAGCAAGGCTTGAACCGGAGGGACCCTAGGCTCCAAGGAGGGTCCTGGGCACACATGCTTCCTCAGTGCTGCCCCCCACGCCCCAACTCCCTCACCAGCCCTGTCAGAAGCTCTTCCTGAGGTCTCCGCCCCACAGAGTTGCTCTCCAAAGCCCCAACCTAAGAGCACAGATGCAAACTCCCAAGCCGCTGCTGCAGCTGAGGGCCCTTGGCACCCAGGCCTCTTCCTACCTGGGGCTGTGGGCACACAGCTGCTCCCTGAGAAGTCCGCTGGGATACTGCCCACAGCCATGCAGCTTCGCTGAGCCGCCACCACAGGGCCGAGGGCTGCCCACCCAGGGCAGAGGGCACTGGGGCTCCCACCTTCACACTGTTCATGCATCTGTTGCTCCCTTAATTTAGGAAACTCATCCAAAGTCTTTCCTATGTGTCCTGCCCTCGTGGGGCTGACAGTCTAGAGGGGACAGACACATATACAAGTATGTAGGAAGAGCCACAAGTACAGAATACGCTGAAATAGTTCAAGGGGTGACGCAACAGAGACTAGCCGGGATTTGGGCCACTCTGAGGGGTGACGTTGGGCAAGAGATACAGAGGATGAGGCGAGGTATCAGGGAAAAGAGGATCCAAGCCAGAGAGGAAAGCTTCCACTTCCTCCTGCCATGTCTTGGGCTTGTGGCTGGGAGCTGTGGGGAGCGAAAGGGAGAAGGGGGAGAGGCCACAGGGACCACATCCCGGAGCCAGGCGCAGTGGGGAACAGGATCCCGGAGTGTGGAAACCGTAGGCAGGTTTGAGGTGGAGGAGTGGGCCGGGGAGGGCAGGCAGACGAGCAGTTTGGCGGTCCGGGAGGAAGAGGGCTGTGGCTTGGCCCAGGGGAGAGGAAGCAGAGCGGGTGCAGGACTCAGGTCTGCTGTGGCACGGGTGCCACAGGCCTGGGGGTCCTGGGGGTGGGCAGGGAGAGGATCAGGTGATGGAGGAAGCCAGCGCCACTGACCGAGACCAGGAGGCTGAGGGATCGACGTTTGGGAATCTTGACTGTTTGGGCCAGTTCATTTTGAGTCCGAGATGCCTGTGGGAGGTCTTTTAAGTGGCTAGAAATCTGAAACTGAAAAGGAACATGTTGCAAGAGATGAGCACAGAAGTGTGCCTGCTGGGTTAGGCACTGGGCAAGTGGCCGCCTGCAAGGAGCTGCAGTGAGCTGTGGGGCTGGAGGCCCAGCGGGAGTGGGTGGAGGAAGGGCGTGGGGATGAGGAAGCAGCACCAGGAAGTATGGACGACTCAGAAGCCCTCCTGTGGCAAAGGATTGTGAGGCCAGCCCTGGAGAGGCCACACGTGGGTGGGCATACCTCTGAGCCCGCAGAGCGAGGCGTTCCTGCCCCTCCTCCCACTCGGGCCAGACCCACACGGCCTCCCGCAGCCATCATGGCTGCCTTCAGCGAGTTCCTACTTGTGCCGGGGTCTGTGCTAAGGACATACACGTCAGTCATCTTCACAAGCTTTGTCTGACAACTCCCATTTTACAAGGAGAAGCCTCAGGCTCTAGGAGAAGGGGCCTCCCAAGGCCACAGCGAGGAAGTGGCCCAGAGGCCTGGCCCCATAACCCCACGGCCCCATTGGCCAAGACCTGAAGTGGGGGGCTGCATGATGCCACCAGTTCCCTGGGAAGGGGCTGAGCTGACAGTGAGCGCCCCCTGATGCCTCCGGCTTCTCTCCTCCCAGCGGTTCCTCGGTGACTACGGGCTGCAGTGGGTGGGTGAGCCCATGGACCAGGAGGACTCGGAGGATGGCGAGAGGGACTGGATGACGGCCAAGAAGTTCTGGAAGCCAGGTAGAGTGGGGGTCCACCCTGGCCCCTCCTGCAAAGGAAACTCCAACAGCTCTGGATGGCCCGCAGCTGTTGGGACACCAGCTCATTCGCGCCCCCGCTCCTCTGCCTTGCTGCTGTCACGGGGGCAGGAGAGAGAGGCCCCAGCCTCCAACACTGACCACCTAACCCCGGACTCTGCTTGCTCAAGTTGCTAAAGGCTCCAGGGACCCAGAGATGCAAAATGTTAACAAGACCTCCCTTGTCTCAGGCACTATAGTTTACAAAATGTCACCCATTCAAAAGCTGTGGCCCTTAGAAGCGATTCCCCATCCTTTGGAAGCCGCCTCTCAGTCCAAGGGCTCAGCCACCTCTTTAGACTGCCTCTCCAGGTTCATCTGTAGCAAACCATTGGAATCCACCCACTTCTGTGGAACGCCACCACTTTTTAACTCTACCGCTAATATCCAGAGGGATGCACTCCAGAGATTTGGGGCCATTGAACTGGCTGGGTTCTGAAAGCTGGGTCCATTCTTCCATCATTGCCTGGAAGGTAGTTCTCCAGGTTGTGGAGTTGGTCACACTTATCCTGGGTGTGACCAGAATGTGAGGTGGGTTCTCATCTCCGCCCTCCCACCTAGCCCCGGTGTGATTTGGATACTCAAGTTCCATTCTCTGAGCCTCCAGTTCCTCATCAGTAGATGGGGCTGGGGTAGGGAACTGCTACCCACTCCAGCATTCTTGCCTGGGAAATCCCATGGACAGAGGAGCCTGGCGGGCTACAGTCCATGGGGTCGCAAAGAGTCAGACATGACTGAGCGACTTTCACTTTCATTCTTCCCTGTGGAGTTAATTAGGAGCCGTGAGTTGGACACAGCATCTGGCACTGACCTTGCAGGTTGTCAGTCCACAAATGGGAGCTCTCATTGTTTTCCGCCATCAGAAGGCAGTGGCAGTCTCGTGGGAGCATGGGGTTGGCCCTCGGGACCATCTGGAAGGCACCTACCCTGTCCTAATTTCATAAGTTTCCTGCTGGGTAAAAACCCAGGCTGAAAACCTGAGAGTCCCACCTTCTGCACTTTGAGCAGATCCCCCTAAGTCTCAGGGCACAACCCCCTCACCCTTTTTGCAAAAGTATCATTTCCCATTTGTACCACATTACTAACTTAAGGCATTTTTATAAGTAGCCTTGACATGGGCCAGGAATGATTCCATTTTACAGATAAGAAAACAGAGGCACTTAAGTCTGAAGACTGTTGAGGGAAAGGGCAAGACTTAAGGCTGAGAGCCCATTGGGAGGTGGTTACAGTCATCCAGGGTAGAAGATAATATGATGCCCAGCATATGGGTGGGGCTGGTGAGGAGGGGCAGAGCAGAGAGATTTAGGAAGAGAATCCCTGGTCTTGACGATGACTGTACATCAGGCAGAGGGTGGGAGGAACCTGGGGGGACCCTGGGGAGCAGGGCTGTGGGGAAGATGCCCAGTCCTTTTGGGACATGGCAAAGCTGGGGGACTGTATGGCGCTCAGGCCGTGCCAGGAGCTGAACCCTGTGCAGAGTGCTCAGTGTCTCCAAGGACCTCTGCCCCGATGAAAGGCGAGACCTGGCAGGCAACTGCCAGAAGCTGTAAGAATGTCCCTCCCTGGGGTCTAGGACCAAAGGCCTGCCAGCACTTCGCGCGCATACACACACCCCCCACCCCACCCCACCCCGTGTGGTGTGCCGGCTCAGGCCTCGTGTGGCCCTGCTGACTTGTGGGAGGCCAGACGTCCTCCTGGGCAGTGGGGCCTCCCTGCTCCTTTGGGGAAGAGGTCAGACCAGACAGCCAGTTTCTGGACCTGGCTCTGTGGATTCCAGCCTCTTCCCTCAAAGAGAGAGCAGCCCCACCTCCCCTGCGTTGTTTGTTTTTGCTCAGAGTACGGCCGCTCTGAAGTCACTTGTGAAAGCCACCCGACCGCGAGCTCTCCGTCTTCTGCCTTTCGATTCTTCAGCAGGGAGGGGCCTCAGTTTAGCTCTCCTGCCAGAGGAACAACATGTTTCTCATTTCTAGCAGCTTTTTCTCTAGGGACTGCCCCAGCTTTTTCCCTTCTCCCCACAGCCTTGTCCCCAGGGGCTAGCTTGCCCCTGCCCCAAGGGTCCTCGGGTCCCTGAAGCTGGTCTCTGGCTGGCCCTGTTGCTCTGGCCTGTTTCTTAGGCTGTCTGATCCCCTGGAGAAGGAAATGGCAACCTACTCCCATCTTCTTGCTTGGGGAAATGCCATGGACCGAGGAGCCTGGAGGGCTTCCGTCCATGGGGGTCACAAAAGAGTCAGATACGACTTAGTGACTCAACAACAGCTGTTGGCTTCCACCCCCCGCAGACCCTGGGGCAGCAGGCCAGCTGACAGGTGAGCTGGGGTATCTGTATTAGGCAAACAGGCTGATCCAAACTTTCTAGAGCCTGGGACTCTTGCCTTAGGGAGGACAGTTGATTAGGCCAACGAAGGGCCTAGGGGCTTGAGAGGAAGCCTTGCAAGGGCTTGGCCCCGGGCCCGGTCATTCTCCCCTTCCCACCAGTAAGCTGCGTGGAGGCCGTGCCAAGCGCTGCGGGGTGTGCAGAGACATGAAAGGCACCGTTCAGCTCTGGTCCTAACCACCTTCGAGTCAGGTGCTGCGCCTCAGGGCTGAGAGCTCCGGCCAACTCTGAGTCCTCACTCCCTTCTCCCCACCCCTCTGAGCACTTCAGTCCTCCAACCCCTTGTCCAGTTCCTGCTTTCCTCCTACCATCCCCACCTCCCCAACCCTTTTCCCCAAGCCTAGGCTCCTGCATCTCCGCTCCGGAAGCCACCCTGCCTCCTCTGTGGGGCTGCAACCGGCTTCACTCATCCCCAGGTGGCCCTCGAGCCCCTGGAACTGGGTTGGCCTAGACCTCAGGCAGGCTGGCCGCCTCCCACCAGCTCAGGCCTGTGCTGTGACCACTTCCCCTGCAAGTGCCCTGCCCCCTTTTCTCCACTCCTTTGAAGCTCAGCTCAAAGCCCACCTGCTCGAGCAAATGTGCATGGAGCGCCTGCTTGGCGCCAGGCATGGTGCCGCCCTGCAGCTGCCTGGGCACATGGTTAAGGGCCCTGCGTTAGAGTGAAAGCCTTAAAGGCCCTGGCTGAAGAGGGGGGCGTGGTCAGACCCTGTGCGGGGAGACCGCTTTCCCCTCTGAGTCCACATCCTGCCCTGTGAAGTGAGGAGATGGCACGATTGACCACCCCTCCCCAGGCCATGGAGAGCCCCGCGTGCCCCTAGTGTGTGTGGCGCATCCTTGCGGGTCGATGCGCAGTCAGTGACCAGGGACTGTGTCCATTTACTGCTCTGGCCTGCTCTGCTCCGGAGCGCCAGCACGGGCTCGCTTGACCCAAAGGCCAGGGGCAGATGCCTATGCAGGGCCTGGGTGCCCTGGCTTGGGTGGTCGGAGCCCCTGCACAGGATGAGGGGGGATGGGCAGCGTGATGCTCAGAGGAGTGGCCTGAGCAGTCGGACCCTGCTGAGTCAGGCTGGTTGTGGTGCCGGAGGTAACCAGGCTCTGGGGGCCTGTTTTCTCCCTGCTGGTTCCTCTGAAGAGTGGAGCAACTGTAGGCAAAGTCCCCAGAGCAGGGCCTGGCTTGCAGGTGTGTGGAAGCAGTGGGTTTGCTTCCTGTTCAACCGCCTTCACCTGGGTGCTTGGGGACGGGCCTGCCAGGGTGCCTCAGCCACTGCTGGCATTTCACGGCAGCCAGCTGGGCCTCCCACGAGGGTGGGCCCCCCACGAGGGGCCAGCCCAGGGTGGGCCCCCCACTCAACCTGCACGTAGTCACAGGGTCTAACCCTCCTATGGGCCCTGCGGCCCCATTGGTGGCACTTAACCACATGCCACGGGCACCGTTTGTCTCCGTCTCCTTTGCTCAAGTCTGAGCCTGAGGAGGGCAGAACCCTGGGCGTGGGCACCACCATGCTGCTCAGGGCGGGCAGAGCATGGCCGCTCCAGGCACGCTTGCTGGATGGCGGGGTGGTGGGTGGAGGAGTGGGTCCAGGGCTTCTTCAGCAACGCTCTCTGGGCCAGGCTCAGGGCTGGATGCTCTTGCTGGTGTAGCCAGGAAGACAGACAAAATGACAACAACCTGTGACAAGGACCGAGAGTGGGCCCGAGGGTTCCAGAAGCCCAGGAGGAACAGGGACCCAGGCTCGGGGTGAGGGGAGGGGCTCCTGACAAGGGCCTCCTCAGAGGTGGTGAGAGGGCGCCCCGAACCCTGAGGTGAGCAAGAGGGAGGGGCACGAGTGACAGCAGCGGCCGTCTGCCAGGCACTTCCCGTGAGCCTCCCTGCAGCCCTGTGAAGTGCGGCCTGTTATCGTCCTCGTTGTGTGGAAGAGGAAGCTGAGGCCCAGAGACGCTGGCCCACGTGCCCAGGGTCCCACAGCTAGGAAGTGGTAGCCCTGCTCGTACGGCCCCAGAGCGTGAGCCCGGAGAGCCTTCCGACGGCGGCTGCAGAGCTGGGGCCCAGAGGCTCTGGGCCCCGAGGGTCAGGGAGCGTGGACTCGATCTCCGAGCCTCAGCACTCCCCTCCGGAAGTAAAATCATGGGCCCTCACAAGTTGGATGAGGGTCTCCCTGCACTGTGCCCCTCCTTGGGAAGGAACCCGCCCCCCGCCCCGTAAGCAGAATCTGAAGAACCAGCACTGAGAGGCAGCCTGCGTGGCCACAGAGGACAAAGGCCGAGGGTCACCTGGGCCCTGCACACGGCGTGACCCGGGGCGTGTTGCCTCCTTGGGCCCAGTCTCCTCATCTGTAGAGTGGAAGCAGGAAGGCCTGCCTCTCGGTGCTCGGCATGTAGTCAGCTCACCCCCGGATCTTGTGGGAAGGATGGAGAGTTCTAGTATCTCCCCCCAACTCCCTGGAGAAACTGCAGCTCAGAGAGCAAGTGCCCCACTTGACCTCTGTCTGACCTGCCTCATCCCATGTGACGTGGCTGCCAGGTTGTTGGGGGTCTGGGGGGCCCCCGGCTTCTGTTGAGCACTCCCTGCTGCGAGAGGGTGATGCCTGGCTCTTCCCGCCTTATTCTTTCGGCCCTGGCTTGTCCAGAGCTGAGTTTCCTTCTCTGGGGGTGCCTTGTCTCACTTCGGATCTGTGGCATCTGATACCTGCCAGCCCACCCTGCTTTCACTTCTCCACCCTGGCTGGGAGAGATTTCCTTGGCAAACTGTCCCTTTCCCTTTTGTTGCTTCTGGGCGTCCTCCCCTGGCCTTCTGCCTGCGCCTTTCCTGTCGACCCAAGAGCTCCCTGAAAGAGCCCAGGCCCCAGGAGGCGGCTCCTCTTGGCTCTGCTCTGCATGGCCTCCTCTGGCCAAGTCACGTGACTTCCTGGGCCTCGCTTTCCCATCTGTAGGAAGCTAGGGACAGGGGCAGGCGTGGAAAGTGATGAGCTGCTCTGTTGTTATTTTTAGGTTTACGGAGATGTTCTGAAAGTAGTTAGTTATTAAAGGAAAATAGTGTCTTGATGTTGTTCTGACTCATACCAGGGATACCCAGGATGTTCTGTGAGTTTTTCGTGGGAGTCTCAGGGACCCCAGGGGACCCTAGGAGAGGGTGGGGCAGGTGCAGCCCCTACAGCAGTAGAAGGTGCAGACAGGCAGAGGGGAAGGCCAGCTGGGGCCTACCGTTGCAGCAGCCACAAAGGCAACAGGAAATAGGGCCGCCCACATCTGTACTTCCCCCGGTACAGCAACTGCACCTCTGTGGGGGATGGAACTGGGTCCCCAGAATCCTGACCCACATCCTGCCGCACCTTGGCTGTCGTGGTGAAAAACAACTTCCAAGGAGGACCAGAAAGCCCCACCGGTGTTTGTTTTCATTTTTTTGCTTTTGGCTGCACCGTGTGGCAGGCATGTGGGATCTCAGTTTCCCTAGCAGGAATCGAACTTGCGCCCCCTGTATTGGAAGCACAGAGTCTTAATCACTGGACTGCCAGGGAAGTCCCCAGTCATCAGTATTTTGTAGCCTTGCCACCCTAGTAGATGACTTACTTGGGGGCTGCTGCTGCTGCTGCTAAGTCGCTTCAGTCGTGTCCGACTCTGTGTGACCCCAAAGACAGCAGCCCACCAGGCTCCCCCGTCCCTGGGATTCTCCAGGCAAGAATACTGGAGTGGGTTGCCATTTCCTTCTCCAATGCATGAAAGTGAAAAGTGAAAGTGAAGTTGCTCAGTCGTGTCCGACTCTTAGAGACCCCATGGACTGCAGCCTACCAGGCTCCTCTGTCCATGGGATTTTCCAGGCAAGAGTACTGGAGTGGAGTGCCATTGCCTTCTCTGACTTGGGGGCTAGATCCCTTCAAAGACTGAGAACAGGCTCCTGGCCTGCCCCCCACCAGCATCCCAGCTGCCCTGTCCCCCTTTCTGCGCTGGCACCTGTCCTGACTGTCCCCACCACCCCACCTGCACCCCATGAAGCTTAGGAACAGCTATATGGAGAAGCAGAGGCCAAAGCTGCCAGCTTGTCAAAGGGCTCTATGACTCAAGAAACATATGTCCAATCCAAGGTCTGTCCCATGTCCATTCTGTCCAGTGGCTGTCCTGACCCTCGCCTCCCTCTCCTGATGGTGCAGATGGGTGGGAAAAACAGATTTTAGGTCAACCACTTTTTCTAACTCACCAAGTGGCCTGGGGCAAGTCACTTTCCGTCTCTGTGGGCCTGTTTCCTCATGTGTAAAATGGAGATAAATAAGCCCTGGCTCGTAGCCCATTCCTGCGCGGTGGACTTGTTAACAGTAGCTGACAGACACATGCTCGTTGGAAGCCTTACATGGTCCTCTTGGATCCTCACACCCTCCTGGTACTGTCATCATCCCCTTCCAGAAGAGAATGCTCTGGTGCAGAGCGGTAAAATGACTTGACCAGGGTGATGCAGGAAGGAGGGGAAGAGCTGGAATTTGAGCTCAGACCGTTGGGAACTCAGCACTGAGCCTTTCAGCTGCTAACCCCGTGCCTGGCACGTCTGACCCGGGATGAGTCCTGCTCCCACCACTTACTCGTGTGTCCCTAGGCCAGCCTTTAACCTCTAGCCTTTCGTTTCCTAATATGGAAAATGGGGATGTTCATGGTCCCTACAGCATAGGGTTGGCATGAAGAGAGAATAGGATAATAGATGGTAAACCCCTCCCACAAAGCAGATGCTCACTAAAAGACAGCCAGTATTATTATCTAGGTCAGCTGTCCTTCTCCCTCTCCAGGGGGGTCACTTAAAGAGATGCTAAGTCCCCTGCCCAGCGTGGGAAGGGGCCATGGAAACCAGGGCCCCGGAACACACAGCAGCCCCTAAGAGAGGCTTATGGGTGTCTATCCGCTTTGCCAGGGGACTCGTTGGTTCCTCCCGAGGTGGACTTTGACAGGCTGCTGGCCAGCCTGAAAGATCTCAGCGAGCTGGTGGAGGACAGCGACACCCAGGTGATGCCAGTGCCCGACAGAGTGCCGCACCGGACCCTTGAACCCATCCCGCTGAGGCTCTACCGGAATGGCATCGTGATGTTCGATGGGCCCTTCCGGCCCTTCCACGATCCCTCCACACAGGTAGGAGTGACAGGGACGGGGAGACAGGCCCAAGCACCCTCAAGCTGCTCTGGTGGCCAACCCCTTGCTCACCATTAAATGGGCCCAGCTCTCCCCCAGCACCCCAGGCTCATGTGCAGCCTTCAGCAGCACTCCTACCTGCCCGAGCCATGGGGCTCTACTTCCAGAGTAGGATCCACAGAGGGAGCCCGGCCCCGTAGCCTGCCATCTAGACAGGAAACAGGGTCCAGCCCAGGCCTCATCCGACCTCTCTCCCCACAGCGCTGCCTCCGAGACATACTGGATGGCTTCTTCCCCTCAGAGCTCCAGCGGCTGTACCCTGATGGCGTCCCCTTTAAGGTGATGGGCTGATCCCAGATCCACTCACTCACTCCCAGTGTGGGGATTTTGCAGGGGGGGTGGGATTGCTTTCTCAGGCCTCACCTAGAGGCGCTACTCCACTTCAGGGGACCCCCCCCCCCACCATCTGATGACCTCTCCAGAAGGAGAGGGAGCCTGAAACCAGCCTGGGAAGGGAGCTGGGAGGCTGTGGTGGCCCCTGGGGCTCTAGCAGCAGCAGCAGCCTGAAGCAGGGAAGGCTGGTGGCTGAGCAGCAGGCAGTGCCCCCTGCTGGCTGCCTCGAAGCACAGCCTTCAGCTGCCTGGGACCCTCCTCCACCACGTCCAGGACACCCGGACCAACTGGGGACAGTGAAGAGTCCATGCAAAAGCGACCTGGCTCCCCCTAGGGGCTCCTGGCGTCTCCTGGTTGGGGTGGAAGGCAGTGCCTTGGGAGGAGGCAGATGTTGGAACTAAAGAATTGAGGTGCAGCCAGCCCCCTGCTGTGGGGGTGGTGGGCGGTGAGATGAGGGTGACTGGACCAACCTGAGGCGGTGCCCCCGAGGGTGGTGTGTTAGTTCCACAATGTGAGCATGTGAGGGAGCGCGCGCCAGCCGGGCTTGGAAACTACCGTGAGTCACGACCGGGGGTGTTCGAGGCAGTGCGTGCCAAGCCAGGCTTTGGCCTCTCCTAAACACCCTCATCCCTCCCCTGCTCTGGGAGGGGGATGTCAGTACTGTGACTCCAGCTGGCATGATGAGGGGAGCTTGCAGGGAGAGCAGGGATCAGGTGGGTGAGAGCTGCACAAATGGCAGGTCTCCTGCTCTCTCCCAGGGCCTCCGCTTCCTCATCTGTAAAATGGGGATTGTGTCAGGCCACCCCGCGGGCCTATTCCTGGGGTCTCTGGGCACGGAGGGGTGGGGATGAAGCCCAGGGCTGAAGAGCTGTGCCTGCCACTGTTTCCCTTCCTTCTTGCCAGGTGAGTGACCTGCGCAGTCAGGTCTACCCAGAGCATGGGCTGGACCCATTCCCAGGTGAGGGCCGCGTGGTAGGCCTGCAGAGGATTCGAAAACCCTTGGACAGCATAGAGCATTCAGGTGAGCTCAGCCCTGTGGCTGAGCCAGGTGGTGGGAATGCTGTGCCCAACAAGCTCCAGGTGGGCCTCCTCCACCATCACTCCAGTCCCCGCCCGACCAAGGTTCCCCGATGCCTTCCCTGCAGGCTCCAGGATGACCGCCGAGAAGTTTCTGAACAGGCTCCCCAAATTTGTGATCCGACAAGGCGAGGTGATTGACATCCGGGGCCCGATCCGGGATACCCTGCAGGTGAGCCCAGCCCTGGCTCTCCGGGCCTTACTGTGTGTGGTTGCCATCAACCCTCACCCAGCTGGCCAGAGCAGTGGTTAATCTGGAGGCTCAGGCTTGGGGGCCCCTCAGGATGGCCTGCATGGAGAGACAGGCCCCTCACAGCTAGCTGTTCCACCGTCTCCTGGAAATGATGGAGCTGCTGAGGGCTCTGAGTAGGGACCAGAAAGCATCTGGCACAATATGGGAGCAGGAGCTGTAAGAACGGGCAGGTCAGGGGACTCTAGGTTGGGGGTGAGCCCAAGTCCAGGTCACCCCCTCGAGGTTCAGTCTGAAATACACCTTCCTGGGCTTCACAGAACTTGCCATTCCCTCTTCTCACTCCCTGTCCTCTTCTCCCCGTGAAAGGTACCAAACCCGTTTCCACCCCTGACTCTGCCTTCACCACACGTGGCCAAGTCCTGCCAGATCTGTCGATCCCCAGAACTGCTCCCAAATCCATCTCTTCTCTCCATTTCTGTCCCTGCCAACCTAGCCCAGGCTCCCGTGTCTCCAAGACAACTGCAGTGGCCCCCTCACTGACCTCACCTCCACTCCCACCCTGCCAGCCATCCTTCCCCAGCAGCCTCTGTGCCCTTTTAAAAATGCAAATTGGATCTTGGCTCTTCCCTGTTGAAACCCTCCAGTGGTTCCTAGGTAAAGCCTGTCATTCCTTCCTGGTCCTCTTCCCATCTTTTACCTTTTCTTTCTTCCCAGTCCAGCCTGATCCCCATGAACTAAGAAAGAGAGTGAAGTCGCTCAGTCGTGTCCGACTCTTTGGGACCCCATGGACTGTAGCCTACCAGGCTCCGCCCATGGGATTTTCCAGACTCTCGAATATATCACCTCTTCTCAGAAGCCTTCTCTCATCTATGCTATCTGGGATATCCTTCCCCCGCCCTCCTTCCATTTCTAAGAACTCTTCATCCTTCAGTCAGCTCAGGTGTCATTTCCCTAGGGAAATGCTGGGTTAGGCATCCAGCCTGGTCGCTGTCGGATTACGTCTTCCCCACTAGAATAAGGGAATGATGGAGCCACCTCTCAAAGCTTCCCTTCTGTTTCCTCTCCTTGGGCCCCAGTTTACACACTGGGCCCCTTTTGGCTCACTGGTCTCATCCATCCCTGGGCAGGGAGATGTCCCCTGTAGGGGTTGGGGGAGGCCCTGACTCTGGCAGGGTCCAGGGCTCTGTCCACTCCATCAATGCTTTCCAGAACTGCTGCCCATTGCCTGTCCGGATCCAGGAGATCGTGGTGGAGACGCCTGCCTTGGCTGCTGAGCGTGTGAGGTGAGGGCCGAGTGGAGAGGTGAGGACGCTGGGCTTGAGTTCCTCGGGGGAGCACTGACGGCCTCTGGGTCCGCAGGAGCCGGGAGTCTCCGGAGTCGCCGGCGCCCCTGCTCTCCATGCTGCGCATCAAGTCTGAGAACGGCGAGCAGGCTTTCCTGCTGATGATGCGGCCGGAAGACAGGGTCGGCGATGTTCGCGCCCTGCTCGCACAGGCCAGGTGGGCGCGGGGCACGGCTGGCGACCGCAGTGGGGCTCAAGCGCCACGACCCAGCCTGATCTGTGATTCCCTGTCCCCAGGGCCGTGGAGCCCAGCACCTTCGAGATCTTCAGTACGTTCCCGCCCACAGTCTACAACGACGACGCGCTCACACTGCAGGCCGCGGGCCTGGTGCCCAACGCCACGCTGCTGCTTCGGGTTCGTCGGGCCTCGCCGCCCGCCCCCGGCCCCAAATAAACCGCCCGCCCGCCTGATACCGGCTGCTCCGCGAGGCTGTCTTGGCGGGGCAGCCCCGCTGCGCTAGCTCTGCGGAGGGGGCGGCGCCCACCCGATCCGCTGTAACCCGAGCCCCAGCGGGCGGCCCTGGCCCTGGGTCTTTGTCCTGTATGTTCCTCTTTCGGCCCTGAGGGCTTAGCTGCTCCAGGGGAAGGAGGGCCCGGGCCCCGCCCCAGCCCAGCGGCTCCTGGGCCAGCGTGCAGCCAGCGGATCCCTGCGCCCAGACACGCACAGGACAAGCACGTAGACACTTCAACACTGCATCAGAGCCACTGCCCCCACCCTGGCAGAACTGCACCTGGGCACCCACTTCCACGACACCCCCACACCGAGCTGAGCTGTCGGGACACAGGCAGGAGGGCACAGGGTACCGCCCTGTTACTGACTGGCATGCAAACATGCAGTGCACACCAGGGCACAAGCGCATCATGGACACCACCACACGCACGAGCACTGCAGGGTGACCCACCCCCCGTATCTCTAGAGACCAACGGTCCAACACAATTGTGTGCGTGTGTGTTCTGGGCATATATCCAAACGCATGCACTGTCACACACACAAAGGTGCCACACGGGACTGCCAGTCGACCTGCCCACCGAGCACAGCCTCAGCACAATCACGTCTACCACTAGCTTTGCTCAGAGCCAGGACCTGGGAGGCACAGGCCACACCAGACAGACACGGTGCCAATGGAATGGAACATTTAATTGTTTCTGCGGTGCTCCCGGACGGGGATTGCGGGGCCTTTGGCAGAGCCTTGGCTAATGGAATCAACAAAGGTGCCCATCAGCCAGTGCCAGGCAGGGTGGCAGCCTCAGGACCGAGCTGAGGACAACCAGCACTTGGGCTGTTGCTTAAGACAATTTCTGAGACCGGTGGGTGAGGAATGTTGCTGCTGAATGGAGAAGAGGGGGCTTACAGTTAGGGGAGGAGAAGGGGTCTTGGGTTGAGGGGAGAGGCCCCCCGTTCAGGTTAGGAATAACAGGGAAGTTGGTCACAAGGTCCTTCATGGCCGGGGTGATGGCTGGGGAGGGGAATGTGATGACGAAGTCCAGGGGGCTGACTTGGCTCAGGCCAGTTTCAGGAACTCCTGCAGTGTGTTTTGTTCCACAGCCTCCACGAAGAGCTCATAGTCCTAGGGGAGGGGAAGAGAAGCGGTCACCAGAGTGCTGGCGTTCTGTCTCAGGTCTGACTCTGGCTGGTATCCTCCTGTAACGCTCCCTCCACCCCCACCCGAGGCCCATACCCCACAATACTGGTCCCCGTTGACAATCTGGGGTGGGGTGGCCTTGGGGTTGCCGGCCAAGGCTCGCATCTCGTCCCGCAGGGCGTTGTCTTGGGAGATGTCCACTAGCTGGTACTGGATGCGCTTCCCATCCAGGATGCGGGTCACCTCACTCTGCTGGGACTTGATCTGGGGGCAGAGGGCGGGTAGAGGTTAGCAGGCAGCCTGGAAGGTTGAGGGGGAGAACCCTGGGCAGGGACAAAGGGGCTGTGGTCAGGAGCTATGGTCCCCCCTGTCCCTCTACACACCCTAGGGGAGGGTTCTGGCCACAGGGAGTTGGGAGGATGAGTCAGGCTTGTGGTGGTGTGGGAGGAGAGAGGGACCACCAACCATGAGGAGGGGAGTCAGGGTGAAGGTAAGAGAGAAATTCAGGGTGGGGAGAGCCAGGAGCTCAGCAAGGGGAAAGCAGGGCAGGCCTGGGTGGAGGCTGGTAAGGGGCCACCCCCGCCCCAAGTATAGACACAGTGGAGAGAGGAAGGGCCAGATAAGGACAGGGTCAAGGATCGGCCTCGTAGTAGGGGTGCGGAGGACCCAGGATGCCCTCAGTAAATGTTCAAGGTTCAGGATGGGGCTGTAGAACCTGCCCCCAGCCCAACTCCCGGAGGCCATGCCCAGCACCTCGGCGCCCCCGCCCTGGGGGCGGGTCCCAGGCGCTGGGTCCAGAGCCCCGGAACCGCCGCCCGCGCTCTAGCCCAGGGCGCACACTCACTTCGCGGGAGCCGGTGACCGACGTGCTGTAGACGCGCAGGCCGCTCATGCTGCGGGTGGACCGACGGGAGGGCAGGCAGACAGACGGCGGTGGCAGCAGCTGCACGGCCTAGAGACGAGGCCGCCGCGCTCGGGAGCGGTTTCCTTCCTGCTCAGCCCGCGAGTCACCGCTCTCGGGACCAATGGGCGGCGCGGACAGGCGCGCGGCCGGGGCGGGGCTTGCGCGACCCCGCCCCGCGCACCGCCGGGCCCCCTCCCCTCCCCCTGGGGGACTGGGCGCGCCGGGGACCCGCGTCCCACGCAGGGCTGCCCGTTTCAGCCCTCCCCGGCCTGGGGCTCACAGTGTGAGGCCAGGGAGCGATCTGACGGAAAGGGCGGGGGGAGGGGCTTGGCAGAGGCCGCCTCAGCCTCGCCCAGGTTTGCTGCACCCAACTGGTTGCCCTCCCCCGGGTGCCACGACGCCGCTGCTCAGCTTTGAAGGTTCGGAGCTGTTCTCAGTTCCCCGCCCAGGGAACCTGGCTCCAGTCGAGCATTGTCCTGTGGGCCACCCACACATAGCTAACCCCGCGGGGCACGCCACGACAGTGACAACCCCTCGCTGCGAGTTTTCCCCAGAGCTCCTCTCCCTCCGCTCAGATAGGCAGGTTCAGACAAGGGTGGTGGCCGGAGACAGGGCCACGCCCTCAAAGAGCCAAATGGGGGCCAAGGTGAGAAAGGCTTCTAGCTCTGGACCCGGTGCAGGCAGAGGCTGGCAGTGGGGTTCCCGAGTCTGGCTGGGCCCTTGTTAAAAATCCACAGCTGGTCTGGGGGTGGCCCCAGCCCCACCGGGACTTCATGCTGCATATGACCCTCCAAAAACTTACTACCAGCAAAATGCAGGGAGTACAGTACGAGGCAGCAACCAGCCCAACTTTGGAGACTCAGCTATCTGTCTGGGGTGGGACATGACACCCCTCATAAGTCTCCCCAGGTCCAGGGCCCCAAGAATAACCCAGGAAGACAAGCCTAGCTCCTGGAGGCAAACACAGTGCCCTGCCTTGCTCTGGGGAAGCCACTTCCCTGCAGCAACCCACAGGCAGCAGACTTCCTTGTCAGGATTACTGAAACTCCATGACAAACTTGCTGTATGACTCAGGGCAGCGTCATGCAATAGAAAGTGCTGTAGGAAGAGATCTTATCCATCTCCACAGACAGAGGAGCAGAAGTGGTAGAGATACAAACATGAGGCTGGACCTGCCAAAGTTCCCTCTTTGCTGCTGTTCGGAGAACTTGGCTAAGCACACAGGCTTTGGCCCTGATAAGCCAAAATGAGGGGTGGAGTATGAATGGCAATGGAAGGCAAAGGAAAACCGAGGAGTCTGTTAAATTTTTATTTTGTAAACAAAATAGGCAATACAAACCAGTTGACATAACAAGGATTCATATAAATAACTGCTTATAAACTTTATGAGGAAAAATACCCGTGAGCATGGTGGCTGGGCTCCCAATTCAGGGTGGAGACCAACAAGGCAGCTTTGATTTTAGCAGGCAGGAGCCCAGAGGCTGAGGGGACAGCTGGGTGGGGATGCTCTGAATGGAGGGTTAAGTCACTCCATAAATAAAACACCAACTTGTAAAAACACTTAAGAAGGAGTCTCATTCAGGCCTGGGAGTGAGGTCCGGGATGCTGCCCTGCTAGCCCAAAACTTAGCAACCACCTCCCAGTGGCTGGCTCTGGACTCCTGAACTGCTCAGGACTCCCCCTCACACAGCCCTGGCTCCAGATCTAGAGGAAACCTTGAGCTGGCCCAAGGACCAGACACAAACAACTACAAGATGCTCTCTCAACAAAGAGGCAAGAGAAACCAGAAAGCAGAGCTCCAAAGGCCCCAGAGAAACAACTAAAAACACAAGCGCTATACCTTGAAGCTGACCTGTACTGGCTACTCTGAACTCTCAAGGAGCCCAGAACAGGAAAGGGAAAGGACCCCCGTCCCCAAACACAAGAGAGGCACAAATCAAAGGCCAGGCCCTGGCCCCAGCCTTGGGGGAAGGGGGTGAGCAGCTTGACAGTGCCTTGTGGTATCAATCCAGAACCATAGAGAAGAGTTTGCACTCAAAGCCCAAGAAGGGGCTACCTGGCCAGCCTGAGAACAAAGGACAAAGGGGCTGTGCTAACTACATGACCAGGGCCCCAAGGGCACGGGGCAGCTCAAGTGGGTCTCCTGTAAATAGGCATGATAGCACAGATGAAGGAGCCCTGGGTATAATCCCCAGGCCCCCAATCCTAGCAAATACTTTGCTAATGAACAGATCACCCTGAGGCATCAGTGAGAATAAGAGCCCTGAGGAAGGAGGAGTGGGCCTGGGCCTAGGAAAGTCCAGAGCCAGCTCAGGCAGGTCCCAGGAAGGCTGGCACAGAGGGCCGGAGGATTCTCAAACGGCTACTGTTACTGGTACTCAGCCTTTCCTGGCCCTTCTAAGGAACTTTGGGCATCAGCACGACCAAGGTACAGAGTGGGAATGAATGTGGATCCATCCCAAAGGATGCGGAAGGGAGTTAAGCAGCCTGTTTGTTTGCCTTTGACATCAGCTTGTTACCGGTAACAGTCTGTGAGGATTTACCTGCAGTTAATTAGTAACTCACCCTAAAAGAGTGAATCAGGATGACAGGATAAATGCAACCCAACAAGGCAAAGCCAGAGTTGGGCAGGACAAACAAGATTCTCTCACCGGCCCTTGGCCCTGTATGCAGGCTCACACCTCCCCGCTCCCACCCCTTCTCTCCGGGAATAGCAGCAGATAGGAGGCAAGAGATTGTCAGGGCAGGACCTGCTGGACGGTGCTCTCAGCAGACCAGATTCTCCCTGGGGGAGCACAGCTTGTCCACCCCCAGCATTCCTCATTGTGTGACACAGTTTTCTCCCATGTCCTGGGCATATCTATCTGACATGGTGGTCCTTAAGTCCTCGATGTCACGGCGTAGCTGCTGAACCTCTTCCAGTTTTCTCCTGATTACATCTGGCTTCTGAAAATCTAGTTGAGTCCCTGGGTGCACAGCTGGGGAGGAGAAGAACATTTTGACAGAATATTAATAAGTAAGTCAGAAGACACTTCCATGTGGAGGGGGCAGTGTGGACAGGCAGTACCCTAAGGCCTGTGGTCTTGGAACACGGCACTTTTGACAAAACAGCTAGGGATAATGGGCTAAAAGTCCTGCTGCCTAAGGGCCACTTCTGTTTGTCCTACACCCAGGTACCCATAAGGATGCCTGCTTCCAAAACAGATTTACTGAACATCTAACTGGGAAAGGTAGATAGAGGTGAGAGGAGAATGAAAGCCATTATCTCCTAGGTCCCAGACTAGTCTAAGGACTCACAGTGAATGCCCAGGAGCAGGGAGAGATTGGGGTCGTGGCCCTGGGCCCTCTGGGTCACAATGCTACAGACAGCCTGCAGATCTTGAAGACAACTGGCCAATTCCTGGTGCAGCTCAAATGCCAGCTGAGCTGTGTCTGATGAAGACGGGGACCTTGATTGGGCCTGTCGCAGGTGTTCTTGGAGCGTCAGATTCTTCTCAATGAGGTCCTGATTCTGTACTGAAAGCTGAGCAGATAGACAGGTGAGCACGTTAACTCAGGCCCAGGGAGAAGCAGAGTAACTGCACACGAATGTGGATATACATATATGGTGTGTTGAGGGGAAGCTACGAGACAAAGGCAACGTTCCCCCCTCCCCACTCCTACTAACAGACTTTGCATTGCCCCTTCCCCCATCAATATCAGGCTGTTGCTCCTGCAGGTAGGTTGGGCCCACAGGACCTCAGCACTGGAGAGGAAACTGCACCCCAGCAGACTGAGTCAGCAGCCTCCAGGTTTCTGTTCAGGAACCAGAGAAGATACTCCCGCTCCTCGGAACTCTATCTGAAGCCAGTCCCTCAGCCAACTCTGTTAGCCAGGCTATTAGAGAAGGCTTAACGTGAACTGTGAAATCTGAGGAGACACTGGTTTCAATCTCTCCCTGCCACCCTGACAAAAGTGGCCACCAGCCAGCTTGATCAGTGTGTGTCAGAGGAATAAAGTGGGCAAGAAAGACAACATGACAGCTAGTGGCTACTGGGAAGGTGAAGGCTAGGGGCTAAAGAAGCTGCTGACCTGGAGGACACAGTGCTGAAGAGTGCCCTGCCTTTTCAGCCCTTCACCTCGGTGGAGTCAGGCTTCACTACAGAGACCAGCTCATTCACGTGTATCTGTGTCTCTTTCTCTCCCTTTCCCACAACAGCTTTAACATACTCTCCTTCCCTTCCTACCACTATTCTGTTTTAAAGACAAGGCATAGAGTTCCTCCACTAGTCCCAGCCCTTCACCCACACTGGGCCATATGACCATCTTTGCTCTGGGAGCCTCCTTCCTAGGCACTTGGCCAGTGACCTTGACCGCCCCCTGCTGACAGCTCTGTTTACTCCAGGAGGATCACCAAACCTTCAGTCTTCTTGAACCCTTCATCCCCAACCCCACAAACCTGTGGCTGCAAGAAGACAAAATAAGAGAGAATGATTTTCCATATCCAAAATGCATTACTGGGTAATTACAGCCAAAGACAGGCTTAGGACCTTTAATATAAAGGATGATGCAATGTTCCTTCTTACTCCTCCAAAAAAGACTTCTCAAAATGTGGGGGGTCTTGTGGGAGTAGGGATGGGTAGAGTACACAGAGAAATTAGGTTTGTAAAGACAATGCCAAGAGGCCTAGCTGGTGCTGCTCACCTCTTTCACAGCTGTGCGCAGCTGCTGCAGGGCTGTCTCCCTCCTTTGGGCCTCCTCTTTCAGGGCCTGGCTTGTTCCTTCTTCTTGAGCCACTTCCTGTTCTAGGCTCTGAATCCCATGACAAGGAGGGTGGGAGAACACATCAGAGGCAACAAGTCTGGGTCAGACTACATCGCCTCTGGTCTGGACTACATAATAGTAAAGCCCCACCCTGCCCACACGCTGCTGCTAAGATTATTTTGGAACAACCCTGATCTGTGACTTTCCATCAAAACCCTTCTCGAGCCCCTGACCATGTACCATCCGAGGTCAGGCTCCTCAGAAAAGCATTCTTTTAACAGGTCAGCCTGGCCTTTACCTACTTCTGTATCTTTACCTCTTTTTACCCTCCACATCACCTCCACTCTAGTCACACAGACTGACTGGCCTTCATCCCCAAAGATTCCAGCGCCAATACTGTTGCTCACTTTTCTTTGCTTTTGCCCAGAATGCCCCTCTGCTCTGTCAGTCACCTGGGAAACTTCCCACCTCAACCTTTCTTCATCTGCAGATCAGATTCAATTAATCCCAACCTTGCCCTGCTACTAATACTCATGGCTCATGAGTACATTTGTTGGCTGTGCACTTGATTCCTCTATTAGACTGTAACTTTCTCGACGGCAAGGAATGTTGTTTCAGTTGAGTTCAATTACTGATTGAGCACTCACTACTGACAGGCACTAGGGACACAGAAGACACCACCAGGCATTCCCGTCTCTGAGGAGCTCACAGCCAAATGCCCTTGACAACTGTTGTTTAGTCACCAAGATGTGTTCCACTCTTTTGCCAGCCCATGGACTATAGTCTACCAGGTGCCTCTGTCCATGAGATTTCCCAGGCAAGAATATTGGAGTGGGTTGCCATTTCCTTCTCTAGGGATATTCCCAAACCAGGGATCAAACCTGCGTCTCCCGCACTGGCAGGCGGATTCTTTACCACTGAGCCACCAGGGAAGCATTGTATATTAATAAAATAAATGGATGTAAACATTCACTAGGCTTGACTATCTCTTTAGAGGACTTGAAATCTGTGAACTAAATAGACCCACATGATGGCAATGGTAGAATAGAAACTGCTATTAATATGGAAGAAGTTCCCAAGACACCCTGAGAGTACATTATAGCATAGTATATTAAATGCTTTTGACAGAGATGAGAAGGAGTCGAGGGCACGCTCTCAGTCACCTAATCTAGTTCTGTGTATGTGTGTTTATGTGTATAGGGGTGGTCAGGGTCAGGAGAGGGAGGTATATATAGACTTGTTATCTTTTGCCTCTCATTCTGTTCATTCCAATTTCCCTCTGGTTTTGAAACTGATTTGGACAAATTAAGTATAAATAATATTTCTGAGCTTTTCCATTTTGTTTTAATAAAACATTAAACAGCCAAGGAGAACGTCTCACCACCACAAAAGACCCAAGGTGACCATTTTGAATCCACCTAATTCCACCAAATTCACCTGACATTTTAATTTGTCTTAGAAGTCTCATCGTGGGTAAATATACATTTAAAATGTTGTGGAGGGCTTCCCTGGTAGTCCAGTGGTTAAGAATACACTTTGCAATGCAGGGGACACTGGTGCAATCCCTGGTCCAGGAAGATCCCACATGCCTTAGGGCTGGTGAGCAAGCCCCTGTGCCCCAACTACTGAAGCCTGCACACCCTAGAGCCTGTGCTCTGCAACAAGAGGAGCCACTGCAATCAGAAGCCTGCATACTGCAGCTAGAGAGCAGCAACCAGTTGCTCCAACTAGGGAAGGCCCTCTCAAAGCAACAAAGACCTAGCACAGCCAAAAATAAATATTTTAAAAATAAATAAATAAAATGTTGTCAAGAGTTCCAGGAAACATACTTTGAGATCCATTAAAAACTACTAAAATCTTGGGATTTTAAATGGATGTAGGGAATTCCCTGACTGTCCAGTGGTTAGGACTTCCTGCTTTCACTGCCAAGGGCCCATGTTCAATCTCCAACACAGAATTAAGATTCTGCAAGCTGCACAGTGAGATCCAAAATAATAACAGTAATAAAATAAATGGATGTAAACATTCACTAGGCTTGACTATCTCTTTAGAGGACTTGAAATCTGTGAACTAAATAGACCCATGAAGGCAATGGTAGGACTGAGCTTTCAGCTGTTCCTCGGTGGAAGTGCATTTCACCTGTTTTGGTATGAAAGCCTCTTTTAAAATCCAGAGAGAACCTGTACCTACAATTTCTTGGAGAACCCAATTAAGGACACTCCTACTCTGGTCCAAAATAGAAACCAGGAGTTGTCTTTAATTTCTGCAACAGACTTGCCCTCCAGCCTTGCCTCTCTCCAACTGCCAATCTTCTTCCACACTCAAGTCTGAGCTGCAAACCTGACTACAGCACACCCCAACGAAATGCTACGGTAGATTCCCATCACCCACCTAAAGAATAAAAGCTAACTTCACTGGACAGTCCAAGCCCTCCCATAGCCCAGTTCTCCAGCTGCCACCTTACTCAACACGCAAACGACTTACATAAACCCTGCTGTCACATGCCTTCATGTTCCTACCCATGATGTTCCTTCTATCAGAATTTCAATACCATCCTATGCTAGCCTCCTCATTGCCTGGCTAACTCCTCCTCCTTCTTCAAGCCTCATGGTCTCCAGAAACCCTTCCTTGATCTCCCCTACTTTCAATGACTCTTTTATGCTCCCGCAGGGTAATATGGATGCTCTCACTGCACTGTGCTGAATGAAACCTCTTCCCAACAAGATTGTAGGCCACAAGCACTGATTTGGTCTCATGCTTGTACCCCTGGATATGTGCTAAGTCACTTCAATTGTGTCTGACTCTTTGCAATTCTGTGGACCACCTGCCAGGCTCCTCTGTCCATGTGATTCTCCAGACAAGAAGACTAGAGTGTGCTGCCACGCCCTCCTCCAGGGGATCTTCCTCACCCAGGGATCGAACCTGTGTCTCTTACATCTCCTGCACTGGCAGGCAGGTTCTTTACCACTAGCACCACCTGAGAAGCCCGAAGCTGGTACTCTTAACACCGAGTAAATCGCAGGGCAAAGAATAGGGTTGGCTGAATTCTAGAAATTCCATCAAGTCCTGCCCATCATGTCCCAAGGATTCCAGCTCACCTGTACTTGTGAGTGCAACTGATCAATCTTCTGCTGTTGCCTCTCCACAATCTGAAAGGCAAAGTTATCAAGGACGATTGCAAGCACATGCTAATAGTGGGGCCAGATGGCAAGAGGCTGCACTAAGATCTGCAGTTTGACTATTATCACAACTGGCTACAGCCAATTAATAGTGAGAACAGAGTGAAAACAAGAAATATAAACCAGACTCCCTATCCTGGCTACTTAGCTTCACAGTCCTGTGCTCCGGCAGAGGTTTAAACAAAGAGGAACACAACACGGAGGACCTATGACTACCATGGGGAAGTCAGGTGGAGAGAGACCCCTTCACCCTGATGACTGTCGGCCAGTAGAATCAACTTCATATACAGCCAGTGTACCTTCTGGTTCTTTGGTAGAGGACATAACTGAAAATTCAGTTTAACGAAGCCAGTCCTGTTTAGGGCTATGACAGTTTTTCACTAATAGCTTTGGTCCCACTGTTCAAGGAGGGAACCTAAACAGGTCCAGTGTCCTGTCCTATGAGACCCCAGGTACTCTCTGAACCGTTTCTGGGTCTTTTTTGCTGACCTTCAAACAAGTCTCTCTGGTAGGTCCTGGGCTCCTTCTTCTATGCTGAATTAGGGCCACCTCACTGGCTAACACTCTGCTCAATGCAAGAGGTTCTGTAGAGGGCCTGAGTCATGAAGGAAGTGTACCAAGCTTCAGTGCACCATTTTGGTACATCTAAGTTTGGATATTCAAAGGCATGCCCTTCCCTAACTTTGCTTGTCAGTACTAAGGATGGCTATCTAAAATGTGAATTTATTATGCAGGGATGGCTTCTAGGAAAAGAAAGGAAAAACTCTGGGTAACAGATGCTAGGGGGCTTAGGGCCAGAAATTCATGGTTCCCTACCAAAACCCAATCTTCTGCTTCCTCTAAGCCTACCCCCTTACGGCCTGGACGCCCTCAGTCACCTTTCGAAGGGAATCACATTCCTTCTGCCAAGACTCCATTTCCACTTGGGGACCTCGTCCTTGTTGAGCTGGACCATCTCCACTGGCATCTTCCACACACTGCTCATCTTGCAGGCTGAAAGACAGTAGCCTCTTCAAGAACTCTAAATCAGAGAGATGTGGCTTTGATTCCTGATACTGCTATTTACTGGGCAAGACAAGTAGGCCCTTCCAAGCCATAGCTGGGGATAATTGCTTAGGTCTGTTTAAAGTAGGGAATGCCACACAGAAGCTGCTTGCTCAGTCTATGTTAGTTCCCTTCCCTAGAGGTCAGCACCTATACAATGTGCCAGCAATTCTTTACCTACCCAAGGCATCTTTATGCTTAGATATTTAAAAGTAAACATTCACCACATGTATTTAAATGACAAAAGTCACACATATAGGATAGAGAAATTTTAGAAAATACAGAAAAACACAAAAAGTCCTTTTTTCTTTGCACACCCAGTCTGGGACAGACCCAACTTTGTCCCCTAACCACAATCACTTTCATCATGGGCCATATGCTGAGATAAACAACAGGGTTACTGTGGTTGAATGTGGGATGAGAAATCCAATCCATCCCATTAAAAACTGGATTTGGTCCAAGAGGCTGTTGAAACACAGCCACGACATTTTCAGAAACTGCTATTAATATGGAAGAAGTTCCCAAGACACCCTGAGAGTACATTATAGCATCTTGTTTTGTTCTCAGAATCTGCTGTGTCAATTGAGAGCAATCCCTAGGGCTAAGGAGAAGTAACAGATGCTCCTGGTAGCCTTCACAAGATTCACCATGTGGATAACCCTCAGTCATCAGCACCAGGATCTACTTCTGCAAATACAGATAATCACTTTCCAAAGTGCTCCCATTCATTCAACACATACATATTCAAGAACTATTACCCAATACTATTATGATGCCAGGCACTGGGTTGGATCTTTCCAAAGGACAGTGGAAAACCCCACTGCACCACTATACCACTCACATTCCATCTCAAAGACACAGTCCCTGCTCATAAACAGTTTTCCTATTACTTACAATCCAAAGAAAACAAAGCTCAGAGAAGTAAAGTGAGTTGCCCAAAGTCAAACAAGCAGTGAGTAGGGTAGCCAGGACCAGAACCTAGCTCTCTGCTTCTTTTTAAACCCCTCAGGGATATTTGGAGAAGACAGTGGCAGCCCACTCCAATACTCTTGCCTGGAAAATCCCATGGGCAGAGGAGCCTGGTAGGCTGCAGTCCAGGGGGTAGCTAAGAGTCGGACATGACTGAGTGACTTCACTTTCACTTTTCACTTTCATGCATTGGAGAAGGAAATGGCAACCCACTCCAGTGTTCTTGCCTGGAGAATCCCAGGGACGGGGGAGCTTGTTGGGCTGCCGTCTTTGGGGTGGCACAGAGTCGGACACGACTGAGGCGACTTAGCAGCAGCAGCAGCAGGGATATTTACCTATGTTGGGTGGAGGAGAAGTCAGCTTCCCTCTGTCTCAGGCTTTCCAGTTGAACCTCCTTTTCTCTGCAGGCTGCCTGGGTCTCCTCCAGCAAGCTCTCCAGCTCAGTCACTCTCTCCTGCAGCTCTGTGCTCTTCAACTCAGAATCCTTAAGCTGAGAGACAGGATTCCATGCTTAGGTCAACAAGCAGGGAAGACTTTAGGTATATTTCGAAAACTTTGCAGTTCAGTTGTGATGTGAGTCTGGACCTGACTCCTTTGGGATTTTCCTTTCAGGACACCACAAGGTCACTGCATGCAGCAAAGGTTGAGAAAGCCCCTACCACCACCCACAACTTGCCCCAGGTATGCTTGGTCATTGCTGCTACCTGCTGGCTCTGTTTCTGATGATCTTCCAGAGTGGGCAGGTCAGCCAGGTAGCGCTCCAAGGTCTCAATACGCTGCTGCTTCTCCCGGTTCTGCTCGGATTCCTTCTGACATTTCTTTTTCAAATTATTAATATGTTTATCACGACCCTTGACCTATTGGAAAGAAATGTTAAGAATCCTTCTCCACTGATCCCTCTACCATCTTGAACGTTAACTATTTTCTTATAAGTGAACACTGTCTTTGACCTTAGGACTATAACTGTTTTCTACTACCATGAAGGCAGGAAGTTGAATAAACTTTGCCATTGGAGATTAGGACATAAAATGCAGAGTTATCACAACCAGAACTTTCCGTTCAAGGGCAAGGAAGAGGGGATTCTTGGGCAGTTTTCAAAACCTGGTAGCTCTACTGTGTAATAAAAGAATTTCTCTGGTATTTGTTCAAGTTCCTGGAGGTAACTTCTAAACTCTTAGAATATCCCAAATAATAAATATGTCTTTGTTATTCACAGTGGACCAGTTCAGTTCAGTCGTAAAGAGTCGGACACGACTAAGCATCCGACTCTTTGCGACCCCATGCAATGCAGCATGCCAGGCCTCCCTGTCCATCAGCAACTCCCGGAGTTCACCCAAACTCATGTCCATCGAGTTGGTGATGTCATCCAACCATCTCATCCTCTGTTGTCCCCGTCTCCTCCTGCCCTCAATCTTTCCCAGCAACAGGGTCTTTTCAAATGAGTCAGCTCTTCGCATCAGGTGGCCAAAGTATTGGAGCTTCAGCTTCAACATCAGTCCTTCCAATGAACACCCAGGACTGATCTCCTTTAGGATGGACTGGTTGGATCTCCTTGCAGTCCAAGGGACTCTCAAGAGTCTCCAACACCATAGTTCAAAAGCATTAATTCATCTGTGCTCAGCCTTCTTTATAGTCCAACTCTCACATCCATACATGACCACTGGAAAAACCATAGCCTTGAGTAGATGAACCTTTGTTGGCAAATTAATGTCTGCTTCTTAATATGCTATCTAGGTTGGTCATAACTTTCCTTCCAAGGAGTAAGCATCTTTTAATTTCATGGCTGCAATCACCATCTGCAGTGATTTTGGAGCCCAAAAAATAAAGTCAGCCACTGTTTCCCCATCTATTTCCCATGAAGTGAAGGGACCAGATGCCATGATCTTAGTTTTCTGAATGTGGAGCTTTAAGCCAACTTTTTCACTCTCCTCTTTCACTTTCATCAAGAGGCTCTTTAGTTCTTTGCTTTCTGCCCTAAGGGTGGTGTCATCTGCATATCTGAGGTTATTGTTATTTCTCCTGGCAATCTTGATTCCAGCTTGTGCTTCCTCCAGCCCAGCATTTCTCATAATGTACTCTGCATATAAGTTAAATAAGCTGGGTGACAATATACAGGCTTGACATACTCCTTTTCTTATTTGGAACCAGTCTGTTGTTCCATGTCCAGTTCTAACTGTTGCTTCCTGACCTGCATACAGGTTTCTCAAGAGGCAGGTCAGGTGGTCTGGTATTCCCATCTCTTTCAGAATTTTCCACAGTTGATTGTGATCCACACAGTCAAAGGCTTTGGCATAGTCAGTAAAGCAGAAATAGATGTTTTCCTGGAACTCTGGTTCCTCTGCCTTTTCTAAAACCAGCTTGAACATCTGGAAGTTCATGGTTCACGTATTGCTGAAGACTTGCTTGGAGAATTCTGAGCATTACTTTACTAGCGTGTGAGATGAGTGCAATTGTGGCAGTAGTTTGAGCATTCTTTGGCGTTGCCTTTCTTTGGGATTGGAATGAAAACTGACCTTTTCCAGTCCTGTGGCCACTGCTGAGTTTTCCAAATTTGCTGGCATATTGAGTGCAGCATTTTCACAGCATCATCTTTCAGGATTTGAAATAGCTCAACTGGGATTTCATCACCTCCACTAGCTTTGTTCGTAGTGATGCTTCCTAAGGCCTACTTGACTTCACATTCCAAGATGTCTGGCTCTATGTGAGTGATCACACCATCGTGATTAACTGGGTCGTGAAGATCTTTTTTGTACAGTTCTTCCGTGTATCTTTGCCACCTCTTCTTAATATCTTCTGCTTCTGTTAGGCCCATACTGTTTCTGTCCTTTATTGAGCCCATCCTTGCATGAAATGTTCCCTTGGTATCTCTAACTTTCTTGAAGAGATCTCTAGTCTTTCCCATTTTATTGTTTTCCTCTATTTCTTTGCACTGATTGCTGAGGAAGGCTTTATCTCTCCTTGCTATTCTTTGGAACTCTGCTTTCAAATGGGTATATCTTTCCTTTTCTCCTTCGCTTTTTGCTTCTCTTCTCTTCACAGCTATTTGTAAAGCCTCCTCAGACAACCATTTTGCTTTTTTGCATTTCTTTTCCATGGGGATGGTCTTGATCCCTGTCTCCTATACAATGTCACGAACCTCCATCCATAGTTCATCAGGCACTCTGTCTATCAGATCTAGTCCCTTAAATCTATTTCTACTTCCATTGTATAATCATAAGGGATTTGATTTAGGTCATACCTGAATGGTTTAGTGGTTTTCCCCACTTTCTTCAATTTAAGTCTGAATTTGGCAATAAGGAGTTCATGATCTGAGTCACAATCTGCTCCCAGTCTTGTTTTTGCTGACTGTATAGAGCTTCTCCATCTTTGGCTGCAAAGAATATAATCAATCTGATTTCAGTGTTGGCCATCTAGTGATGTCCATGTGTAGAGTCTTCTCTTGTGTTGTTGGAAGAGGGGTGTTGGCTATGACCAGTGCGTTCTTTTGACAAAACTCTATTAGCCTTTGCCCTGCTTCATTCCGTACTCTAAGGCCAAATTTGCCCATTACTCCAGGTGTTTCTTGACTTCCTACTTTTGTATTCCAGTCCCCTATAATGAAAAGGACGTCTTTTTTGGGTGTTAGTTCTAAAAGGTCTTGTAGGTCTTCACAGAACCATTCAACTTCAGCTTCTTCAGCGTTACTGGTCAGGGCATACACTTGGATTACCATGATATTGAATGGTTTGCCTTGGAAACGAACAGAGATCATTCTGTCGTTTTTGAGATTGCATCCAAGTACTGCATTTCAGACTCTTCTGTTGACCATGATGGCTACTCCATTTCTTCTAAGGGATTCCTGCCCACAGTAGTAGATATAATGGTCATCTGAGTTAAATTCACCCATTCCAGTCCATTTTAGTTTGCTGATTCCTAAAATGTCGATGTTCACTCTTGCCATCTCCTGTTTGACCACTTCCAGTTTGCCTTGATTCATGGACCTAACATTCCAGGTTCCTATGCAATATTGCTCAATGGACCACAGCGTACCATAAATGCATTTATGCTAATTAGATGACTCAGAACAGGAACTGATCACTACAAAAACCAATGGAGTTGAACCCAACTTCCTGTGAAAAGGGGACAAAAACAGGAGATTTGAGTTCAATCATGCCTATATGATAAAATCCCAATTAAAAACTCTGGACACCAAAGCTCAATGGAGCTTCCAGGTTGATGAACACATGCATGTGCTGGGAGGATGACAGGTTCTAATTCCAAGAGGGAAAAGGTATGGAAGCCCTGCTTTTAGGACTTTCCCAGACCTCGTCCTATTTGTCTCTTGGCTTATCATGATTTGTGTAACAAAACTGTCATCTGTGAAATTACTGTACCTGAAGGTGTCATGGGAACCCCTGGATTTATAGCCAGTTGGTCAGAAATATAGGCAATCTAGGGAACCCAAAACTTGCAGTTGGCATCTGAAATAATAAATAAGCATAGTCTTTTGGGGGACCGTGTCCTTTAAACTTGTGGGGCCTGATGCTAACTCTGAGTGGTTTGCATCAGAACTGAATTGCAAAAGTATATATAACTGTATAGGTAGTATACATACAGCCCACCTGGTCTATTCTGATGAGACAGGTAATGGATTCCTCTCTAAACACTTCATATTATATAAAGCTAAGCAATCATCTGGAAGGGCTAAGGAGACTGTAAACTCTTTGAGAGAAGGGGCTGTGTCCATTTTGCTTTTATCAAATCCCCAACACACAGCACAATGCTTGGCACTAAGCAAGCAATCAATTAAGATTAGTTGAATGGAACCTTTTCTTTACTATTATGGCTTTTTCTTTGGCTTATGAAAAAGGAAGCTGGAGATAAAGCAGAGAATAAGGCAGATTTATTGATGCCAAAGAGGCTCAGGCCTAATTTGATCCAAAGACAATACAGTACTAAGAAGGATCCCTGAAAATCAGTTAAAAGCTTTACCCCAGGTACAATCTGTATCGTTCAAGCTCCATGTGATTCTCCAGACTCTCACATCTTAATATGCATCAGAATCACGTGGGAAGCTTATTGAAAATGCTGATGGCCAACTCTTAATTTAAAAAATGGTAGGCCAGTCAGAGATGTTTATTTTTTCTCCCTTCCAAAATATTTCTAGAATGACAGGCATAAAATAAAATACCAATTTTTAAAAGGCAACAGAGGAGACAAAAGTATACAAGATAGGGGCTTTCGTGACGGTTCAGAAGAGACCTGGGTTTGATTCCTGGTCTGGAAGATTCCACGTGCTGTGGAGCAACTAAGACCCAGAGCCACAACTACTGAACCCACGCTCTAGAGTCCCAGAGCCACAACTATGGAAGCCTGCATGCTCTGGAGGCTGTGCTTCACAAGAGAAGACAATGAGAAGTCACACTACAACTGGAGTGTAGCTCCTGCTCACCACAACTAGAGAAAAGCCCATGCAGCAAAAAAGATGCAGCACAGCCCCCCAGAAACAAATAAAAAAAGTATGTAAGATAGTTCAAGATGTTTTCAGAATATGAAAGGGAATGGGAGGGACAAATGATTTGGAGCAGAGGAGTTATAATTTGCAGTAGGAGTCACAGACAACTTGGAAGACAATGTGCCCTTCACAACCCACAAGAATCCCTTTACTTGAAACACAAGATACCTGAGGCAGGTAGGTATCAGCCATAAACCTGAAAAATAGGGGAATTCACTGGAAGTCTATATTCAGGTTAGCTGGATATCATTCTCACCCTAGGTTTTCCCAAAAGGAGACTGGAGATTTATTCTTTGAGGAGAAATCAAATCAGAGAGAGCCCAGCTCAGGGGTATCAGTCATGGCAGAGAGAGACAGAGAGTGAAGCACTGGGTTGAAAATAAGCATAAATAAGAATCTATGTGTAGAACTATGGGACTTTAAATCTAATTTCCTTCTCAGTGTTGAGAACCCAAAGGCCAAAAGCATTCCTGTCCCCAGCCTCCCCACCAGGCAGCAGGCTGAAGATTCTTTTTTAGAGAGAGTAAGATGAGACATCAGATATTGACATTTAAGGGTTCCCAAGTGAAAAGGGAAGACTAAGTCTGATCATCCCACAGAGAAGCCCACCATGCAACTTCCATGAACCCAGAGCTTCCATGCAATTTAAAAATACTATATTCTTAAATATGAGCACTCTTTCATTCAAGGATCATCAATCCTCTAACGTGTAAGACACAAAAACAAAATAAGACCTGAAAGAAACACTATAAGCAGATGCAGATATCCCAAAAGGCATAATCAATATCATCAGAGAAAAGATACTGCATTCATGAAACAAAAATAGCAAAAAAATGCATTAAGTAAGAGAACACTATTCAAAAATACAGACGTATATGTCAGGAGAAAGAAAAGAGTTGAGGACAGCTAATTCTGTAGAGTGGGGCTGATATTGATATTGATGTTGATGTTTGATAACATGTTGGTTATTTAACTTAGACACATGTATTATTTCGATTACAAGTTTTTTTTCTCTGTTTTTTCAAACAAGCCTCTAAGTCCACGCTGTACCAATGCACCAATATCGCCTGGTAAGATTGTCAGAAATGCAGAATCCCAGGGCTGCCTCCCCTTCCAAAACTACTGAATCTGGATCTGTATTTTCATCAAGATCTCCAAATGATTCTTAAACACATTAAAGTTTAAGAAGCACTGCTTTAGCTGACTTTGATGCAAGTGGTCCAGAGCTAAACATTATTAAACCGGTCCCCCAAGAATATCTGTATTAGAGCAACCTGTGAACAGAACCAGAAGATTTAGCTCCTTCTATGAAAACCAATCTCAACCTGAGGCAATTCTAAGAGCACTGGCAAATATGTAAAAACTCCCAAAACAACTGCATATGTGGGATTCTTCACCTACTTTTTAGGTAGAAGTGAGAAGAAATCATGCTGAATGATGTACCACAGGTACATCTTGCAACAGTACCATTTGGTATGACTGGTCAGACTGGTTTTTCACCTAGGCCAGCTGGTTCCCCATCACGACCTGGGACAGGGAGAGATTATACACTGTCTGTGATAGTTTTGCGGGGATGAAGCAGGTATGAAGGGTTCCATTTCAAACAAACCAGTCCTGCATGAGAAGTCAATGTAGGGTGTCTCACCCAATTGTCTCCTCCAGGTTCCAAGAACAGTTTGGCAGGAAAGGGCTGACTGCCAATTCTTTTGTGAATTAGAAAGCTATCAGCTCCTTAGCTCACCCTTTCTTCTTGTTTCTTCCCTTCCTCCGAATGCTTCTGCAGTGCCACTCTGAGTGACTCTCTGATGAGCTGGACTTCAACTTCTGAAGCAGAGAGTTTCTTTTCAAGCTCGATCTTTTCTTTGCTCAAGGCTTCTGTCTTCTGTGCAAACTGTGCACGTAAGAAAGTGTTCTCTCGCTGCAATTCCTGCAGAAAGATTTGCAATATGTAACTGTTCCTTACCTTGAGAGTCCCATGTACTTTACTTATACCTAGCATACTTTGTGGTCGAATATCAATTTTCTCTAAGAATTTCTGCAAGCAGTGCTTCTCAAAGTGTGGTCCTAGGACTAACAGGGGCTTCCTTGATAGTTCAGTTGGTAAAGAATCCACCTGCAATGTGGGAAACCTGGGTTTGATCCCTGGGCTGGGAAGATCCCCTGGAGAAGGGAAAGGCTACTGACTCCAGTATTCTGGCCTGGAGAACTTCATGGACTGCATAGTCCATGGAGTCACAAAGAGTTGGATACAACTGAGCGACTTTCACTTTTAGGACTAACAGCTTCAGCATTACCTGGGAACTTGTTAGAAATGCAAATTCTTAAGTCCAACTCCCAGGCCCAGTGAATCAGAAACTCTGGGGACGGATGTTAATAATCTGTGTTTTAACAAGCCCTCCAGGTGATTCAGATGCACACTCAAATTTCGAACCACTGGCTTAAAGCAATATTCAAGGACGAGTCATGTAACAAAGGAATACAGGACAATACATCAGCAGACCTGGGCTCAAGGCCTGGTTCTCCTCCACTCATTCTTTATATGACTTAAGGCAAATTCTTCCTCCTTCCTGGGACTCAATTTTCTCATCAGTAAATGAGAAGACTGAGATATATTTTATGTAATGGCCATTCTCACACTAACATTCTGATTCTCCAAGATGGAACATTGTCTTAAGAAGCCCACTAGGTGGCAAAGCCAGTACAGTACTATAGTCTGTCTAATACTCATCACTCAAAAGCCCAAATTGCAGAAGAAGCTTGGCCAACATCGTTCAGAGCTACTGACCTGAGTGAAAGCATAGTTTTCCCTCAGTTGCTCCTAGACATGGAAGAATAAAAATGGGAATGGCTCTAAATCCAGTGCTACCTCTGCTTCTCTCTTCATTTGGCCAGGGCTGGTAGATCAAGACTTCTCAGAACATCACTCAATTCTAGGACCTTACTATGAACCTTGCTCTGCCTTCCTTTTCTCCCAAGTATGTCCTGATATCAAGGCACCTGGACTTCCACTTGATTCCATCCTCAGGCCTTTTCTGCCCCCTCAAGAGCAGAACAGGAGATGTTCTATAATTAAGAATGTTTACTTTCTGAGGGCAAGAATACCTTACTTCACTTGGTCCATTTTCTATCTCCTGGATACCTACCAGTGCCAAGCACAGGGAAGATACTGAGTTATGACAAGCAGAATGCCATCCTGGCTGCCAAGGCTTACCTGCAGCCTCAGCAAGCAGACGTCCCCAAAGGGGGCAGGGCGGCCTAAAAGAGCACTGTGGACTTGCAGTTCACTCTCTCGCACCTTCTGCTCCAGCTGAGAGATATGTTTCCTCTGCCTGCAAAAGTCAGAACAGAATGAGGCCCAGGGTCCCTGACACAAACCCACTTGTAATATGAGCCCCAACTTTTCTTAAATAGGTAAAAACCTATTTACAAAATACACTTTGTAAACAAAGACCTTGGATTCTCGGGTAGTGCTGAAGGAGGAAATGCAAAGAAGAAAACTGACTGAGGCAAAATGAAGAAAGATCAGCTGCAAAGACCCAGCTGCCTCCTCTAGGCATTCCCCACAGCCCCTACAGAGATATGTAACAAACCTATCATATTATTCACACACAGAACTAGGCTACTTATCATGAGGCAAAGTAGGGGTCTAAACAGAGGAGGATGCACTGCCCTTGGGGAGATGTCATCAGTTGGGGGCCTATGGCCCCTTGCCCCCTTACTTGTCAATAAGGAGCTCCTTTTCCTTCAGAAGGTGTTCATTACTGTTCAAGATGCTCATCCATTGTGCTGGGTCTAACGTGGGCAATGAAGGAGAAAAACCAGCAGGATGGTGGCAGACGGCTCCATTCTGAAGCTGGAAGACAAACAGGCCCAGTGGGACTTAATGTTAACCTACAGGCACCTGAAAGCACCTATAAAGTGCCCAGCTGTGTCTGTAGTCAAGATTCACTTTGGCTCAGTTGGAGAAGGCCCACTGTTTATGAAATAATTTTAGCTCTGATGCATGACTGGAAAGAACCTGCCTGACAGACTTCTGCCAACTGGACACTCCCTGCTCAGAAAGGCTCTAGTTTCTAAGAAAAGGTCAGTTTATCTTTCTTTATCTGGAACAAAAGCAAATCAGAAGCTAAGATGCCCTCACCAACCAGGAAAGGAGAATGTGTCTTGCTTCCTTTCTCCCCATTCTTAGTAAGTACAAGAACTTTCAAAAAACAAAACAAAACAAAACAACAAACACAAAAGTAGTACAGTGGAAAGAATACGGGAATAAAAGATAGTTTTGAACCCTAGAGCTCTGCCACTTAAACCAGCTCTGTGTCTCTGGACAGATTAGTTATTCCAAGAACCTGGTAAATTTCTACATTTACCTCATCAGAGTAAGGATCAAATAAGATTCTGTATGTTAAAGTACCTAGCCTAGTGACTGTTATGTAAGTACATAACACATAATCAGTGTTAGTGTCCTACTTCTGGGTTTCTCTTTGTAACCCTCTGCTTTGGAGAACCAATCTGGTGTTTAGAACCAACAGATTTGATGACATTCACAAGATTGCCTATCTACAAACATCTTCCCTCCTTTTTACAAACACTTTCTTTGGAGTCAAAACTTATAAGAAAACCTATATAGTTCTAAGATAAGCACAGAAACTGCAAAGTCCAAGGAAAGAAAGGCCTCTACCTGCATTTGCTCCATCTGTAAACGGATCAACTCCAGCTGCTGCCGACAAGTGCTGAGCTCACAAGATCGCTCGCGGGAATGCCAAGGGTCAGGATTCGGCTGCCACACCTGAGAAGGTAGAGGCTTGGAGAGCCCAGGAGCAGGCTGGAGTCCCAAAGGAAGAACCCCACTGCTGCCAGGGTGTGGTCCATTCCGCTCACATACTGCCCCGCTGCCCGGTGCCTTCTTGGTCTCAGGCAACCCTTTGTATAGCTCCTTGTTTGTGTCGGTTCTTGGGTTGTGGAAGTAGACTCGGTAGTGGGGATCTGAATAAAGTGTCTCCAGCATTGCCGACTGATTGAGGGTAGACTCCATATTGGGAACATCAAACTTTCTCGCTTCTTCTTCTCTTTCATGGCCCACTGCTGGAAACCAGGATTGCTCAACTCCATTTTCTCCAGCAGCACCACAAAGATACATGAAATCTCTAGAAAGGCCTGGAGAACGTTTCATTGAACTGAGGTCTCCATTTCTTGTCATCCCCACACTTTCAGCCAACCCTGACAAAGGAAGTTTGGTAGAGGATCCGGCAGCAGAATTTGGCTTGGAAGGAGAGGTCCCCAAAGTAGAAGGTATCACATGGGCTGTTGGAATGGTTACGTGGCTTTTGATGGGCTGGAAAGAAGGACTGCTACTTGAACTGCAAAAATCTGTGGAGAGAATAGTCTTCCGTAAGTCAAAATCAAAGCAGCAAGCTTTTTTTGAGTTTGGCTGCTATGCCAGACATTCTCTGCCCGAGAGCAGGCAGAGAGGGCACTTTCACAAGTATCAGGCAGAAAAATATAGCAGCCTAAATGGGAGATGTGTGTTCTAGGATCTCAAATGCCATTCCCAAGGCAAACCAAAGAAAGGTAACATTGGCTTCACTTTTAATTTATACTGTCCTTTGTATTTGAAAGGGCTTCCCTGGTGGCTCAGAGGTTAAAGTGTCTGCCTCCAATGCGGGAGACCTGGGTTCGATCCCTGGGTTGGAAAGATCCCCTGGAGAAAGAAATGGCAACCCACTCCAGTATTCTTGCCCAAAGAATCCCATGGACGGAGGAGCCTGGTGGGCTACACTCCACGGGGTTGCAAAGAGTCGGACACAGCTAAAATCCTGCCAGTCAATAAAGCTGAAAACTGAACTTAAAAAAAAAAAATCACTTACTTAAGGGAACTGGATTAGGTCCTACTCTTCCAAGAGCTGGGCGACTCTAAGCTATAATCCAATCTAATAAAAATGTCTTTTCCAAGGGCTGCTGGAATCTTCTTTGATCTCCAAAAGCTCCACAGCAAAGGTGAACAATGGATCTAAACTATGCAAAGAATAAGGCAAACTGGATAGTGCTGCTTTGTGTCTGGGGCAGGGAGCACTGCATCTGAATCAGGATTCTGCTCTCTCTCCCACACGCCAGACCTGACTGCCAGGATATGTCAAGTTATTCTTAGCAACTCTCAGGTTTCATTCTAGCACAGTGAGCACTCTCAACTGGTAAACACTGAAATCCTCTTATTTTTTACTTTGCCTTTTATTTACCCCCTTGTTTGTACATAACTGTGATTTTTCACTTTCCTTGAGACTGGATTTATGTTTCCTTTAGCTCCTGCCTAGTCTTGAGAGACAACTCTCCGATTGGCTCTGCTGCAGAAGGTTCACATTTTTACTATTTCCAACTTTCAAGTGCTACTGTGAAGAGGACTACAAGGTCACAGAACTAACACAGGGCAGAGGGCCACAAGCAAAGTACAGGCAGGAATATGAGGAAACACACCTATTGCCTTCAGCAGGCAGGGAACCAAGAGAGGGGGACGAGGAACAGAAGCGTCTCTCTTTCTCAACTGTGTCCAATAGTCTTTCCAAACTAAGCAACATCTACTGTGGAGAAGAATAGATCCCCAATTTGTTCCATTTTCCATCAACCAACACAGAACACACTCAGCCAATGAGGACTAACCTTTTCCAGAATTAAATGGGTATAGATCTGCTATCATCTTCTCATATGCATTTGTAAGCAGTTCTTTAAAAACAAGCAAGCCAAATTATCCCTTATAATGTATGCAGAGTATCTAATTTCCTCTACTCAGATGATCGTGGGGCTATATAAAATACCATAGTAAAAACAAACCAGAAGCAAACCAACCAGTAATTTTTGATGACATGCATCAGCTTCTCAGGACCAAGAAAGAAGGACATTTCAAGAGTCAAAGGACACTATTTGTGATGTCCTGAAACTTAAATCCAGAACTAGTCACAGGGTTAAGGTAGACTGGTGGTGATGAAGATTCTAAGACTAGAAAGCTCTCTCCTTGAAATCTTCCATAGTGATACCATAACATTCTCTCATCAAGGGTCCCCACTCTCCAAATATAATAATGGAAGAGAAGACAGTAAGATTTTGGTTATGAGGGCTACTACTACGCTGAACTCGGCAACACCTTCTTCCATCCTCCATCCACGGCACCACGCTCTCTCACATCTCACCAAATTCAGTTTTGAGCCCATAATGCCCAAAGGAGTAATGCCAAAACCTAAGTCACAAAGAAAGGTACCAACTGCCCCAAAAGAATATTGTTTCTCTAATTTTCTGGTGAGTATGGTCCATCTATGGATGATGAAATGAAGTCTGTCAGCACTTGTCATTTATCTACTGGGTTTATCTATTTACATTAAGGAAATTGTGTGATTCCGAGAAAGTACTATAAAATGTCAAGTTACATTAAAGTCTGGATTGTGTTTCAGAGCATTTTGAAACAAAACAGCAACACATTTTCAAAAGGGTCACTATCTTCTATAATTTTCAAAGGCTATTCAAATTTAGCATATGAGATATGTGATTTTTTTAATATGAGCTATTTCAAATCCTAAAAGATGATGCTGTGAAAGTGCTGCACTCAATACGTCAGCATACTTGGAAAACTCAGCAGTGGCCACAGGACTGGAAAAGGTCAGTTTTCATTCCAATCCCAAAGAAAGGCAATGCCAAAGAATGCTCAAACTACCGCACAATTGCACTCATCTCACACGCTAGTAAAGTGATGCTCAAAATTCTCCAAGCCAGGCTTCAGCAATATATGAACCGTGAACTTCCAGATGTTCAAGCTGGTTTTAGAAAAGGCAGAGGAACCAGAGATCAAATTGCCAACATCCGCTGGGTCATCGAAAAAGCAAGAGCGTTTCAGGAAAACATCTATTTCTGCTTTATTGACTATGCCAAAGCCTTTGACTGTGTGGATCACAATCAACTGTGGAAAATTCTGAAAGAGACAGGAATACCAGAACACCTGACCTGTCTCTTGAGAAACCTGTATGCAGGTCAGGAAGCAACAGTTAGAACTGGACATGGAACAACAGATTGGTTCCAAATAGGAAAAGGAGTACATCAAGGCTGTATATTGTCACCCAGCTTATTTAACTTATATGCAGAGTACATCATGAGAAATGCTGGGCTGGAAGAAGCACAAGCTGGAATCAAGATTGCCGGGAGAAATATCAATAACCTCAGATATGCAGATGACACCACCTTTATGGCAGAAAGTGAAGAGGAACTAAGAAGGCTTTTGATGAAAGTGAAAGAGGAAAGAGGAAAGTGAAAGAGGAAAGTGAAAGAGAAGCTCAACATTCAGAAAACGAAGGTCATGGCATCTGGTCCCCTCATTTCATGAGAAACAGATGAGCAAACAGTGGAAACAGTGTCAGACTTCATTTTTTTGGGCTCCGAAATCACTGCAGATGGTGACTGCAGCCACGAAATTAAAAGACGCTTACTCCTTGGAAGGAAAGTTATGACCAACCTAGATAGCATATTCAAAAGCAGAGACATTACTTTGCCAACAAAGGTCCATCTAGTCAAGGCTATGGTTTTTCCAGTGGTCATGTATGGATGTGAGAGTTGGATGGTGAAGAAAGCTGAGCACCGAAGAATTGATGGTTTTGAACTGTGGTGCTGGAGAAGACTCTTGAGAGTCCCTTGACTGCAAAGAGATCGAACTGGTCCATTCTAAAGGAGATCAGTCCTGGGTGTTCACTGGAAGGACTGACGCTAAAGCTGAAACTTCAATACTTTGGCCACCTCACGCGAAGAGTTGACTCAATGGAAAAGATTCTCATGCTGGGAGGGATTGGGGGCAGGAGGAGAAGGGGACGACAGAGGTTGAGATGGCTGGATGGCATCACTGACTAGATGGACATGAGTTTGAGTGAACTCCAGGAGTTGGTGATGGACAGGGAGGCTTGGAGTGCTGCAATTCATGGGGTCACTAAGAGTTGGACACAACTGAGCAACTGAACTGAACAATTCACCAAATCATTGGGTTTTTGCCACTTCAAGGATATATCTCTAAACCTCTCCTTTCCTCAAACATACTCCCTGGCCCTCAACTCCCACCCCTCACCAAAAACAATTCATTCTTTCTAGCAACCGTCCTTTCTTGGTAAGGGGCAGACTTAGCTATTGCTAAATTTTGGTCACTTCTCCTATATCCCTTACTGGTTTATGAAGTTCGGTAGTCTGAAATAAGCCAGTGATGATTTCAGTCTTTATCAAAAAACTGAAAGACTTCTGAGCTCTCAGGTATCTACCTCTATCCTGTCCCTTGAGAATCTTCAAGGTAAAACACCTTAGTGAAGGGTAGAATCAAAAACCTAAATGGGGAATTCCCTGGCAGTTCAATGGTTAGGACTCCAGGCTTTCACTGCAGAGGCCTGGGTTCAATCCTCAGTTGGGGAACTAAGATCCTACAAGTTGCACAGAACAACCAGGAAAAGCAAAATGAAACAAAAAACCCTAAATGTCCATCAGCAAATGAATGAATAAAGATGTGGTACATATATTCAATGGAGTATTACTTAACCATAAAAAAGAAAAGAAAGAAAAATGAAATAAAGCCATTTGCAATAACATGAATGGACCTGGAGATTATCATACTGAGTCAGACAAAGATACATATCATATCATATAATATCACTTATATGTGGAACCTAAAAAAATCATACAGATAAACTTATTTACAAACAGAAAATAGACTCATAGTCTTAGAGAATGAATTTACGGTTACCAAACGGGAAAGGTGAAGAGGAGGGAAAAATTAGGATTTGGGGATTAACATACTATTGTAATCAACAAGGACCTACTGTATAGCACAGCGATCTCTACTCAATATTTTATAATATTCTAAATGGGAAATGAATATGAAAAAGAATAGATATATGTGTATATTTAACTGAATTACTTTGCCATACACCTGAAATTAACACAACATTGTAAATCAGCTGCACTCCATTATAAAATAAAAAAATCTTTAAATAGAAAGAAAGAACACCTAATGAACTATATTTTATACCAGTCACAAATGTTCTTGTCACCTGGGCTCCAAATAAACCAAGATATAGCCATGAACAAAATAAGCAAAAAATAAAATTAAGACCACAGTATATAACATGGCAGAAAAGAAACCTTAGATCCTTTTAAAAGAAACTTCTAGATCAATGGCTTTGGCCACCATGTCAAGACTACTATAATTTAAAAAAGAACACATAACTGGCAATTCCCTAGTGGTCCAGTGGTTAAGACCCTGAGCTTTCACCTCTGGGGACCCAAGTTTGATCTCTGGTCGGGTAACTGAGATCAATTGTGGTAACAAGCCACACACTCAGACAAAAAAATTAAAAATAAAAATGCACTAGGAAGGAAATATAATTTCCCCAAAGATATAAAAAGCATGCAGAGTTACACACAATCTATCTAACAATTTTACTGGATGAGATACAGCCAGTCAATTCAACAGGGGGAAAAATCTAGACAACTGTTTGATTTTTCAAAACTCAATTATTTAGTCAAAATGAAAAAGATCCTATGACTGCCCATGTAGACAAAACCTTAACAAGTCCTAAGTACATTGACAGTAATACTTTTGATTACACAAGTGATGGAAAGAATACTACAGGTGGGAGACCTGAATTTGATAATTAGCTGTGTGACATTAGGCAAGTTACTTAACCCTGTGTGGAATTTTTGTTACTCATTTGCAAAAATGAACTGGATTAAGTGATTTTTAAAGTCCTGTCTATTAAAATCTATTATTCCATTTACTCAATATTTATTGACACTGTGCCCATATACACATAGTTATCAAATCAAATGCCAGGTGCCCAGGAGTCAGTACTAGTATTTTACTCTTCAAAATAGAAGATTTTTTCCCAAACATTTGTTTGTTTTTTAAAAAAAAACCAGCTTTACTGAGATATAGTTCACATACCATACAATTTTCACCCACTTAAGACACACAATTCAATGTTTTTTTAGTATATTCACAGAATTATGTGACCATCACTACAATCAAGTTTAGAACATTTTCATCATCACCAAAGAAACCTTTTTACCCTCTAGAGGTCATGCTGCATTTACTCTAACTTCATAGCCTTGCTGCTGCTACTGCTCCTAAGTCACTTCAGTTGTGTCCGACTCTGTGCGACCCCACAGACGGCAGCCCACCAGGCTCCCCTGTCCCTGGGATTTTCCAGGCAAGAACACGAGTGGGTTGCCATTTTCTTCTTCAATGCATGAAAGTGAAAAGTGAAAGTGAAGTCGCTCAGTCGTGTCCGACTCTTAGCGACCCCATGGATTGCAGCCTATCAGGCTCCTCCGTCCATGGGATTTGCCAGGCAAGAGTACTGAAGTGGGGTGCCACTGCCTTCTCCGTCATAGCCTTAGGCAACCACTAAATCTCCTTTCTGTCTCTATATAAATTGGCCTATTTTGGACACTTAAAAATGGAATCATATAATATGTGGTCTTTTGTGTCTGGCTTTTTTTACTCAGCATGGCTTTTTTTACTCAGCACTGGATTTTTAAAGTTCATCCAGTTTGTGGGGTGTATTCATACTTCATTTCTTTTTATTGCTCCACAGTATTCTATAATATAATACAACATTTTATTCATCTATTTGTTAACTGATACATTGGGTTGTTTCCATTTTTCGGTTATTATTATTAACTAATGCTGCTATGAGCATTTGTGTACAAGTTGTGTGGATGTATGTTTTCATCTTCTCTTGAGTATATATACCCAGGAGTAGCTGAGCCATGATGCAACTCTATGTTTAATCTTTTAAAGAACTGCCAAACAGCTTTCCAAAGCAGCTGCAACATTTTACATTCCCACCACCAATGTACAGGCTCCAGTTTCTCTACATTCCCACCAACACTTATTATCTTTTTGATTATAGCCATCCAAGTGGGTGTGACATCTGATAAAGTACCAAAGTAATTTGTTTTGTGACTTTAATCAGCTCATTTAATCACTCTTGAAATTCAGCTTTCTCATTTGTAGATTGGAAATAAAATATCTCTTGGGACTTCCCTGTTGATTCAGTGATTAAGACTCCATGCTCCCATTGCAGGGGGCCAGGGTTTGTTCTCTGGTCAGGGAACTAGATCTCATATGTCACAACTAAACATCTCAAGTGCCAAAACTAAGACCCAGTGCTTAAAAAAAAAATGCATAGAGTTCTTAATGGTATTAATGAAAAAAAATTAAGTGCAGTATTCATCATAAAGTATTTGATAAACAGTAGTTAATTATTATCACTAGATTTTCTGTCCTCCTAGGAACCCACCATCTAAATGAAAAGAAAAAAAAAAATCTTGTAAAGTACAACCTTACAGCTTTTTGCTGTTTTTTCTTTTTAATTTTTTATTGGGATATATTATTTACAAAGCAGCCTAACAGCTATTACTTAAGTGCAAAAACCAGTGGCAGAAAAAATATGGCAGAAAAAATAAAGTATAAGATTGCAAAAAGGAAGATCAGTAATGGGAGAAAGAGATGTGCAAAGTTTGGTCAAGACACTTCACTAAATCATGAAAAATAAGATCAACATAGCTGGGAGGGGCAAGAGAAGATGAGAATAGCACAAATGGGTCCAGATTAAAGAAGGAAAGAGCTCAGGTATCAAAAAAAAAAAAACAGTAGTTCTGTGCTTTCTGTGCTTTCATAGCATAGTTAAGACAACATACCTGAGGACAGTAAGAAATATGTCTGGGGCTTCCCTGGTGGCTCAGTGGTAAAGAATCCACCTGCCAATGCAGGAGACAAGGATTCAATCCCTGGTCCAGGAAGATTCCACATGCCACTGAGCAACTAAGCCCATGTGCCCACAACTACTGAGCTTGTGCTCTAGAGCCCTGGAGCTGCAACTACTGAAGCTGGCACACCCTAGGGCCCATGCTCTCCAACAAGGGAAGATACTGTAATGAGAAGCCAATGTACCGCAACTAGAAAGTAAGTTCTGCTCTCCACAACTAGAGAAAAGCCCATGCAGCAACGAAGACCTAGCACAGCCAAAAACAAACAAACAAACAAACAAAAAGTGTGAATGGGACAGGGACAGATCACAGAATTGAAGCCTCTGACCTTTATCCTCCAAGTAACAGAAACAGTTGAGGATTTTCAGGAAAGGAAACTATGAAATCAGGATTTAAGATTAATCTGGCAGGAGAGGGAAAGACCTGATGCCAAGAAACCTATTAGGAAGCTGTTTAGGCAGGACAAACAGCAGAAGTTGAAAGGAAGGGACCAGTTGTGACGAGAATAGCATAGGAAGAATCAAGCACACTCTGAGTAAATTGACTTATGAATATTCTGGAAATGACAATACACCTGAAATACAATTTGAAAACGACAACATATTTTGGTAATCAAATCATTAATTCAAACTTACCCTCTGCGATGTCCGAGCACGATGTGCCAATGGCTGTGTCCCCACTGTCAGCTAAACTTGAACAACGACTGAAGCGGCTCCGAAAGGCCTCTGAGATAACTGGGGTCTGCCATTCAGTCCCCAGGGAACTGCCCTTCTGAATCACGCTGGAACCTGAAACAACCAGCATTTCCCACTGTTAATGTTAATCAGCTTGTATAATACCACAAAACTTTTTAAAAAAAATCACTTAAACCTGTGAGAGAAGAGCCATACCTCACCCCTTTCTTCCTCCTGTGCCTATTTCAGCTACTCTGAATTAGTTAACTTTATTTTTTTTTAATGATGTTTTTTAAAATTAGGCATTCATCCATTCATTCATGGCTGCACGGGGTCTCTGTTGTGGCATGGGGACTCTTCATTGCTGCAGGTGGGCTTTCTCTAGTTGTGGCGAGTAGGGGCTACTCTCTAGTTGTGGTGCTGGGCTTCTCCTTGCAGTGGGTTCTCTTGTCTCAGAGCACGGGCTCTAGACACTAGGGCTCAGCAGTTGTGGCACACAGGTTCAGCTGCCCCAAGGCATGTGGAATCTTAGTTCCCAAACTAGGGATCGAACCCATGTTCCCTGCATTGCAAGGCAGATTCTCAACCACTGAACCACCAGGGAAGTCCTTGAATTAGTTAAGTCTAAATGGAAATAGCATAAGAGATGAGAATGTTCAAAGACACAAAAAAAGACCTACCAAGGATCCAAGAGTACTGAGACAGTAATAGTTAACAGCGGCTCCATTCTTTGAAATCTAGAAGCCACGGCACTTTACAGACATGGTCTCATCTACCTACTTAGTGAAAAGTATTATAATCCCTATTTTACAGAGGATACAACTGAGATTTGAACCCATGTTATTCTGATTTCAATACCCACATTTTTCCCTCTTGCAGGGTTTCTCAACAGGTGCTCTTGGCATTCTGGGTCTGACAATTCTTCAATGTATACTCTACCTACTACAGGATGGTTAAGCATCCCTAGTCCTTCCCCATCCCCTAAATGCCAGTAACAGACCTCACTCCATCCCACCATCACTGTGAAACCTGAAAATACCCCCATATGTTTCTAAATGCTCCACAGGGTAACATGCAATCCAGTGTCCTTTGTAAATCACCACTTGGGAATGAATCAGGGTATCCTTCTGGGCAGAGTGAATCCAGATCAAGGCAAGTCTTACAAGTTAATCTGAAGGGTTCTGGGAGGCAATGCAGAGGAACTACTAAAATTTCTGAGCAGGTAAGATGAAACAAGACTGATGAAATTTATCTGACTTTGTCAGCTTGCTGTTTGAGGCTTGGTAGATAGGAATTGTTCAATAAATACTTGATTTAAGAACATATTAGCAAAGAATTAAATTCATTAAAAAAAAGAATTAAATTCAAATTATTTTTTAAAAATCACTGTAATTTTTCTAAACTTTATCTGAGATGATCCATGTAAACAAACAGGTAATGGCAGCTGCTTATCCATTTGAAGTGTCAGAATCTGAGTGTGTAAAATATGTTTCTACACACTCTATGATCTAGTGGGAAGCAAATGATATTTGAATTTAGTGCTTCTCCCACCTTCTGAACCAACCTACTTTTGCTTCTTTTTTCGCTACCCTTACTTTTACTTTCTACTGAAGATATTCTCACTTTCCCCAAGAACTCCTTTTATTCTTTGGGTCTCAGGGGACTGTCTGATTTGAAAGCATCTATATATACACAGTAATCTGTAATAATCTTTAGTAGAAAACACAGCCAAAAATTAAAGCCTCTGATCAGCATAAGATTAGCCAGTGTTACTATACTAAATTAACAAAATTCTAGCCAGAAGCAAAGAAATTTGACTTCCTGGTGAGTCTATATGGCATTCTCTCTCCAGTAAGTGTATAATTTATCATGTTTTTTGAAACAGTGAAAAATCCATTGAGGGCCTCATCTTGGAAACCACTTCCTGTTACTACTACTAATCTTTTTCTTCACTTCTACCATCTTCCTAGTCAGCCACTCCAAATATCAATTCTAAAAGAAAGATTTGCTGAAATGAAAGCGTGCTTTGGTACAATTACAGAGACTGATTATCTGAAGTGTGTGAGTTCTGTGTTATGCCATGTGTCCTATTATCAATCAAACAAGAGACCACAGTGAACAATGCACAGAAAGGCAGTGAGCTGACAGGAACTGCTGCATTCCAAAACTTGCACTATACATAGCTGTCCTAAGAAACTGTACATTTAGTCCTAAGACAGTGCATAGCAGATGTTCAATAAATATTTGCTGAATGACTCTTGAATTTTTTCAAAGTGCTTACTATATGCAAGGCCATATGCCTAGAAGAAAATAACATACCTGTCAAAATGTCTGTTATAAGGCACTGTAAGGTTTTTAAAGTTAAAGAAAACATATCATTAGTTCCATAAATGTATTCTTTCTTCATAAATGTACCAGAATGCAAAAGTTATTTTTCTAAAATGGTACTTCCTATTTGAATATACCATATCTACTTAAATGTTGCCTATTGAGTGTGTATGAGCCTTCCAGGCTCCTCTGCCCATGGAATTTTCCAGGCAAGAATACTGAAGTGGGTAGCCTTTCCCTTCTCCAGGGGATCTTCCCAACCCAGGTATTGAATCCAGGTCTCCCACATTGCAGGTGGATTCTTCACCAGCAGAGCCACATGGGAAGCCCTTCACTTAATGTTGTCTATTGAGTGTATATACATATTTACATGTTTTTAATATATATATAAAATATACATATATACTTTTAACATAGTAACTTAGGATATCAACTGAGCTTTCAAAATCCTTTAAATCCATTCTAGAGATAAATTTCTGAGTCTCTAGTGACATCATAAGTGAGACTGCTGGCATCCAAGAATTCCAATCTTTGTGGGCTAGCAGATGACTGACCCACCCACAGGACTACAAAGACAACATAGACCACAGTAATTTATGCTTGTTTCTCTGATTTCAAATGGAACTATGTTCCAAAGTCGTGTTTTGTTCCAATCCTTTATATGCCCCCTTCAATAATCAATCACGTGGTCTTGTTGGAAGCCACGTAGCACGAGAGATACATAGTTATTCTCTCAGAGAGATCTATTTTTCTATTCAATGTAGCCCCACATCATTTTTGTTCTTTTGGTACCAGCATTTCAGTGGATGCTTGTTTGTTCAGTATTTCCTTTTAAGGAAATTTCTGTTATAAAATAACAGACCAATGGTCAGAATTTAATCCAGAAAACTTTGACTACTCACCTGGTGAGGTGGCATGAGAGATCCTCTCACTTGGGTATTTATCCTGCATGGCCACGAACACAGTTACTTGAGCCAGCTGTAAAATAAAGGAAGCAGTCAGATCTCTCCATTATCTTTTAATTCCCTGTAATTCATTCCCATTCAGCTGAAACTGCCAAATGCATATAAAGTATTCAAGTATTCTTCCACATGTTTTACTCCTAAGGATATTTTTTTAAGGCAAAGCAACTCCCAATATTTCACTCTACTTCTCCCAAAGCAAGAAGAAAACACCTAGAACCAAACAGAGATTCTCAATACTGATCCTATAAGGTCTAGAACCCTTCTGATTATTGCAAAAATTAAAAATAATATTACTTTAATTAAAAAGCTGCCAAAGATATTCTTACCTGCTGGAATGGGATGGAAGAGTGAGGTAGGAAAAAAACTAAGTAACCAAAACAACAGCAAAGTATTATAGCTTCAATCCTGATGAACATAAAATGAATTCCCTGATTCCTCCAGTAATGAAAGTTAGTCATATGATGTACAATGATGGACAGAATTCTTGGTCAAAAGCAGAACTCCAATCCTCAGCTGGGAACATGAGATTTTCTTCCCATTTCCCCATTACTTAAATAAAACATTTATACTTTTTCTAATGGTAGGATCTAAGAATTCAGTGTAAGTCTGATTACTAGTTGTACAAACAAAAGCTTTAATTAGCTGTAACTAATAATAGCAAATAATATCTTGTGTATGTATAGTACTTGAGAGGCAGCACAGAGTAAGAGAAGTGGCTCAGAGCACTGACTCTCAATCAGACAGCTCAGGTTTGAAGTTGGACATGAGCCAATGCATTGGAATAGACCCTGATGCTGGGAAAGACTAAGGGTGGGAGGAGAAGGGGGCAACAGAGGATCAGATAGATGGATGGCAACACTAACTCAATGGACATGAGTTTGAGCAGGCTCCAGGAGACAGTCAAGGACAGGGAAGCCTGGCATGCTATAATCCATGGGATCACAATGAGTTGGACGCAACTGAACAACAAATGAGCAATGTATTAGCTGTGTAATCTTGGGCAAATTTCTTATTATCTTTGTGCCTCAGCTCCTTCCTATAAAAATGAGGATAAAAACAGGACCTAATTTGTTCTCATTTAGGATTAACTTACAATGGTGTCTGATACATATTAAGTGTTTTATTAATGCTTTTATTATACTTGGCATATTAACATTTTATGTTAATAGAAAGTGAAAAAGTACAATTCCTGGAAGATAAATTATCAATTTAGAAACTTTGAATTTATAAGAGCCCATGGGGCTTCCGTGATAGCTCAGATGGTGAAGAATCCACCTGCAATACAGGAGACCATGGTTCATTTTCTGGGTCAGGAAGATCCCCTGGAGAAGGGATAGGTTACCCACTCTAGTATTCTTGGGCTTCCCTTGTGGCTCAGCTGTTAAAGAATCCACCTGCAGTGCAAAATGGGTCGCAAAGAGTCGGAAGTGACTGACTTTCAGAGTTTGGGACAAACTCTATCCACAGAACACAATTCTTAGAGGTGAAATTTAACTTTGGAAGGAAAAAAAAGGCTATACGGTACGTTTTCCCTAATGTGCTTTACTGACCTCTGCAGTTTTTTCTTAGTAACAACAAACCCTAATTCACTGCATCTACAACAGAAATTGTACGATCCCCTGAAATCCCAGGTCTCCACATACTGGGTAAGAGAAACTTTGTGCAGTTAAACAGTTTCCATTTATGGCTAGTATTATTCAGTGTTTTACAGTGACACCGAAGGATGATCTACCTACTAGTGATACTGGTCAATATCATCCCCTTTTTTAAAATAAAGATTGGCCCATTAAATTCTGAAACCTTTCCAAATTCAGAGGAGTTGAAAATGGGATAACAAAAGAATTCTCAGTTAAAACATGGATTTATCCTATGACTCAGCAGCTCCAAATGTATGTCAACACAAAATCTTGTACATTAATCTTCATAGCAGCATTATGAAGTGGCCAAAAAGTGGAAAGAAATGTCCATTAGCTGATGGATAAATAAAACGTGGCCTTCCATCACAGCTCAATTCATAAAGAATCAGTCTGCAATGCAGGAGACCCTGGTTCGATTCCTGGGTCAGGAAGATCCCCTGGAGAAGGGAAAGGCTACCCACTCCAGTATTCTGGCCTGGAGAATTCCATGAACTATATAGTCCATGGGGTTGCAAAGAGTTGGACACAACTGAGCGACTTTCACTTTCTTTTTCAAATAAAATGTGGTATATTCATACAATGGAATATTAGTAGGCAGCAAAAAAGGAATGAAGTATTGATACCTGCTACAACATGGATGAACACTGGAAATAATATATTAAGTAAAGGAGGACAAGTACAAAAGGCCATATATTGTATGAATCCATTTATACAAAGTGTCCAGAACTGGAAAATCCATAAAGACAGTAGATGAGTGGTTGCTGGGGAATAAGAGGAGGGCAGGGAGTTTCTGACCAGCCTGAACAAAATGCTGAGATTAGATAGTGATGATGGCTGTGCAAGCTTGTGAGTACACTAAAACCTCTGAATTGCACACACGTAAAACTGAATTTTATGTGAATTAAATCTCAAAAAAACTCCCATAAGGAGTAATACAATACAGAATAAATAATTCTTAACTTCTTCCTACTTAAGTTTACAAGTAGATGGGCTACTGGTGGAAATTTTTAGAGACATTTGAAAGAGACAGACTTCTTGAGATAAAAGTGAGAGAAATGAATGCATAAGAAGTAATACAAATAGCCAATTATACAGCCAAGAGAGGTAAAAATGAATGCAGGCAGACAGAAGAAAAGAACCCAACACTGATAATTTCTACTTTCAAAGCTGTTTAAACTACAGAACAATTCATTCAACAAATTCAACATGTAGTAAGTACAAGCATACGTCTTTTTTTTATTGCACTTCACTTTACTGAGCTTCACAGATTCCATTTTTTTAACAAACTGAAGATCTGTGGCAACTCTGGTGTCAAGCAAGTCTATGGATGCCATTTTTTTCCTGCAGCATTTGCTCACTTTGTGTGTCACATTTTGGTGATTCTTGCAATATTCCAAGCTTTTTCAACATTATTATATCCGTTATGGGGAGCTGTGATTAGTGAACTTTGATATTACTATTGTAACTGCAGGAGTAGTAGAACTAGCAAGAGGACTAAAATTAGACGTGGAGCCTGAAGATGTGACTGAATTACTGCAATCTCATGATAAAACTTTAAAAGATGAAGAGATGCTTCTTATGGATGAGGAAAGTGGTTTCTTGAGATGGAACTACTTCCAGTCAAGATGCTGTCAAGACTGTCGAAATGACAACAAAGGATTTAGAATATTACATAAACTTAGTTGATAGAGCAGTAGCAGGGTTTGAGAGGACTGACTGGTTTTGAAAGAAGTTCCACCATGGGGAAAATACCATTAAACAGCTTTACATGTTACAGAAAAATTGTTTGTGAAAGGAAAAGTCAATCAATGCAGTAAACTTCACTGTTGTCTTATTTTAAGAAATTGCCACAGCCACCCCAACATTCAGCAACCATCACCTCATTCAGTCATCAGCCATTAACATCAAGGCAGAATCCTCTACTGGCAAATTAGCAGAGATTACAAATCACTGAGGGTTTAGATGATGGTTAGCATTTTTTAGCAATAAAGTATTTTTTAATAAAGGCGTGTACATTTTTAAAAGACATAATGCTATTGCATACTTAATGGACTACAGTAAAGTATAAACATAACATATACATACTGAGAAACCAAAAAAATTTGTGTGACTCCATTTATTCTGGTGGTCTGGAACCCTACCCACAATATCTCTGAGGTATGCCAGTCCTTACTACCCATCAAGCACTGTGCTAAAGATTCTATAGTATCATGTCTTATGTTTAATACTCACATCAAACCTATGAGGTAGTTACTAAGCCACCACAAGTTGGAGTTTCTGTCTCAGACACAGCCAGAGCTGCAAGTCCCAAAGCACTTAGGAGCTGGGGCAGCTCATATAATTTCTTCATTTTGTCATTGGTCACCACCCAAGCTCTATTTCCCAAGTTGCTATCCAAGAACTAGATTTTGACTGTTGTTAAGTATTCCTCCTTTGAAGAATTATAATCTTAGTGTGGAATACATTTGGCAGCTGTTGAGAGAACCACATCAAGACCGGAGAGGATTTGAAGGGATACATACAGTTGACACATACACACTAAGAATCTCACAGCATTACACTATTTCCATCGCCTTGATCATTCATCGAACCAGATCTAAAGAGCCAAGATGTTGCCTTTACAAAGGAGTCCTGAAACACACCACACCATCAAATTATTATAAAACATACAAGGCCTAAGGGCAAGAAATGAAGCATGGTTATCTTAATCGTCCTTGTATCACCACCCCTCCCTTCCTAGCACACAGTATTCAATTCATCAACCAAAATTTACTGAGTGCCTATTTGCCTGGCTCTGTGCCATGTGGTGGAAGTAGACTGGTGCAGAGGACAAACAGGGTTCTGATCCTTCCGTTTAATGTGCTGACCACCCTCTACTGAATAAATAAGCTTCAACACACTTTATGTGCATCCAGAGAACCAGCTCCTCCCTGTCTATAGCAGGGATTCTCAATCCTGGTACTACTGACACTGGAGTCGGTAAGTCTTTGATGTAGGGCTGTCCTGCAGGCTGTTCAGCAGCACCCCTGACATCTATCTACCCATGGGATGCCAGGAACAATCCCAGAGTTGTGAGAACCCAAAACGTCTCCAGACACTGTTAAATAGCTTGTGGAGGGGGAAGCAAAACAGTGCCAGCTCAGAAATTCCATCCCAGCGCCTTCACGAGCGCTCTCGGTCCCTCCGGCCTTCCTTCTCTATTCATGCTCCAAATCTTGGCTCAAACTTCGCTTCCTCGGGGAGGGCTCCCCGCCCCCTCAGACCTGTTGGTGCCTAGGGTTCCGCGCTCCGTACTTCTCCACCCGGCACAACCACCCGGTTGACGTCTACTCTCGCAGGGCTACGCGCTCCTAGAGGGCAAGGAACGTCCCTCCCGCCGTGCCCTGGCGACCGGGACCGGGACTGTACCTCACAGAGGTCCCGCAATTGCTGTGGAATGAGGGATGGAGAGAGCAAGGCGATGAAAGCGGGGGGCGTTATTTCAGAAAGCCGGGGCGTGAGAGACCCAAGGCGGGCAGCTCAGCCGCTCTGCGCATGCTCTTCGCTCTCCCTCGGCCCCCACGGAGGCAGGTCGACCGTGCCCGAGGCTCTGCCGGGGTTCTCCAAGGAGGGCACAGGGTTTGTCAGTCCAACGAAGGCCCGGGAGAGAGGAGGACTTACGTGGGCTTGAAAGCGAGCAGCAAAACCCCTCACTCAGAAACACCAACCGCTGCGACCACGTCTGCCACGGACAGCGGCTCGGCCCCCTCAGCTTGCCTAACGGCCGTTAACACGCCCGCCACGCCGCGCGCCGCGCGCTCCGCCCCGGCCCCGCCCCTTTCTGCCCATCTGCGACCAATCAGAAGTAGGGCCGCGCGGGTGTCCCGCCCTTGCACGCCGCCCTCGGCGCGGGGAACGGACGGATCTCTCTGCGCATGAGCCAGTCGCCGCTCTCTGCCGTCGCCTCAGCCCTTCTACTGGTCTCGCTTCTGGGCGGAGCGCTGCTCACCGGGCCCTGAAGTGGCCTTCTTGGGCCTGTGCAGATTGAAAAACTGGGCACAGCTCATTCCGGGATCCCAGCCTACTCCATTCCTCACCACCTATCAGTACTCCCACCTGAAATAGGGGGTCACATTGTGACCAGGAATTAGGTTGTGATCAGGGTCACTGTCTTGTCAGGGTCAGGACTTGATCTGGTTACGTAACAGGCCATGGTCAGTCTGTGACCAGGAGTCAGATTGAAGGGTATGGGATCAATTTTGCCTCCCTACTCAAACGTCCCCCCCTCTCATTTATATTTTAATGGAGATTTTTGGCTCTAATTTCAGAGAATATTCACAATTTTCAACACAGTTTAAGTTCAATAGCTTCCTTTTAACTTTATTTTGTTTCATTCTGTTTCCTTTTTGAGATATTTAAGCATAATATAGTCAATGGTATTTTCCCCTTATACTTTAGGATATTTTCTTTTTTTGCCCCAGCTGGTGGCTGGCAGGATCTTAGTTCCAATCTTGGTTACCCTACCAGAGATTGAACTGAGCCCTCAGCAGTAGACGCCCCAAGTCCTAGCCATTGGACCGCCAAGGAATTCCCTAGGATATATTTTATTTTACTTATTTTAAAATATTTTTATTTATTTATTTGGTGGCTTAGTTGTGGCACATGGGATCTTTAGTTGCAGCATGGGGTCTAGTTCCCTGACCAGGGATCAAATGTGGACCCCTGCATTGGGAGCACAGTCTTAGCTACTGGACCATGAGGGAAATCCTGACTGGGATATATTTTAAATGTGGGCAAGGGATAATGCCTTTGTCAACAGGGCTATTTAAAAGGTCTCTCTACTCCAGACTCATAAAGTGAATATAAATTCCCAATGAAATGTAATTAATTGTACTGATTTAATGTGTGTGATTTTTATGTACATGAAAAAATAATATGGATTGATCATTTGACTTAATTTTTTCTGGAGCTGTTAAATCATTAAATAACAAGATTTTGCAAATGAAATGTTAAAGACTTTTAATTTAGTTGCTTGTAACAACATATTCCCCCAAGAAATTAATTTCTAAAATGATTGTCAGTCAGTTCAGTTCAGTCGCTCAGTCGTGTCCGACTCTTTGCAACCCCATGAATCACAGCACACCAGGCCTCCCTGTCCATCACCAACTCCCAGAGTTCACTCAAACTCACGTCCATCGAGTCGGTGATGCCATCCAGCCATCTCATCCTCTGCCATCCCCTTCTCCTCCTGCCCCCAATCCCTCCCAGCATCAGAGTCTTTTCCAGTGAGTCAATTCTTCGCATGAGGTGGCCAAAGTACTGGAGTTTCAGCTTTAGCATCAGTCCTTCCAAAGAATACCCAGGAGTGATCTCCTTCAGAATGGACTGGTTGGATCTCCTTGCAGTCCAAGGGACTCTCAAGAGTCTTCTCCAACACCACAGTTCAAAATGATTATAGATACAAATAAAAGCAGTATCTTAAAAATGAAACAACAAAATAGGCATAGGGCCTTCTTGGGATTTTGTGAAAGTACCACCTCTGTCAGCTTCTTAAAGCCTGTCCTGCTTTGTGGTTCACACCATGCAGTGGTACTTCCTGCCTTCAACTATCCTCTCTGTAGGGTCAAAGCCTGTGTTTTGTGTGCTGTTGAATCCCCAGTAGATTCCAACCTGTTTTTGAATGAATAAATGGTAGCACACTGTTGCCTGTATCCACCCTCTGTTAGGAAAGGGGAGTTAATGAGGCTGAAAATAATGATCAGAATAATATTATATTCATACCGGCTGTGCTGTGCTTAGTCATTCAGTTGTGTCTGACTCTTTGCAACCCCATGGACTGTAGCCTGCCAGTCTCCTCTGTCCATGGAATTCTTCAGGCAAGAATACTGGAGTGGGTTGCCATGCCCTCCTCCAGGGGATCATCCCAACCCAGGTCTCCCACATTGCAGGCAGATTCTTTACCATCTGAGCCACCAGGGAAGCCCACGAATACTGGAGTGGGTATCCTATCCCTTCTCCAGGGGATTTTCCTGACCCAGGAATCAAACTGGGGTCTCCTGTATTGCAAGCAGATTCTCTACCAGGGAAGCCCTATTTTGACACATTAAATCCTAGTTCTGAAATTGCCCATTCTGCAGAAGAAAGGAGACTTGGAACCAGTTGGCCATGGCCCAGCAACTTACCTAGAATGAGAGTCATGGAGTCCCCATGTTGAAGCAAAGATCATCTGGTCAAATTCTTTGATCTTACAAATAGAGGAACCGAGATCCACAGAGAACAAAGTTACTTCTCACATGTATGTACACACACACACACACACACACACACACACACACACCATTCCTCATAATGCCTCGAAGCTTTGTGGTCTGATAACAGAAAAGGAGTCAAATAAAGTAGGAAAGTTCTCTGCTGTTTATTGGCCATAACCTTTGCCTACACCTTACCATATTGAGCAGTACAAACCTACCCTTGGAAGAGTTCCAGAGATAGGAAGGGAAGGTGAAATGAGGAAGCACACTGCCCAAGACTCAGTGGTTACAATCCTTACCAGACAGTTTAATAAGTCACACATGGATTCCATCTTCACCCCCAACCTGTTTGGTCCCTAACAAGAGGACAGACTAGTTGCCTTCCCCTATATCTTCCTCCACCCTACCCTTGCCTCAGGCCACTAAACTAAAGGCTAAGGACTAGAGCTTCGGGGGAGTATCTGGATAGGATTTTATCCTAGCATCCAGCCTATCACCACGAGAAGAAAGATGGCCATCCAGGATCCTGCAGGAAAGAAAGAAATGATTTTAAAGCAGAATTAGGTGGCTTTGTGAGCCTAGGAAACATTTTAGGCTTAAACACTCTACTTTGGAGATTATTTAGTAAGTCATTCATGCATTCTTTCAACAAAGCTTTCCTGGGGCTCACTGCATGGCCCTGAGTACTCAGTTGGATAGCATCACTGACTCAATGGACATGAGTGTGAGCAAACCCCAGGAAATAGGGAAAGACAGGAAAGCCTGGCATGCTGCCATTCATGCGGTAACAAAGAGTTGGCTATGTTAGTGACTGAACAACAACTGCGCGGCAGTTACACTGCTGGTCTGGGGGTGAGATGGATGGAGATGCAGAGATGAACTCTCCATTCAGTGGGGACTCCACTCAACCCCCTCACTTGTCATTTCCTTCCTGGCCTTGTATCTTGACATTTCAACCCCTACTCTAAATCATTTCTGGATAGCCTCAGGTTCTGATAAGGGATAAAACGTTATGACTACAAACAGTCCCCAAATGACAACTCTGCCATGTATAGCTGAGAAAGCTAAGACTTAGGGTAAATAACTTCTCCCAAGTCACATACTATTGAGTAGAGATAAGATCCACCCCAGATCCTGGTGCAGCCATCAGAACTTTGTCACAGCAACCCCTGGGTACCAACCTGCCAGACTCCTGGGGCTGGAGGCACTGGACTCTGAAACCGCAAACGAAGAAAGATTAAGCTTAAACTTTTTAGGCTTAAACACTCTACTCTGGGGATTATTTAGTGTCATTTATGCATTCTTTGTGGAGAAGGAAATGGCAACCCACTCCAGTATTCTTGCCTGGAGAATCCCAGGGACAGAGGAGCCTGGTGGGCTACTGTCTATGGGATCGCACAGAGTCAGACACAACTGAAGCAACTTAGCAGCAGCAGCAGCATGCATTATTTGATTAAGCAAAAGGACCATTTCTTGAAGCATGGGCTCAGAAGGTTGTGATGATGAACCTTCTGCCTCTAAAGAATGGACTTACTAAGAAGACTCTCACTTTCCTGTGAGTGTCAGAGCTTTGGAAGGTTGTCACCAAACGGAGAAAAGAGAGATGGTTTCAGACTAGCAGGAAGGTTTACAAAAGCAGACTGGCACAAGAGATAAACAGACTGGGTGAAAATGGGTCTGGGGTGGGCAGAAAAGATGAGAATGGGAGGAGAAAAGTTTAATGAGTGAGAAAGGGAACCAGGATGGGGTGAGAGAGGAGATCTCTCCAGAGCAAAGGGGTCAAGGAGGAGGACACAGACTGGAATTGAGGGAAGAGTATGGTAGGAAGAGGTGAAAGGGTTGGCATCTCAGAACAGGTCAGTGGGGAAATATGGAAGAGGAGCCAAGGAGGCCCCCAAATGATCCAGTTACCACTTAATCGAATGGGCCCAAACACCAGCCAGCCAGTGCCACTCTCCCGGCCCTCCTGGGTTGCGATCTCCCAGGCTCGATTCCTCCCAGGCAGACTGTTCTTTCTACAGGTCTGTGGGGACAAAGCAGAAGGGTAGCGAAGTCTCTCTCTGCCCTTGCCTGGTCGGGCCTTTGCCTGAGATGCCCTGGTTGCCCCAGTGAATTCACCAAAATCCTGCCCTTTAGGATCAATCTACAGGCCCCCTGCCCTGGGCAGGCTAGGCCAGGCCCCAGCACCACCATCCTCCAGGCCCCACCTTAGTCCCACCCTCGGGGTGAAGGAATTGCAGGGAGCCCAGCTCCCCAGCTAGCCGCCCACAGCTGTGGCCCGTGGAGCACCTAGTGCTGCCCGCTCACCGGTGGACACGGGCGTCCTGCCTGCTTGTCACACAGGGTCACTCGGCTGTGCAGGTAGAGCACATCGCTGGGCAAGAGGCGGAACGGGTTGAAGGCCAGTTTCACCTCCAAGGAGGCCCCGTTGGCCCGCGGGCCCTCCAGCAGCCGCTTGCTGACCGGGCAACTGTCGGGAGAGGCAGCGTCCCCCATGGTTAGGAGCCCAGGCAAACACTGATTCCCCCTTTCTGGCTTGTCCAGTGTGGGTGTACATGCTGGGTCTCATGATGAAAATTCACGTGCATTATTTCATTGTATTCTCACATCAGTCATAGGAGGACAATACTTTTGCCCCCCTCCTCTTTCTTTCTTTACTTCTTTCTCTCCCTCCTTTTCTTCCCTTCCCTCCTTGTCTCCCTCTCCTTCCCTTCATTTCTCTCTCCTTCCCTCTTTCCCTCCCTCTCTCCCCTTTTTCTTTCTTTCTCTTACCCTCCTTCCTTTTTTTTAAAAAACGTCTTTTCTCTCCCTCTGTCTTTTCCTTTTTCTCCTTCCTCTCTTACTTCTATTGTTATTTTGATGATGTGGTGGTAGTAACTTAAGGCAAGATGACCTTTTATTTTTATGTGTGTTTTTCTAAGGCCCTCCCCTTTCAGTAAAGTGCGCTTCTTCGCTGGACATAGTTTATCAGTGATCACTTATCAGCTGCTGCACATTAAAAAAAGGAAACCTCAGCTACTGGTGGCAAACTCTGATAGACACAAAAAATTATGAGCTCAGGGATTTGGAGGTAGTGGCCTGAATTGTTCATGGTGTTGTCATGGTGACTTTTTTGAGGTGACAGTAACCTAAATGTAACCCCTTGACTATAACTGTTAACACTGGGATAGAGTCCGTGGGCAGACAGTCTCACTGTGCTTAGGTTCTGTTCTCTTCCTGGTGCTTGGGAGAAAGTTCACTCAGGGAACTGAGTGAGTGAAACAGACCAAACCTCCTATTCTCTTGTGGTAAGAGGAGACATACAATAAATAACTTAATTAAAAAAAGTAAACGAGCTCATGTAACATAGTATATAATAGGAGGTGATAAGTAGAAGAAAGAAATATGGATCTAGACTGGATGAGTGGAGGATAGTTGCAATTTTAAATAGCAAGGATGAGTAGGCTTCATTGAAATGGTGTCCTTTAAGTAAAGACTAAAGGGATGAGAATTTTCCATATAGGTATCAGGGCGTTGAGGATTCCAGGAAGAGAAAACAGCCCATGTAAAAGCCTAAGGGAGAGCAAATTATCTTCCCACTAAAGTACCTGTCCCCACAGATGCTACCTCCTTGGGCATTAGGGAATCACCTCTATGACCTCTCTCCCGTGTACTTTCTGAAGCCCGTGTAATCTTTTTATACCCTGGGGTCTTTATTCCAGGACTCAAGCTTGCTTGCTTGCTCAGTTGCTTCAGTCATGTCTGACTCTTTGAGACACTATGGACTGTAGCCCGCCAGGCTCCTCTGACCATGGGATTTCCTGGGCAAGAATACTGAAGTGAATTGCCATGCCCACCTCCAGGGGATCTTCCTGACCCAAGGGTCTAACCTGCGTCTCTTGTGTCTCCTTCATTGGCAGGCAGGTTCTTTACCACTAGTGCCACCTGTGAAGCCCAGTATTTTTCACCCTTGGGTCTTTATCCCTGGTGGCTCAGATGGTAAAGCATCTGCCTGCAATGTGAGAGACCCAGGTTCGATCCCTGGGTCGGGAAGATCCCCTGGAGAAGGAAATGGCAACCCACTCCAGTACTCTTGCCTGTAAACTTCCATGGATGGAGGAGCCTGGGAGGCTACAGTCCATGGGGTCGCCAAGAGTCAGACATGAATAAGCTATTTCACTTTCACTTTCTTTATTCCAAAACTCAAGCTTACTATCAATAAAATCCATTCTGGTTTCCCCCCTTGATGGTCCTTTTCTTCTACTTCTTTTATCTTTGGCTGCATCATGTGGCTTGTGGGATCTCAGTGGTTGGAACTGAACCTAGCTCCGTGGCAATGAAAGCGCCAAGTCCTAACCACTGGACTGGGAATTCTGTCCTTTTTTTCTTTTAAAGATGAGGAAACTGAAGCTTAGAAAAGCTAAGTAGGTTGTCCAAGTTCCTTCAGGTAGCAATCTGGATGCAGTGCCACCAATACCCTTAATCACTAGGTTCTCTTTTCTCCAACAAAGGGGCTTCCCTGGTGGCTCAGATGGTAAAGAATCTGCCTGTAATGCAGGAGACCCGGGTTCCATCCCTGGCTGGGGAAGATCCCCTGGAGAAGGGCATGGCAACCCACTCCAGTATTCTTGCCTGGAGAATTCCATGGACAGAGGAGTCTGGCGGACTACAGTTCATGGGGTCACAAAAAGTCAGACATGATTCACTTTCACTTTCTCTTTCCTCCTGACAAAGGAAGAATTGCATGGTAGAATGGATTTGATGGTGTTTCAGAACCAGGACTCTGGAAGCATGAGTAGATCAGCATTATGGCCATGGTCTAGTCATTAAATTCTGAATCCTCTAATCCTCTCATTTTTAAAGTGGAGGAAATAATACTTCACAGGGTTTTTTCAGGAATAAATGAGGCGATGAATGATTCACTGTGCTCTGTGAACCCTTGTTAATAATAATGAAATAAAACCAGGAGGCAGGAGACATGGCTCATTCCCTTGACCATGAGCTGTTGAGGGTAAGGACCTGAACCACCACTTAGCAAGGTCTACCACTTACGAGTTGTGTGAACTGAGCCGAAGTTTCTCCATCTATAAAATGGGAATGAAAATATAACTATCTCATACAGTGTATTGTGAGTCTTATGTGAATTAATATATGCGAAGTGATTTGAACAGTGTCTGTTCAAATGTCAAATATATTAGGTAGTGTATTGTACCCTGAAATGTTAGCTTTGTTTCCGTTTTTTACTTTTATGACTGTAAACCCTCAGTAATTGTTTGAGGAAAGAAGACAAGGAATGAGTGGTGTTAATTGGCTGTAATCTTGTATAGGACTTCATTTCCCATCACCTTAATTTACTCATCTGAAACATGGAAATGATAATAATCTTTGCATTTTTTTCAATAAACATTCACCCAGCACTTACTTTCTCCTCCTGCTTACGTACTAGCAGTACAGAGAAGGGTGACAGGACCTGTGCTTGTGGGTATAAAACCACCCAGCCCAAGCTACAGTCCAAGAGCTAGAGTAGCAGCGAAAGGAGGTTACCAGGGCCCCACGGGTACTTACCTTTTCTTCACAAAGTAGTGGGTGGCCTTAACAGCACCAGTCCTGGAGATGCTGGTGCTGGCGAAGACCTCATTGACCACCAGGGCAAATCTATTTGGGTCACTGCTTGTCGCTCTGAGGACTACGTAGAGAGGCTTGTGAAGGGGAGCTGGTCTGTTCTCAAGTGGAGACAAGCACTGGCGGTCTGTGTAGATGCCCAGGATGACGATGGTGTCCCCAGTGCCCAAAATATGGATGGTGATATACCTGGAGAGGGATGGCAATAAGACCGTCACTACAAAACCCCAGAGGCCGGGGTATCACTCACCCTCTGTGTTGTACCTCAGTTCACAGAGCACTGGGAGCCGCAGAGCACCAGGGGCAGGGAAGTGTTAGTCGCTCAATCATTCCAGCTCTTTGTTGAGCCTGCCAGGCTCCTCTCTCCATGGAATTCTCCAGGCAAGAATACTGGTGTGGGTAGTCATGCCCTTCTCCAGGGGATCTTCCCAATCCAGGATTCAAACCTGGGTCTCCTGCATTGCAGGCAGATTCTTTATTGTCTGAGCCACCAGGGAAGCCCACGGGAAGGGAGTGGAGCGGCAAGTTTGCTAACCTTCTTCCTGGACCTCCTAAAAAGTGAGGGGCCACGTCATAGATCCTCAGACCCCAGGGCCATTGGAGATATCTGAGCCATCCTACCTCAAGGTAATTTACATAAACAACCCATAATGTATTACTTCATAAAAGCATCTTTTTCTTCCACTAATACTTTGAATCTTAGTCCAAGAGGTACCTATGATTGCTGGGTGGGCATGGCGGGGGGAACCAACATCCGGAGGGTGTTGACTCCTTTTGCGTTGATTATAGGTAGCAGTGGGAACTCTGCAGGGCCAAGCCAGAGAGGCAGCTGATGAAAAGGAACTCACGTGAAAGAGACTACTGGGTTGGGGTGAGTGACATTCACCACCAGAGCATACGTGCAGCTGAGGCTGAGCATCATAATGTCAGTTTTATTGGCAGCATCAGGGTGAGATTTCAGAAGCTGCGCCTCCAGAGAATAAAGGGCATGGCTCTTGTTGATCTGGAAAAAACCGGGAGGCGGCCATTACCCTCAGATCTCCTGGGGAATCTCTGTCTTCCATCGTCGTTTGTTACAAGCTGTTTATTTAAACAAGAGGAATGGCCAAAGCCTGGACCTCTCTGGCAGTCCAGTGGTTAAGATGCTGCACCTCCCCTGCAGGGGACGCAGATTTGATCCCTGGTGGAAAATCCCGTGGCCAAAATATAGGGGCCAAGAAAAGAGTAATGGCTAAAGTTTACTGAGCATGGGTTATATTCCAGGCACTATGGTCTGAATGCAACTCTGAGGAGGGGTCCATTATTAGTCCCATTTTATAGAAGGGTAAACTGAGGCTTATTTCTTTGCACAGTGCGCCTGCAGGATCTTAGTTCCCCAACAGGGATTATACCCAGGCCCTCGGCAGTGAAAGCACAGAGCTCTAACCACTAGACTGCCAGGGAATTCCCAAAAGAGTAAACGGAGGGTTAGAAAGTTAAAAGATTTACCCAAAGCAACTAACAAAGCCAGAATTCAACATCTCACTGATCCCAGAGCCCATGTTCTTAACCTCTGTGTCAGTGGTTCTCAAATTTCAACATGCATTTTAGAATTTCCTGGAAAAAAATAAAAGAATCACTGTGGGACTTGTTAAAATGGCTGATGCCTGGTCCTTATCCCAAGATACGGATATTTTTTTGATATTTCGTTGTTTTCCACAGGATTTCTTAAAAACAAATCAAAATGATTTGTTTTATTGCTGTAAATCAGGCAGTTTATTTTAAAAAGAACACAGAGAATTCTAGGGGCAAAGCCATGGACTTATCTATTACATGTTGAAACTGTCAACTCTGTGCTACTGACTTGGGCAAGAGAACCCATCTGTGGGTGGCAGAACTAGATACTGGAGGAACTACATCACCCACCTTACCCCACCATTGTAACAAACTCTGGTTTTCAAACTGAGCCCAGAGAGCTCCAGGGCCTCTTTGAAGGGGCATTAAAGTCTACCTATGTGTTAGGGGGAAGCTGATCCAGCAGGGCACTCTTCCTCCTGCTGCATTCAATCAGAGCTGCTCTATTTTTATATATTTCTTTTTATGTTTGGCTTTTCATAAGAGCCCTTTCCAGGAAAGGAAGTAACAGCACAGTGAGCAGTTAGGAGCACAAGCCAGCTCAGTTAATAACTAACTGTGTGACTTGGGATAATCCCTCAGCTTCTCTGATCCTTAGATTGTTCACCTGTAAAATGGAAACTTCACAGGATTATTGTGAAGATTTAGCGAGACATTGCATATAAAAAAGATTCTGACCCACAGCACATGGTACACAGTATGTGTGTGTCAATCGGTCGTGTCTGACTCTTTGTGACCCCATGGACTGTAGCCATGCTCCAGGCAAGAATACTGGAGTGGGTTGCCATTCCCTTCTCCCGGGGATCTTCCCGACCCGGGGATTGAACCCAGGTCTCCTGCATTACAGGCAGATTCTTTAACATCTGAGCTACCAGGGAAGCCCAGCACACAGTAAGACATTAATAAATACCAGTTGTGGTTGTGGTAGTTATTATTTTAAAGGATTCTGTGGCTGACAAGTTTGGAAATCAATTTCCCAATCCATCCAACATGGCACCATTTATAAAGGCATTCCTAATCTGATGAGAGACAACATGGTCTCCTCCCCCAAAAGACTAGTCTGATTGCTAAGACTTGACTTCATTCCAGAGAATTATCCTTCATTTCAATTGAAATAAAGTCACAACTGGCACCAGTCATTCATTTCCCAGTCCCTCCCCCGAAGCACATATACAGCCCAACTTCCTGTCAGAGGATCCCTTCCAGATTGCTCACAGAGAGGTGGAGTCCACAAGAACCCTCTTTCTTCTCCACGGTGAAGACCTGGGCTCTGCGACCTTCCTCTGACTTGCTGACACTGGAGCATCCTGAAAAGGCGCCTTTCCCCAGGATCCAGTGGCGCGTCTTCAGGAAGCAGCTGCTCAGGACCACCTCAATTTTCTGTGGCTGGCAGCGCAGAGCCACCAATGCCCCGGATAGTTCTGTAGGGGGATAAGAGCCAGGACAGAGCTTCCTGAGGCTCCCGAGGTGATGCCATGGGCAGGGGTACTAGTTCTAATCTGGGGGTCCAACCCATAGCCACTCCCTTAAAGACTCTCCCTCATGGGAGGAGAGACCCCTCTGCCATGATTGCACTGGGGACCCTAATCCCTGGCCTTAGCTGATCCACTCAGAATCTCTTTCCCAGGAACTGAGCCTGAAAGGAGGCAATAAGGCTTGAGAGTTGTGAGGCAGCCCTCTCCTGCCTTGTGGGCTGAGATGCAGGAACAGCCAGTGTTTGGAGAGAGGAACAAAGCAGTTGTGGGTACCGAAGGGAGTGAAGCAAGACTGAGAGAGGAGAGAGGGGTGACTCGCTGGTTGCCACCGCATCCATATTTCCAAGTCCCGGGGGACCCTGGCTGGAGCCTACCCTTGGGCTCCATGAGACACCCTTGTAATAAATTCTCCTGTTTGCCCTTCTCCAACCCATTGGCTTCTGTTACTTGCCTGTCAAGATTATTTGAGGAGATAATAATTTGCTTTGTTCTTTGATTTCCTTCTTATTCCAACGGGTAACCTGGACCCTGGGGTTTTTGAGGGACCTAAACTGTCTGAACTCCATAGCTCTTTCTGTCTTGTAAAAGCCTAAACTCCTGGAGAGACAGCCGAGGGAGGGAGGGAGCACCACTGAGAGTCATGACAGAGAGGAACACATCTTCACGTCCTTTTCAGGATTTCTTAGCTTCACAAGGCAACAAATTTTGCTTTGTTCCATGTTTTCAGTTCTCTAAATTAATTAATTAATTATACTTAAATCGATTAGCATGGATTTTTCTGCCCCTGGCACCACACGGTGCCCTGACACATGTCAGGCACCATGTTTGGGGTGATGAAGGTGAAGCTAATATTTAAGCCTTCTATTCTTTCTGTGTCTGTGCTTTCCACACTTGCTATTGAATTTGGGATGAACCGCTCACAGTCATTAAAAGTAAAATATCATGGAAATACTAAACATTTCTGGACTTGCTTTATTACTTTGAATTTAAAGGTTTTGTTTCCTTTTTTTAAAAAAAAAAAAAAAGCTCCTTGATTCTATCTTGGCAGACATGTTCGGTCAGAGGCATGGGCTGCAATATAAGAGCTGGTGCTTTGGAAGTTCCCAGGGGGTCTAGTGGTGAAGACTCTTGTGCTTCCACTGCAGGGGGTGTGGGGTTGGATCCCTGGTTGGGGAATTAAGATCCCCCATGCTGCATGGCATGGCAAAAAAAAAAAAAAAAGAGTAGTCTTTTTTTAGAAAAATGGGGGGGTTAGATTTATTTCCACTGTAGGGGGCATATGTTTGGTTCCCAGGACCCAGCTTTAGCCCTGCCAGAGGCTGAGCCTGAGAGGTAGTTGATTGCTACTCACACAGGGAGATCCCGTGACTTCCACTTTTCTGTAGTATCTGCTACACTTGTCTTGCCTCAACAAGACTTTTTCCCATTTCCCTGCTTAGCCCTCCAGGCCTCTGCTGGGGTTTTATCTTTGGTAGCTCATCATCTACTCCCCCCAGGAAGGCTTAATCTCAGATCCGTCGCTGGAATCCTGGGGGCTGAGGGTTGATGACTTGCCCATTCTACCTCTGCTGTACACCATATGTTTGCACCACCACCTCCAAATCCATATGTTAAATCCTAATATCCAATGTGACATTATTAGGAGGTGGGTCCTTTGGGAATTGATTAGGTCACGAGAAGGGAATAGCAACCCACTCCAGTATTCTGGCCTGGAGAATTCCATGGACTGTATAGCCCATGGGGTCGCAGTGAATCGGACATGACTGAGTGACTTTCACTTCACTTAGGTCATGAGGGGAAAGCCCTCATGAACAGGATTGGTGACCCCAGAGAGCTCCCTTGCCCCTTCCATCCTGGAGGGCACACTAAGAGGACAGCTGTCTGAACCAGGACGTGGGCCCTCACCCAATACCAAAGCTACCCGTGACTTCATCTCGGACTGTCAGCCTCCCGAAATGTAAGGAATGAGTTTCTGTTGTTCATAAGCCAACCTATGCATGGTATTTTGTTATACCAGCCCGAACTAAGACAAATTCACATGTCTAGCTACGCTTGCTCTCACTGGAAATCACCTCTGCCCAGGTAGACTCTTTTAGATGTCAATGTCTAAACCTCACTAGCTCTCCCATACCCTTTGGACTTAGTTCATCTGGGCCTTCACAGAGTTGTGCAGAGTTCTTAGCTGCACTGTCCGGAGTTCCTCAGACTTACCTGAGTGGGCATAGTAGCTGTTATTGCACATACAACCTCCGCTGTCAGCTAGGTACTCATCCAAAGCACAGATTTCTGCTCCAGGACTGCTGCTCCCAGTGTGTCTGGGGGACACTTGACTGACTCCAGTCCTGGCAGAGGATTTTGTTGTCCCTGGGGAGATGGGAGTAAGGGGTGTTGAATGAGCAGCTGTTGTCCCGGGTGACGGGGTCATGGCAGTACCAGCACTGGGGGCTGATTCCATTGGAGAAGAAGGTGTTTGCATGATGGTATTGTGATGTCTTTCGGACTCCGTGCTTATCGTGGAGGATGTTGTTAGGGTGAAGGGTGCAGCTGTAGTTACCCCTTCCTGAGCCCCAGGTATGCTTGTTCCAGGAACAGTTGTCTCCAGGGTGGTCACGGTTAGTGAAGTGGTGTGAGTAACAACACGAGTGGTCACAGGTGAAGATTCTATCGCATCAGTGGTTTTGTCCAATGTTGCTCGGGAGATTGTAGCTGACATCTCAGAGACAGTGGTTGTTGTGGACCCTGATGACGTAAGGTCAATGCCTGATGTGTTTAAAGCCATTGGAGTTGTGATTGTGGCTAATTTTGAAGAGTCAGCTGCCACTGATGACTCCAGTCCATTGGCTGCACAGCTGGATGTGAATGGGGCTGCAGCTGGAGCACTCTGGTTCTGTTTCGAGGGCTTTGCTGTTGTGGCCATGCTGGATGAGGCTGTGCTTCTGGATGGCCCTCCCTGGGCCTTCAGTCTGGAAGTCATCATGGAATTTGGCAGTGTAGTGCCCTCAGAGGTTGTACTGATAACTGTATTTAATTTCTCCTCCTGAGTCTCATGTGTTGGGCTTGTCTGCTCAGTGGATCCAGCAGAGCTGCCAGTTGGTGACGAAGTTAGAAGAGTAACTGGTGTTGAATGTTGCTGGGACTCAGACATTGTTGTCCTCCCGGTTGTTGATGAGGCATTAGATGGAACTGCAGGGCCATTATCTCTCCCACTGTTGGATGGGGCTGAAGTTGTGGAGGAATACTCTGTAATTCCCAAAGCTGCAGAGTTGTTCATGGAGGATGTTGTAATTGACCCCCGGGTTGTCATAATGCCTATAAAGCAAACAAACAAAAAGAAATCAATAGACCTGTTCCCTCCACCAATCCAGATGTTCTAACTTTACCAAATATCTTTATCGCAAGATTCAGTAAAGTAATATCAACACCAACTATATTATTACTGGCTTGCACCATTTATGTGCCAGCTCTGTGCTACTTTTATTTTCTTGGGCTCCAAAATCACTGCGGATGGTGACTGCAGCCATGAAATTAAGATACTTGCTCCTTGGAAGAAAAGCTATGACAAACCTAGACAGAATATTAAAAAGCAGAGACATCACTTTGCCAACAAAGATCTGTATTGTCAAAGCTATGGTTTTTCTAGTGGTCATGTATGGATGTGTAAGTTGGACCATAAAGAAGGTAGAGTGCCAAAGAATTGATGCTTTCACATTGTGGTGCTGGAGAGGACTCTTGAGAGTCCCTTGGACACCAAGGAGATCAAACCAGTCAATCCTAAAGGAAAGCAACTCTGAATATTCATTGGAAGGATGGATGCTGAAGCTGAAGCTCCATTACTTTGGCCACCTGATGCGAAGAGCCAGTTCATTGGAAAAGATCCTGATGCTTGGAAAGATTGAGGGCAAGAGGAGAAGGGCATGACAGAGAGTGAGATGGTTGGATGGCATCACTGACTCAACAGACATGAATTTGAGTAAACTCTGGGAGATAGTGAAGGACTGGGAAGCCTGGCATGCTGCAGTCCATGGGGTCGCAAAGAGTCGGCCACAACTTAGTGATTGAACAACAACTGTGCTAATAGATCTCAGCTGATGATGCCAGGGAGAGCTAATTTAACTAATTCTGGCAACTATGTCTCACTATGCTTAAAGACTATTCCAGAGACAAGAGTCAGCAAAAGATGGAAATCTATTATCACACTTGATCTTTGATTTCTTTTTGTTACATTCATCACCTGTTTATTATTAAAGTAGCTTCTCACAGATTTTTACTTACATGCATATGTATGAGCATGATCTTTGATTTCTTAATACCTTTTTTGATGTGACTTTCATACCACATTGAATATGATTTTAATATTTAAAGATACGCTTTTTTTTTTTTTTTTTGCAACCCGACCCCCTAACTGAAAGCCAAGTGCTTCATTTACTGCAACAGCAGTCAAAGATAGTTTTGACAACCTTCAGTTTTCACCTTGTCTGAGTAAGGTGCTGTTCCAATGTGCAAGCCTTGGCACACTGAATCCTCACATCCACCGTGAGGTAAGGACAATTATTTCTATTTACCAGATGAAGAAACTGAGGCTCAGCCAGGGGAAGGCATCTGTGCAAGGTCGCACAGCCAGGAAGTGGTGGCACTGGATTTGAAACCAGATCCGTCAGACTCCAAAGCCCAATGTCCTCCCTACTATGCTGCACTGCTTCACAAAAACACAGCTTTATTCTCATAGCTGAGCCAGTTACCCTCTCTAGAGAAAAAGGCCCAAATCAGTTACCCCTGTATCCCTTGGACACCTTCCTCTCTCTCCTGGGCAATGGGCAGAAATAGGTCTATCACCTGATGCCCTGTTATCGTAACCTTGGCAGTTGCTGCTGCTGCTGCTGCTGCTAAGTCACTTCAGTCGTGTCCGACTCTGTGCGACTCCATGGACTGCAGCCTACCAGGCTTCTCCGTCCCTGGGATTCTCCAGGCAAGAACACTGGAGTGGGTTGCCATTTCATTCTCCAATGCTTGAAAATGGAAAGTGAAAGTGAAGTTGCTCAGTCGTGTCTGACTCTTAGCGACCCCATGGACTGCAGCCTACCAGGCTCCTCCATCCATGGGATTTTCCGGGCAACAGTACTGGAGTGGGGTGCCATTGCCTTCTCCTGGCAGTTGTCAAGGGACTAATTCAGAAAAGAGGTGACCCAGCCCAGGTGATGGGCTTGTCCTTCCCACAGTTAGCTCTGAAGAGGCACTGAACCTTCTCCCCAACCCCACCCACATCTGGCATCTGCTTCTTCCAACCCTCACTTTCTTCTACCCCTGAAGAGAGCTACGGGGTTACAAAAGGACAGGAGCGCTGGCCAGGATACACGAAAAGAAAAGCTAGGCTCTGGACCTGGCTCTGTTACTGACATGCTGTGCGATACTGGGGAAGACCACAGCTCTCTCAGTCCTTGCACATTCCACGAGCACAGTGAGGGACTTGGACTTTGTATCGCAAGACCTCTCTAAACCCTAGTGATCCATAGGTCTGTTTGCAGCAAAATTCCAAGCTGAAATGAAGAGAGATCGTGCTATAGGGGTCTCGAGTTTTTATTTTCAGGGACAGATGTTTCCACTGGATCTGATTTTATGTTTTCTTCCATGTGGTTAACCAGTTGTCTCTGCCCACTTTGGAGAAGTCTGTCCTCTCCCCACTGGTTTGTCAGGCTACCTGTTGTTATGCATCGAAACTAATTTCCCTGCTCTTTCATTCCCTTGGTTCACTTGGCTATTGCTGCGACACCACATTATCTTACTGTTACTTTAACATAAGTCTCAGTATCAGGTAGTGCGAGTCTCCCATCTTGGTCTTCAAAGTTACCTTGGCTATTGTTGACCTTTTGTTCTCCCTCATAAGTACTGGAATCTAACACCATTGTGATTTTGATTGGAAGTGTGTTGCAATTAGAGGTTTGCTAAGAATTCACAAGTATATGACATGGAAGCCTCCTGCCCATAGTAGCTCCTTTGAGAAGCAATGGAACCTGGCCTGGACCCCAGAGTCAGACCTGGGACAGACTCCTAGCACTGTGACGAGCAGACAACCCACTTCATGTCTCCGAGTCTCAGTTTCCTCAACTGTAAAACAGCATTGATAACAGTGCCTACTTCAGGGGTGCTCATAAAGATTAAATGAGACAATACATAGGAAGCACTTGGCACAGTGCTGAGCATACAGTAGGTGCTCAATAAGCAGAACCTGCTGCTGGTAATGATTTCCCCTTCTGTGCCTCTCACCAAAACTGGTATCTGCCTCCTGGGTATTATTTTGCCAAGGAAACACCCGGTCTTGGAAAAAGTCGTGACTCAGGGGATTGATGACACATGCAGTTTCCTGAAAGCTCCCCATATCTTCCCCCGTGCTGTCCCATGAACTCAGGATCCAGGGTTGCACTCCTCCGTTGCGCTCAGTGAGACATTGCGGGTGGCAGTTGGAGTAGGGCAGGGGAGGGCAGCAGGGGTCCAAGCCCCTGCAGGGGCCACAGTTCTAGACCAGATTGAGAGGGAACTAACCTACTGAAGCCCCTAGCTACTGGCCCAACGCAGATGGAAAGGACAGACAGAAAAGGGGAGACGGCTGAGATGACAGATGAAATGGAAGTAGACAAGGATGGCATCTTGAATGAGGATGGGCAGACAAAGCCAGAAGCTCTTCTGAGGTCATCCCATCATGTTCCTGCCCTGCCCCTCAAGCTCATGGGTGCCCTAAGCCTTCAGATCATTTAGGAGTAGGTTGAAGATGGCTGTACTCACATAAGGTCTTCCTAGGGACAGACACTAACCTATCTTCCACCACCTGCTTCCCCTCCCCAGTGAGCCAGAAGATGGGCTGTGAGAGCCTCCAGAGAAGGATGGATGGAAAGGGTGTGTGTGGATACTCACCAGGAAGATGGAGGGCTCCATCCCCAGTTAATAACAGCAGCAGCAGCAAAAGCCACTGTCCGCCCATCGTTCTTCTGGTTGATAGTCCCGGAGCTCACTGGCAAGGAGTCCTGGTCCAAACCGAGGCACAGACAGCAGCCCCAAGACAGCGAGGAACTGCTGGCGCTGGTGTCACCTCCCACCTGCCTGCTGAGTGTTCCACCCCTGCCCTGGTGGTCCAGACTGCTTCCCAGCAGGCCCCAGGGGGCTTTTCAGGGCTGGCAGCCATGCCGATGGGAGGGAATGAAGGGTGGAGTTTCCCATCAGCTGCAATCAGTGGGCCTCTGGGGATTCCTATTCCAACTGGTGACTGTCCCCAAGGCCCCTAATTGTCAGGGTACGCTGAACAGCCGGGCAGAACTCGAGGCCTTGCAGCCTTTCTCTCACATAACAGCAGGGAACCTGAGTCTCAGTCACATGGCTGATCTCATCAGACTCCCAGCTCCAGGGAGTTGATCTCCGGCCACTTGATTTTAGAGCTGGCGTTCAATCTCACCCTCTCCCGATTGCACCGATGGGCAAAATGAGGCCTGGTGACTTGCCCAAGAATGAGAATCCGTCAGGGCAGCTCTTGATAGTGTCCACCCGTGCCACGGCTTCGTCAGACTGCATTGCCTGGCTCAGGGACCTGCTGTGGCTCTCAGTGGTCTTACTGTGAAGGCCCCAAAGAGGTCTCACAGGTCCCAAGTTCTCTACCAGACTTCATTCACCTGACCCTCAAATTCTTCCTGCTGCCTTCCAGGAGGCTTCCATGCTCTTCTCCAGAGAGCCTGCCAGGACTCACATTTCATTCTCCATTGACCCAGGATGGAGTTTCCTGTACCTGCATGATTTGGTCAATGGTGACCCCACAAGACTAGAGCTCTCCAGAATGAGGACCAGTGTTTTATACCTTCAGACAGAGAGAGAGGGTAGGTGTTTCCATCAGTGAGGCACTCCCAACCCTGAAGACCAGACTTTCATCCCCCAAATTTAGGACCCTAATGCAGGAATTATCTCTCTACCATTAAGTCAAAATTTTTCAGGCTGTAGATTCTCTCTCCCATTAGACTGGAAGCTCTGGGGGACAGTCAGTTACTCCCCTGTCTGGCAAAAGAAGCTTTTGAGGGGGAAGGCTGCCTCCAGAGGTTTGGAGGTCTACCAGTCAGACACATTGATCCCAACACAAAACTTTATTGTCAATACACAATACCTGGCTCCACCAGCCTCATCTTTCTCCTCTTGGTACTTGGGCCCACTTAGACCCCATCTAGTTCTGGTCTAGCAGGGGACCAGGGATGCCAATCCTGAGGGCAAATCCTGGCTGCCTTGGCCAGCACCCCCTTGTGGGCTTATCCTTGCTGTAAGGCTCCCACTCTCATCCACCACCTTCTCCATCCGTGCTCCTCTGGACCTGGGGCTCACAGGCCCAAGTCCTAGAGATACCGCCCCCTTCCATCCCCAGGCATCTGCCCAGGTGTAAGGCAGAGGATGGGCTCAGGCCAGGATGTGCCATGTCACGCTAGCGATGCAGGAAGATGCAGCAGCTGGGTGTGTGCTCATGCCCACTGGCTCCTGTACTGCCCTCTCAGCGGCTGGCCTTGTGTTTGTTAATATTTGTGTTGGATTCCTGAACCTGCAAACCAAGAGGTCTTCTTGTCAATCCCCCACCCCTGACATGGCAGACGCCCCCTTACTTCCCTCCTCCAGCTCAACAGTGGCGCATCCAGGCTTCCCAGGGAAGTCCTTCCCGTCTAACTCTTAGTCTCCTCTCTGACGGTGGCGCTCTCCTCTCAGGCCATAGACACCCACAAGGCTCCCAGGTCAGATGGGATGGGAAGCAGAGAAGGAAACGAAATGTGTGGGAATGTGCTTTGTTCTATGGGGCTTCCCAGGTGGCGCCAGGGGCAAAGAACCCGCCTGCCAATGCAGGAGACATGGGTTCGATCCCTGGTTCAGGAAGACCCCCTGGAGGGGGGCATGGCCTTTTTCTCCCTAGAATTTTCTTCCCTCAGGAGGCTGCTCCTCTTACGTACCTGACAAGACCCGGGGGGTCCTATGCCCCCCTGGTGGACCTAAGCATTTGCCACTAAGCAGGAACTGAGCTGCTCAAGTCCCCTTAAGAGGAAGCTTGAAAAAAAAAAAGAGGAAGCTTGAGGGTGCTGAAGACCAAGATGGCTCAGTGTGTGGAGCCCTACAGGAGGGGCAGGGCCTCCCAGAAAATCTGGAATCTAACCAGATGGGCGGTGACTGCTGGGGTGCCTGGGAGTCTAGGGGGGCGGTCCAGACCTTGAAAGAGTCAGAAACCTTGACTAAGGGGGTGGTGGCTGGGTGGGGTGAGCACTGATTGAGTAGGAAAGGGAAGCTGAGAAGCTGCACCTTTTCTCTGTTGACGAGCGCGGTGATCAAGTCTTGCTCGCGAGTCATCTCACGGATGTCCACGGAGGACCTGCTCTCCAAGGATATGTTCCATGACAAGTACCTCTGCATCAGCTCCTCCTCCTGCTCCTGGTTGAAGCGGATGGAGCGGACCTCGTCCACTATCCTGAAGGTGGAAGGGTGAGTGCATTCCGAGGGAGGGGGTTGGGGGGCGGCCCTTCCATCTCTTCCCTGGGGTCCAGCCCCCTGCACCCTCCCCGCCTTGACTCTGATAGAGACCCAGGCCAAGGCTCAAGGCCCTTTGTGAGATTACGAGGAGGTATATATCCTGCACAGACAGTCTGGGAGGAGCCTGGGCAAGTCACTTAACTGCTCTGAGTCCCAGGGTCCCCATTATCAATCAGGGCATGAGGCCAGAAGAATCTGAGGGTCCACTGAGCCCTGACTCATGAGACTCGGGGGTTACCCCCTGTACCCGCCCTACATGTTGAGCTCATCACGGATCTCCTTGTATTCCATCAGGTTCTCCTGTATCGCCTCGAGCACCAGGCAAAAGTTGTCGCATGTTCTTTCCGAGAGGTTTGTCAGGGGGCCTCCCATAAATGGCTCTTGGGGGACGCCAGACATCTCCGAACGGGCGACTGCACAGTGCACCAGCGGCAGCTTGTTATTCCCATTTTCCTTCTTGTCGTCTACCTGGGGAAGGGAGAATGGAGAGGGAAGGGTAGCTTAGCCGGTACCCCCTCCCCTGGCCCCTTCCTGCCTGACTTCAGGGGAGACGAGTCTCAGGACGCCAGGGTTCTCACGCCCCTCATTTCAGCTCCAACCAGTCTTAGCCTCCCTCCTTTACTGTGGGAGCTCAACTTGAAATGCAGAAGTCTGTCCCTCTGAAAATTCTCACCCCTTTTCACAACTTAGTGCTTCCCCCATCATTTCCCTCCTGATAAATCCTACCCAGCAAACTTCTGAAACCCTAACTACTCTCAGGCCACAGTCCACAGCCCTCGGCACTTTACACAATACTCCCCACCTTTCGGAAGCTCTACCCCCCGATGAGTAATACTATAGCTAATGTTCATCGAGTTCTTAATATGTGTCAAGTACTGTTCGTTGACCCATGAAATTCTCATAATAGCCCTATGAAGTAAACAGAATTATTATCACTTCCATTTTATAGAAGAAGGAATTGAGGTTTAGATTGGTTTAAATGCCCTAAGGTCACCCAGCTGCTCACTTTTGAGTTGTCACAGAGCAAGATATCAAGGAACTCCACACCCCTCAGAAGCCCCAGTTGGTGAGTTGGCATTCACAGTGGGGATTGCTGCCTTCAGGCCTCAGGCTTGGCTTTCTTTAGGCCCTCCAGTGTGTGAGCGCGCGCGCACACACACACACACACACACACACACACTCAAGTTAGCACTCATATACACGCTCCCTTTCCCCCCTCTGCCCTCCCTATCTCACTCACCTCTCTGAAGGCTATTTGATGCTGGTGCCCCTGTTCTGCCTTCATCATTTGCTCCAGATTGGTGGTCACCACGACGACCAACAGGTTGATGCCAATGAAGGCACCCATGGTGATGAAGATGGCAAAGTAGATGGCGCCCCCAATCTCCACTCCGTACTCCCCTGTCTCCGTCCTGGAGATGGCAGTCAGGGGCCCTATCACCTCCCTGGCCCTTTGGGCCTCAGTTTCCTCATCTACGAGATGGAGAAATTATCTCAAAGCCTACTGGGACTTCTGCTGCCTCACTGCTGCTGTGCAGACCTAAGGCCTGACTCCTGATTGTTCCCACAGCTGCTCTTGAATGAGCACCCGCTGTACTGCCAGACAGTGGGCTGCCCTCAAGCCAGCCCTGCAAGGTGAGGATTCATACACCAGCATTATCAAATTTAATCTATTGGCTGTACTTTTATCATGTCATTCTTATTATAACTCAGGTTTGTTGTAGAAAAATCAGAGGGAAAATATATAGGAAAAAAAATCCCACCACTGTTAATATCTATTGCAAACCTCCCATAAAATATTTTCCCAAATAATAGCTTTTGCTCTCTTGCTACACATGTATGTGTGTGTGTGCACACAATGTCAGTCTCTACTAATCCTCAGAGCAACCCATGACATGGTTAAATGTCGTATTATGATCTCCAGTTGACACATGAGGAAACAGGCTCAGAAGGTTGCATGGCTAGTACAGTGGAGCAAAGACTCAAAAGGCCAGGCCACCTTTATTGCACATTCCATGACTTGTCCACTGCCTATAATGTAATGCGTAATGAGAGTAGAAGCCCCTTTACCAATTGGGCTTCTACTCTCACACGAGGAAGATAAAAAGAAATCAGTCAGTGGGACCCAGCCCCTGAAATGGCCTGGAAACAAGTAGGATTTGGGCTAAATGGAAAGAGGCAAAGAACAGAACGCAGGCAGCCCTCTGCGGCCAAACATGACCTTGGACAGTGGGTCTCAAAATGAATAAAATGAGACCTTACATTCCCAGGAGTCGAGGCATTCTGGTGGGCTCCAGTGTGGACTGGGAGCTGCCTTGGGACCCTAGGTACAACCACAGACCTGCTGCCTGGCCCAAGGCTAAGCTGCCCAACTGCTGAGCATGAAGGGAGACTGCAGTCCATGAACAAGACTGCAGCGGGACTTTGAATACATGGAGTTTCATAGGGACAAGGCTTCAAGTAGATTACAAAGCTAGAGGCCTCAGCCCCAGGAGTCTGCTTTTCCCCAGTTCAAAGCCCCAGGTGCCACACCCGCCTCCTGCCACCCTCACCCCAAGTCCTGGAGCCCCACTCCCACCTGAGACCCCTTCTCCCTCCCCAGGTGGTTTTTTTTGCCCCTGGATGCCCCAGGCCCTCCCCGCCTAGCTCAGCTGGACTGGGGGCCCGGAAGCCCCACGGACACTCACTGAAAGTCACTGTAGATGTCCACCCAGCCATCCTGGGTGATGCAGATGAAGAGGGTATACAGGGCAACCTGCATGTTCTGGAAATGCATGGGCACGAACACACCAAAGAGAGTGACCCCAAACACGGAGAACACCTGCCGGAGAGATGGGAGACCCACCCCTGATTTCACCCACGGGCCTGGGACACAGGACATGCAAAGGAGCTGCCAAAGGAATCACAGGGAGGCGGGCCTCTCCTCCTCTTATCTCCAAAGCCTCCTCCTCTCCTCTCCAGACACCCCGTATCCCCAGTGACCCAGGGGCCTGTCCAGGAAAGGGGGGCGGCTGGGGGGAGGGGAGGGCACTGACCAGCATGAGGAAGAGGATGAGGACCATGATGTTGGCCATATCGGGCACCGACTTCAGGATGACGCGAATGATCCGGGCCAGGGGCTCCACCGCCATGCACACGTGCAGCAGACGAAGTGCCCTGCGGCAGAGCCTCTCAGGGTGCCCCTCGGCCCTTCCCAGACCCCTCCTCCTCACCATCGCCCCACCTGCCCAGAAAGGCAGAGCTGATGCCCACCTGCAACAACCCCCTCCCCTCTCTCCCGGGATCCAGACGGGTCCCTTCTTCACTCCGAGTCCCCCAGCTTACCTGAGGGTGTAGGTGATAGCCACGACACTGAGTTCATTAACGAAAAACCCCAGGAGCAAGATAAAGATGATAAGGAAGTTGAGGATGTTCCAGCCGTCCTGGGGGGGTGGGCCAGCCCCAGCAGGGTCTGTCAGGCCCAGCCCACGGGTTCATCCTGGGTCTGCCCTCCCCACACCCTCAGGATGGGGACTCCTGGTGCTCTCAGAACAGGGCCAGTCACGTGCCACCCACTGCGGTCCTGCTGTCGCCCCCCAAACATGCCACAAAACACCCACGCACTCGCTGTCTCACACACGTGTCCACAGCCAAGTGCAGTGTCTGAACACACAATTGAGTCCCTCATATACGCCAGTTCCTAAGCTGAGCGCCCACCTTGGCTAGTGTGCCGCTGACAAAGGCCTTGCCCTGCAGTTAGGTGACCTGAAAGCGTTTGGATGCTCCAGCTTTGTGGGACACACACTACAGTTAATAAAACGAAAATAAACGAAAACACTAAGGCACAGGGCTTCAATAGCCACTTCAGAGCTGAACTAACTCTCACTGTAGAAGAAAGGCACAGTTTGCAAGCCCCACGTCCAACACGGCACAAACTCCTTTAGAGTACGGACGGAGGAAGGAAGCTCACGTGTATGACAAATTCAAGCACAACCGCTATGGGGGGAATTTTCTCTAATAAACAGTCTGCATTTTCCTTTGACCAGTGATCCCACTTCTAGAAATCCATCCCACACAAACTCTGGTACAACTACAAAATGACATTTGTAGAAGGCTGAAAATAACTAAAGTGTCCAGCAATTATAATAGAACACTGGCTGGCTAAACTACATGTTCATTCAATGGAGTACAGAACAATGGGAGAGGTCTCCATGTACTGACACAGAAAGACCCATTAAATGACAAAAGTAAAATGTACTGCAGCATTTAAACTATGCTACTGCATGGAAAGGGAGGACTAAAAATATACACATATTTGCTTATGATTGCAAAATAAACACTAGGAGGATAAACAAGAGATTATAAATAACAAAGATTATCTGAAGAGGGTGGGGGAAGGGGACAGGGATGAAGGGACAGAGTAGAAACAAGAATTTTGTATGCTCCTTTCAGTACAGTTTTGACCAATATGTAGCTGCATTAAATATTCAAAAAGAAAATAATTTTTTTTCCTTTTTGAAAAAATATTTGGCTGCAACAGGTCTTTGTTCCAGCATGTGGGATCTAGTTTCCTGACCAGGGATTGAACCTGGGTTTCCTGCATTGGGAGCATGGAGTCTTAGCCACTGGACCACCAGGGAAGTTCCAAAAAGAAAACTACTTTATTTTGAAAAAATTACTTTAATGGGAAAAAAGTTCTTAAATTTATTGGGCAGTCCAATAAACACAAGACTTCCTGGTATGTCACATTCAGAGTGTTGGTGCCTAAACATACATCAGGAGACACAAGGCTCCCTGTCTACAGATCCATCCCTGTATCCATTCAATATTAAGCTCCTACTCTATGCCACACCTCAAATCAGATCCTGAAGATACAGGATTTCTGCTCTGCTGAGCTCATAGGCTATTTTGAGGGAAGTGGACAGACAGTAAATTTTAACTCCTGGTGAGAGACTCCAGGAGTTGGTGATGGACAGGGAGGCCTGGCGTGCTGCAGTTCATGGGGTCACAAAGAGTCGGACATGACTGACTGACTGAACTGAACTGAACTGAGAGGTGAGTACACAGTGTTAGGGAGACAGGGCAACAACTAAGCTAGCTTAGGAGAAACAGGAAGACTTCCTGGAAGAGAAGACATCTGAATGAGTCTTAAACTGTAAGTAGGAGAAAAGCAAGTGAGTAAGTGGTAAGGAGCTTTCATAGACTAGATGTCAGCATGGACAAAGGCATGAAAGTGAGCAACAGCAGTGTGTAAAGTGAGCAACAGCAGTGTGTGTATGTATGTGTATGTGTGCGTGTGCACACGTGTAAGTGTGTCTTTAGGAATGTCAACCCACTCCAGTACTCTTGCCTGGAAAATCCCGTGGACGGAGGAGCCTGGTAGGCTGCGATTCATGGGGTCGCAAAGAGTCAGACACTACTGAGCGACTGATCTGATCTGAGGAATGTCACTACAAGCAGCTTGATGTAGCTGGAACACCCAAGGGTGAGGTGAGGAGTGATAAGGCTGCAAAAGCAGACAAGAGCCATTTCATGGAAAGCCTTAAGCACAACTGAGACAGCCTGGGACCTGGCACTCTTTGCTGCCGTGCTTCAATGCTTGCACCTGGACGTACCTCTACTCGAGCAACAAAATACAAAGAAACTGCTGCTGCTAAGTCGCTTCAGTCGCGTCGGACTCCGTGCGACCCCATGGACTGTAGCCTACCAGGCTCCTCCATCCACCGGATTTTCCAGGCAGGAGTACTGGAGTGGGGTGCCATTGCCTTCTCCTACAAAGAAACTATTTGGGACTAAAAATAACTAAGTGCATGTGCAGATGGGACAAATCTGGGACAAAAGATACAAAAAGACCAAAAAATTCAATTGCCACTTCTAAAGAGCCAGGAGCAAAAACAGGATGTTGGGAGCAAAATCAGGGTATTGCACATGCCCCCTGCACACAACACTACCTAAGGGATGGGAAAACCACCTAAGACACCCCTCCAGTCTGACTCCAGACACACCCCTACCCCCACCCCATGTAAGGAACAACCTTGCCTCGCAGGTCAGGGATTAAGGGAACAAAACAATCTGTTGCTTGTCCTCCTTCCCCTCTTCTGCAGCAGGGGCCCTAAAAAGCCTAGCCTGAATCTTTTGTCTGGCCTCTAGTCAGTTTCTGTTGATTGGAGAAGGCCAAGAACCCTGGTCGGTATCACAATGAGGCATTTAGACCTGATCCTATAAACAGTTGGGAGCCACTGGAATGTTTAAGGGCACTCTGTCTTGGGCTTTGGGAAAACTATTTTGATGGCAGGTGGGGTGCACTGGAAGCCATAGCAACACCCTGTGAGAGAAGACAGGAACTGGAATGGGGTACCAGAGCTGCAGAGGTGGCAAGAAAATTGTGAAATTCTTAGGTGGTAAAATAGTAATTAATAGAGTGTGGAGGTAAGGAGGAGACAGGAGCCACATGAGCACTGTAGAAAAGGGGGCATTGTGGGCAAAACGTTGGGGATCCCATGTGGCTGGGTAATATTTGAAATATTAACTTGCAGATTTTCCTCCCTCCCCTGCCTTCTCCCTTTCCATCCACCCATTAAATGGGGAGTAGTCCTTGTACACCAGGACCAGGAGAGGGGCTGGGCCTGGGGAAGAAGACAGCAGAGGGTCTCTAACAAGCCCTGGCTTTTGGCACTGGGAGGCTGGCCCCAGATAAAGGTTAGGGCTTGGGACATTCGTTGTCAGCCATTAGTTCTGGAGGGCGGTTTTGCCTTCCAGAGGACATTTGGCAGTGTCTGGAGATACCCTTGATTGTCACAGCTAGGAAGACGTTTATGGCATCTAACGGGTAGAGGCCAAGAATGCTGCTAAACATTCTACAGTGCACAGGACAGTCCCCTCCCAATGAAGCATTATCTAGGCCAATTATGTCAACAGTGCCCAGGCTGAGAAATCTTGTCCTTGAGGAGATATGCAGAGTGGCTGGGAGGAACACAAAATTTGCTCCCATTCTCTTGTGCTAATGAAACGCTAGAGTTTAGCCTTGAAAGTGCAGGCCCTCCTAACTGCTGCTGCCAATGAGACAGGTAGGAATCTGGGACCCTTTGCTGCAATGCTTGCACCTGGACAAACTTCCCCAAGCAACAAAATACAAATAAACTGTAAGAGACTAAAAATAACTGCCTGCATGAGCAGTTGGGGCAAATTATGGACAAGATACAAAAAGACCAAACAGCCTAAATGCCACCTCTGAAGAGCATAGAGCAAAAGCAAGGGGCTGGAAGCAAACGCAAGGGCTCAAAAGCAGTAAGCAAAAGCAGTACTCGCACATGCCTCCTGCACACACCACCACCAAAACGGCAGGCGTACCACCTAAACCACCCCTCCAGTCCGACCCCTGGTCACACCACTACCCTCACCTCATACAAGGAATCAGGGAGAGATGAGCAAAGGAAATAGTTACTTGTTCTCACTCCCCACTGCTACTGCAGAGGCCCCAACAAAGCCTTGCCTGAATTTCTTATCTAGCCTCTGAACAATTTCTATGGACAACGAAAGAAATCTCAGGACTGCTTTCACATAAGAAATGCTCTCTCTTAGGGAACAAATATCTGCCTGTATCCTGAAGAGTGGTACATTGAAATATTCACAAAATCATGGTACCTATTCTCCCCTCCACCATGGAGACAAATAAATATGCACCATCCTATTCTATTTTCTGTTAATAAACATCCTCCCAAGTGTTGGTCTCACAAAGCAGCCTTTAAGACATCCATACTTTAGAAATATTGTTCTAGGTTCTACATTCTGTGTTCTATGAAGTGACACTTCTAAGCCCTGGAAAGCTTGTAATTCTAATTGGTTGTCCTGATAATGGTATTTAAATGATGCTTCCTTTTTAAAAACGTATAAAGTTTTGATGGGTAATTTTTTTTAAAGACTCTTCTTGCACATGCCCAAAGGCAAGATAAATCTCTTGACTCCAGAAATCCTTTGACTCTAGAAGTCCCATTTAAACAAAGAATTTGAGTCTTTGTTTCACTTTATGTAATGTTAAGATCTGTTCCTACCCAGGTATCTTTTTGATACTCTCCCAAATAGGAGTCAGAACACTATAGCTCAAGGCCAAATCTGACCAGCAGTCTCTTTTTTTTAAGACCCATGGGTTTAGAATGATTTTTACATTTTTTTAATGGTTGGGGGGAAAGCAAAAGGAAAATAATATTTCGTGACATGTAAAATTTAAAGTTCAAATGTCAGTATACACAAATAAAATTTATCTGGAACATAGCATGCTCATTTGTCTATATACTGTCTATGGCTGCTTTGTGCTCTTACAGCAGAGATGAGTATTTGCAACAGAGACTATATGGCCCCCACAAAAAAATATTTACCTGGCCCTTGAGAAAATTATAGGGAAACCTCCCTGCAATGCAATTGGATGGCCAAAAGGGGGCACTCTCATGCAGTACCACTAGATTACTAGTAGATTACAGGAAGAATTGTCAATTACTGACTCAACAGAATAATCACCAACTGGGAAAGAATCATCAATTATAGGCCCCACAGGAAAAGAGGTACAGAGCATCTCCTGCAAGAAATCTAATATTCCAGAAACTCAGCTAATAAGACCATTTCACCCTGCACTCTCACTTTTCTCCAGCAGATTTTGGTTCAAATCAACCTCTCCTAACTGCCTCCTTTTTCTCCCTAAAATAATGTTCCTCTCCATTTTTGGACTTGCTGTGGCTTTGGCTATAGCTTACTAGTCCTGAATTGCAAATCCTCTTCTATTCCCAAATAAACCCCCCATTTTGTTTTGCTGGTAAAATAACTGACTTAATTATTTTTAAGGTCAACACCCTTTACAGAAAGTCTCTGCTGACCCCTCTGCTCTTGAACCCTGTAAATTAAGGTGTGTGTGTGCGCACTAAGTTAATTCAGTCGTGTCTGACTCTTTGCAACCCTATGGACTGTAGCCTACCAGGCTCCTCTGTCCATGGGATTCTCCAGGCAAGAACACTGGAGTGGGTTGACATGCCCTCCTCTAGCGGATCTTCCTAACCCAGGGGTAAATGAAGGTGGATACTCTCAGCTGCATTTCTCTGATAAGGAAATCAAGGTTTTCCTAAGAGCACAGAACTAGGGAAAGCTGGATCAGGAACGGGGACCCAGGAAGGCTGCACTTCCAGTACAAATTACTTTCTGCCACATCACAGACATCTCAGAAGTCAGTCTTTCTTTCTTCATGCATGCGCATGAACATACTCACACACTCATACACACACACACACACACACACACACACTCCTCAGGTTTCAGGGCCAGGTGCACAGTGGTGGGGACAGGATGGGGTGCCAACCCTAAGGAGGAGTAGAGGTGATGGCAGGGAGGGCCCAGGATCTCACCTTCCAGAAAATCCAGAAACCATTCAACCAGCCGAGAAGAAGTTCACAGATAAGGGTGGTCAGCACAATGTCATCTATGGTAGAGAACAACTCATAGTGTTTCTACATGGAAGACAGAGAAAAAGAAGGGCAGAAAAGTCAGTGGAGTGGGGCCTTGGCAAGACCAGGGACAGAGGATGTCTGTAGGGAAGGGGAGGCCTAGATTCTTATTGCTTTTCAGGCTTGCATCTTTGTAGCGCTCTTTAGAGTAACTCTTGCACGTACGTGCCAGGCACCATTCTTAAGACCACAAACTTATTTCATGTTACCATCACCATCATCCTGCAAAGTAGGTTTTATTCCCATCTTGCACTTGAGGAATCAGAGAAGTGCCCAAAGTCAAACAGTTAGTGATAAAGACTGTTGTCTGACTACAAACCTTTGTCCATGAACTCTAGAGTAGGAAAAGGGAGGTGGAGAAAGGCAGAACAGACTCCAGGATCGGGAGGGAAAGCCCTGGCCCTTGAGATGGAGGACACCAAGTCCCATCATTGCTTCTTTGGTTGTCTCCACCACTCCGGCTGCACCAGCTCCCAAATCCCCAGGCTTGGCTTGACCAAACTCCTGAGTATCCCCTTACTCATGGGTCCAAGACATGCTCCCGGGGTGGATGGATTGATGGATGGATGGATGACTCCATGATTCTGAATTCTGTTTAAAACGACTCACTTTCACGCCATCTCCTGTTAAGCTGTGACACTGCTGTTGTTTGTGACATGAACAGCTCCCAGCCCCCGACTCCACTTTGCCAGTTACAAAAGTCACCTGACTCCCCCTTTTCTTTACCTCCGTGGCCCACAGACTCAGGGCTTCACGCCTCCTGCTCCCCACACCTTGCCACCAGCTCCATCCACCAGCCAGTGTGAGGCTGGACAGAGTTGCTTCTTTTTCTCTCAGCCATGCAGCACAGCATGTGGGATCTTACTTCCCTGACCAGGGATTGAACCCATGCCCCCAGCAGTGCAAGCGTAGAGTCTTAACCACTGGACCACCAGGGAACTCCCTGGGCAGAGCTTCTTAAGTTCAGATGGGAGCTGAAGTTTATGGGCTCCCAGCCTGTTCCAAATTCCCAAAGGGCATCATGGGCCAGTGGTGTCTACCTAAAGCAAGGAAAGGCTTTTTCTTCCCTTCATCTTTCCCTTCAGCTCTACCCCACTGGCCACAGGTGGCAATAGCCTCTTGTATTTACTGAAAGAGCGTCCTGAACAGTTGCCCTGCCTTCTCCAAGTCAAGAGCATCTGTGGTTAAATCAGAGTTGTATTCTTTACCCACAAACCTTCCATGACTCGCTATGGCCTGCAGGGTGAGGTACAAAACCAGGCTGGCATTCACAGCTCTCTAGGATCTGAGCTTCACGGCACATACACTCTACCAGGCTTTTTTAGCATTTTTGACTTGGACTCAAATATATATTTTACTCCATAATGCTTTCTCTCCCTCTGGCTCCTCCCCTCCCTCTCTCTTCCCCACCACAGTTGCTACTTCATTCTTTTTCATTTTGTTTGATTCTACATCAAAAGCTACCTGCATTCTGAATTGTTTTCATGATCCACTGATGAGTTTTGATCTGCCCTCCAGTCACTCATTCTGCAAACCCTGGCAAGTGGGTTTCTGCCTCCACCACATCAGAGTTAGCTCCTGTCAAGGTCACAAGGGCAAGATCCAAGGGGTGTTTCAGAGTCCTTTTCTGGCCTCGTGTCCTAGCCACATCTGACGCTGCGCTTGCTCCCTTGGTAATGTTCTCTCCCGGGGATCCTCTCACTCGGCTGGCTGCTCCTCCTTACTACCCTTTTGCATTTCCTCTTCTATTTTCTGCCCTTTACTTAGAGGCTCTTCTCAGAGAACTCTGTCTTGGTCCCCTTCTCACTCGGTACTCTCTCCCAGGCAACCTCATCCCTTCCTTGAGCTTCGGCAACCAGCTGCTTGGATGTCAGTCACTCTCACGCTGCCATACTTTAAACCCTGGCTTGCCTGGATAAACATCAAGGTCCTACTGTATAGCACAGGGGACTATAGTAATATCCTATGACAAACCATAATGGAAAAGAATATAAAAAAGAATATATATATGCATACATAACTGAATCACTGCTGTACAGCAGAAATTAACACAACACTGAAATCAATGATACTCCAATTTAAAAAAAAAGTAAAAAATAAAAAAATAAACCTTGGCTTGCTGTTCATGGGGTGGCAAAGAGTCAGACACGACTGAGCGACTGAACTGAACTTCCAAAGACATCCTCCTTAATATAACTTGAAGATGCTGTGTGATCTGGCTGTTGACCGCCTCTCTGAACTTATAAGTCACCACACAGGAACATTTTAAAATCACTGGCTTTCAAAAGGACAATTCACGTATGTGGTGGACTCCTTGTAAGAAATTAAAACCTCAAGGGTAAGACCCAAGTCATAGTGGACTTGAAGCTGGATACCCAGAACTCACTTCTATGCTGTTTCTTCTGCCCAAAACATTCTTCTCCACCTCCTTCTGCCTGGCCAACACCTACTCATTCTTTATTCTCCACTTAAATGCCTCTTTCTCCAGGAAGCCCACCTGACCCCAAGATTGCGTCCAATGCCTCCTCTGAGCTTCCACACACCCTGTGACACTCAGGTACTTGCAATGACATGTTTGTCGTGTCTGTCGTATTCATACCTGGCACAGAGCCCAGTATCTGGTGCAGAGTGATTCTCGCTCAGTGACTGTTGGTTAAAATGGGATACCCTTCCCCACAAGACACCCACTGGCCTGCCTCTGCTCACACCATTTTTCTCCTGTCCTTCCTCTGCAAATCCAATGCATTTCTCAAAGCTGGGGCCCCTCCAGCACGAAGTCTTCCTTGATCTCAGTGCTGAAAGGCCCGTGAAAAGCATCCAATCCAACCATCATAAAAAGATGAGGAGTCCGAGGCCCAGGGAGGGAGGTGCCTTGCCCCGGCCCCTGTGAGATGAGTGAGAGCAGGGGTCAGGCTCGAGTCCCACCTGGCCAAGCATGGAGTTGGTGCGGAGAGCGATGGTGATGGCGTTGACCACCAGCAGCATGGCCAGCAGCACCTTGGAGGCCGGGTGTCGGAGAAGCTGCTTGACATACATGCGCGTGATGAACTCCTGCATGTCCCAGGCATCCTGGGAGAGGACGGGGGACCTTCCTTCAGGCAGGTGTCACCATACGAGGCCTCTGCCTGGAAGTTTGCTCTCAGTGAATAGGGACCCACAGGGGCCACTTTTAGGGGGAGAAGTTGCCTGAGACGGGATCATAGAATTGGGGGCATTAGTGTAGAGGTCACTACTTAGTCACTAAAAGCGGGTCACTCCTGGGGGTGGTCTTTGTTGGGGTCATTGCAAGGGAGACTCTTTTGGGGGTCTCTGCTGGGGAGTGGCTCTCATTATAGAGGGGCTCCTGTGAGGGTCACAGCCAGGCGGTTACTAACATATCATGGTTGGGGAGCGGGTCACTGCAGGGATCCCTACTGGGGCGTTTAGAAGCAGAAGGGGCAGTTATCCTGAGGGCCTGTGGCCCCATGGATGCAGCAGCAGAGGGGTCACCATGGGGGTGAGGATGGCTGCAAGCCCCCGCCAGGCTGCACGCCCAGCCTCAGCCTTACCTTCCTGCTGGTGATGTCTCGGCGGTTGATGAGCACTTGCTCCTCTGGCCGCCGGTAGGGCTCTTGAGCAGCCCTCTGCAAGGGTGAGGAGGGGGCCCATCAGGGCAGCCCGTGCCCCTCCAGACCCAGTCCAGTCCTCTCATGCCTCATCCCACCCCGGGATGCCCAGCTTGGGCAGTGCAGCCAGGCAGGAGCCGCCTACCAGGCGGTTCAAAGGTCTGATGTAGGTGGTGTCTGTCCACTGCTGCCACCAGCTCCTCTGATTATCTGCCATGTCGCTCAGTCTCCCCCGACTCCTCAAAGAAACGTCACTCCAAGCGCGCCTGCCCGCCCCTCGTGGTGATATCACAGAGGCCTCTGTGACCCCCCAGCGTCCGCATTCCACCAAGGAACTCCTGGAGCAAGAGAAGCTCCTCCCACTGACTCCCCTGGGTGTGCCACAGAGGAGGCCCAGCACACGGGGGAGGTCACAAGTCGGAGGCTGGTGAGAGCAGGTCAGGTCTCTTACGCAGCCTGGATGGAGACAAAGGGGCAGGTCCCTGCTCTGCATCCAGGAGCTGGAGGTGAGACCCTGCCAAGGAGAGAGAAGAGGAGAAAGGTGTTTCGTTCTGGGGTCCTCCTCCAAGCAGACTTCATCCTGAATCCCTGCCCACTGGCCACCCCATCCCACCACCCCAGTCTCCAGGGCTGCCCTTCTGCCCATCTTTCCATGGGAGGTATGTTTCCCCATCTGTAGAGGAAAAGTTTGGTCTCTGTTTCTCACATGTTCCCCCCTGGAGATGGCGCAGGACAACACCATCAGGTCTCTGAGGGCTGGGGAGAGATGGGCATTAAGGAGAAGCCCCCACCATCCTGGTAGGGATGGGGCTTCAGCTAGAGACCCCGTCGGTGGGCTGTGCAATGGGCTACTTACCAAGAGCATTCACCCCCATCTGACAGCTTTTCATCCCTGTCCCCTCCCAGAAGCAGATTCCAGATTCTAATACAGAAGTCAAAGGCACATGCAGATTCATGTTAAAGAAACTGACTTTATTTACTTGAAAAGTATCCACTGGTTCAAGTGAAGAACTTCTGTACAGACTGGCTTGGGGAATGGAGACATGCTGAGGGGCGGAGGGGGCACAGGAAGAGCACAGGGTAAGAAAGAGTTCTTGCACCCCTGCCTCTCGCTCCTTCCTTGGCACAAGCTCACTTCACTTTACCCCATTCCAGGGCGGGCAGAGGAGCAGAAATGGCAGAAGGCGGAGCAGAGGCGGTCAGCTTGGGGCAGAGGCACCGACAAGCACCGCCTCCAACTCGGAACAGCATGCAGGGATGCTCTGTCCTAGATGTGTCAGAGGTGGTCCTCAAGGCCGGAGGTCGGAAACTTAGGGTACTGGCCAAGGTTAGAGGTCAGGAGGTCGGGGGTCACTCTCTGGGGTCAGGGGGCAGAGAGGGGAGCACTCCTCGGGGTCAGAGGGTGGCGGGTGGGAAGACTGTTCCTTGGGGTCAGAATTCAGGACTTGGGAGCCGCCCTGGGCCTGCTCCCCTCCCCAGGCCCCCAGGCCCTCCGAGTAGAGCTCCTGGTTCTGCTCCTTCCACCGGCGGAATTTCTCTCCGGTGAGCTCGGGGTCGCCCAGCACTTCCTCCAGAGCCTGCAGCTCCTGCAGCTTTGCCTGGAAGAGGTGTCGGGGTTAAGGGGCCAGGATCACCCCAGGAAGGGGCAGAGCCCGAGCCCAGAGCTAGCTCTAGGGCCCAGCGCCCAGATCCCAGCCAGCGCCAGCCCCCATCCTCAAAATAGAGAGCCTGGCTCCAGGAATCCAGAACTCGACCCGGTCCGCAGCCGAGCCCAAGAGGGCTAGACATCTAGACACCTGGCCCAGCTAGACATCTAGCCCAGCACCCAGCCCCCCGTGCGCCCCCTGCTGACCTTGAGCGTGCTCTGCAGTGCGCGCACACGGTGCACTCGCTCATTGAGCTGGGGGTCTCGGTTGCGCCGCATGAAAGAGCTTCGCCATTGCTCCTGAGTGAGGGGCTGCTGCTGGCCCAGCAGGGACACACCACCCAGTCTCAGGCCCCGGACTATTCCTTCGAGGGCCCCTTCGCTGCTGTCTGTGGGAGGGGGGAGCAAAGTGAAGGTGTGCCCGCCCCACTGCCACCAGCCCTGTCTCAGCTCCGTGTCCCGACTAACCCCACCACCGCCTGCTCTGCTCCGCACCTGTCGCCTGACTGAAGGAGGTCCGCGGGCTGTCCTGCGGGGTGACTGCAGGTGATGGATCTCCATGGAGCGAACTCGTAGCTTGGGCTGGGCTGGGCTGTGGGCAGGGTGGAAGGAGAGGAGGGTTATCAGTCTGAGCTCCACGCCCTGCTCTTCACCCCACCACCCTCTCCACCAGCCCCCGACTCACTGAGGCTGAGCAGGATCCAGCCTCGTCGTCAGGATCTTCGGCTTCCGTCTCGCTATAGCAGTCTGGAGTGGACAGGAGCCGTTGGGGGGACGCACAGAAGCTTCACAGGTTGGGTAAGCCAGGGGGTGGGCTTGGGGAACTGGATTCCCAGCCCCCACCCCAGGAAAGCAGAGGCTCAGGTGAGATTCGATGGGATCCAGCCCTGTGAGATACCCACCTTCCTCTCGGGGTAGGGAGGCCCGGCCTGGAGACTGGTACTTGGAAATACAGGTGATGAGATGACGCACCCACCTGTGGAGGGGCAAATGGGTCTCAGAGAGTTTCCACTGAGTCAGTATGCTGGGTTGGAGAAGGCAATGGCAACCCACTCCAGTACTCTTGCCTGGAAAATCCCATGGACGGAGGAGCCTGGTAGGCTGCAGTCCATGGGGTTGCACAGAGTTGGATACGACTGAAGTGACTTAGCAGCAGCAGCAGCAGCAGCATGCTGGGTGTCAGTCAGTCAGTCAGTTCAGTCGCTCAGTCGTGTCCAACTCTTTGTGACCCCATGGACTGCAGCTCACCAGGCCTCCCTGTCCATCACCAACTGCCGGAGTTTACTCAAACTCATGTCCATTGAGTTGGTGATGCCATCCAACCATCTCATCCTCTGTTGTCCCCTTCTCCTCCTGCCTTCAATCTTTCCCAGCATCAGGGTCTTTTCAAATGAGTCAGTTCTTCACATCAGGTGGCCAAAGGTTTGGAGTTTCAGCTTCAACATCAGTCCTTCCAATGAATATTCAAGACTGAATATTCCTTTAGGATGGACTGATTGGATCTCCTTGCAGTCCAAGAGACTCTCAAGAGTGCTGGGTGGGGCTTTCACTTATATCATCTTCTAACTTAATCCTCAGAGCCAATCTGAGAGATAGGAATTCTTATTAGTCCATTTTACAGAAGGTGAAACTGAGGCTTAGAGAAGGGAGTATCTTGAGCAGCCCTCTCAGAGAGCTGGGATCTGAATCCAGGCTCCTGAGCCCAGGCCCTGAGCACTCACATGCAAGCTGTGGGGGGTGAGAGAGTGGCACTCACATGCTCAGATCCGTCAGGGTATCAGCAGCGAAGATGAAGGGTTTGTACACGTTGTGGGTGAGCTGGAACACACTGCCGGGGAGCAGAGGGGCCTCACTCACCTGGGGGTGCCCATCCCGAACCCAGAGAGGCTGGCCTGGGAACCCCAGCCACCTGCTGCCCCCACCTCGCCCCTCCTGTCACCTGCCTCTCCCTTTCTCTCCCTATCCCCGCCTGTCACAGCCCAGGACTTAACTATTTTTTCTTCTGATCTTGTCCACTTTCCAGACTGTAGTTGGAGACATTGATGAGGCCCTCGGCCTTCTCATCCTGGGGGAATCACAGCGTGAAGGTCAGCTTGGAGCTCCAACACCCTTGAGGCCCAGGCAGGCTCCTAATGGCAGCGGGGGAGGGGGAAGGGCATCTCCTGGGCTGTCTAACTGCTCATCTCTCAATGCCCAGGGCTCAGGGAAGGAAGCTGGGATAGGGTTGTGACCAAGGGGTGTCTCTGTGCCTGGAAATGGAGGCAAGCTATCCGGAGAAACAGCCAGGAAAGAGGAGCCCGCTCATACATCTGCTCCATCACAGACACAGACGAAGCTGCTTTGCAGAATGCTCTTCTCCCTGCCTGTTTTTCTTGCACCTTTCTGTCTAACCTTCAGGCACTAGTTTCTCAGGAAGCCTTCGCCACTCTTCAGGTGGACTGGTCACCTTTGCAGGGATCCCACCCACCCCTGGGCTCTTCCTCCATCACATTATATGTTCCCGTATTGTCCCTGTGTATTCATCCCTGTCCCCACTGGCCTGAGAAACAGAAAAGATCTGGTTCTCCCACATGTCCCAGGGCCCAGCCCAGAGCTGGGTATACAGTAGGCACCTTGAATGTTAGTGGAATGAGCAGACAATTGCTTGAGCACCCATCACTGGATGAACAGATTAACGGAAGGGGAAGGAAGGGTGGGCAGAATCAGCGATTCTACATGCCCTGTGCTACCTTTTCCAAACTGCTTTTGCACACACCTCAGTTCTCGCCAAAGACTGTCCCCATTTTACAGATGGGAATGCTGAGGCCCACCTGTGACCACTGATGGGCCTGAACGCTGGAGGAGGAACAGGAGCCATGGCCCTGAGGTGACTCACTTGTGCGTGTGTGTACGGGGTCTCACCTGGGGCTGGCGGTACCAGTAGAGTGTGTGTCCCTTGAGCACGAACCAGCAGCGGCGCCAGCGCGGGCCCATGAAGCCCCCGGGCACCTTGCGGAGCAAGAGCCAGCCATCACAGTCGGGCGGGCCCAGCTCCCGACACGACACCCGCCTGCGCGTCGCCACGCCTGCAGCAGCATGACACAAGGGTCAGTGAGGGGTTGGCGGGGCATCCCAGACCCCCAAAGCTGCTCCCTGGCCCCGCAGGAGCACCCCAGCTGATGCTTCTGAACCCCTGCTCTGCACTTGGATTGTAGCAAGTGTCAGTTCCGGGCGGGGGTTGACTCTTCTCATTTTAAGAGATGAGGAAGGTGAAGATCAGAGGACAAGCTGTTTGCCCAAAAATTGCAGAGATCGTGAGAGGTCTAGGCTGGGAGCACAGGTCTGTCTGACCCCAGAAACAGAACTGTGTCCGGGGGAGAAGTGTGCGACGTGTGTGTTGGGAGGGTGGTCTTGTCCAGCCTTGTAAAGACTTCTAAGAGTGCCTCCCAACCTACCCAGTCTGGTGCATTTCATACCTTTTGATTTCCTGCAGCCAGGGACAGGACTCTGAAAGGGACACAGGCAATTAGAGAAGAGTCTGCATCCAGAGCCACACACCCCTCCCTACTGAGCCCCTGAACTTACCCTATCAGGGTGTTCTGGGCGCTCCGGAGTGTCTGCTACCTCTGCCAGGTATGTGGCTGCGGTTGCAGGGGGGCTGGGCAGGGGCTTGGGGCCAAGGAAGGTTGAGTCTGTCAGGGAGGGAGAAGAGAGAGAGAGGCTCCATGAGCCTCAGACCCAGGCCCAGCAGTAGGCTGCGGGTGTAAGAGCCCAGGGTCAGAGTCAGACACCCCACATGCCTTGTCTGAGACACCTGCTAACACGTGGGGCTTTGATATTACCTGTCCAGGCAGGAGGGCTGGGTCCAGGACTTGGGTTTGAAGACAGGTTGAAGTCAAAGATGTCTTTAGACGGGGTCCTGGAGTGATGAGGGAGAGAGAAAGTGAGCTGTGGCCCACCCTCCAAGACCCACCCGGGGCCCGAGCCTGTTACCTGGGAGACACTGAGGCTGGAGCTGGTGATGGGCTCACTGGGCATGGTGAGTCCAGGGGCTGAGGAGGGGTCTAAGGAGCAACCAGAAACAGGAGATGGAGCTGGGGACCACACCCGGGTCTGAAAGCAGACTGGGGGTGGGGAGGGTGGCAGGTACCTGTTGTGGGGTCTCCGGCACCGGGACCTTCTTCAGCACTAAGCTGACCCTGTCCGGCTCCCGCAGCAGCTCCCTCACCACGTTTTTGTGGGGCCAGCCCACCTAGGGGATGGGGACACGGGGCTGGACTGACCTGGACGGGAGTCTCCGGGGCAACCTTACAGCCCTCCCCTCGATCACTCTCTCAGTCTCGGGCTCAGCCTCCCCTCGCTGTCCTCTAGGAAGCCTCCCGGAGCCCCTCGGACCCACGTGAGCTGGCTGACCTCACGGCAAGCAGCTCACCACCCTGGTCTCCCGAAGGAAGGGAACCTCTCCACCCACCAACCTGGGTTCTACTCAGGAACCCCTTCCTCCCATCGTGCCCTTCCCCTCACTCACCACCACCTGCTCGTTGACCTGGACAATCTCGTCTCCAGGCAGGACTTGCAGCTGGGGGTTGGTGGGGACCTGGTGTTGGAGGTAGGGTTCAGAGGGGTGCACCCTCATGGGGCTTGGCCGGCAGGTAAAGAGGACCGTGGGGCTTGTTGGCTGAGAAGGCTGCAGGGCTCTCACCTGGGTGCCCACTCGAGACACGAAGTGCAGGCAGTTGCTGGTGGTGTGGATTTCCAGGCCCTGCAAGGCAAAGCCTTGCGGTCACTGAGGGTCGGGGGGCTGCAGGGCCAGTGGGCAGGACCCTCGCTGGGCACCAGGACTCATAGGCGGGTGGAAAGGGGGAGAGAGCTGGCCTCAAGTTGGCACCGCCCGACTTGCTGTATGACTTGGGGCTTGCTGCTGCACCTCTCTGGGCCCTGCCTCCTCTTCCCCTAAGGACTGAGGGGAGCAGGTTACTGACTTCTGAGCTTTTAGCAACTCTCAGCAACTCTCCTGAAGGCTTAAGCAGGGACAGGGCAGGGCTGGGGTTTTCCCAGCTGGTCAAGGATTGAAGCAAAAAAGTTCATGCCCTCTCCCCTTCTCCCTTAATCTGCCAAGTCCGTGTCCCGGGGCCGGCATGTGTCACCAAGACCCCACCTGCTGCAGCCCCTCTGGACTGGAGAAGGGGCTGAAGGATGGTGAGATCCCAGGGGAGGTCCTCTGAACCTTTAACATCTGTACAGAAAGGTCCATCCAGCCGTAATAGGATAGGATTCTGTGGGATCCTAGAATCAGATTTCCGAGCCCACACGAGGCTGCTTGAGGGGACCAGAGGTGAAAGGTGAGAGGTCAGGGCTCACCGAAGGATCGTCCAGCGGCACTTGCTCTAGTACAGCCTTCTGCTTCAGCAGCTCCTCCGGGCAGCAGCTCAGGATGTTGCAACAGATCCCAGCCACATGGCTGCTCTGGCGGATGGAGGGCAGGATGTCTAGCCTGAGTCCCGTCCCACCCCATCCCCACGGCCCGCTCAGCCCCTGACTCACAATTCTCAGGACTTTGCTTTCCTTCTCAGCCGCTGGACAGTCCTGGAAGCAGAGAGAGAGCGGGGGCCGGCCCTGAGCAGGGTGCCCTGCCTTCTCCTGAGGGCAGGGGAGTTCCCTGCGGTCCCTCCCAGCGTGTCCCATACCCTGGCCCCTTCCCGGAACGACAGGGCCGCAGAACTTTGGCCCCAAGATCCCATCTCCCTGATACCAGGCCCCCAGAGATCACCACACATGCCCTCCCCCGCTCCACACCCTCCTGAGATCAAACTTGCTGAGCTGCCCCTTCCAGTTAGGAGCCCCCACACCCCCTCACCCACTACCCAGTGGCCGGGCCTCCTCTCTTCCTGCTCTGGCCCCTCCCTGCTCTCACCCCCGAACCTGTGCTGATTCACAAGTTATAAAAAGCTCTAGCCTGACTTGGTCTCTATGGCCTCAGCCAAGCCTGGCCCTTGGATCTCCTACCTCCTGCAAGGCCTGGCCCAGCTCCCCGCATAATTCCCCAATCGCCTGGCAGGATGAGAAGTCATTTAAGTGGGAGAAGAGGTACCTGGCAGAGGGGAGGATGGAGCAGTGGTTAGGGGACTGAGCTTAACAGTCAGGCCACTGAACCACCCTGAGCCAACTACGCATCTAAGGCCCTGATGAGTTTTGGTTTGGGGTGAAGGAGATGACTGATACATCTTTAGCACAGATTTATTCTGTGCAGACTTTATTTATTTTAGCACAGACTTTAGCACAGGATTTATTTGTCAAGTGTTTAATGAATGCCAGGCTTGGTTCTAGGCACTGGAGAGACAGATATTAAATACATAATTACATCAATAATGATTAGGGACTTCCCTGGTGTCCAATGATGATTTATGGGCTTCCCTCATAGCTCAGTTGGTAAAGAACCTGCCTCCAATGCAGGAGACCCGGGTTCAATTCCTGGGTCGGGAAGATCCGCTGGAGAACGGATAGGCTACCCACTCTAGTATTCTTGGGTTTCCTATGTGGCTTAGCTGGTAAAGAATCTGCCTGCAATGCGGGAGACCTGGTTTCAATCCCTGGGTTGGGAAGACCCTCTAGAGAAGGGAAAGGCTATCCACTCCAGTATTCTGGCCTGGAGAATTCCATGGATGGTATAGTCCATGGGGTCGCAAAGAGTTGGACACAATCGAGCACCTTTCACTTCACTTCACTTCACTGGTGGTCCAGTGGTTAGGAATCTGTCTGCCAGTGCAGAGGATATGGGTTTGATCCCTGGACTGAGAAGATCCCACATGCCACAGGGCAATCATGTGGCCCAACTATTGAAGCCCACAAATTCTAGAGCCCGTGAGCTACAACTATTGACGCTTATGTACCCTAAAGCCTGTGCTCTGCAACAAGAGAAGCCACTGCAATGAGCAGCCCACGTACTACAACCAGAGAGCAGCCCCCGCATCCCACAACTAGAGAAAGCCTGCCCACAGCAAGGAAGACCCAGTGTGGCCAAAAAAGAAACAAAAATTCAAAAAAAGATGTAACTTCTACTCCTGTGACACATAGGGAGCTCTGAGAGTGTATAATGGGAAAGGCTTCCCTGAGGAGGTGACATTGGAGCTAGGACCTCTGGGACAAGCAGCAGCCAGTGAAGGGGTAGCCAGCTCCTTATGCAATGCTGCTGATGAGACATGGTTACAAGCTGGAGGTCGGGTGGGAACCCAGGGAACCCAGTGCCCTTAAGTGAGTGAAGTCGCTCAATTGTGTCCGACTCTTTGCGACCCCATAGACTGTAGCCTACCAGGCTCCTCTGTCCACAGAATTTTCCAGGCAAGAGTACTGGAGTGGGTTGTCATTTCCTTCTCCAGGGGATCTTCCTAACCCAGTGATCGAACCTGGATCTCCTGAATAGAAGGCAGACGCTTTACCATCTGAGCCACCATGGAAGCCCCATTACAAACCACTGTGAAGCCCCTTACACAGACCAATTAACCTTTTTTGGCCAGTCCCACCATACTACTCCTTGGAAAGAAAGTTATGACCAACCTAGACAGCCTATTAAAAAGCAGAGACATTACTTTGCCAACAAAGGTCCGTCTAGTCAAGGCTACGGTTTTTCCAGTGGTCATATATGGATGTGAGAGTTGGATTATAAAGAAAGCTGAGCACTGAAGAATTGATGCTTTTGAACTGTGGTGTTGGAGAAGACTCTTGAGAGTCCCTTGGACTGCAGGGAGATCCAAAAATTCCATCCTAAAGGAGATCAGCCCTGGGTGTTCATTGCAAGGACTGATGTTGAAGCTGAAACTCCAATACTTTGGCCACCTGATGCGAAGAGCTGACTCATTAGAAAAGACTCTGAAGCTGGGAAAGATTGAAGGCAGGAGGAGAAGGGGACGACAGAGGATGAGATGGTTGGATAGCATTACCGACTCAATGGACATGAGTTTGGGTAAACTCTGGGAGTTGGTGATGGGCAGGGAGGCCTGGTGTGCTGCAGTTCATGGGGTCACAACGAGTGGGACACGACTGAGCAACTGAACTGAACTGAACTGAACCATAGCTGAACAAGAGCCAAGCTCTTGTTTTCTCTCCAGGTCCCTGGAGGAGGCCATGGATGCAGAGGGTCCCCTCACCAGTCACTCAGACCCTGGGAAGAGACCGAGGTACCTGTTGAGCCAGAAGAGGAGGGAACGGGCCTCATGTACCAGCTGCACGGCCGCGCCCAGGACATCTGCAGGGGTCTCCACACAGCCCCCCAGGCGACCTTGGACCAAGCTCTGGAATGCCTGGGTTCCCTCCAGCAGCCCCTCTGTCAGGCTCTGCAGGTTCTCTGACTGTAGCCCTGAGCTCTGTGCAGAGAGGGGGCAAGTTACTCCGGCAGGGGCCAGCCCCCATCAGCATCTCCAGGGTGGGTGGAAGCTGCAGCCAGTTAGGCCGCCATTCACTTACCAGGGCCTGGAGCTGTTCCACCCCTTCCAGGATGATCTCCTGGTGGCCCAGAGGCCACACGGTTAGAGCCTCCAGGCTGCGGGGGCAAAGCTGCAGCAGGTACTTGCCAGGCAGCTCCCAGTCCTCAAAGCAGTAGTCCTGCAGGGAATCGTCCAGGCCTGGAGGGAGAGCAGGGGTCAACACGGGGGACTCGGGGTTGGCAAGGCCTTTCCGGTCAGTAGAAGAGCCCTTCTCCCACCCTGAGACCAAGGCTGTGTTCTGTCCTGCCCATTTCACAGATAAGGCTACTACTGAGTTGAGAAGTAGGATCACACAGGGCAGTGGTTCTCAAAGGATGGTTCCCCAGACCAGCAGCAGCAGCCTCATCGGAGGACTTGTTAGAAATACAAATTCTGGGAATTCCCTGGTGGTCCAGTGGTTAGGATTCAGCGCTCTTATTGCCATGGCCTGGGTTCAACCCCAGTCGGGGAACTAAGATCCCATGAGTCACGTGGTGTGGCCATAAAAAAGAAAAACAAGCAAGACATGGAAACAACCTCAGTGTCCACTGACAGATGAATGGATAAAGAAAATGTCACACACACACACCTGCACACGTGCACACATGCACAAATATTCAGCCAGGAAGAAGGAAATTGTGCCATTGGCAACATGGATAGACCTTGAGGTTATTATGCTAAGTGAAATCAATCAGAGAAAGACAAACTGTATTATCTCATATACAGAATCCAAACAACGCAAACTCTTAGAAACAGGGAACAGACTGATGATTGCCAGCGGCAAGGAAGCAGGGAGCGGGGGAAAGGGGTGAAGGTGGTCCAAAGGGACAAGCTTCTATTTATAAGTCAGTTTGGGGGAGAGAATGTACAGCATGGTGACTATGGTTAGGATTCTGAGCTTTCGCTGCCGTAGCCTGAGTTTAATCCCTGGTCTGGGAACTATTAATAAGATCCTACAAGCCGAGTGGCGTGAAATCAGGGGCAGGGCCCAGCAATGTGCTTTTTAACAAATCCTACAGGGGTTCTGATGCTTGGGCAAGTCATGACTGATGTGGCTTTGGAGTCCGAGAGACCTGAGTGATAGCAACTGAGCAAGTAACTGAATTACTCTGTGCCTGTTTCTACCTAAAAAAATGGGGGAAATAAAAACACATCACTTCTAATGTGTATTAAATGACATGACACATGTCAAGCACCTGACCAACTCCCTTGGTTCAGTCAATAACAGCCCCCATGTTATGTGTTGCCAGACTCTCTACCATGATCTGCAAGGCCCCGTATGATCCGGCCACCACCTGCCTCTCCAGTTTCATCTCTTGGCACAGCCCGTCATGCTCAACACTCTAGATCCAGAGCACTAACTGCCTGCAGCTCTCGGGAGGTTCTTTTGCTTTTGCTTCACGGTCCCCGAAGGTGCCTTTCCTTCTGCCTGAACTGCTGTTCCAGCTCCCTCATGTCCTTGGTCATCTAACTTCCTCCAGGAAGCCTCCCACAACTCCCCAGGCTGGGCTGGGGCCCTTTGCTGCGCTCACTGCCCCCTGTGCCTCCACAGGGGTCCACAGACCCCTGCACCAGAGCACCAACCTCTCCTACTCAAACACGAGCTCTTCCAAGGACTGGGCCTTAAAACAAGTGTTCATCTCTAATTCCGGCCGAGGCCTGGCATAAGGCAGACACTCAAATACTATGTGCTAGGAAAAATTTAAGGGCTTTATACATATTAATACATTTAATCTTCACCAAATCTAGAAAGTACAGATATTTCACATAGAGGTTAATAGTTAGCTTCCTCCCTCTTTGAAGGAACCCCTGCCATTCCAAGCCAGAGTCCTTTACGGGGTATGTGTGTGTGACCAATAGCTCTTCCCCCATCCCCTGTGTGACATCAGGAGCCCTTGACTAGGAGTTCACGAGCTTTTACTCCGTGGCCGTGGGCCTCAAGCACCCCCCTTCCCATGCACAGTGAATGTGCTGTGTTGTCTCCCTCCCAACAGACCCTGACGCTGAGCCTGGCCCTCATCACAATTGTCTTATTTGGTCTAACCTCAAGAGATCAGAGCTGCCTTTCCCATTTTGTGGATAGGGAAACGGAGATTTGTGGTCACAGAACTGATGAGCAGAGGGGCTGGGCCTGGAATTCAGTCTGGGAGACTGACTCCAGCCCTGAGTCCCTGCTCCTCACGGGGATGGTCACCCTGAGTCTATCCCCAGACGACTCCAGTTGCCTCCCTCCAACTCTGGCTCCGCCTGTGGGAGGAATGTGGTCCTCACCCCAGCTCCCAGCTCCACAGCAGACCATCTACACTTCTCTGAGTCCGCTGGCACTCTGGGCCTTTTCTCACCAGCCTTTCCCACTCTGGGCTCATCCTCCCTGGAGGTTTCAGGAGGGGCTGTGCCGACCCCCTCCAGTTGGGCCTGGGCTTCTGTTCTCACTGGGAGCCTCAGGGTGGGGGGAGGGAAAAGACACTACGGGCAGGCCCTAGTCCAAAGCCTGGGCAAATCACTTGTTGGCTCAGTGTAGAGTTTTCAGCATCTGAAAAGTGGGATTAATTACAGCCCACTGCGCCCCGGGGGCAGAGGGAAGAGGAGATACACTGCGGGCGGTCAGCTGGGGCGACACCTACTGTTTTCATTACAGAACCACTGCCTGGGCTATTGACGGGAAGGCAGACCCCTTCTAGGTCCTCGGGGGACCTCAGCGGAGTCATCTCGACTATCTTTCTGCCGGGTTCACGGCAGACGCTCTGTAAATGCTTGCGGACAGACTAACCGACTGACAAACTCGGCACGTCCTTTTTGCTTCCGCTCTCCCCGGCCCAGGGCCCCTCAGGCCCAGCACTGCCCCGGCCCCACCCACCTCTCAGCCAAGCCGCCACCTTCCTGGGGGTCCAGGTCGCCACTGGCTCCATGGCCAAGTTCGGCCTCTCGGACTGCACCCGCTCCGCCTCGCCCACGCAGGAATTTCCGCTCCCCGAGCCCCGACCTGGGGCGGGGCTGGGCTGGGCCGGGGGCGGAGCCACTAGCATACCTGGGCCCACAGAGCAGGCCAGGTAAGGCGCTCTCACAGCCATTGGCCTCTCCGTCTCCTGCCCCGCCCTTCAGGCATCCCAGAATATCTGGCTGCCAAACCAGGGGGTGGGGCCACTGGTGTGTGACACGGGTGACCTCGGAGTTGGCCTGGGATCTCCAACCAAAACTGGCCTCAAATGGCAGGATGCGACCTGACCTTCCGGCCTTCTCAGAAAGGGACCAGAAAGTGAGCAGTGATCACAACAGCGAGGCACAGAAAGGTTAGGAAGCCCGAGCCTGGGTCTAAACCCCAACGCTGCAGCTTCTTAGCTTGTGTGACAAGGCCTAAACCGACCCACCGGGCCTCAATTTCCCTGTCTGTAGAATGGGTATTAGAGCGTACTTCAGAGGGCTGTGCGGAGTACCTGAATTAACAGCTCTATCTCACACGCTAGTAAAGTAGTGCTCAAAATTCTCCAAGCCAGGCTTCAGCAATATGTGAACAGTGAACTTCCTGATGTTCAAGCTGGTTTTAGAAAAGGCAGAGGAACCAGAGATCAAATTGCCAACATCTGCTGGATCGTGGAAAAAGCAAGAGAGTTCCCGAAAAACATCTATTTCTGCTTGACTATGCCAAAGCCTTTAACTGTGTGGATCACAATCAACTGTGGAAAATTCTGAAAGAGATGGGAATACCAGACCACCTGATCTGCCTCTTGAGAAACCTGTATGCAGGTCAGGAAGCAACAGTTAGAACTGGACATGGAATAACAGACTGGTTCCAAATAGGAAAAGGAGTACGTCAAGGCTGTATATTGTCACCCTGTTTATTTAACTTATATGCAGAGTACATCATGAGAAACGCTGGACTGGAAGAAACACAAGCTGGAATCAAGATTGCTGGGAGAAATATCGATAACCTCAGATATGCAGATGACACCACCCTTATGGCAGAAAGTGAAGAGGAACTAAAAAGCCTCTTGATGAAAGTGAAAGAGGAGAGTGAAAAAGTTGGCTTAAAGCTCAACATTCAGAAAACGAAGATTATGGCATCTGGTCCCATCACTTCATGGGAAATAGTAGGGAAACAGTGGAAACAGTGTCAGACTTTATTTTTTTGGGCTCCAAAATCACTACAGATGGTGACTGCAGCCATGAAATTAAAAGACACTTGCTCCTTGGAAGGAAAGTTATGACCAACCTAGATAGCATATTCAAAAGCAGAGACATTACTTTGCCAACAAGGGTTCGTCTAGTCAAGGCTATGGCTTTTCCTGTGGTCATGTATGGATGTGAGAGTTGGACTGTGAAGAAGGCTGAGCGCCGAAAAATTGATGCTTTTGAAGTGTGGTGTTGGAGAAGACTCTTGAGAGTCCCCTGGACTGCAAGGAGATCCAACCAGTCCATTCTGAAGGAGATCAGCCCTGGGATTCCTTTGGAAGGAATGATGCTAAAGCTGAAACTCCAGTACTTTGGCCACCTCATGCGAAGAGTTGACTCACTGGAAAAGACTCTGATGCTGGGAGGGATTGGGGGCAGGAGGAGAAGGGGATGACAGAGGATGAGATGGCTGGATGGCATCACTAACTCGATGGGCGTGAGTCTGGGTGAACTCCGGGAGTTGGTGATGGACAGGGAGGCCTGGCGTGCTGTGATTCATGGGGTCCCGAAGAGTCGGACACGACTGAGCGACTGAACTGAACTGACTGAAAACCTTTAGAACTACTTTCCAGCCCCCTCTGTTTTGCACTATGGACCCTTTTGACGGTATGGTGGAAATCCTAGATGTTTTCTCAGAACATTGCTTTTAAAAGCATAAAGCAAAATGCTGAAGATTGCGAGGACAATTACTATCAAAATATATTAAAACCCACAAATTTATGATATAGTAATATGTATTTATCAGTACATATAGTAATATGTATTTAATATGTATCAATAACAGGACTGGCAAATTAACTTTTCCTCTTCTAGTGGTATCAGTGTATTGTTACTCAGCATGAATAACACTGAATTGTGGGGGTGGTCTCTGACTCACCTCCTCACACCTATTGGTCAGCAAACAACTACAGATAGGGCGTGTGAGAGGCTGAGAATCTGAGTCACTAATGCAAGAGCAGGTGGATTCACCATTTGGCCACTAACCCTCTACTGGCCACAGTCAATGGCAGCTCTGTTTTAGGAGTGTCTGAAACAGAGTGTGATTTAGCAGTGGGTTAATGACTGTCAGCATTTTGAAATCTTTAATGAGCATAAGTAACATTTTGAGATACTTGTGATAACTACAATTTGATATCAATGTATCTTCAACTGGTGACAAAAACACAGATACTATTAATACTTCATAAAGAAGGAGATGGTAAATTTTGGTTAGAGGTCAGTGGAAATAAATATATAATTTTTTCCCCATCCAAGTTGATGGGATGGGAAGCCCAAGTTAAGAGCTTTCCTTTTAGAACAACGTCTTACACATACTAAGTGTCTGCAGTTATCATCATTATTATCATCCCAGGCTAGGGAACGCCCAGGACTTTGGAGTCAGCCAGAATCAGTTCCACATGAGTTTAGAATTAACATACACATGGCTATGTATACAACAGATAACTAACAAGGACCTATTATATAGCACAGAAAACTAAACTTAGTATTTTATAATAACTTGTAAGGAAAAAAGAGTCTGAATATATATATTCTTATATTCTGTATTTATCAAAATCGCTTTTCTGTACACTTGAAATCAACACATTGTAAATCAACTATGCGTCAATTAAAAAAAATCAGTTCTACTTGCTATGTGACTGAGTCCACCTCTTACATTTCTCTGAACCTGTTTCTTTGTCTCTAGAAGAGCAGAGAGGGAATTAGACCTTAGCTCTGAGGATGTCTTTTAGTATTTGAAATCTGGAATATGAGGTAGATCTGAGTTGTTATTGCTTTACTTCTGTGGGGAGGGGCCTGGGAGGGCTGCCCCGTCCGTGTCACCTAACTTGGACTCTCTACCAGTACCTCCAAAGCCTGTCAGGAACTGAATCGTCAGAGATTCAAAGTCTGAATTTGGTCCACGGATGTCCATGTGGTATGTGTGTGTGTTAATTATCATTTAACAATTTCACATACAAATTGAGTCCTCTGGAACTTGGCCAGCTCTGTTGACCTCATTCTACCTTCGCACGTGGCATCAAACATGAGTGCAGATTGTCAGCTGCTTCCTTCAAGGGGATGCCAGCTCGCCAGGTCCCCAGAGGCCTTGCTCCCTCATTTGTGAACCAGCAGGCTCAAATTTGCAGCTCGGCCCTCACGTTTCTGGCTTTGTCCTTGGTCGCATGTCCTCCTGCCCTGCACTCTGTGTATCCCTCTAACACTCCTCTGTGCTGTCTCCTCCTTTAATGCTTTTCCTTCTTCCCACACTAGCTTCCCTGTGATGCTCCAATAAACAGACGTATCTCCATCATCCTGATTTCATCAAACACTACCCTGAGCTGGCACATGAGCTAGGGGTGAGACGCCAGCCAGCCTGACCTCCCTGAACTCACAATCCTGTAGGGGAGAAACCAACAAGACACCACTTGTACTCAGATCCTCCCCGAAAAGGACTGGGGGCCTAACAGCTACGCTGGTGCCTTTACTGCCCCCCAACCCCCACCCCCACCTGAAGGACCTGGCAGGGCTGAGAAGTAGAGGCATGGTAAATGGCAGCTTCTATTTTCTTCAATTTTTTAATCAGGATTTAAAAAATAAATTTATTTATTGGTTGAACTGGGTATTCACTGCACACACTTTGTCTAGTTGCTGAGAGTGGGGTCTAACATAGAGTTGCAGTGCGCAGGCTTCTCACTGCACTGGCTTCTCTTGTGGAGCACAGGTTCTAGGCATGGGCTCAGTAGTTGCGGCACAAAGGCTTAGTTACTCCACGGCAGGTGGGATCTTCCTGGACCAGGGATCGAACCTGTGTCTCCTGCATTGTCAGGAGGATTCCTATCCATGGTATCACCAGGAAAGTCCCGCAGCTTCTATTTTGAGGGTAGTTTTATGAGTTTATAAAAGGTCTTTGAACTTATTTGCTGCAAAAATGTCAAAGGTAATAGTAGCTCATTGAGTGGAAGGAAAGTGAAAGTGTTAGTTGCTCAGTCCTGCCTGACTCTTCGATGCCATGGACTATAGTCCGCCAGGCTCCTCTATCTGTGGCAAGAATACTGGCAAGTCTCCAGGCAAGAATACTGGAGTGGGTTGTCATTTCCTTCTCCAGGGGAATCTTCCCAACCCAGGAATCGAACATGGGTCTCCTGCATTGTAGGCAGATTCTTTACTGGCTGAGCCACCAGAAAAGCCCAAATGGAAGGTGGATGTGTCCTTTCCCCAGCAGGATCCCATCCCGTTGCCCAGAATGGGCCACTGTTAAGTTTTCTGGGTGTTCTTCCCTTCTCTACATACTATATGCAGACACTCTACATGCTATTTAGCAAACACACTTTTCTGCATTTTTATGAGATAATCAATTCCAAATGAAATCATACACGTAAAGTGCTTAGAATAATGCCCAGCACAGTCAGTTATTTTTTTGGGCCACACTTGTAGGTCTTGCAGGATCTCAGTTCTCAGATCAGGTATGAACCTGAGACACGACAGTGAAAGCCTAGAATCCTAACCACTAGGCCACCAGGAAATTCCCAATCAGCTACAATTTTTCTTAACACACCTCAAACAGCTTTTTCAATCAGTAGATGCAGATCTTTTATTCTTGTCTCCAAGCTGAGGAGGGAAGTTCCTGTAGGAACTCCATCTTGGGGAAAGGGGTGAAATGTGCCTTCCCCCAAGGTAGGTATGGTTGATCTAAGAGAAATCAAGTGAAAAAGGCCTGCCCCTATTTGGAAGGGGTGCTAAAGGTACCCAACCCCTCCTCTGCTGAGAGCTGACAGGTGACATCCAGTTACCTGAGGCAGGGACAGGGCCAAAACCAGGGCCGGGCAGGCCCTCCCGCACCTGGTCCAGGCCTGAGACTTGTCCACGCTGCTAGGCAAGGCCTCTCCTGCCTCCCAGGGCTGCACTCCCCAGTGGGCGGGGGAGGAGCTGCTCAGGCCTGATGCTGATCTCTCCTGACAGCTGCTCCTAAGGCCGGCAGGGCGGGCAGTGGGGGAAGGGACAGATTTAAAGGTCTGGCTGTCCCGCCCCTGCCAGACCCGGGAAGGCAGACGCTGGTGAGCATCCTCTGAGGGCAAGGCTCTCTCACGTATGAGAAGCAGGGACCTCTGTGCCCTGATTTCCGCCTCTTGGTATCATGAACGAACGCCACTGGTCCTCATTCCGGCTTTCACCCCACAGGACATCTGGGAGACGAGCGGCACCCACCATGCGATTTCGATGCCTGACCCCTGGCTACTTCCGAGTGCTACAGGTAAGTACCCCAACGGATGGCTTCCAGCACCGACCCTATCCGCCCCTTACCATGGCCGGGATGATACCCAGTCACCAGGCTGTCACGTTCCCGGCCGCCTGAGCAACCAGGGCCCAGATGGGCAGTGAAGCGAGAGGGATTGGGGTGGAATCTCCCTGGGGCAGCAATGGCATCCATATCTCCTTTCCCCAGCTGTAGCTTCTCAGCCCCTTTCCACCCCACCCGTCTTCCCAGTAGTCTTGACTGACCCCTCAGGTGGACCCTCTGTGCATCTCCAGATGCAGATAGCCGGGGAGCTGAAGGCAGAGCCCCGGAGTCCGCTGGCGGGGATTGTGGCTGCAGTGCTGGCTGTCCTCGGGCTGGGCGGCTCCTGCTATGCTGTCTGGAAGATGGTGGGGCAGCGGCGGCGGCCACAGGCTCCATGACGAAGCAGGCAGCCTCTCACCTCGGCCCCTGGATTCACAGGGGCTACAATCTCAGGAGCCTACTTCTTTCTTTTCCTGGAGGTCACTCCCTGTCCTCATTGTAAGCAAGAGTATAAACCTGATCCTACCCATCACCCCACACACACCTGGGCTCCAAAGGGGGCTTCAGCACAGATGCCAGGACCCCTGAGGGATGGCAAGGATGCAGGCTCTAAGGCTGAATCAAGCAGGGAGTAAATTCCTGGGTCCTGTACACAGGAGTAGTAGAGAAATCTTTACAGGGCTTGAATTTGGAGGAGTGGCCTGGAGGTTAGTGAGTCAGAAGCAAGCCCTATTTATCCATTTCTTTTATTGGAAAGGAGGGTATCTGGAAGAGGCCATCCACTCCCCAAACCAAAAGAGATAAGCACAGTCTCTCCCAGCTTGGCCCCTGTACCACTGTCCATGGGCAGCTCCTCTGCCTTGCATCCTCAGGCCATGTCATGTAGACGTGTCCATCTCAGGGACCTCAGTGGATACTTCTGTGGGGACTGCCAGCCGCTGGGGAGGAATATAGGAACCCATGCCCGCTGCCCTCTCCGCTTCTTCCTGACTGTAGGGCTCCACACTCAGCTGCTTCAGCCTGGGAAAAAAGAATAGGAATTGAAAGCTGACCAGATGCAAGCTCTGTCTGCCCGGCAACCCATCCATCAATCCTCTCCTTGCTCCTTCATACCTCTTCTTGTGATCTTTGGATCGGAAGTGGGTCTTCAGGTTGGCAGAATCGATGAAGTACCTCCTGTAGGGATGAGGTGGGTAGGGAGGAGAGTCAGAAGGTGATGCCTCTCAGGCAGGCCTACTTCCCTGACCCTAGCTCATTCGCTGACGCTAGGCTCCGGGCTTGAAGGCATGGGAGGCCGGCAGACCCACATGGGTCCCAAGAGAGGGAAACCCTGCACACCCCGGGCCCGGACCTCACACCTCCGGCCCGTACCGCGGACCCTTCTCCTCCTCAGGCCTGGGCCTGGCCAGAACTCACGCGCAGGCCAGACAGCGATGCAGGCCTCCCCCTGGCAGGTCGGGATCGGGTTCAGCGCCTGGGTCTGGCCGGGGCCGTGTGGCGACCTGGGGCCGCAACTCGCGGTGAATCTCATCCAGGTCCGGCCGCCGCCGCTTCGCCTTCATCTGACGGGCCAAAGAGTGCGCTCGGTGCGCGCCCGTTCGGCGGGAACGACCCATGATGGGTGACAGCAAGATCAGAGGTCCCAGAACCGAGGTGGGAGGACACGCGGGGGCGCTTCCGGACGGCTCGATGACGTCATATGACGCTCCGGGACGGGTCGGGCTCCACCGGACCGCCTCTGATGACGTCACTCGCGCGGCTCGCGCTTCGAGCGCCCCCAGGCGGTCGTCGACGTCAGTGACTGAGCTCGGGATCCGGCCTCACCAAGCGTCCTCTTCGGTCACTGGAGGGGGCTCCGTGGTGTGAGCCCTGCGGGCATTTCGGCCAGTCCCCTGGCCAAACCCATCCAGCCTGGCCCAACCGATTTCAGCGCCGTCCTCTGGCCTTGTCACACCTTCCTGGTTCCCCCATCTTAGATTCCGCGGTTGAGGGGAGAGGGGGAATAATGTTGCATCTCTGGGAGGCACTGAAAAATGTCTGTGATGTGAATAAATGAATAAGTAAGAGTGAAGACGTTTGGGATCCCAGCTCCCACAGGGCGCCGAGATATCTCTGGTCCTTGAGAAAGCCCTCGCCATTTGAAACCCCTCCCCAGTTATTCCTCCCAGAGATCACAGTGCCCTGTCAGAGACTCAAGGGGGTCAGCTCCTCTCACAAGAAGAGGAGATTCTCACAGAAGTACCTCCCATCTTTGACCCCTTGCTCTGAGCCCTGGACTGTCAGGCGTGGGCTGGCATCAAAGAGAGAGATCAGCCTAGATGGTGTGTGCTCAGTCTGGGGAGAGGGCCAGAGAGCCTTTCCCCATGCATCAGAGCTGGGTGCCTTTTTCCTTCCAGGTTGACCACAGGAACTCAGCAATAATTCAGGGGCTCCAGTTCTTTGGAACCTGTTGCCAGGAAACAGGGAGACCAGCACGTGCATCCCTGGGGAGAGGAATCGGTTTCCAGCCCAAAGCAGTGAAATGTAAGCCCAGGGCACCCACTGGGAGCCTTGGGGCCTTCCCACTCCAGACCATACAGGCTGAGTGAAGGTATAGGGCAGGGCCCTGTTGAGGGTATGGCCCTGTTGAGGGCACAGCTGGTATGGCTACAGCCGCAGAGGCACCACTGTGGGTCCTAAGCCCAAAGACTTTGTAAATAGAATTCGTGAATGGAAAAGAATTTTTCTGGAGCCTTTCCAAATAATCAAATTCAAGAACTCCTAGGCCCAGGAAGGAGGCTTCTGTAAAGAAAGATGTCTTCATTATGTTTTCATTATTCTTGCAAATATGGGTCAAGATAAGGGGCTGAAGGGGCAGAAGCTGGGTCTCACCACAGACTCTTTTGGATCGGGTTCACCTGCTGGGCACTGTGCCATCTGGGGAGGCTGGTGCATCTTTAATGAGGTCACCTGATGCTTGGGACAGGCTCTCAGACTCACCAGGTTCCTGGAGCCAGACTCACTGGGTGCCCCCTGAACCACCAGCTTCCCGTGCCTGGGTGCCAGGCCTATTTCCCATGCAGCCATGAGCCAGGCCTTGTGGAAAACCTACAAGTCCAAAGTGCTACAGACCCTGAGTGGGGAATCTGAGGAGGGCCTGGCAGAGGAGGTGGGTACCATCCTGCTTGCTGGATGGGGCATGGGCAGAGGGGCAGCAGGAGTGAAAGGTACAGAGAAGAAGAAGGGACTGGTTCTGAGGAGGGAGGGGAGAGAAAGAGCCATTGACTTGTGTGGAAGCAACTGGCAATACAGGGATGACCAATGGCATGGTGCACTGGCAGAAAGTCAGGACATTCCAGCAAACCAAAGAAGAAGGGAAGACTTGGGGGGGGGGCACCTGAGGAGTGGTCAGCGTCTCCAAAGATCTCAAGGGCTGCCACATGGAAGGGATCCTTTTAGGACCCAAGGGCAGCACCCATGCAGATACACTCAGTTTGACACACGTTTCTAACGGGCAGAGCTGAGCAGAAGTGGGATGATTTGCTTTGAGAGGAAGGGAGCCCCTGGGACTGGTGGCAGGATAAGCAGCATTTGTTACACTGAGGGTCACTGTAGCAGCTCAGATCAGAGCCATTACTTGGACCATGTTTGTTCTGACATTAAAAAAAAGGTTTTTGAAAAGAGTCTTACCTCTGGAAAGTAAAAGTGAAAGTCGCTCAGTCCTGTCTGACTCTTTGTGACCCTATGGACTGTAGCCTGCCAGGCTCCTCTGTCCATGGAATTCTCCAGGCAAGAATACTGGAGTGGGTCGCTGTTCCCTTCTCCAGGGGATCCTCCCAACCCAGGGATTGAACCCAGGTCTCCTGCACTGCAGGTGGATTCTTTACCATCTGAGCCCCCAGGGATGGCAGTTACACAAATAGACACGGCAGAGGCAGGAATTAGTTCCAGGGTGTGTGTATGTCAGTGTGAATAAATGTATGTCTACACAGGTTGGCGTCCAGGGCTGACCCTGTGTAGAAGTGTCTGTGGGTCAGTATAGGGATTGGTTTCTGTGTGGAATCCCCAGGTAAGGTGTGTGTGTGTGCAGGTGTGAACAGGTTATAGGCATTTTCAGGTGTATACCTTTGAGGCAGAAGACTATGGAAGCATTCACAGGTATTGTGTTTGTATGGTATGCGTGTTTGGGTGTGTGTGTACATCTGTGTTTTAGTGTCTGTGAATGGGTGAAGTTTTATGTGCTGAGTGGGCTTCCATGCACCTGTCTGCAGTTGTGGAAGAGCACAGGTGTGAACTGTATGAGCATCCTTGGGTAAGTGTCTCACAGCACATGTATCTATATACAGGTGAAGAGCTGTAGCCATATGGAGGCACACTCATGTACAGGTGTGTGTCTCCATTGGCGTGCAAGCCTTTGTCCATGTGTGTGGCAGTGTGTATGAATGTGTCTGTGGGTGAGCAGGTATGTGAGCTCAAAGGTGTCTGCAAGGATCTACTCTACAGGTAATGTGTATGACAGGTAGTTTTGCATAGAGGTACAAACACCTGTGTGCAGTTTTGGAGGGTGTCAGGGGGCTAGGTGTGTCTTGTTCCATGGGGTTTCAAGTCCTGGTCTGTGTGCATCAGGCTGGCAGGAGGGAAGGGAGGTCGTATTCCTCTGGGGCCTCTCTCATACTGGGTGGGGGTCTTGTGTCCCAGAAGGAGAACCCAGTGTTAGTGGAGTCTGAGATGGCAGAACCCACTGAAGAGGCCTTCAACCCCATGTCACAGCTGGCCCGCCGGGTGAGTTCTGCTTTTTTCCGCCCCAATCCTGGGGAACTGGGCAGAAGCCTCTGTGGAGTCCTGGGAGGTGTGCTGGGGCCCTCCTTGACCCTCAGCCCCTCTCTCCCAGGTTCAGGGAGTCGGGGTGAAAGGTTGGCTGACGATGTCATCTTTGTTTAACAAAGAAGATGAGAATAAGCTGCTGTCACCGGAGCCCTGTGCTGACCAGTACGTGTGTGTTTCGGGGGAGGCCGTCTGAAACAGACCTGGGGACCCTCTTCTCCCATGTCCTTTCCTTCTGCTTTGTCTTTCTGACCATGGAGGACTGGGGAGGGCCAGCCCCTGGCTGTTCCTGTTTCTCTCTCTCTCAGCAGGAAAGAGGCCAATCTGGGAGATTAGATTAGATCTCAGGAGGAATTTACCAGCTGTTGGGATTGAGATGCTAGAAGGTATTACTGTGTCTCTCCCCATCCATGTGGGAGGGGTCACCTCCCTAGAATAAGGGAAACCAGGAGAGAAGTTTTAGGTGTTTGGAACAGAGAGTGGTTCAGATCAGTGGTTCTTAAGTATTGGTCTAAACGCTCATCCTCCCAGGGAACTTGAGACAGACACACATTCCCAGACCTTCCTTCAAAGATTCTGATTCAGTGGGTGTTGGCTGAGGCCGGGGATCTATATTTTCAGCGAGCTCTCTGAGGACTTGAGGGTAACAGTTTAGGAACCCCTGTCTTAGCGAGTCCTTGATGCTGGGGGCCACAGGGTCAGATCCAGGGTCTGATCTCCCCCCTAGCTCTGTTCTGGGACACACTCCACTTCTGCCCTTTCCTCCAGCCCAGTCACACTTCCCTTTTGACATCCCCCCTATTCCTTTCTTCCTTAGGGTTCCCCCGACCCGCCCATCTCTCTTGCCGCAGGGTTCCTTTTCTCTCTCCTGCCCATGGACTCAAGCTTCAACACCATTCCTGATTGCCCTTCTCGACATCTCCTTGTTACCTCCCGAGTCTCCCTCTCCCCTAAGCCTTTGATCTAGGCCCTTCTCCTTCCTCGGGGTCCCTGCACCCGTCCTCTCCCCAGCGTCCCCCATTTTTCTGGACCCTCTTTCCCTCCATCCGGGAAACCAGACCCCTGTTCCCGCCCCGCCCCTTTCCCCCGGGCTCTGCGGGTTTTCCCGAAGGACCGCCTCCAGAATCTGACCGCGTCCCTCCCCCACCCCGATCGGGTGCCACCACCACCTCCCATCCTTCCGCCCGCTCCTCTCTCAGGGCTCCTCCCCACCTTCCCGCAGCCTCCATCTCCCCTGCTCTGGCCTCCTCCCTCTCCCTGAGTACCAACTCTGACCCCGTGAGCCCGGCTCTCTCCCCACGGATCCTGATCCCGACCCTTTTTCCCAGCGAAAGTGAAAGTCGCTCAGTCGTGTCCGACCGACTGCGACCCCATGGACTATATAGTCCATGGAATTCCTCAGGCCAGAATACTGGAATGGGTAGCTGTTCCCTTCTCCAGGGGATCTTCCCAACCCAGGGATCGAACCCTGGTCTCCCGCATTGCGGGCGAATTCTTTACCAGCTGAGCCACGAGGGAAGCCCAGACCCCCTCACCTAATGCCCTGACCCCTATCCCAGTAGCCTCTGAGTCCTCCTCTCGCCTCCATGCCCTGACCTCCTCCCAGTCTCCCGGGTCTCTCCTCCCTCCCAGCCCTCGACCTCGCCCGGGCCCCACTGGCCCCACGATAGGTCCCCTGACCCCGCCTCCTGTCCTTTGGCCTCTCCGGGGCCTCCCGGCCAGCCCCTGACCCCGCCTCTCTCCCGCAGCCCGCTGGCTGCGCAGCCCGCCCCGCAGGCGGCGGCCGAGGCGCGCGGGCCGGGCTTCTGGGACGCGTTCGCCAGCAGGTGGCAGCAGCAGCAGGCGGCCGCCGCGTCCATGCTGCGCGGAGCGGAGCCCACCCCGGAGCCGGACCCCGAAGCCGGGGACGAGGCTGCCGAGCGCCCCGAGCCGCGCGAAGCTGATCCCGTGGCCGGTTTCAAGTGGGGCTTCCTCACTCACAAACTGGCCGAGATGAGGGTGAAAGCGGCACCCAAGGGCGACTAGCCGGCCGGCTGGCCGAACTGGGCGCCCGCTCCTCCCCTTCCGGATAAAAACCTGGCCTGACACCTCTGGTGACCGCGTGCTTTTATGTCCGGACGGAGAAGGCTGCTTTGGGGTGGGCAACCTCAGGCCCGGGTCCAACTGGAGTGGTCCTCGCCTTGTGCCCCCACAAACCTACAGGGAGAAAAACGACCAGGGACATCCCTGGTATCAGTACAGATTGTATTCGATTTGGGGTACCATCTTACCAGTATGGACAGGTCTTGCCGCCCTCTCCAGCCGCTTTTAATTCGACACTTTGCTTGTGGCCCTGTCCCTGTACTAGGGGAAGGTCAGAGACTAACAAGAGAACCCAGACTACCAGCGGGTCCCACGCAAGGTGATAGGTTGAGGCCCCAAAATCAGGCTGTACTTGGGAGCTCAGAGGAGATGAGACCCGCTGGGAAATTCAGGAGTTCCCGAGAGAGAGCTAGAGAACGCATATACGGAATCTTAGCTGAGTGGAAAGAAAGGGGAAGGTAACCTGCCTAAAAGGAAGAGGAAGTGAATAAAGACTTGGAGGTGTGAACGTGTGAGGAAAACAGGTGACCTTGTTTTAAGGGAAAGAAAGGCAGTGATGAGGTGAGGCTGTGGGCTGGCAAAATCCTGGTTTGAAAAGTCCTTTATTATCCTGATTCTGGATTCACCACATTTCAGTCCTTCCTACCGAGTAACCAAAATGGGCGGCAATGCTCCAGGAATGAGGGCCTTCAGGGACTAGTGAACCCCAGATTTCTGGGAGCAGACCCCTCCCTCAACCTCTATCCCCCAAAATAGTTTGGACCCCACCCCTGTGGTGGGGGGCGGTCAGTGGCAGAGATGATCATAATAGTGTTACTGTTAGTATTATGCTAATTCGGTAGTGGTCCTAGAGGCTTCGTTTACTTAGCACTTCCTCAACTTTGCCAAGCGCTTTGTGACCATTTCAATACTTTGATCAACCGAGGGGGTGTCGCTGCGGTTCCCAGAGGCGGAGTGCTGGCCCAGGGTCACACAGTCAGTCTGGAAGCCACACTCCAAAACCCTGGCGCATCTGCCCTGTAATCCAACCTTCCGAGTCCGTTAAAGAACGTTTTGGCTTTATTCAGCAGGTTCTCTGATCTCCCAACCCAGTCTTCACTCACCTCCCGGCCTCCACAGGGGCCGCGAGGCCGGCTACCTCCCCGTCCTCAGTCTGCGCTGGGAAGGGCCTTCGGAACCGTTTGGTCCCAAGCTCCGAAGGTTCAAGAGTGGACGCCGCGATCCAGAGGGAAGGGCTTGCCCCAAAGCACTCGACGTGTGAGGCAGGGAGCCCCTGCCCTTGCCCGGGTCCAGCCCCGCGCCCGCTCCTTGCCCTTCCCCGGACCGCCAACTCCAGGAGAGCCGACCCCTGAGCGGCGGCGGTCACACCTCGGACTCGCGCGGTGGCCCGCGGGCGCGCTGGCAGCCGTACAGCCACTGGATGACGCGCGCGTTGCGCTCCACCACCGACACCTGGGGGCGCCCGTCCCGCTCCGAGCCCGCCGCCGCTGAGCCGCCGCCCTCCGCACCGTCCCGGCGATCTGCGCCGCCCTCGCTGGACGTCCAGTCGCTGGCGTCTCCGGAGCCCGGCGGCGGCGACGTTCCGGGCTGGGGGCTGGCGTCGGCGCCCCAGCTCTGCGGAGAGAAGCGCTCGGCTCCCAGCACCTCCACGAGCGCGCGCTCCAGGCCGCAGTAGTTGAAGAAGCGCTCCTTCTCCGACAGGGGCAGCGAGCACGTGGGGCACAATGCCCGCTTTCCCGCCGCTTCCGGGGCATCTTGGGGCGCGGTCCATGCCCCGGGAGCCGCGGGTCGCTCCGATGAGCCTGCGCTGCTCGAGGCGACGTCTCGGGGGCTGCCCAGGAAGAGGCGCCGCACCAGCCCCTGGCCCTTGGCATTCTCTTTGTTCACCGAAGCCTTACAGTCCCGCTTCTGGCGGTAGAAGATGAGGGAATCAGGCCTTGGCAGTCGCCTGCCACTGCCCCGGCGGGCGGGCCTGGGCGTTCTGGGCGATGGAGGGGGCCCCAGCTCGTTGCAAGTGTGCGGGGTGAGCGGCCCGGGACCCCCACGCAGAGCCGGCTCCTGGCGTCGCGCGATCACCTGGTGCGTCTTGACATACTTGGCTTTGTCGGCCTCCAGCCTCTCCACTGCGCTGGGGGTCCGTCCCCGGGACGGGGTGGAGGGAGAGGCCAGGAGCATTTTAGCAGAACTGGGCAGGACAGTGCTCCATAAGCCACTGGAGGCAGGCAGATAGTGAAGGAACTGAGAGCAATTGGCTGGGGCTCCCTGGGACCTGCTGGGGAAAGAGGAGTGGTCAGGGGGAGAGGTAGGAGATGACTCTCCTGAAGGCATTCCTGGGAATAAGGTCAGCCAGCCACCCCTCCCCCATGCAAGTCAGCCAGGTGCCATGCCTAGGGGGCAGAGGCTCAGGTATCCCTTCCCTGATCCCTCAGAGACAATGGGCAGGGGCTTTCTGACCATCCAGAGACCTAGGCCCTTTTGAGCGTGCCCCATTCTGGCCACAGGGCCATGCCAAGTAGGCATCAGCAAGCCAGACCCTTGGAAAAGGAAATGGGGCTGTTCCCCGGCCTGGTTCCCGAAAGTAGCCTCAACCGGAAAAAATACCTCTTCCCAACCTAGCAACTTTGAGTCCAAGACAAGGAGGCTTCCCAGCCACCCGCTGGTTCCAGCAGGACCCACCCATCCCGCCCCCAAGCAGAGAGGTCAGGGACATAACCACAGGGTAGGAGCCTCCGGTAATTGCAGCCAACTGCCCTGCCCAGGCCCAGCAGGGCCATCAGGGAAAGAGAGGGACATGGTCACCACGTCACTTCAGCCAGCTATATGCCACTCAGTCTGTGCCCCTTCGAAGGGAATTCCAGAATGCCCAACTTGTAAACATCACTTTGTTTGCCCCCTGCACTTCCATTTCACAGAAGAGAAAACTGGTGCAAAGAGGAGGGGCTAGTTCAGGTCTCACTGAGAGTTTGGGCCCAGGACTGGAACACAGGTCTCTCGCTTCGTAGTTTGAATCTCTCACTTGCCTATCGGAACTTTCCTCTCTGTTTTGCTTCTGTTCTTGCTGCTTTAACACCAAGCGATTTCTGCGAGAGATGGGCCCTTTACCTCTCTAAAAAGTTCCTTCCACTAATTCTTCCCAGGAACTTGTACTCCCAGAAACCTGCCCTCTGGGTCCCTCACCCTGAGACCCCCATGACCCTTCTTCTCCACCTTCCTTTTCTGCTGGGGAAGGGGGCCCAGGGGGATTGTAAATCAAGAGCTGACAGTTCCTTTGGCAGTAATAGAATGGGCCACCCACACAGCCCAGCACACTCCACCCCACTTCTGTTTCCCTACTCCTCCCATCCTCCATTCAGCTGAGAGGGACACAGCAGTTCTAGGGGCTGAGGAGACCTTGGGCTGGAGGCAACAAAGAAACACAACTTGCCAGGGATGGGGGGAGGGGAGCCCTGGTGAGGGGTCTTGGAGTAGAAACTCTACCAATCCCACTCCCCCCAGGGCAGCCTGCATGAGTATAAACACATACACTTACATACACCCACTTAGTGTCCAGTAAGTCAGCCCATAGGTAGCTGGTGACTGGGAACCCAGGCAGCAAGGAGAGCCTGGCAGTGCCCTCCTTCCTGCCTCCCAAAGACTCAACTTGGCAACAGGTCTGATTCTAAGGTCCCAGGAGGGATCTGTGCTTGTCTGACCTCATGGGTACCCTCCTGCCCCCTCCTCTTCCCAGCCCTGAGCAGGAGACTATAAAAAGTTCCTAAACACAGGGACCAAAATAGTTTGCTGTCCACTGCCTCTTCCTGGCCTTCTGAGCTCCTTGGTGCTGGACCGCAGACATTCCCTCCCTAAAAGCCTGGCAGACATCCTTGAGCCCTCTGTCCCTCTGCCTACCTTCTCCCAGCGCTGGGGTCAGTGGACTGATGAACTTTGCCCAAGCTTTCGGCTCTGGACACAGATGCGGGCTGGGGGACAGTGCTCCCTGGCTTGGTGCCAGCCTCCGTGCCCTTGGGTGTCTGGGTGCCCTCCCACCCCAGCTCCAGGCTCAGGATGCACTCACCTCTGCATGGGGAGGCTGAATGCCAGGGTCCCCCGGCAGGTCCAGACTGAAGGCAGGAGGGACAGCAGGGACTGGAAGTAACTTTGGTGGCAGCCAAACCTCACTCTCCACAGGAAAAGCCAAGAGAGCCTCCACCCCCAAGATTAACTCTTGCCTTCCTGACCTGGAGCCTGGCCTCTGTTAACTCCTTCCTGGTCACCATCTCAGAGCAGGAGAGGACCCTTGGACCACGTCCAGCTCCTTTATTTAGCCAATGGTCACACAGGCCCTGGCAGGTTAAGTGGTTTACATAGAGGCACAGTAAGCTTGGGGCACAGCCAGCATCCCAAACAAGGTCTCTGGTTCCCAAGCTTCCTCCAGAGGCCTGGGGTGGGGACAAGTTATTCACGTGGGGTCAGCCCGCTCTGCTGGGCCTTGGCGGATGCTCTTCGTTCAGATGGGAAGGCAGGGCAGGGTTCTAGTACACCATGCTTTTTCCCTCTGGAGCAGGTTTAGACCTGCCCTGGCCTGCGTGTGTGAAAGGTGTCAAGCTTGCTCTCCCTAGGGGTGAGGCCAAGAATCTGCAGCCTAAAAGTGGGGAGAGGTGTGCTGCAGATATGCAGGGTGAGCCCCTCCCAACAAGTCTTGGCAGGAAGGTCACAAGGGAGCCTACTGGAGGGGCCTCTGTCCAATATCCTCTGATGGCAAATGGAATTGGCTGGGAAGAGGGTAATGAAGGGATGGGTCCAAGCCTGGGGAAAGGACCTCTTTCCTTCTTTGCCCCCATCGGGGACTTCTAGAGCTGGCCTAGTTTCTTATTTGACACCTCACTTCTCAAGGGGGAGTCCTGTCCCCACAATGCTGGTTCCAGGAGTGCACCTTCTCCTCTCTCCCCACTGGGCAAACTCTGCAGCACCCAGAGCCCCAAGACTAATGCCCCTGCCAAGGGGTCCCTGCACCCCTCCCGACTCTTCACAAATCTCTTTCCCTCCCTTCTAGCACTTTTTAATGTTTGCAAAGCATGTTCATACCTTTGTTCTCTGATCTCCTTTGTCCCCCACAAAGACCCTAAACAGCAGACCCAGCAGGGGTGACCACCGTACTTGATAGGCAAGGAAACAGGATTGGGGGTACCTAATTCCAACCCCAAATCCACTCTTTCCACTGCACCCTCAGCCTGGCAAGTAAGGTAATAAGTCTGAAAACTACAAGGCCCATCTCCTGGTAACGAATTTTATTACCTAGTTAAAGGGAGTATTTTTTTTTTTTTGTCCATCCATATTGTGTTGTTACAGCACTCTACAAAATGTTCTAATGTACATGATCAGAATTCATCCCCAGGACTACATTTCAGAAGTAGGTTTATTATGTTCTCCATTGGACTGCTGAAGAGAATGAGACTCAGGTGAAATGATTTATCAAGTTCACACAATGAGGAATACTAGTTAATATGTATTAAGAGACTGATATATGCTAAGCACTGTTCTAAGTACTTCACACAATGATTAACACATTTAATCCTCAAAACCACCCAATGAAGTAGGGACTTTCATTCTCCTGGTTTTATGGATGAAGGTTGGGGTGCCCAGTAGCCCTGAGATCTGGCCTTGAAGGGGTTAAGCATGAGGCCGGGCAGAGCCCAGCTGGGATGCTGTCAATGGCAGGAAACCTGGCCTGTGAAGGAGGGGGAGGATGGGGCTGTTGTGTCTGACTCTTACACAACCCCCATCCTTTTGGTCTTAAAGGAGCATCCTGGTTGGGAAGAAGGGCAGGCAAGGGGCCTCCTTCTCAGCCCTGGACAGACACCGGGTTACGGAAAGAGGGGCCTTCAGAGTCAATGCAGGTCGCTGCCCTGGAGTGGCCCCCGATCTGACGAGGGTGAGTGGAAGTGAGCCCACCTCCCCTCAGGAGTGGTCAAGAGTTGGGGAGACACAGTCCCAGCCCTGGGAGCCCCCAGTCTGAGAGGGGAGACACAGCCCTGCCCCCATGGGTCTGGACGGGGCTTGGTCAAAGAGCCTGCTCTCAGGAGCTCCCAGCCTGAGAGGAGACAGTAGTCTATCCCAGGAGGTCAGGATCCTGGAGAGCAGAGTCATGATGTCAAGGTCAGATAGGATTGGGTTTGTGAGTGAGAGAGCCCTTGAAAGAGTCAGCCCTCAAAGAGGTGGGGTGTGGACATCATGAGGTGGGGCTCCAGCTGCCTGCCCTGCGTGTGTCTTGGCCACACTTGACTTGAACCGGATCGCCTCTCTTTCTGGTCGTGGGTCCCGTGGGAGAGCCCTAAAGTGATTCCTTCTGGCCCCAGAGCCAGGGCCTTGGTTGAGGGGGAGGCCAAATCTGAGGGACGTTTCCTTCCTGACTCTGAGCTCCTTCCCGGATCACCCCGAGGATGAGGATAGATGGGAATGGGCCTGAGTCAGAACTGGCTCCTTCAGGGAGAGGGTGGTGGGAGGGTGGGGGCACAGCTCCAGCGAGTGTTGGGAATCAGGAGACCCTTCAGGTCCACCTTTAAGCCCCAGATCCACACTGTCCCAGGGCAGAAATGTGTGTCCGTGCCTTTGATTCTAAACCTGGCCCATCCCTCACTGGCTGTGTTGCCTGAAGTAAGAACTTAACCTCTCTGAGTTCCTTTCTGTGTAAATGGGAAAAAAACCCCAGCTTTCAGTGTGGCATGAAGAAGTGGTGCCTGAGAAAAGCACTGGGGCCTCAGGTGCTGGTAAATGGCAGGAGTCTTGACCTCTTGGGTCTTGTCCTCCAACACCTAACTGACACCTCTGGCCCAAATCTCTCTCTCTTTTTTTTTCCCCCTAATCCCTTAGCCTCACTCTCAGCCACTTTCAACAAGTCGTTTTGAACACTGCCCTCTGCTCAGGGGTCTGCAGATGGGTCAGACCTGGCTTTTGCTTTCCGGGAGCTCCGCCTGCTGCAGGGGGGTGGGGTGGGGTGTGAACAGAGGTGTGAAGGACTGATCACAGCTTCTGGGCAGAGCAGCCTGATGTAACAGAAGATGAACAAAGCAGGGGCCATGGGAGGGGGTGCAGCATTTGCTCTGCCCCTGGAGTGAGGTGGGAAGCTTTCAAAGAGGAAGGGTATCGATTTGGGGTCTGGAGGGGATTTCTGTTGGGGATGGGATGCGAGAGGTTGTGAGACGATGGTGACACGGATCAAAGGCAGGCTCAGTGAGAGAAGGGGGGGGCGGCCAAAGAAGAGGTGGGGGGCTCAGAGCAGGGCACGGGGTTCGATCAAACGTGGAGGGTTCAGGGAGAGAGGGCGGGGCTCAGGCTGGCGTCTGTGACACCCCAGCACCCCCAGAAGGGGCCCCCCTATCCCCCGCCCCCGCCCCGCCTCCGCCGGCAGCGGGCGAGCCCCACAGAGATTAGAGCCGCGGTCCCCTAATTCAGGGCTTTCCGTTTCGGAAAGAATCTCGGCCGCAACAATAGCCCGGCGCCTGCGCCCCCTCCCTCTGAGGGAGGTGTCCTTAAACGTTTTTCCCCCGGAGCACCTACAAGTCTCCAATGAACCACGGGAAGCAAATCGGATATCTGCTGTCAGGAACTGACAACCTAGAGTTGGAAGAACAAAAGCCAAACTGAGCGATTGCTCTGTTCTAAGCTCTCGGCTCCAGGTCTGACTCTCAGTGGTACCTCACCTACTCCTTAAAAAACCCTGCGTGAAGTCAGTGACGAAGCCGAGGCAGAGAGGGGGCCGAGCGGCTCACCTAGCGTCACGCGGCTTGCAGAGGGTCGAGTTGGGACTCCGGAGCCGGCTCTGACCGGCTGAGCCGCCCTGCCTGCCTCGACTCTACCCCTCGGGTTGGGCAAGTCGGCCCTCCCTGCTCGCCTGTCCGCTTACTTCGTTTATTTGTTGGTTGGACAGGACTTCATCTTCAGGACCCTGAGCCAGGACTGGAAGGAGGGAGGCCCCGACTGCATGCTGCTCCAGCCTTATTCACCTCCTACTCCTTGGTCATCATCCTTACCCCCATCTCCAGCATTCCACCTTCCACCACTGTTTTCACCTTTAGACTGAGCACCAGGAACAAAAAGCATCCAGTCTCCACTAAGGGAAATAGAGGAACATGTGGAAGGGAATCAGGGGCTTCTCCCAGAAAGCAATGACAGATCTATCCTCCTACTTCGACAATTACACCTTCATAAAGACACTCTGAAAAATGTTTTGTTGTGTTTTGCTTTTTTTATACAGAGAACCCCAGCAAAGTACCAAAGATGACTGTATCTAATTATCATTAAGGATGTACAGGTGGTTTGTTAAAGGGGCAGCAATATTAGATGAGTGAAAAAACAAAGATACAATAATTCATATATTATTATATCTTCATTCCATAAAACCTATTTTTCTTGCTTTGATTTCAGCAAAATGATCAATTGTGTTGCTCAATGATCAACACAATTAAATGATCAATTAAATAATAAAAATTTCATATAATTGTATTCTACTGATAGTAATGCCTAATTAGACAGTCTTTTTTTTTTTTTAATTTCAGTCTTTTTTTTTTTTGGTTTTTTAAAATTTCAATTTGGGGAAACTTTGATGTGCGGAGGTAGTAGCAATTAGAATTGAAAAAAAATTCTTTTTTTAAAAAATTAAATTCTTAAAACAGTACTTAAATTTACAGATGAGCTATAAATGTTACATAACATGTGCATTTAAATGGTGTGTATATAATAAATTACCATTAGCATAGAACATATTACAATCTATTGTAATGGCATTATATAAATCCCTGTCTCTCACATCACAATTGTTACCATCTCATACAGCAATGTCTAGATTCATAACAGTATAGAATTGGCACCAGGCTTCTTGCATGTAATGTCTTGCCTGCGTTTACAAATTTAAGTGCTGAATGTATTGTTTAACATTGCAGAATGTTCCTCAGCCATCATATGCTACTATTGCAGACACCATGCTACCCGCTGGAACACGAAGTGAAGCAAGAAAATGGATGCTGAGCCCTTGCTCGGAAACAATACCCCCTTACGCACGAATCTGTGCATTAATGTGCTCTCAGAGGAAGGATTTGACAAGCTAATTAATTTGTATTTTCTCTTACCTACAGGCTTTCGCCAGTCTTCCCCCACACTCCAAGCAGTGGCTGTCAGCAATTTCAGCAGCAGTGCAAACCTACCGGCACTGGGATGCAACCGTCTTTTGTTTGGAGGAGAGGCAGGAGATGTGGAGAAGAGCGTTTATTTCCCTGGGGCCAAGTGCAGTTAGGTCTGAGCAGATGTTGAGGGTTATGCCTTACTCTGTGCAGCACAGAGCACTGGGTCCCAAGTGGCAGATGCCCATGTGGTCCTTAATAAATGACTTTTGGGGTACTTTTGATATCAAGGACCCCCTAATGGGCAGGAGCATCTCTGACCACTTGTAACAGTGGCACTGAGCTGTGGTCATGGAGGTCCTGTATCACAGTGAACATACTTGATATTAACATTCTGAGCCACGCTAAGTCACTTCAGTTCTGTCCGACTCTTTGCAACGCTATGGACTGTGTAGCCCGCCAGTCTCCTCTGTCCATGGGATTCTCCAGGCAAGAATACAGGAGTGGGTACCCATGCCCTCCTCCAGGGGATCTTCCTGACCCCAGGGATCAAACCCACATCTCCTGTGGCTCCCTCATTGTAGGCAGATTCTTTACCGCTGAGCCACTGGGGAAGCCCTGATGTTAACATACACTTTTATTTATTTATTTTTATTTAAAAATGTGTATTAGTTTAGTTTTGGCTGTGCTGGGTCTCCGTTGCTGAGCAGGCTTTCTCTAGTTGCGGTGAGGGCTTACTCTCTGTTGCCGTGTGTGTTTTTCAGTGCAATGGCTTCTCCTGTTGCTGAGCACAGGCTTTACATGTGCGAGCTTCAGTAGTTGCAGCACATGGGCTCAGAAGTTGCGGCTCCCAGTTTCTAGCGCACAGGCTCAGTAATTGTGACACATGAACTTAGTCGCTCCACAAAATGTAGGATCCTCTTGATCCAGGGATCATACCTGTGTCCCCTACATTGGCAGGCAGATTCTTAACCACTGGACCACCAGGGAAGTCTAGGACCTACCCTTTTATATGTTAGGAGGGCAATTCCCAAAGAAGGTGGAGTTTGAAGGCTGGGCAGACATCCCAAGAGGTGGACATTATAAATACCACCTCTCACATCACCATAGCATTATATCCAACACCTTAATATCACCACTGGATTGTAACTGTTGCCTTCTCCATGGCCATTGTCAGGTTCCCCATCGTTCCTAGGCCTGGGAACATCTGTACTTTTTGCCTTTCAGCAGTTACTCATCTTTCTCCTGGCACTCTTGCCCTGATCTTGGCCACTTTTTCTCCCATTCTCAGTCCTTGTGCTTCTAGAGTGGGGTACCATGACTCAGAGGGGCCCTTGACCTAGGTCTGGGTCAAAAAATCTATCACATCCCTCTGGCTTACAGCACTTCATTTAATTTGATTATGGCTGAAGGACTTTTGCTTCAGTGGCCGAAACAAAGCTTCCCTCTCTTCTCTGCTATGCACAAACCTGGGCAGACAGATCCCTGAGAGGACAGTCTGCCCGAGGACAGAGTCAACAGAGCTCAGAGATAGTGAAAACCAACCTTGATGAGCGGAGCCTCCGTATCTTGTCATGTCTAAAGCAAACCTACATATGGGCTTTACACTGTGTAAGCCAGTACATTTATTTATTTATTTATTTTTGGTGGGGTTGATTTTTCAGTCACTTACAAATAAAATCAACCAGAAGGAAACCCATCATTCTCTCCCAAACTAGGTCCCTTCCTCACGGTGCCTGTAGCGTTGAAAATGTGCAGCCTTGGTTTGCCCACCATTCTGACCCATCTCCACCCTAACTTCTCAGGTGTGCTGACCAGATCCCTCCAGGTTTGTGGTAAAACTGGCCTAGAAGAGCAGCAGAAATTCCCATAAAGAGTCAGGAGGCCGGAGTTATGGTCTTGACTTGGACATGAACTCACTTTTGGTCCGGAGCAAGTCACTTCCTCTCTCTGGCCTTAGGTTCTGATGTGTTAAAAGGAGGAAAATAGATTAGACCATTGGTTCCCCAAAACTATTCCTAGGGTGGATTCTAGTTTGGTCCATGAAGTTTACCTGAAATTCTTGTGTGTGTGTGTGTGTGTGTGTTTTGACCATGTTGAGCAGCTTGGGGGATCTTAGTTCCCCAACCAGGGATTGAACCCTTGGCCCTTGGCAGTGAAGGCGCCTAGTTCTAACCACTGGACCACTAGGGAACTCCCTGGGGTGCTTGTTAACAAGACCAACACCAGGTCTCCACCCTTGGAGAATCTAACTGAGTAGAGCTGGGGTGGAGTCAGGGAAGAAAGACTGCAGCATTAGTTCAGGCTGACTTTGCTGCTCTGAGTGCCCTTGCTGGAGATTTTAGATTTAACATGTTATCTCTTGCAGCTGAAAGTAGCTCTCATAGTTGGCTTATTCAGTTGACTGAACCTAGTACTCAACGTGACCTGTATTCAGTGAGGCTGAGATATCAGCATATACCTGGTGAATGTGTCTGATGTCTAAAAAGATAGGAATGTTGGGACGTTCCTGGTGGTCCAGTGGCTAAGACTCCGTGCTCCCAACGCAGAGGGCCTGGATTCCCTCCCCAGTGGGAGAATTAGATCCCACATGACCCAACTGAAAAGGAGAGATCCTGTATGCTGAAATGAAGAGCCAAGATCTGGTGTGATACAACTCCAGCACAGTCAAGTAAACAAATAAAAAAATATATATATTAAAAAGATAGGGAAAAAAAAGAAAAAAAAAAGATAGGAAGGTTGGAGAAGATTTAGCACATGAAATTGCACATATTCCTTATTCCCACCAAGGACATTCCCAAGGGCACTCAGAGGGTAGTTTTTCACCGAGGTGTTGAGATAAGCATGAGAGACAGCAGCATCAGTAACCTTGAAAAGTGTTGGGGTGGATGTCCTCTGTGGTTTGGATATTGAAAGAGGTGCCCCTGAAATGGGCTCCCTGACTTCACTGGAGATGACAGGATCCTAGAGGAACACCGGAAAAGTGGCTGAACTGTTTCCTGTGGCAGGATGAAGTGATAATTAGAATCTTTTGGCTTGTAGCAATCTTTGATCAGAGTGTCTCTAGGAATGAAACAGATAAGCAACTTAATAAATATGATAGAGTTACATAACAGGAAAACAACAATGACAACAAAGCTATGTCTTATGGCCAGAAGCCTAACTTAAATTGTCACAATGGAGCATCTCAACCTGTCAGCTAATTTCCGCGTCTAAGCCAGTTCACAGACCTGAAGTCCTAGGAGGCCAGGTCCCTTCAGGGAGGACTTCATGGTACTGCCACAAATGTATGCTGGGAATCTTCCTCCAAGAAAGGGGGACGGGAAAAGCCAGACCTTTTAGGGATTACTGGACTTTGAATGGATGCTAATATCTGGTAACCCAAGAATCAACTCGTGCAAAACTAAACTACTGATCTATCTCCTGTTCCCCCATATCTTTCTCACTACTGCCTTTCTCAGTCGATCCCTCTCTATCCCTGTGTCCTTCCAATTAATTGCTCAGGCCAAAACCTTGGAGTAATTTTGGACATCTCTCTGTCTCTCTCTGACATTCCATGTTTCATTTATCAGCAGCATCTGCTGGCTCCATCTTCAGAAGACATGAGATTTAATCTTGTTTTTTTTTAAATTATATATTTGACTATGCTGGGTCTTAGTTGCGACATTGTGGGGTCTAGTTCCCTGACCAGGGATTGAACCTGGGCCACCTGCGTTGGGAGCGTGGAGTCCTAGCCACTGGACCCCCATGGAAACTCTCCAGATTTGATCACTTCTATCTTCCTCCACTCTGACTACCCTGGTCCATGCTATCACCATCTCTTAGTTGGATTATTGCAATAGTCTGTAAGTCTCCCTTTTTTTTCTTCTTTTTTAAAAGTTTTTTTTTTTTTTTTTTTAATGTGGACCATTTAAAAAATCTTTATTGAATACGCTGCCATCTTAAGTTCTGATTTTTTGGCTGAGAGGTATGTGGGATCTTAGCTTCCCAACTAGGGATCGAACCCACACCTCCTGCCTTGGAAGGCAAAGTCTTAACCACTAGACCACCAGGGAAGTCCCTAAGTCTCCCTTCTACTGCTAACTCACTTCAGTCATGTCCGACTCTGTGCGACCCCATAGATGGCAGCCCACCAGGCTCCCCCATCCCTGGGATTCTCCAGGCAAGAACACTGGAGTGGGTTGCCATTTCCTTCTCCAATGCATGAAAGTGAAAAGTGAAAGTGAAGTCGCTCAGTTGTGTCCGACTCTTAGCGACCCCATGGACTGCAGCCTACCAGGCTCCTCCATCCATGGGATTTTCCAGGCAAGAGTACTGGAGTGGGGTGCCATTGCCTTCTCCCCCTTCTTCTAACCTCATCCCTAATAGTTTGTTCTCAGCATAACAGCTTGATCAGTCCTTTAAAAACCTAAGTCAATCCTGTCACTTTATCTGCTCAAATCCCAGAAAAAAGTCTCCTCATTTCACTAGAGAGAAAGCCAGAGTCCTCACTGACTTGCAAGGCTTTCCATGGCCTGGCCCTGCTGGCTCTCTGACCCGATGTTCTACTCTTCTCCCTCTCGCTCAGTTTGCCCAAGGTACTTTTGGCCTCTGGCCTGTTCCTTGAACACACTGACTACATCCACCTCAGGGCCTTTGACCCTCTGCCTGGAATGCCCTTTCTCTAGGTCTCCACTTTGATGCCTCTTTCACTTCCTTTAGGACTTTATTGATATCTCACCCAGTGAGACCTCCCATGACCTTTACTAAGTTTACTAAGTCAGTCAGCCCCTTTCTGCAGCATTCCCAATCCTCTTTTGAAAATTAATTTTTGTTTGAGTATAGTTGATTTACAATGGTATGTTAGTTTCTGCTGTACAGCAAAGTGAATCTGCTATACACATATCCACTCTTTTTTAGATTCTTTTCCTACATAGGTCATGACAGAGTATTGAGTTCCCTGTGCTATACAGTAGGTGAGAAGTGAAGTCGCTCAGTCGTGTGCAACTCTTTGAGATCCCATGGACTGTAGCCACCAGGCTCCTCCATCCATGGAATATTTTCAGGCAAGAGTACTGGGGTGGGTTGCCATTTCCTTCTCCAGGGGATCTTCCGGACCCCGGAATCAAGCCCAGGTCTCCCGTATTGCAGGCAGATGCTTAACCCTCTGAGCCACCAGGGAAGCCCATACAGTAGGTCCTTGTTGGTTATTTGTTTTACATATAGTAGGGTGTACATATCAATCATTTTTACTCTGCTCTACTTTCCTTTGGGACTTCCCAGGCAGCTCAGTGGTAAAAAATCCACCTGCCAATGCAGGAGGCTTGGGTTTGATCCTTGAGTGGGGAAGATCCCCTGGAGGAGAAAATGACAATCCATTCCAGTATTCTTGCCTGGAAAATCTCATGGACAGAGGAGCCTGGTGAGCTACAGTCCATAGGGTTGCAAGAGTTGGACACAGCTTAAGAATGAACACAGCACAGCACTTTTTCATTGCTTCCTCTTGACTTTTTAAAAAACTTACCATATTCTAACATACTGAATAATTTACTTGTTTATGCTCATAAATATCCACCCCCCCCCCCCTGCCACACACACACACACACACACACACACACACACACACACTCGAATGTAAGTTCAGTGAAGGCAGGAGTCTCTGTTTGGTTCACTGATATATCCCAAACACCTGGAACAGTAGCAGTGCCCAGTGGGTGCTCAATACATTCATTTCATGAATGAATTTTGAAGAGCCCCTGGAGGGACTGTGAAGGGGACCAGAGAGTTTCTTGAGAGGATGGGCCTTGGGACCAGAGTGATATGAATTTTAGGCCCTAGAAGCCCTTCCAGAACCATGCAGTTTCCTTCTGGTCAGTGACACAAGAGGGGAAGTCCTCGGAAGGGCTTCCTCACTCTCAATGAGACACTGGAGGAAAAGGCACCTTTGCTTCTCTGGATGTGATTCTTAGAACTAGTCTGTCATCTTGGGAACGTGGGGACAGCAAATTTAAGGAAAAAGGTGTGTGGGTTGGTGGGGGAGGGGGAAGGGACATGTGGATAATCGGAGTCCTTTACTCACAATGTGCCCTTGGGGAAGGGCTCACTCCCCCCACCAGTTAGTCGCAGTTAGTTGACGCCTGTGGCTGTCACCTCCTTCAGGTCTGTCTCGGCTGCTGGGAGTCCCCCTCCCCAAGGTCACAATCTCCTGGGGGGTGGCCCACATCTAGTGATTGAGAGAGGTGAGGGTATAACGTAGTTCTAGCTCAAGTGGAACTCTGACGGGCAGTACTTGCTCCAAATCATGTGCTGATGTGCTTAGTCGTGGCCGACTCTTTGCAACCCCATGGACTGTAGCCCGCCAGGTTCCTCTGTCTTTGGAATTTTCCAGGCAAGAATCCTGGAGTGGATTACCATTTTCTTCTCCAGGGGCGCCAAAGCATGGGTTGAATCAAAGACCTTCATGGTGCTGTGTCCCCATAAGGAAGAATACAGGCATACAGGAACTGCAGGGCTGAAGCATGAGTGACTCCACTTTCCCTTACTCTGATAATCCCCTGGAGACCTCCTGCTTACCAGCTTGGCCACTCTAAAGGTTTAAGGTCCTGGTTCTCAAAAGGGGCACACTTTTGCCCAAAAAAGTTACACTGAATGCTAACCTATGTCTGTTTTTCTGGGTGCTTTGGACTCCTTGTATCCAGGGGCCAGAAGTCAAGAAGCCAGCTTACTATCCTGGCAGGAGTGTTCAACCTGATTGCGAATAGGCTGCTCCATGGGGGCATGGAGGAGTAAATGTGGATCCCAGATGATCCACAGTTACTTGGCTGCTTCTTGGTAGTCCCCAGCCCAGCTACAACCGTAAATGGCTGGGTAAGGTCCCTGAATATTCATTGGAAGGACTGATGCTAAAGCTCCAATACTTTGGCCACCAGATTTGAAGAGCTGACTCATTGGAAAAGACCCTGATGCTGGGAAAGATTGAGAGCAGGAGGGGAAGCGGGTGACAGAGGATGAGATGGTTGGATGGCATCACCAACTCAATGGATATGAGTTTGAGCAAACTCTGGGAGATGGTGAAGGACAGGGAAACTGCATGCTGCAGTCCATGGGGTCGCAAAGAGTTGGACACGACTGAACAGCTGAACAACAACAGTAATAACAACAACAGTAATAACCCTGACTTGAGAAGAGCACGGTGACCAGGGGCTCAGGCATCCTGAGGGTCTGGATTATGCCACCAACTGAGCCACAGCATGGTCGCGGAGGCTTGAGGGGAATGTGGCATGGGTAGAGGAGGTGGGAGATCACCAGAGAGGCTGCAGTGGTGGGAGCTGTGGCTCTTCCCACTAACATTCCTTACTGAATTCCCTCAGGAAGAGGGCCAGAGGATTCCTGAAGGAGCTGCTCCTTGAAGTGTACAGGGCAGTGAATTTGAGGGCTCCGGGTGGTTTGTGGTGGACACCAGCTTTCAAGGACTGAGTGACTGAACCACAATATCCACCAGAGGGCAGCCTTTGCCCTTTTAGAAGCTTTCCTGATTGGCCTCCATCTGCCAGCCTTGCTCCCAGCTCCAATAGCCCAAGGGTCCACACCACTGCTTAGCATAACTGGGCACCCTTTGGACATCCTTAGCACTGCTGCTCTACCTGGTGAGTGCCCTGATATTATTTATCTTGACACTTGGTGCTTTGTAATACCAGTTAACTGGTGAGAGCAATGATTCCTTCATTTATGTTTTCCTCCATATTTCATGAACATTATGCTCATTCCGTTTGCAAAAGAAACTTGGGAAGATAATTTATTATTATGGCCACTTTTTGAAGTGGTAGCTGAGGCTCACAGGTTGAATGGCTTGACCAAAGTTACACAATAAGCTGCTGCTATCACTAACATCTAGTAAGCACTTTCTGTGTGACAAGCATGAGCTTAAGAGATGGTTTATTTAATTCTACGGCAATTAAAACAGTGAAGTAGGGCTAGACAGTGGGGACACAGAGATGACTGGAACATATAGAGCTTATTAATTGTATCATTTAAATCTCCATGTCCTTACTGAATTTTTGTTTATTTGACCTATCAATTACTATTACAAATTTCACAATTTGTGTTAAAATATTCCACTGTGAGATGATGGATTTGTCCATTTCTCCCTGTAGTACTTTGAGGCTGTATTATTAGATCATACCAACTTATAAATGTGCTTTCTCTCTGTGGTGAACTGAACTTTATCATCCTGTAGTGACCCTCTTTATCTCTAGTGTTGGTTTTCATCTTATTATAGTTATTTTTTCCTATTTATTTTTTGCCTAGTATTCCTTTTTCCAAACTTTGTCAGTCTGTGTTCATATGTTTTAGATCTGTCTTTTGTAAATAGAACAATGCTGGCTTTTGTTCTTTTATTTGGTGTGATATCCTTTAACTTTGATTTGGAGAGTTTAGCTCATTCACTGAGATTGATATATTTTTATTTATTTCTCTCATCTTGTAATATGCACTATATTTGTTGTACTTTCCCCCTCTGTGTTGTTTTTTTTTAAACATTGTTTTTTTTGATTGATCTCCCTAACCCTCGCCTCTATTTCTTTGGAGGTTGTAGACTCTTGTAATGGTTATCGCAGCAATTCTAAGATAGAGCCAGACATCTTGGAGTGGGAAGTCAAGCGGCCTTTAGGAAGCATCACTATGAAAAAAGCTAGTGGAGGTGATCAAATTCCAGCTGAGCTATTTAAAATCCTAAAGGATGATGCTGTGAAAGTGCTGCACTCAGTATGCCAGCAACTATGCAAAACTCAGCAGTGGCTACAGGACTGGAAAAAATCAATTTTCATTCTAATCCCAAAGAAAGGAAATGCCAAAGAATGTTTGAACTACCACACAATTGCACTCATTTCACATGCTAGCAAGGTCATGCTCAAAATTCTCCAAGCCAGGCTTCAACAGTACTTGAACTGAGAACTTCCAGATGTTGAAGATGGATTTAGAAAAGGCAGAGGAACCAGAGATCAAATTGCCAACATATGTTGGATTATCGAAAAAGCATGAGAACTCCAGAAAAACATCTACTTCTGCTTCACTGACTATGCTAAAGCCTTTGATTATCACAACAAACTGGAAAATTCTTCAAGATGGGAATACCGGACTGCCTTATCTGCCTCCTGGAAACCTGTATGCAGGTCAAGAAGCAACAGTTAGAACTGGACATGGAACAAGGGACTGGTTCAAAATTGGGAAAAGAGTACGTCACGGTTGTATATTGTCACCCTGCTTATTTAACTTATATGCAGAGTACATCGTGCAAAATGCCAGGCTGGATGAAGCACAAGCTGGAATCAAGATTGTTGGGAGAAATATCAATAACCTCAGATAAGCAGATGATATCACCCTTATGGCAGAAATTGAAGAAGAACTAAAGAGCCTCTTGATGAAGGTGAAAGAAGAGAGTGAAAAAGCTGGCTTAAAACTCAATATTCAAACAACTAAGAAGGTCATCTGGTCCCATCACTTCATGGCAAATAGATGGGGAAACAATGGAAACAATTACAGACTTTATTTTGGGGGGCTTCAAAATCAGAGCAGATGGTGACTGCAGCCATGAAATTAAAAGATGCTTGCTCCTTGGAAGAAAAGTTATGACAAACCTAGACAGCATATTAAAAAGCAGAGATATTACTTTGCTGACAAAGGTCTGTCCAGTCAAAGCTCTGGTTTTTCCAGTAGTCATGTATGGATGTGAGAGTTGGACCATAAAGAAGGCTGAATGTTGAATAATTGATATTTTTGAACTCTGGCGTTGGAGAAGACTCTTGAGAGTCCCTTGGACTGCAAGGAGATCAAACCAGTCAGTCCTAAAGGAAATCAATCCTGAATATTCATTAGAAGGACTGATGCTGAAACTGAAGCTCCAATACTTTGGCCACCTGATTCGAGGAGCCGACTCATTGGAAAAGACCCTGATGCTTAGAAAGATAGAAGGAAGGAGATGGGGACAACAGAGGATGATGAGATGGTTAGATGGTATCCCTGACTCAATGGACATGAGTTTGAGCAAACTCTGGGAGATGGTGAAGGACAAGGAAACCTGGCGAGCTGCAGTCCATGGGTCGTAAAGAGTCGGACAGGACTGATTGAGCGGCAACAACAGCAATTCTAACCTATTATCTACTGAATTTTTATTTCAATTAACATATTTTTACATTTCTAGAAAGTTGAAAGTTGATTCTTTCTTCAAATATACTAGTTCTCACACAGTATCAAGTTTCTTTTTTATCTCTTTGAATACAGTAAACAAGTTTATTTTATATTGTGTGTCTGGGACTTCCAATATCTTTGAAGATCTGTTTCCACCACATCTCAGTTCTACTTGTTCTCCATTATGGTGCCTTGTCACCTCATGTGTTTGGCAACGTTTTTTTTTTTTTTACCCTGAGCTGCCCAAATTGCCTAGAAATTTGTGAGAATTGAGGCCTGTGTTGAAATTTAGTTCCTTCATAGACTATGTGCATTTATTTCTGTCAATAATGTGCTGGTACCATCAGCCCACACCCCTTTAAATTAAATTCTCCACTTGAGTGTTTTAGGATTATAAAAGTTATGTGATTTGACTTACAATTTTATAAGAAAACTGATTTGTAAATTATGAATTTCTAAAGGAGAATTTTTATTTTCTCCTCTTCCCTGGGCCAGAGTTGATATCAGAAACTTACATATCTCCTCTCTTCTGAGTGTCAGGGTTTACTTTGCATTGACACTTGCATTGTAATTATAATCCTTTGGGATTTCCTATAGGGGTTTCCATATAGTCAAGGCTATGGTCTTCCCAATGGTCATGTACGGTTGTGAGAGCTGGACCGTAAAGAAAGCAGAATGCCAAAAAAATGATGCCTTTGAACTGTATTATATTTCAGGATTCTCCTCTAGCAGACTCCTGAAAGTCCCTTGGACAGCAAGGAGATCAAACCAGTGAATCTTAAGGGAGATCAACACTGCATATTTACTGGAAGGACTGATGCTGAAGCTGAAGCACCAGTATTTTGGTCGTCTGATGTGAACAGACGACTCATTGGAAAAGTCCCTGATGTTGGGAATGATTGCGGGCAGAAGGAGAAGAGGGCATCAGAGGATGAGATGGCTGGACAGCATCACCGATGCAAGGAATATTAACTTGGGCAAACTCCGGGAGATGGTGAGGGACAGGGAGGCCTGGTGTGCTACAGTCCATGGGGTCACAAAGAGTCAGACATGACTGGGCGACTGAACAATAACAGCATAGAGGCTTCCATGGTGGCTCAGACGGTAAAGATTCTGTCTGCAGTGCAGTGTTGCCTATTAGAATTCCATCTGGGAGGGCCCTTGGCGTCACTTCCTGTCTCCCATATATCTTTTCCAGATAGGAAAGGAGGACATTACGGTCCCCAGGGTTTGACAGGCATTCTGAGGGTTAAGGACAATTTGGGCATTTACTTTCCCCTCTCCACAGTTCCTGGTTTCACTTCATTTGGGGGCTTGGCATATTCCTGGTTTCCCTGGTGGCTTAGGTGGTAAAGTGTCTGTCTGCAACGTGGAAGACCCGGGTTCGATCCCTGGATTGGGAAGATCCCCTGGAGAAGGAAATGGCAACCCACTCCAGTACCCTTGCCTGGAAAATCCTATGGATGGAGGAGCCTGGTAGGCTACAGTCCATGGGGTTGCAAAGAGTCAAACACAACTGAATGACTTCGCTCACTTGCTTTCATAGCAGCTCAGCAACACCATAAAAATCAATTTTTAAATACCCCTTTATGCAATGTTTTAAAGTTTTCATCAGGAGGGTTACTCAGGTACACAATTCACTGTACTGCTAAAAAAAAAAAAGTTACAATGTGGTTTTCATTGTAACTCACATTTGTTTTCTGACATTTTATAGTCTTTTATACATTTTAATGTTATGAGTTTTATATAGTATGAAATATATATTATGAATTATAATGTCAGTATGTCATTTAATTTGCACAGCTAACCTAGAGAAGTAGACATTATTATCCCCATTTTATACATGATGAAACACAGGCTGAGTTTAACCCGAGGTTACATCAACACTGGGGCAGAACAGGAACTTAAAACATTGGTATTCGCCCTCCAAAGATCAAGAACCTTTGCTAGGAATCTCTGAAAGACATGGAGTTCTTTAAAAATCCCTGTCCCCACAAACGTGTACACTGATACACTAAAGTTTCAGGGGGAGGTTGAAATCTCCATTGTTCATCCATGGATTCTATATTAAGAACCTCCGCATGTTATAGTGTGGTGAGGTGGAATAAAAAGACATTAGTTTTTTAAACTAGTGTCAGACTAGGAATAAAGCTGAGTGCCAAAGAATTGATGCTTTTAAACTACGGTGTTGGAGAAGACTCTTGAGAGTCCCTTGGACTGCAAGGAGATCCAACCAGTCCATCCTAAAGGAGATCAGTCCTCGGTGTTCATTGGGAGGATTGATATTGAACCTGAAACTCCAATACTTTGGCCACCTGATGCGAAGAACTGACTCATTTGAAAAGACCTGGGCAAGATTGAGGACAGGAGGAGAAGGGGACGACAGAGGATGAGATGGTTGGATGGCATCACTGACTCAATGGACATGAATTTGGGTAAACTCTGGGAGTTGGTGATAGACAGGGAGGCCTGGAGTGCTGTGGTCCATGGGATCGCAAAGAGTTGGACACGACTGAGTGACTGAACTGAAGTTTTTAAAAAACTATTTATTTGTCTGGGTCCAATCTTAGTTGCTTCATGCAAGATCTTTTGTTGTGGTGCAGATTCTCTAGTTGTAGCACATAGAATCTCCAGTTCTGATGGGCAGGCTCCAGAGTGTGTGGGCTTAGTTGCTCTGTGGCATGTGGGATCATAGTTCCCCAACCAGGGCTCAAATCCGTGTTCCCTGCATTACAAGGTGGACTCTTAACCACTGAGCCACCAGGGAAGTGCCAAGACATTAGTTTTTTAGCTTTGATCATAAGGTCATATTCTTCTGTCTGTCTTCAAAGACCCTTCATAAACTGATCTCATTATATTCATCTAACCTTTTTTTCCCAACACACAGTCCCAGCAATGGTCCATCTCAGCATCTCCATGACCTGTCCTCAATTATGGGCTTCCTCAGTTTGTACAGTGTAGTGATTAAGATCGTGGCTGTCAGGTCAAGATAACCTGGGTCTGAACTAACTGTATTCATCATTAGTTGATTGGCATCAGATCCTGAACTGTGGACCTTGGGCAGATGACCCACCCTCTCTGTGCCTCTGGTTTGGTAAAGAACAGTACCTATGTTGCACGGTTGTGGGAGATCATATGTGTCAGTCATATGACTGATCATATGTGACAATCATAAGTTGCCTGTGAAGCAACTTAAAGCAGAGCCTGGCTCATTGTAAGCACTTGATGCGTTTTAAGGGTTATTACTATTCTCTCGCATAGAGTGTGTCACTGTTGCCTACATCTCATCTGTAAACTGGAAGAGGATTCCCATAAATAAAACAGTATTTTAAAGTATCTAACAAAGTGCCTGGCACACAGTAGGGCTAATTTTCTCAAGAGGCAATTTTCCTTGTGCCATGTCAAGGAGGGCAATAGAGCTTTCTGTTCTGGGGGCCTACAACTTCACTCATCCCAGTAGGGAGACAAGCGCTTTGCTTTTTAAGTCTCAAGGGCAATGAAATGGCTCAAACAGTTGAAAAACAGGTGAGCGAGCTACCTTAAAGAAAGTGTCTGGATGGCTCAGTGGTAAAGAATCTGCCTGCCAATGCAGGAGACACCGATTTGACCTCTGGTCCAGGAAGATCCCATATTCCGCAGAGCGATTAAGCCCACACCACAACTACTGAGCCTGCTCTAGAGAACTCTAGGGGACTGCGACTATTGAGCCCACGCACCTTAACTACTGAAGGCGACACACCCCAGAGTTGTGCTCTGCAACAAGGGGAGCCATGGCAATGGGAGCCCACGCACTACAACAAAGAGTAGCCCCCACTTGCTGCTGCTGGTGGTGGTTTAGTTGCTAAGTCATGTCCGACTCTTGTGACCCCATGCAGTGTAACCGGCCAGGCCCCTCTGCCCATGGGATCCTCCAGGCAAGAATCCTGGAGTGGGTTGCCATTTCCTTCTCCAGGGGATCTTCCTGACCCAGGAATCGAACCCAGGTCTCCTGCATTGCAGGTGGATTCTTTACAAACTGAGCTACGAGAAAAGCCCGTGCAGCACGAAGACCCAGCATAGCCAAAAATAAATAAATAATTATTAACAAAAAGAAAAGAATGTGTCTTCACAAACCACTGTAGCCTCCACACATGGACATTCCTTTTGGAAGGAATGGAAGATCCAAGTGTCCTCCTCTAGTCACTGCCTGCCAATGCATCTCTCATCAGCTTCAGGAACCCTGTCTGCTAAAATGGAAAAGGCAGGGCCTTAGTCAAGTCTCTGGAGCAGGCTGCTTGGTTTGCGAGCCAGCTGGAGAAGGACCCGAGCACCTGCAGACACAGGTAGCTGTGTTCTGACACGCAGGCCTGCAGAGGAATGGCTGCCTCTCCGGAGACAACCAGGCAACTCCAGCCTGCATTGTCTCTGACTCAGCTTTCCAAACACTGTAGTGTCCATTCTTTTCCTTTTATTATCCAGAGTTCTCCTGCAGTGGTTCCTTCAGCAACTAGAATAGTGGTTCTTAGCCTTTTGGACCTCTTTAAGAATCTGTTAAAGTTTACAAACCATCAGCTTGGAAAAATGTATACATACATAAAATTTTGCTTACAGTTCTAGGGAATTGGTGGACAATGCTGGAGTTCTTTGTTAGATTCCTGTTTAAGTAGCCTTCTCCTAGAGTAAAATATGGAATAGTGATTTATCTTGTCTGTTTCTCAGAAAACAGTTAAGTTCTACCATGAGGTAGGAGGAGTCTGAGGGCAAAGACAGGGTGGGGTGCTGAAATGGGGCTTATGCTGCTGGCTGGTAGGAGATAAGTGAATCTGAAAGATACTACCCTTTGACTTTGTTTCCTGTCCCAAAGCCTGACCAGTGCTCTTTCAATTGCAACATTTTTATCCTATTTTCACATTAGGATCACTAATATTTTAAAGATACTAGTGGGAAGGCCCTGCCTACTGAAATTCTCACTTAATATGAGATGGACCCTAGGCATCAGTTTTTTAAAAAATTTAAATGACTTTACTGGTGTAAAATAATATACATTTAAGCATATAGTTTGGTGAATTCTGATATATGTACCAAACCCATGAAAATACCCATCATCCCCCAAAGTTTCTCTTCTTCTGGAACCCCAATTATATTAATACATGGGCCACTTGATGTCTCACGGCTCACCAATGCTCTGTGCATTTTGTTTTGCTTTCACTATTTTTTTTCTTGCTGCTTCATTTTGTCTAGCTTATGCTGATTTGTCTTCAAGGTCGCTAGTCATCTATAATGTCTAATTTCTGTGTATTTTTTAATCTCAGTAACTATATCTTTCAAAGTTCATTTTCAAATATACATATTCCATTCCTTCTCTCCTTCCCATACTCATGCTTCCCTCTGCCTTCAAATATACATGCCAAGTGTGTTTGAAATCCTTGTATACTACTCTATCTGCTTTATTTCTGAGGTCTGCTTATACTGGTTCCTGTTTTACACGCCTAATGCTTTTTTAAAACTTATTTACCATCGTTATTTATTTATTTATTTTTGGCTGCACTGGGTCTTCATTGCTGCGTGTAGGCTTTCTCTAGTTGTGGCTAGCAGAGGCTGCTCTCTAGCTGCGGTGCACGGGCTTCTCTTGCTACAGAGCACAGGCTCTAGAGAGTGCAGGCTCAGGAGTTGTGACACCGGGGCTTAGTTGTTCTGAGGTATGTGGGATCTTCCCCTACCAGGGACTGAACCTGTGTCTCCTGCTTTGTAAGGCGGATTCTTAATCACTGGACCACCAAGGAAGCCCCGCCTAGTACCAAGGTCCTCAGCCTCATGTGGCTTGTACAGGGGTATGATTCCTACCACAGTGACCCAGCACAGAGCCCCCCCCACCCCCTGACCTGTTCTGCATGTGTAGAGTCTCCCTTTTCACTTCAGACCAACCTGCTCCCCCTTTTCCTCCCTGACAGCTCTGTCTCCTATGGGTTGTCAGCAGTTTCGCTGAGCAGTGGGCTACATGATTGTTTTCGCACCATGTCTTCATATGAGGGAAACAGTCTGACTTCACTTTGAAGGGATGATGTCTGTAGCCACTGGAAGATAAAATAGTGGTGTGATTATTGAACCAAAGGAACTTACGTTTTGTAACTTGGTTACTTTTATTTTGCATTTTGTTAAAGTATTAAATACTTTTTTCCTGTTTGAAAAAAGAAAAAAAAAGAAGCCCTAATACCTTTTAATTGTATGATTGGGACTTTACATTATTGAGGACTGGAATTTTATGAAGTTTCTTAGGGAAAAAAAAAAATTACCCATTCAAGACATACTTTTAAGCTTGCTAGATCCAGAATACCCTTTCACCTAGGACTAATTTGGCCTTGCTTCCTGATGGATGTACTCCTGTGATGTATTAGGGGAGCTCTCCATTCTGACTGATGGGAGCGGCGATCATCTATGGTCTCGTGAGCTGGGAAGGTTATTCTCCTGACCCTTTCATTCTTCTTGCTCTCAGGTAGTTTCCTCACAAGGATGTACTGATGGTCCATCAGTACCATGTTGATTCTGCTGTGCATTTCTACACGCAATATCTCATTTCATCTTTGAGGTGTTCTGAGTCACTTATCCGGAGAAGGCAATGGCACCCCGCTCCAGTACTCTTGCCTGGAAAATCCCATGGACGGAGGAGCCTGGTAGGCTGCAGTCCATGGGGTCGCTAAGAGTCAGACACGACTGAGCGACTTACCTTTCACTTTTCACTTTCATGCACTGGAGAAGGAAATGGCAATCCACTGCAGTTCTTGCATGGAGAATCCTAGGGACAGGGGAGCCTGGTGGGCTGCTGTCTATGGGGTCACACAGAGTTGGACACGACTGAAGTGACTTAGCAGCAGCAGCAGAGTCACTTATCATCTCTATTTTATACATGTGGGAAGCTATAGATTTGAGAGGTTAGGAAACTCATGAAAGACATACAGCTAGTAACAGAAAGGTAGTGTCTGATTTCCAAGTCTGTGTCTTTTCCCTCTCTGCCTCTGACAACAGCTGTCATGATAGTTTCCAGCTCCAATGCATATTTGTTTATGTAACATCTTTACTTGACTTTCCCTGTGGCTCAGATTGTAAAGAATCCACCTGCCAATGCAGGAGACCTGGGTTTGATCCCTGGTTCGGGAAGACGCCCTGGAGAAGAGCATGGCAACCCACTCCGGTATCCTTGCCTGTTGGATTCCACAGAGGAGCCTGGCAGGCTACAGTCCATGGGGTCACAAAGAGTTGGACACAATGGAGCAACTTACACACATTAGTATAAGTCACTAGAGAAAAGTGTGAAAATTCTAAGTCCAGCTTGATGAATTTTCACAAAGTAAACACACCCTCGGAGAAGGCAATGGCACCCCACTCCAGTACTCTTGCCTGGAAAATCCCATGGGCTGAGGAGCCTGGTAGGCTGCAGTCCATGGGGTTGCTGAGAGTCGGACACGACTGAGCGACTTACCTTTCACTTTTCACTTTCATCCATCGGAGAAGGAAATGGCAACCCACTCCAGTTTTCTTGCCTGGAGAATCCCAGGGACGGGGGAGCCTGGTGGGCTGCCGTCTATGGGGTCACACAGAGTCAGACACGACTGAAGTGACTTAGCAGCAGCAGCAAACACACCCTGTCTAACCAGCACTCAGGTCAAGAAACAAAGTGGTTCATGCACCCTAGAAATCTCTTCACATATGTCCCACTTTCAACCCAGGAGAAATAACATAGAGGTACTCAGTGGAGCCTATAGCTCAGCCTCCCTTAACTTGGGGTCCATGTAAGCATCTATAAATCCCCCGAAATTACAAGTATTTTCCCAAAGAGAGGATGTAGTGCCTTCATCAGATTCTCCCCAAAAGGGACAAGAATAAAAGCTACCACTGAAGACTGGCTCAGAGGGAATATAACCATTCATTCATTGTATCATCAAAATCAGAACACAGTACCAGCGATAGCTACCAGCTGAGAGTTTAATGTGCCAGGCATTTTATGTTTATTATCTCTGACCCTTACAAAATTCTGAAATGTAAGTAGTATCACCTCTATTTTACAGATATGGGAACACAGGCTTAGAATGAAGTTCCTTGCCCAAGGTCACACATTATTGTGTAGGCATTCGTGAATACTAGTATTTAACATGAATACAGCAAAGGTAACATCTTTACTTGACTTTCCCTGTGGCTCAGACAGTAAAGAATCCACCTGCTACAGCAAAGCCTGCGCTTCCGCAGTGAGACCACGATGCCTTCAGCAATATTAAGTTGCCTAACCTCTGTTCAGAACAAGCTAAGCTTGAAATACCAGGGCTGAACAGGAAATGAAAGAGTGAAGTCTCAAGCCTGGGCAATTTTTTTAAAAAAAACAATTCTCTTCTAACCAATGACAACTGCAAAAGGGAAAGTGCTGCCTTTAAAAGAGGCACTTTGCCCTCAAAGAGGTGTGGCCTCCAAGAGGTGTGGCTGTTAGGTTTTTCTCTAGTGGGAGTTACTATCAAACCACAAGCCAACTGTCTATCATTACACTGCACTTTGAGAGGACACCAATGATTGGTCGACTAAGAGAGCAATATTTGAATTTTAAGAAAAGACCAAAACAACCTAAGGTCTTTACTTCAGAGAGAAAGATAAAGCTTTGTCAGAAAAAACTCTGAGTCAGCATCAGAGATTAGGCACGAGAAACCCTGTGTTGGGTAAAACCTTGACTTCCCTAACTGGTGTTAAGTTGCTATTAAATTCTTCAAGAAATTAGCCCCCATTTGAAAAGATACGTAAAAACTATGTGAAAACGCTTTGTAAACTGCAAAGGAAATGGCTAGCAAATAGTTTAAAAAAATCCCAAAACTCTAAACATAAAGCAAAATTTACTTGCCTGCAAAGGCTATACCAGGAGGTGGTAGAGTTAGAAGCAGCCACAATTTTGACCCCTACTTTCCTACTCATCACTAGGTCACATGTAGAATTAATGTTTTCTGTCTCTAATTTTCCCTCTGCTATTCCATTGGACCATGAAGTACACTGCATCATCTGTACTTTGTTTATTTTGGAGAAGACATACATAATAGAACCTGTAAAAGAAAAGAATGGCTCAGATGACTTTTTATATACAAAAGAAACCATAGACTCAACTTAAAAGATTGAAAAATTACATTTGCTTAGTATATTTACTACAATTCATTCTGAGTCTGATATGCATCCTCAGCTGAATGAGACAGAAAGAAAAATGAAAAAAAAAATCATTTATTTCAGGCAATCCAAATTCTTCTAATACAGCAAGCTTTAAAATTTTAGAGACCTTGAAATATTGAAAGAAACTCCTATAATTCAGTCATCCTTTCCTCAGTAACAGCTTCTATTATAGAAAGTTTCATTTAATAGATAAGGCTGAAAAAATATTGCTTCAAATTTTATATGCTGTATTTTATATCTATGAAGTAAAGCATTACAGAACTACTCACAGAGCCACCAAAGCAGCAATGTAGAATTTCCAGGGAATTTTTTGTTGAAACGCACTTTATTTAAAAAAAAAAAAAAAAGTCATGAACAATAAATTACAATCATTTCCCCCTTTTATAAATTCTTCATAAAATATATTTGACAATTTTAAAAGAAAATTTCAAAAGTTGCTTTTGTTTTTGAAGTGCTGATGACTTATTTTTTGACCATTTTGTCATGCTGGTGAATTATTTGTAGCTGCTACAATAGTTTGATTGATAAACATTTTACAGTTAAAAACAACAACAACAACAACAAAGAGGAAAAAACAGACCAGCAGAAAGAACTATTCAGTGTGCTATTTATCTGACACTTAACACTTACTTCATCATAGTGACAAAGTATCCCTTAGCACCAAAAAACTACAGGAACCCCATCCTTCTAAGTGACAACTAGTGCAAAATAACATTCTAGGAACTAACTGTACAATCCCATTGTTTTAACTGGCCACAGCTGCCTATAAGCTTATTTGAAATATTTGGTCTTTTTTCAATTAAGACAAATTTCATAAAACACTATAAACCATGGCAAGAGACTCTATGAGGAACAACAGTTTATTGAGTACCTATTATGGGCAAGGCACTGTGCACAGACTCTTGCTTTCATTTTTCCTCTAAGCAATATCCAGGAATTTCCAAGTATCACTTTATTTCTTACTCCTTGCTGGAAAAGCCCATGGCTACATGCCATTTTTAAATTGTCATTTTATCAACTGATCTTTAGTGCTGAGCACACAGTAGGTACTTAATAAATACCTCCTGACTGAAAGAATGAAGACAAAGAATTTACTATCATTTTTCTTGGTATCATAGGCTATTTAGAATACAGGGACTTAATAAAATTTCAGAAGAAACTTCCTGATCACCTCACATCCTTACCGCCAATGAAAGGAATACTTCCACTTCACAGGTAAATTAAAATAGTTTTCAAAATAAATTATAATTGTTAACTATTTTAAATGAGGTGGGACCAAAAGCTATCTACTTAGGAAACCATGACATGTAGCTATTTGAAAAGCAAATGAAGCATTGGCATACCATCACCTAAGTCATCATGAATCTCTGCTGAAGTGCCATGTTATTGATAAAACATTGTAATGCTTTTCTACTTCCAGTAACTCAATCTACTTGGCCAGATCTGTGTTCTACTAATTTGGTGATCCAAAGGGTCAATTATCATGAAGTTTCAGTGTATTTCCACCTCCAATTTTGAAAATAATTCTTATAATTATTAGCTTGGAAGTAATGTTAAAAGTACATCTTTTTTTTCATTTAAGAGGTTTTAAGTAAAACCTTTTCAGTCTAAATTTTAAACTTCACACCAAGTAATGCATAGTTCAGAAATTTTATGTACTCCAATTTTTTGTGCTTTTTCACCTTTTATAGTCCCCTGAACACATTTTAAATAAGGAAAAAATTATGGTAGGAATATTCCAAAAATTGTGGAAGTTCAAGAAAACTGAGGAGACTATGTGAACTATCAATGATTTCAATATTCTAATACCTTTAAACTTTTTTTACTTTTGACCAAAGATTCTAGTGCTTTATAAAGATTAACCTATATACAAATGGTCTTAAAGTATTAACAACCTTAAAGGCTAATGATCTGTTTTAGGAAAACTTTCTTCCTTCAGATTTGAACTATCTGCATTTATAGGGGAAAAAAAAAAAAAACTGGAGACAGCCATATGGGGTTAAAAATCAAACTGACCTCAAGAAGAATAATGGTCTCAAGAAGAATAATGGTCTATTGGTTCTTCACATAGACCATACCAAGTGATTGTATAAAACTGATAACCTCTCTATTTGAAAGACATAACTGATGCCACGGTATTTTACCCATTTGCCAAACTGTATAGGTATCACCTCCCACCTTAGAAAAAGGTGGTCAACACTGAATACAACCATATCACTACCATTACTGTGTCAAATTAGACAAGCGAAAACAGCATTAGGGCCAAAGTGAAAGGAATTCCAGTGATTAAACATGAGACCATATTAGAGCAGGCAATGAAAGGGTAGAACTCATTTGGTTTCTTCAGCTTTATGCTGAGGCTTAGACAAAGTCTTGAAAATAAAAAGTTAATATATATCAATTACTATAGTTTATATACAGCAAAGTTTTCAGAAACAGCAGAATCCTGTGTTCAGACTTATATTAGATTGCAGATGCTCAAGTGCAGTCATGTTCCAATGCAGTGGTTTAATTGGTTAATTAAATGCTTGGTTACCTAAAACCTGTACCACATTGATTGCACGGCTAATTCAACTCCTGCAGCTATAGGGCTCTGGAGAGCTCAAACAAACTTCAGCAGCTTTGGATCACTTACTTTCACTTACATTTAGCCAGATAATTTTGGACTCTCCAAAATGATGTCTTAAAAAAAGCTGTATAACATTATAAAAATAAAAACTTAGTATGATTTCATTAGAGGGAGGGACAGGGTAGGAAGAGGGAAGGTTCTTTTATTTTTCATTACTGATTTCACCAGCAAATCTCAAAAAATCCAAACCTACATCAAATAATTTAAACAGAAGTGGCATTTTTTTTTCATATGGAATGCAAAATGCACACATTCACATACTTACATATACATAAATATATACATATATGTTTCCTTTACAAAGCTTCAAAGGTTGCATTACCAGCATGCAAACCTTTTTTTCCATGGAAATTCCTAATACTGACAAGGAATGTCTAAAATACTTAGAGACATATTTCCAGAAAACTGGACTCTTCTTTTCTTGGCTCTTATAGAGAATTTTCCTGCCAAACTTCTACCAATGATCATTTTAAAAAATTTACATCCACATTGGTAATACACTTTTAAAACATATTAATAGAATGGCCAGCTTGGACTTAAGAAAAATGAGAAAAAAAAAAAAATCCCACAATAAAATCTAAACCCTTAAAAGGTGGAGTTTAGCTTTTTATATTCTTTTTCAGCCACATTATGTTGCATCACTGTTAAAACAGAAGCAGCATATCATCCAAGATATTTGCAAATAATATATGTGTCACGTTTCCCAGCTGTTATCTTTAAATGCAATTTGTACTAATCTGAGTTCTAGTTCAAAAGCATCTGGACGATCCTGAGGGTTTGCAGCCAGCATTTCCTTAATCAGTTGTTTCATTCGCCCATTCATAGATTTTTTCTTCACAGGAATGAGAAGTTCCATTTTGGGATTTTCCAGAAGTGCCTCCCCAACAGGCACAATCTCAGTTCCTTGTTTTACATAACTCCCCAAGAGTTCCTTCTTTGTCTCTGTGTCTATGAAGGTGATCCTTTCCAGCATTGCCCAGATGATAATCCCCAGAGCAAAGATGTCAGCTTTTGCTGTATAATGTCCCTCCCACACTTCAGGAGCCATGTAGAAATCTGTTCCACAAGCTGTAGAAAGGAAACACTTGTTTACACTGACAGGTTCTTCTGGATTCTGCCCAGATGCTGAACAAACTTTACTTAGACCAAAATCAGCCACTTTCAGTGTAGGTTCCAAGTCACTGGTATCCAACCTGCTTTGAGAAATCAGGATGTTATCAGGCTTCAGATCTCGATGGATGATCTGGTTTTTATGCAAGAAAGCCAGGGCACTGCTCAGCTGAAGCATGAAGCTGGTGTTAGTTTTACGATTGGGTTTCCTGGACAACAGATACTCATTCATATCTCCTCCATCACAAAAATCCATCACAAACCACAAGTAATAGGCGCTTCTGGGATCAAAGGCAATTTCTCCTTTTAGTGAAGTCTCTACAAGCTATAAGAAAGAAAAAAACAGATTATAATCATCTGCATGGTTTATATAATTCAGCTGTAGAGAAACAGTCACTGGTTGAATTAGTCTTTAATTTTAATTGGAAATTCCACAAATATTTTATTTGTTTAGTGCTTTCATATGTGCATTTTATTTTAAACTTTAGTACTTCAAACTGTCACTTTGTCCCTAATAAAAATACACCAAATTTCTAAGTCAAGAGGTAAAAACTTCATTAAAAATAGTTATATTTTGAGAAGTGTTCAACTCCTTGTACATTTGCTGCATGTGTCAATGGAGCTGAATTCTAACTGGCTAGCTAATAGCTTCCTGAAAAGATCAAAATTTCAGCACCTAGATCTGGTAGATTGCCAACCGGGGTATAAACATCAGTTAGGACATTCTACTCCATAAAACTGCCTGAAATCTACTTCTCGCTTATTGCACTTACACTATCAACATAATCTGTGAAACTAAGAGAAAATTATGAAGGAACAACCAGTTGTTACAGAAATAAAGTGCTCCTGTAGTCACTGATAAAACTAAAGACTGACATCATTATTGTAAGAACTTCTATAAGCAGAATGCAAATATGAAGGCTATCTCTATCAATAGATGGCTTCTAAAAACCAATTTATAAAAATCACATATGCATTTTGATATAAAAATTCAAAACTGAGCTTGTATATTTGATACAAGCTGAAAATCTAGAATAAAGCACTGTTTTACTTATATCATTATCTAATTATAACTCCCCTACCACCTGAAATTCAATAATCTCAATTACTTCACTGAACATGAACTATCATTTTCAATTACAGTGCTTTGAAAGCATTTGTCCTATGGTGTCCTTTTCAGGCTCACAGGCTGAACAGAAACTCAGTAGGGAAGGTGAAGAGTTGTTGAAGAGTGAGTGATCTGCTATAAATCTACTAGTATTTCCTTTTGTCTTTTCGGTGGGCAGAGGCAAAGAACACCTCTCCATGCTGTCTCCCCCACAGCAGCCATAACTGCAATGGTCTGCAGAAGTCTTCTTTGCATGCGTTTTCTTTGTTGCATGTGTTTGCCACTGAGACAGAAAATGAAAGAACAGAAAGGTCCAGATCACACAATTATTTACCAGGTGCACTGTTACTAAATATGCTCAGATTAAAGATGAGCATCATCACTCTTCCGTCATGTCCTCTTTTCATTCTCAAAAGCAAAATTCCTAAATAGCTTTCAGCAATGCAGAGTTCCAGCATTCAAATAATGGTTTAGAGTAAAGCCAGATAGTAGATATTTTAGGCTTGACAAGCCACATAAGGTCTCTGTTCCATATTCTTCTTCTTAAAAAAAAAAAAAAAAAACTCTTAAAAAATGTAAAAACTATTTTTAGTATCCAGGCCATACAAAAACAGGCCGAGGGCTATAGTTTGAGGGCCCCTGGTTGAGAGCTACAGAAAGACAGAGCCCAATCTGCTTACTGTCATGTGCAGAAGATGGCAGCCATTGGCTGTCTTGCCTAAAGTCCTTTAACAGCGTCCCTGTTCTCTTAGGCTATAGTCTAAGCTCTTTAACATGGGCTGTGGGACCCTGTGCACTCTCACCCTGCTGACTTTTCCAGTCTCAACTAAAACAACTCTCCTTGCACACTGCAGTCTTTTTATCTTCTTTCAGTTCTTAGAATGCTTCCTGCCTTTTGCTTCTAAACATTTGTATGTACAGTTCGTTCTGCCTGGGAAGTTTTCTCATTCACTCACCTGGCTAATTCCTCTTTACCTTGCAAGTTTCGGTTGAAACAGTTCATAATTCCTGAACTCCAGGATTATGTCAGGTTGCCTACTACATGCACCTACATCATCCCGTACTTTTCATTCATGACACTCATGATAAGTATACATATTGGCCATAAAGTTTCTATGCATAAGATGTGTCCTCTGTTAACTGTTTGTTTTATATTTCTTCTAGGTAAGGTTTTTAGCTATCAGGAACTGACTGAATGATTCCAACTGAGAACAAGAAAGATATCTAGAAAAACATGGAGGAAAAAAAATGTAGAGAATAGTGAAGACCATATGTAGAGACTCTGTTGTCACACTATAGATTTGTTTGGTTTTACCACGTGTAAATATTGGTTGTCTTCACTAGTGTAAATTTAGAGAGGGCACTTGTTAATGTGTTGGTGAATGTCTGGTTAACTAAATAAATCTGTAGAAAATATAATTTTATTAGAGTTGCTTACGACTGAGTTCTTCCTATATGCCAAGTACTGTGTCTGCATCACATCTTATTTTGACAAGTCCCATGGAAGGTAGAAATTATTATTCCTTACGTTTGAAGATACAGATGCTGGGAAAAGATGGGTTGTTTATCCAAGGTCATACAGCTAGCAAAAAATGCCATAAGTCAAACACAGATCTATCAGGCCTTAAAAAGATGAAATAGATTACTAAACAAAAAGGTACTTTAGATTAAAAAAAAAAAAATCACCAAATCAAGGCTTTACATCTTAAAGCCTTGAGAGATTAGCTAGCTAATACCTAGTTATTATAGTAGTTGCTCCATCTGGACTCAAGGATATCATCAGCACTAAGCCATATGTTTAAATATCCTCGCATTTATAGTTCAATTATGCATTTTAGTCTCCAAAATTCAAGGCAAAGTCCAGCAAGGTTCTAGCTACTTTTATGTGGAATGCGGTAAGAATGTTTCCAATTTTTTTTTATCATTGTAACTTATCTAATAAGCACTTCTAGATGAATACAAAGTAAAACAAATAAAGACTAAATAGTTATGTTTATATTCCCTATCTTGAGAGAAATTAGGTTCTCAAGGCTGCTATTTTTTCACCATACAATGAAAGTTTAGTTTTTTAATTACATAGAATAATGTGTTTGTTCTGTTGTTCCTAGAACAAAAGCTTTTGCTGTTTTAAAACAGCCTTTTGTACCCTAATGGTAAATTCTGAATTTAGAAACACTCGTGGAAAGTTGTTCATGTTCCAAGAATTACTGGACTTAAGAAATTTTGCTCTGGCCTTTAACTAGCTATGTCTGAAGTATATTTTCTCTTCAAGTACAGACCTACTAGAGATTTTGATATATGGCAGAAATCAACCTTAAAAAAAAATCACACTTTCTGTTTTCCTATATTAATGCTTTCCCCAAGTCTACAGAAGAGTAACCTGGAGGCAAAAGGGTAATCTAGAGGTTATAGGGCACAAGTTTTAGCTGCCAGATAGTCCTACATTTAGCTCCCAATTCTGCCACTTGCTATGTGATTCTGGATCAATTCATTATCTATTCTAAGCCTCAGTTTCTTCATTTATAACGATGATAATAATAGCACATTTCTGACAGGACTGTTCTGAGCAGAGTATGGAATGAGTAGGAAGCCAAATGTTAAGTCGTTGGTAACATTCAGGTGCTAAGCCACAAACTCCATGAAAATTCAATGGAATTGCATGGTTAGGATCTTAAACAACCTTCTAAAACATGAATATGAGTTCATGTCAGTGATAAAGAAAAGCCCAATTACCTATGGGTACTGCTACTGGTTGTAGAGTTTTCCCTTTTCTTCTGTCTTCAGTTCCAAAAAAACTGATTTCAAATAAGTGAACTAATTAGACTCTAGTCTCAATCACCTCTCTAGTTCCTATGCTGTCCCATTCCTATGCAGATTGGCAAGTATCGTGGCATAACAGGTGGCTTATGTTATTTTTAGGTATTTGCATCACAGGTTTAAATAAAACCTTGTTTTAGAGGAAACATCTACTCAGTTCTTGGCAGACCCCTATCTATTCCTAACGACATAAACACCTGCACTTAAAGTAGAAGTTCATCTGACTCTTTCATTCCTCTCACTGCTGACCAATGCTACCTTCAAATCATTTCTATTTCCCATTCAACCACACATACCTGTAAATAAAGGGAAGAATTAGAGCCGTGGGACATCTTTTGCACCATCCCATCTTTTTGTAGGATGCATTCCTCCAAGTGAATCACATTTGGATGTTGGCTCTTGATACTGCTTAGTGCCCAGAACTCACGCAGGGCTAGTTCAACGTTTTCAGGTGCATGGCATCGAATTTTCTTCACTGCCACCCGTGCAGAGGTCTTTCTGATGACTGCTTCATATACAACACCGTAACTACCTCGGCCTACCTCCCGTATTAGATCGTACTTTGGCTGGCTACTCACCATCTTCAAGGTCAAGGTTTCTGGAAAAATGAACAAAGTGCTCTGTTGAAATTAAGTATACCTACTGGCTTGAATTTCTTCTTATGCACGATTTAGTAGTTATCATCTGTCTCACTGTCTGCAGTGCTTGAACAATATTTGCTATACACTGGGCAAATGTAAATATTTTAATAATAGTAACACTACTATTTAATAATAGTAACAGTAATGTGGTACTTACCATGTATCAGAAACTGTCCCAAGCACTTTATATATTAAGCTCATTTAATCCTCACAACAACATTATGAGGTAGAAACTGAGCATAATAGCTCATTTTGTAGATGAAAAAAACTAAAGCACAGAGTTTAAGCAACATGCCCAAGGTCAAACAGCAAGTAACTGGTGAACCTGGGATTTGAAACCAGGCCATCATGCTCTGACAACCTCTTACATGAACTGCTTCAAAACACCACTGCTAAAGATAAAACAAAAAGTTCATATTCTTATTTACTGATCATGAAAAAACAATCAAAACTCCTGCTTCCCCTGAAAACTGATACATATAAAAGTTCCTAAAAAATGGCAAAACTCAGTTAGAAACACAAACACCTGGCTTAGGCTTAGATACTGAGACTGCACACAAGTAAAAATGAGTAGTTATTTTTCTTTTTTAAAAGTAAATGATCAAACTACACATATTCCTATTTTAATTTTATTTCCTTATTTCTTGCAAATAAAGTTTGTGGAGAAAAATGTTCCTTTACAGATAAACTAAGTTACTTAGAATATGGTTATTGCTCTTCTTGTTTCAACAACAGCTATTTAGATCTAGGACATTTTTGCCAATGAAAACTCTCCTGCATATTAAGAGGTTCTCTGGCAGAGTTCTTTGGAATTCAACTTGATAAATCATTTAAAGGCAAGGGCAAAGAAAGGCCTTGCGTGGAAACACGTGTTGAATTAAGAGTTTGAAGAGTGCCTGCTCATTCTCCGAAGACTGTCAAAATTCTAATAAGCTTCAGGAACCAATTCTCATTTGTAGAATGCCAGCATGGGCAAGAAAAGTTACCTGAGATTGTACAATTTTTATAGTGTACGGTTTAGGGGAACACAAAGCGACCGACAAATAGAGCCTGTCAAGTTGGGACCAGTCATTTTAAGTCGATAGAACAGATTTAATAAAGAAAATGAAAGCTTCTTAGATTGCTTTTAGTCCCACTTCCTCTAACTGGACACCGGTCTTCAAATTCCTACAGTATTTCCGAGCGTCGGATTTCCTGCCACAGAATTCTCTGCCCCAGGTACACAGTGGACATTCGTTCCTGTCCTCCGTGGATCGCCAATTCCTAACCTTCTCAAAGTGGTTCGTGCCTTGAAAGCTGCCCCATACCCCCCTGACTACGTGGGAAGGAGGGTGTTTGTGAAGTCTTTGAGATCCTGGGGCAAAACACAGCGCGGTGATGCACACCGTGCGAGCCTCGGGAACTCGGGACGGCATCCCCCCGGGCCCTCGCGCCTCCACCCGGCGCTCGGACACTGGCCGGCCCGGCTGTACACCTGCTGGCGCCCGGGAAGGGCCAGTCCTGGGCAGAGGTGTAGCCCGACGCGGCGGCCCAGGGCCCCGCTCATTGGCCAAGTATCAGGCCCTCCCCCTCTTCGGCGGCTTCCAGAGAAAACCCGGAGGGGATCCTCTCAGGGCCCTTCACCCGGAGGAGGCAGTCCAGCAGTTGTCCCGACTCCTCCGGGTCGGCGGCTAAGGCCGGGGCCTGGGGAGGAGGCCACGGGGCAGAAGAGGAGGCCGCGGCTGGGGCCGGTGGCCTGAGGGGTGCGGGCCGGAGGCCTGAGGCGCGCGGGGCCTTCCTTGGGACGACTCCGCTGACAGCTCAGTGACAGGCCGCCTGGGGCGGGAGGCACGTGCAGGGCCCTCGGATCTGCAGCAGGGCCTCTCTGCCGAGCCGAGGGGCCAGATTTACCTCAGGGTAGCCGCCGCCGCTTCTCTCTCTCACGGGCTCTGCAGGCCGCCATTATCGGGGAGCTCGCGCCTCCGCTGCCGCGGCCTCCAGTCAGAGGCCGGCGCGCGCCCCCGTGGTGCGCGCGGACACACCCCCTTACGCCTCGCGGCCCCGCCCCCCTCCGGCTTTCCGTAGCGCGACCCGGGACGCCGAGCGCTGGTCCCGCGGGGCGCGCGCCTGGCGCTCCGCTGGCTTCCCGACTCCCTTGGCTTTCAGGAGCCGGGGGGAGTCGCGGAAGGGGGTTGCGCGCTCTGGAATGCACCACTCGTGCCTCCTCCCCGCGGGGGTGACCGGGAGCGGCAAGGCCACTCCACGCCCGGGGGCTCGGTCGCTCTCCAGCCGCAGCGGGTGCCTGCGGCGGGAGTGATTCCTCAGCCTCAGGTCCGGGCTGAGGGAAGTTCGCGCGCCTGGCGCGCCTCCCCTCCCCCGCTCCGCCCCCATTTCTGACTTTACCGAGCTGCGGGAAGGTGTGCGGGGTAGCTGGGGCGGAAGGCCTGGGGCATCTTCTTACGCGCCGGGCTGGGATGCCTGCGGGACGCGGGCCTCTTCCGGGGCCCCGCGGGGAAGCACGGCCCGAGCTGGGAGGCCTGGCGTCCGCCCCGCCGGCAGGGAGGTTGCACCTTTTGTCAGAGACACTGAGCCATATTTGCGCGCTGTGCAGTTGCCGAGGCGGCGGTAGCGCGGGGCTGGGTGCGATCATCTGGGAAGACGCGGTCCCCTGCCCCGCCGGCGCGGTGGTATCTCCCTTAAAGAACCCGGCGCCTCATTGTTCCGAGGCTCTGCAGCCGGGAGACGGGGGCCACTTGCCCCCGGCGTGGAGGAAGGGGCCGCGGCCTCCGCGCACGCCCTGCCTGGCCGCGGCACCCGCGGGCTGCACGTGGAGAGTCGGGACACCCCCACCCCCCCCCCCAACCCCTGGCCTTGCGCGGCTAGCGGCCGAAGTCTGGGCCGGCCTGGACCGAGATTAACAGCGAGGACGGCCGTGCAAGTGGCCCGACGGTCAGCCTGAGTCACTGGGGCCCCGGACTGCCGTTGGCCAGATGCAGGCCCGCGTTCACCAGACAGCCAACTCTGGACTGTCAGTTGCTCAAAGACCCGGACCGATCGGTCATTCAGTTAGTGTTTCGGGGATCAGTAAGCAACCGCCAGAATCGTCCATTCCTTCTTCACGGATTTAATCCCCACCTAGTGTTTGTTCCTCCTCCCAGTGCTGTATTAAGGCGTGATGCGCAAAGAATCCCTGTTAACTGCTCTCAAGGGTCAACCAATTACCCATTTTATTTTCTGTCCTCCATTTGTGGGCCTCCCGAATGTCTGGGATTGGGTTAGATCTTTAAATGATCTTTCTTACTCCTAAAGAAACTCCACAAGGGAAGGGCTTATTACTAACCCTATTTTTACAGGTAAGGACGCAGACCTTTGCATTCTTTGATGGAAAGGTGTTTTTTTTTTTTTTTTTTGAGGGGGCACTTGCCTTGAATACCCACTCCCCTGGTGTAAATTCTCCTACTTATCCTGACCAAAAACAAAAAAAACAAACCGAAACCTTGCTCTGTAATCTGTTCGATTTTTGCCCTGCACGTCATTTACCAGTCTTCGGCTGTCTACTAGGACTACTGATATATTCTAAGGTTTGGTTTCTGCCCTTGAGAGGAAAAGTTGAGGGCTCTGTGTAGATAGCTGACTACCTGTGTGGGTAATTGATCAGAATCAGGAGTGGTGTCTCTGGCTGAGGAAACGTTATTTTTTGTTTATCTTAGTCACTAAATACAAGAATCCCTCCTCTCAAGGTGGTTGCAGAACTTGAAATACACTCCCATAATTCAAAAGTTATGAAACTGACTCTAAAGCCTGTGAAGTGGACGTTTTAGTAATTTGGGGTGTCCTCTTTAGGAAAAAGATTACAGAATGGGGCCTGTGAATACAGTGGTGGGGCCTTGGAAAGTATCTCTGTAAGTGATGGACTCTGAAGCTTAAGCTTCAGAATAAAGATTACATTATGTGCTGTGCTAAGTCGCTTCAGTTGTGTCTAACTCTGCGACACAATGGACTGTAGCACTGCAGGCTCCTCTGTCCATGGAATTCTCCAGGCAAGAATACTGAAGTGAATTGCCTTGCCCTCCTCCAGGTGATCTTCCTGCATTGGCAGGTGGGTTCTTTACCCCTAGGGCCACCTGGGAAGCACTGTAGATTACCACATGTCACTATATTTGCCCATAAGCCTTCTACGAGACTCAGAGTTTCTGGGGACAGGAGCTTTGTCTGTGATTTATCTACCCACTGTGATTTATTTATCCACTGTCTGATATTGCACCAAAATACTCCTGTGGATAGACAGCATTGTCATACACTGCTTGTGGGAAGGCAAAATGATGTAACTCTAATTAAGGACATTTGGCAATCTATAGCCACGTTACCTATGTATTTACTCTTTCACCCAGTAAACTTATGTCAAGGCTAAACTTTAAGGAGTCTATCCTAGTGATATATTGGCAAAATACAAAAAGCTCTATGCACAAGGCTATTCATTATGGCATTAAAAAAAAAAACTATGGCATTATTTTCAATGGCAAAAGATTGGAAACTGCTCATGTGTCAATTAACTAGCTGAATAAATTACCATACAAATACAGGATGAAGTGCTATGCAGCTGTAAAAAGATAGGTGGATAAGTTCTTATAAAGAAACAGAAACTAATATTAGTAGTAATGTCCATGTATATAAGGGGAATAAGCAAGGTGCATGATAGTGTTTGTGGAAGTGCTATCTTCTGTGTAAGTAGTGGGATGATATAAATATACATTAATTGCTTATATTTAAAATTAAACAATGGAAGAATAAACTCAATCTTCTAAAAATTATTTGCTGTGTGGGATGGAGCGGATAGGGATGGGAATGAGATCTCTGTGAATGTACCTTATGTAGTTGGAAACTGTTAGAAACGTAAATGTTGCATATTTACATTAAAAAAAGTTCAGTAGAAAGAATAAAACACTCCATGAAAATTAAAAAACAAATGGAAACAAATGAAGTGATATAGCTACAAGAGAAAATACTTTCAAGTGGCTTATAAGTATTTTGATTATACCTCCCTGCTCTGAGGAGCCTGGTGGGCTGCAGTCCATGGGGTCGCTAGAGTCTGACACGACTGAACGACTTCACTTTCACTTTTCACTTTCATGCATTGGAGAAGGAAATGGCAACCCACTCCAGTGTTCTTGCCTGGAGAATCCCAGGGATGGGGGAGCCTGGTGGGCTGCCGTCTCTGGGGTCGCACAGAGTCGGACACGACTGAAGCGACTTAGCAGCAGCAGCAAGGAAAACAACATTTGTTGTCAATGGAGTTCATTACTCTGACCATTAATGGATAAAGGAAAATAAAATTTTTCCTGTTCTTTTCTTGATGAGTTATATTGCAGGTAACCAAATAGTAGATAAGAAAAAGTTATTTTTATAGAAGAATTCCAATGAATAAATGCAGAAGAAATGATAGGATTAGAAAAATACAGTTTTGCAAAACCTAATGAAATAATGAGTCTAGGAAGCAATCATGAAATGATGCTGAAACAACTGGATGAAAGATTATTGAGAAAACTTGTAACTGAGTGAGACTTTAGGCTAACACTGCCTGAATCCACTGACCAGCCTTAAAATCATTAAGAGGGGCACACATAGCATATTCTTGCCTGAAGAAAAAAAAAAAAAAAAAGGAAGCCTAAGCAGACCAAGATCTAGTTACCAGTTTATCAGAAACATGGAACTTAGACAAACACCACAGTCAGCCAACTCAAAATGTGGAATGTTCTAAAAGTCTTATTACCACAGACACTATGTCCTTATCATACCTAACAAAAAAGAACCCCGGCAGGGTTCGATCCCTGGGTTGGGAAGATTCCCTGAAGAAGGAAATTGCAACCCACTCCAGTATTCTGGCAAGCCACTCCAGTGTCTTGCCTGGAGAATCCCAGGGATGGAGGAGCCTGGTGGGCTGCCATCTGGTCGCACAGAGTCGGACACGATTGAAGCAACTTAGCAGCAGCAGCAGCCAGTACTCTTGCCTAGAGAATCCTGTGGACGGAGGAGCCTGGTACTCTACAATCCACGGGGTTGCAAAGAGTCGGACACAACTGAGCGATTTCATTTTTCACTTTCTTTCTATTCATACAAAACAAGTGACCTGGTTTCTGCAATAAATTTATTGCATGAAAATTAAAAAGGAAGGTAGAATGGTAAATCATAAAACTCAAGACAGCAAATGCAAAAACCTTATTTAGATCCTCATTAATAGTTCAAGTGGATTATTAATAACTATCAAAAGACATCTTTGGTACAATCAGGGAAATTTGAATATTAACAATGGATCAAGGAATTACTTGTTCTTTTTTGTTAGGTGTGATAATGACATAGTGTCTGTGGTAATAAAAGCCTTTTTCAATTAGAAATGCATACTGATGTATTCTGGATAAAATGAAGTGAGATTTGGGATATGTTTTAAAATACTTTGCAAGCAGCATAGCAAACAAAAAGAGGGAGGAAGACTGGCTGAAATATTTATAGTTGTTGAAACCTGGGTACATGGGGTTCATTATGCTATTCTACTTTTTGTGTCTGAATTTTTCCGTGATAAAAAGACAACCGTGCTCAAAAAATGAAATGTCTTCCATAGGTGGGAACTTGGATGTAGCGTTCCTGCCCCCTGCTGGCAGGTTCTATTGGTGCAGCTGCTTGCCCCTGTCTTAAGGCAAGTCTGAATTCCCAGACCCGTCTAGAGTCATGTCATTTATAAATCTCACAAGAACTCTACAAAGTGGACAGCATTGGCATACTATTTACAGCTGAGGAAACTGAGACTCAGTGGGACTAATAAGCCAAGGGTCCAAAGTCCCATAGAAAATTGCTGTGTTTCTAGACCTTACTTTTTCTATCTCAAAGAGATCAGTGACATTTTAGGAATCAGTGAACTAAAATGGACCAGAATGGGCAAATTTAATTCAGATGACCATTACATCTACTACTGTGGGCAAAAATCCCTTAGAAGAAATGAAGTAGCCCTCATAGTCAACAAGAATCTGAAATGCAGTGCTTGAGTGCAACCTCAAAAACAGAATGATCTCTGTTTGTTTCCAAGGCAAACCATTCAATATCAGTAATCCAAGCCTATGTCCCAACCACTAATGCCAAAGAAGCTGAAGTTAAACGGTTCTATGAAGACCTATGAAGATTCTATGAAGACTTTCTAGAACTAACACCAAAAAAAGAAGTCCTTTTCATCATAGGGGACTGGAATGCAAAAGTAGGTAGTCAAGAGATACCTGGAGTAATAGGCAAACTTGGCCTTGGAGTACAAAATGAAGCTAGTTAAAGGTTAACAGAGTTTTACTAAGAGAACACACTGCTCATAGCAAATACCGTCTTCCAACAACACAAGAGACAACTCTACACATGGACATCACCAGATGGTCAATACCGAAATCAGATTGATTATATTCTTTGCAGCTGAAGATGCAGAACCTCTATACAGTCAGCAAAAACAAAACCAGGAGCTGACTGTGGCTCAGATCATGAATTCATTATTGTGAAATTCACTTAAATTGAAGAAAGTAGGGAAAACCACTAGACCATTCAAGTATGACCTAAATCAAATCCCTTATGAGTATACAGTAGAAGTGACAAATCGATTCAAGGGATTAGATCTGATAGAGTGCCTGAAGAACTATGGATGGAGGTTCGTGACATTGTACAGGAGGCTGTGATCAAAATCATGCCCAAGAAAAAGAAATGCAAAAAGGAAAATGGTTGTCTGAGGAGGCCTTCCAAATAACTGAAAAAGGAGACGCAAAAGGCAAAGGAGAAAAGGAAAGATATATCCATCTGAATGTAGAGTTCCAAAGAATAGCAAGAAGAGATTAGAAAGTCTTCCTAGATGATCAAAGAAATAGAGGAAAACAATAGAATGGGAAAGACTAGAGATCTCTTCAAGAAATTTAGAGATACCAAGGGAACATTTCATGCAAAGATGGGCACAATGAAAGAAAGGGTATGGACCTAACAGAAGCAGAAGATATTAAGAAGAGGTGGCAAGAATACACAGAAGAACTGTACAAAAAAGATCTTCATGACCCAGAAAACCATGATGGTGTGATCACTCACCTAGAGCCAGACATCCTGGAGTGCAAGGTCAAATGGGCCTTAGGAAGCATCACCAATGAACAAAGTTAGTAGAGGTGATGGAATTCCAGCTGAGTTATTTCAAATCCTAAATGATGATACTGTTCAAGTGTTGCACTCAATATGCCAGCAAATTTGGAAAACTCTACAGTGGCTGCAGGACTGGGAAAGGTCAGTTTTCATTCCAATCCCAAAGAAAGGCAATGCCAAAGAATGCTCAAACTACCTCACAGTTGCTAGCAAAGTAATGCTCAAAATTCTCCAAGCAAGGCTTCAACAGTACGTGAACTGATAACTTCCAGATGTTCAAGCTGGATTTACAAAAGGCAGAGGAACCAGAGATCAAATTGCCAACATCATCGAAAAAGCAAGAGAATTCTAGAAAACCATCTACTTCTGCTTTACTGACTGCGCAGTAGTCTTTGACACTGTGGATCACAACAAACTGGAAAATTCTTCAAGAGATGGGAATACCAGGCCACCTTACCTGCCTCCTGAGAAATCTGTGTGCAGGTCAAGAAGCAACAGTTCAGAACAGATCCACAGGAAGCAGACCATCAGGGAGCAATTTCACCTATAAACTAGATAAATATAAATAGGTAATATAAATGTGAATTGAATACATAATAGCTATTACACACATTACCTCGGTGACAGGCATTATGCAAAGTGCATTATATCATTGGCTCTGCACAGTTATCCTCTGACACATACTATTGCCAACCCCCTTTACAGCTGAGGAAGCGGAGGTTCTAAGAGGTGAGAGGAGGGAATTCCCTGGTGATTCAGCGGTTAGGAGTCTGTACCTTCACTGCTGGGGCCAGGGTTCAATCCCTGGTCAGGGAAATAGGATCCCACAAGTTGAGTGGCATGGCAGAAAAAAAGAGAGAGAGAGATGAGAGGACTTACACAAAGTCACACAGCTAGGAAATGTATAAATTTGGAGTTGAATCCAGCATATAATTGCTTTATGCTTTATTTTTTTTTTTTTGAGATATAGCTTATATACAGGGAAATGCTCACATCTTAAGTGTATCTTGTGTTTATAACCGCTTGTAACTATTGTACACTGCTTGTTTCACTCTAATGTGAATGCAAATATTAATTTTTTCTGAATGGTTTATTAATTTTATTTTCTAAGTGGGAATGGGAGCCAAGAAAGAGAAGAAAATGGTCATAAAAGGGAAGCGGGGCAAGTAAGATCAAAGTTCATGGTTCGCCTAGAGCTGATTATCCCTCCAACGGTTTTATTCTCTTGCAGCAGGGAGTGGTTCCTTGTGTTTTTATCTCCATTCTTCTTTTAGAAGAATCCTCATCATGCCCCCTCAGCCACTTAAACATGCAGGTATGTCAGTGTTTCCTCAAATGGGGCAATTTGTCTTTTGGGGCATTTGGTGATATCTGGAGATATTTTTGGTTATCACAGTGGGCAGGTTAAGTGCTGTAGACATCCAGTAGGAGAGACCAAGAATGCTGCTAAATATGCTACAATGCACAGGACAGCCTTCCCACAACAAAGAGTTATCCTGCTTCAAATGCCAGTAATGTGGAAATCGAAAAATCCTCGTCTAAGTAACAACAGTAAACTTGCTATGTAAATACAGCTCGAAGGTGAGTCTCTTGGTCCCCTTCCCATCAGATTGCTGGTGCTAAGTTCCCCCCTGGAGAAATTCTAGAGACGTCATTGATGATGCTTTGTCAGAGACTTTGTGCCCTCTGAAGTCATCTCATCCTAGGTCAACAAAAAAGTGTTGTCAAAATGCTACCAAACAATTAAGGATGACTGAGAAGCAGCTCCTACCCTCTCATAGTAGGGAGAATCCCCATCAGTATTCCTACCTCTCTGCTTCCCCAGCTGGTGGAGCCCCAGCCCCATCTCTGCAGGGGGAGGCTGATGCCGAAACTCCTTTAAGAGAGTGTCAGCTCTGGCACTAATGAGTGGTGTGACCTTGAGCAAGTTTCCTCCCTGCTTTGAGCCATAGTTTCTCCATCTGCAAAAAGAAGGGTCTGATTAGCTCTAACATTCTGATTCTTCAATCCTACATCTTCACTATGCTTGTACCAAGAAGATTGAAATGATCATTTCTTTTTTGTGTGTGTGCCGTGCTACATATCTTGTGTGATCTTAGTTGCCTGATCAAGGATTGAACCTGGGCCCTCAGCAGTGAAAGCATGGAGTCCTAACCACTGGACCACCAGGAAATTCCCTAAAATGGTCATTTCGGACCTAGACCCCAGACAAGTGATTTAGAGGTGCAAGAAGATCACGTGTCAGATGCAAGCTGTTTTGTCTTTGGATGGGTCCTATTTATCTCTTTGGTGAGGACTGAGAGCAGCTGGAGCATCTGGTAGTTAAGACCAAGTCCCATATCCCCTGCCATTGGTCCAAGAGCTTCTGTTGGGGGTTGTCCCTGTCTGAGAGTCATGGTGAATGAGTCATGGATGAGGAGTTGAGGGCTACAAGATAAGGTCCCAAGAGCATCCCAAACTGTGAATCCACTCAGTTTCTCAGCAGGTACTGAGATGATGAAGCTTGACCTCTGACCCTTTTGGATGCTTCATGTTATAAGTGCAGAAACTCAAACTTACTTGAAAGGAAGATTGGCATGCTTGACTGAGAAGAATGGAGATGGGAGGGCTAGCTTCAGGAAAGGTTTGATTCAGCTGCTCATATACCACCAAAGACCCTTCAATGATGCTGTGCGTGTGTACGAAGTCACTTCAGTCATGTCCAACTCTTTGTGACCCTACAGACTATAGCCTGCCAGACTCCTCTGTCCATGGATTTTCCAGGCAAGAATACTGGAGTGAGTTGGCATGCCCTCCTCCAGGGGATCTTCCTAACCCAGGGATCGAAGCCTCGTCTCCTGCATTGCAGGCAGATTCTTTACCACTGAGCCACTGGGGAAGCCCTCAACGATGCTGACTTCATCTTAATCCTGGCTCTTCTTATGGGCCCAGATGGTGTTTCTGGCTCTTCTCATGGGCCCAGCAGGGCTTCTAGGGATTCAGCCATGGGAGCTCGTATCCCACAGGAGCAGGAAAGTCAATTGCAAATCTCTATTCCTCAAACCATAGTCTAAGAACTGAGTCTTTTTGGACCTGATTGACTTATCTAGGGTTGTGGGCTCTTTCTTGACCAAGCTGTGTCCTAGAGGATGGGACTTAGTGGCTGAAATCCAGAGGTTTGGAGAACAGCCAGCAAATTTCACTACACATACCTTTCCTGAGGAGTCAGCTAGTACCTGGCACATGGCAGGTACTTTATTCATTGTCAACAGCTATTTAGTGAGTGCCTGCTATGTGCAAGAAATTGTGCTAGATGCTGGTAAAAAGCAGTGAACAAGAAGATAAGGCCCTTGCCCTCATGGCCCTCAAAGTCTAATAGGGGAGACAGAAACACCTTAATGAGCAAAGACACTATAGTGTGATTGGTGCCAGAGAGGGATTCCATGAACCTGGAGGAGGGGACCCTAAACTGTTCTTACATGAAGGGATCTGGAGGGTCAGGGAAAGCTTTTGACAGGAGGTGGCATTGAAATTGAGACTTGAGGGTCCAAGTGAGACATAAGCTGACGTTCTTTAAATACTTGGTCAATAATTATTTAAAGCAGGGGCTAAGCAGTGTTTCTTGGAGAAGGAAATGGCAACACGTTCTAATTCTTTCCTGGAGAATCCCATGGACAGAGGAGCCTGGAAGACTACAATCCATGGGGTTGCAGAGTCAGACATGAGTGAGCACGCACACAGAGAAGCAGTGTTTGGGGAAAAGGTAGAGAGGACACACCAGTCTTTTCGTGTGTGCATTCGTGTTAAATTTATCTTTGTAAGTTCTTAGATTGATACCTGCTTTACTGACTAAATCAGACTCTGTTGCTTGGTTTTTGTCAGTCCACCGATGAAAGGTGAATGCCCTCGTGGAGGGCTGCAGGAGTCAGAGTTCAGATATTGTGACGTTGAGTGCCAAACTCAGGACCGAGGGGGATTCTGCCCTGCGAGCCCTTCTCTAGCCGGTCAGACTTGTGGACACGCCTGTCTGCACTACGGTATTATATATGCTGAGGATTCTAGTTCAGTTCTAGGTGAGTCTAGTTAAGGAGGCAGGTGACTGAGCTGGACTGTGGCTATGCTGTGTGCCCACAGCTTGTCCCTCTTGCTACGTGTGGAGCTATATGACATTTTAACAAAGCAGTCTGTCAAGAACCCTTTCAAAAATCAATCCCACTTCTGAGAACTGAGCCTAAGGGAATAATTTAAAATGTGGCTTTCAGTATAGCACTATTGGTAACTCTGAGAAGCTAAAAGCAAAAGATGAGTCCAACAACATATCTACAGGTTAGGTTATTCTGCGGCCATTAAAAAATAGGAATTCTCCTCTGCGATCACCCTGTTTTTTCAGTCTTCTAACTTTATTGAGTCTTTCAATGGCTAAATCAGAGACCTCTCTTGGTAAATGTCATACTGCACTTGAAAATATGTGGGTTATTTTCAAATATCTTTTGATATTGATCTCTAACATAATTACACAGAAATAAGAGAACAGACTCTGTATGATTTCAATACCTGTCGACCATGACATTTCTGCCCCTGATCTTATGTCTCTGGATATGTTCCAGTGTCTCCTAGTTTATAGTCTATGGGAACTTGAATAGAATTTGTATCCTACTGTTGTGAGAAAATTGTATAAATATTAATTATGTTGACTTGTTTCATAATGCTTTTCAGGCCTACTATATTCTTCTACTTCTCTGTACATTCATTCTATTAATTTCTGAGAGTTTGATATTGAAACTCTGACTAAAAATCTTATAACTTCAGATTATAAGATTATAACCTCAAAAATCAATAACCTCAGATATGCAGATGATACTACCCTTATGACAGAAAGTGAAAAAGAACTAAAGAGCCTCTTGGTGAAAGTGAAAGAAGAGAGTGAAAAAGTTGGCTTACAGCTCAACATTCAGACTATTAAGATCATGGCATCTGGTCCCATCACTTCATGGCAAAGAGATGGGAAAACAATGGAAACAGTGAGAAACTTTATTTTTGGGGACTCCAAAATCACTGCAGATGGTGACTGCAACCGTGAAATTAAAAGACACTTACTCCTTAGAAGGAAAGTTATGACCAACCTAGATAGCATATTAAAAAGCAGAGACATTACTATGCCAACAAAGGTCTGTCTAGTCAAAGCTATGGTTTTTCCAGTAGTCATGTATAGATGTGAGAGTTGGACTATAAAGAAAGCTGAACGTTGAAGAATTGATGCTTTTGAACTGTGGTGTTGGAGAAGATTCTTGAGAGTCCCTTGGACGGCAAGATCAAACCAGTCCATCCTAAAGGAAATCAGTTCTGGATATTCATTGGAAGGACTGATGCTGAAGCTGAAACTTCACTATTTTGGCCACCTGACACAAAGAACTGACTCATTGGAAAAGACCCTGATGCTGGGAAAGATTGAAGGCGGGAGGAGAAGGGGATGACAGAGGATGAGATGGCTGGATGGCATCACTGACTCGATGGACATGAGTGTGAGCAGGCTCCGGGAGTTGGTGATGGACAGGGAGGCCTGGTGTGCTGCAGTCCATGGGGTAGCAAAGAGTTGGACACAACTGAGCGACTGAACTAAACTGAAAAATCTTAATTTATCTACTTAAACAATTGTAATGTGGAACAATATGTAACTTTGTCCTGTATTTTCTGGGCGTCCTGTAAATGTGCTATATTTTCATAATTTATAAAAGAAAAAAATGGGCTTTCTCGAAAGAGCAGATCCTGTTCTTAAACAGGTGAAACTGATCTGTACAGAAGAGGGGTGGTTATTGATAGGGAAGGCGAAAAATTCTGGGGTGATGGAAATATTCTGTGATTTGATCTGGGTGGCAGTTACATGGGTAAATATATATGTAAAAATTAATGGAACTCTATGCTTCACATTAGCGTTCTCTGTGGTATGTAGATGAGACTGCAATGTAAAAGCATGAGTTCTGAAGACAATGTAGCAATGCCCATTAGACTATAAGTTCCTGGAGACAAGGAGCTTGTCTGTTTTGCTGGCAGCTATTTTCCCAGAGTCTAGAATAAGATATGTAATAGACCCTCTGCTGCTGCTGCTAAGTTGCTTCAGTCGTGTCCGATTCTGTGCGACCCCAGATGGCAGCCCACCAGGCTCAACCGTCCCTGGGATTCTCCAGGTAAGAACACTGGAGTGGGTTGCCATTTCCTTCTCCAGTGCATTTCACTTCCAATGAAAGTGAAAAGTGAAAGCGAAGTCGCTCAGTCGTGTCCGACTCCTAGCAACCCCATGGACTGCAGCCTACCAGGCTCCTCTGTCCGTGGGATTTTCCAGGTAAGAGTACTAGAGAGGGTTGCCATTGCCTTCTCCGATAGACCCTCAATAAGAACCTATTGAATAATTATTGAAAAGACTTAGGATAAAATGTTAAATGAAAAAAGTCCCAAAGTTGTACAACTTTTGAGTACATTATGATTGTAATGTTGTGAAAATGATGAACAGGAAAAATATATTGGAAGGAAATGGAGTGAAACAGTGTCAGTGGTTGTGTTGAATGGTGGGCTTACAGATTATTTTTTATTTTCATTGAGATGACATTGATTTAAAACACTATGCAAGTTTCAAGTGTACCACCTTATATTTCTACTCAGCATACCCTACAATGTGCTCATTACCAAAAATTTAGTTCCCACCCATCATCACACAGTTGATATCCTTTAAACATCCCCTCCCCAATACCCCTTTCCCTCTGGTAACCTGATAGTCTATTCTCTGTATCTACATGTTTCTTTTTGTTTGACTTATTCATTTATTTTGTTTTTGTCCATTTGTTTATTAGTTTCTTACATTCCACATATGAATGAAATTCATACAGAATTTGTCTTTCCCTGACTCATGTCAGTTAGTACCATCAAGGTCCATCCATCCCATTGCAAATTGCAAGAGTTCATCTTTTTAAATGGTTGATGAATATTTCAATAGCCTTCCCTGGTGGCTCAGTGGTAAAAAAAAAAAATCTGCCTACCAATGTCGGAGACACAGTTCCCTGGGTTGGGAAGGTCCCCTGGAGAAAGAAATGGCAACCCATTACAGTATCCTTGCCTGGAAATCCTGTGGACAGAGGAGCTTGGTGAGTTATAGTCCAAGGGGTCACAAAAGAGTCAGACACGACTAAACAGCTAAACGACAACAACAAAAGTGTTCCAATGGTTGATTAGTATTCCATTCCATTTCATAGTATATACACCATATCTCCTTTATCTGTTCATCCATGGATGGGCACTTGGGTTGTTTCCATATCTTGTCTATTGTAAATAGGGCTGTTATGAACATGCGAGTGAAGATAAGATTATTTTTTGCTTGGTGAACCTCTTCCCTTTTCCATTCTCTTCGTGATTCTTTTTCTTTTTGACCAGGGATTAAACCGGTGCCCTCTGCATTGGAAGTGCAGAGTCTTAACCACTGGTTCCCCAGGGAATTCTCTCCATCCTGTTTGTGATTCTTTATGTAACACTGTTTGAAAATAGCAGCTAACATTGATTGAGTGCTTATTCTGTGCCAGGCTTTATGATTATGGAAATGTACACTTTACATTTATTAGCTGATTTAATTTTCACGACAACCCTATGAGGTAGGTTTTTCTCCCCCATTTTACGGATGGGGAAACTGACGCATAGAGAGATTAAAGAATCTGACCAAAGCTACACAGCCCTAAGTAGCAGATCTAGAAGGGAAACCCAGCAGTAGTCCGGCTCCAGAGGCTGCTGGCTTAACCACTATGCTGTATTACTCCTCAAAAACTAAAGTTAGAAAACTCTAGCCCTGGGCAATGAGCCCCTTTGCTCTCCTCTCAGAGGAGTTGACCCTGTCTTCTGGGAGGCCCCAGCTAGTCGGGTACATCAAGGTACTCAAGGGGATGAAGAGGACAGTGCGGGATGGAGAACTAGCACCAGGAAGTAAGCAGGAGAGTCAAGGCTGCCCATCCCACACAGTAGGGGCAGAGGTTTCTGTCACCCAGTTCCCCACCCGGAAGCCAGAGAGGGCCACTCTCCCAGACTGGGTGGTCATGAGGTCTGGTCAACAGGCCGGGTTCTGCCACCCACTTCCCGGAAGTCGCCCCGCCCCCACACCGCATACCGGCCCTGTCACTCTGTTCCTGGAAGTTACAGGAACTGGGCTGCAGTGTTTATGCGGCCTGAGCAGTACACCGGTCTTTGGCTCACACCACCCACGGCAAAGCTCAATGCTGCTGGCAGAAAGCATCTGAGTCCCTGCCCAGAGGCTCACCTGCTGTGTGGCCTGCGGCGTGTTCCTTGAGCTCCCAGGAGCTTCAGTTTCCCCATGCACATAAAGGGGATATGAAAAGCACCTGAAGGGACTGAAGGCAGCCCTGTGGATGACGCATTTGGCACTGCGGCCTGGCACTCTCCAGCACCTCAAACAGGGTGGCTATTGTTCTTATCATCCTGCCACCCTCCATTGTCTTCAGGGCCACGGAAGGGCTGGAGAGATGAGCTCAAAAGGCACTCAGATGTCTCAGCTGCCAGGAGGGAATGCCTTTCTAATCAGCACAAGCGTCAGCGTCCAGTTATTAATACCCCACCAGCCCCACCAGCTCTTGGATTTAGCATTCCAATGCTGAGGTGGAGGTTGGCGGGGCGGGGCTGTGGAACAGGTGGCCGAGGTCTGGAGGTGGAGCTCTCTGTGGGAGCAGTTGGCCCCTTCTCCTGCCAGACACCCTCCACCTGCAGTCTAGGGTCTGGGAAGGTGTGAAATTCCTGCATGAAGTGAGCTCTAGGCGGTCAAATTCTCAGTCTCCTAAGGACACAGCACTGTCCTTCCAGGAATGCAATGCCCAAGTGAGGCAAGGCCCCCCAGTGATGCCTCTGGAAGAGACAAATCAACTCATGGATGGAATATTGAAGGTGGAAGAGGGCTCAGAGAGCCCCCCAACCTGCCTTAGTGGCTTAGAACTCAGCCTCTGGGCTCAGATAGACCGGGGTGACCGGGAGTATCTGTAACCCTTAGTTCCTTCCACTGTTAACTGGGAATAATAATGAGTCCCAAGTCTTTTGTGTACTATAAACATTTCATTTGGTCACTGCAGGAACAAATGAAATAACTCATATAAGCACAGGGCTTAGTGTGCACTGTCTGGAAAAGAGTAGCCTAACCTCTTCTGTCATGCGTGACTTCTCGCTCCTTCCTGTGTGAGAGACAGACCTCAAGGAAAAAAGTTCTTCCAGGAATTTCCCTTTCTTCCACCTGAGTTAATAATTTTATCAGACAGTGTTTCTTTGTTTTCTTAAATGACTTAAAAAAAAAAACCAACTTTACTGTATTTAGAGTGTTTTTAGGTTCACAGTAAAAGTGAGCAGAATGTAGAGTCCTCATATAGCCCTGTCCTCCCCACCCTGAGCCTCCCCTTCCATCAACGTTGTGCACCTTGGCGTTACACTTGTTACAATAAACTGGTATTGACATATCACTATCACCCAAAGTCTGTAATTGACATCACTCTGTGTATGAGTTTTGACAAGTGTGTAATGATATGTGTTTACCATTCTAGCACCATTTTTATTGCCCTAAAAATTCCCCATGCTTTATGGATTACTCTCTCTCCCCAGACTCCCAGCAATCACTGAAATTATTACTCTCTCTATACTCTTGCCTTTTTCAGAATGTCATATGGTTAGAATCATACAGTCTTCTCAGATTGACTTTTTTCACTTAGTAATATGCCTTTACATTTTCTCCATATTTTTGGTGGTGGGAGGGGTGCACCTCATTGCACACAGGATCTTAGTTCCCTGACCAGGGACTGAACTCTTGCCCCCTGCAGCAGAAGTTGGGAGTCTTAAGCACTGAAGCAAGGAAGTCCCTTCTCCATGTTTGTATGTGGTTTGAGAGCTCTTTTTTGGTGTGTGTGCTAAATAATATTCCATTGTATAATATAATGGGTCATGCTGCAGTTTATTTATTCATTCACTCATTGAAGGACATCTTGGTTGCTTCCAAGTTTTGGCAATGATGAATAAAGCTGCTATAAACATTCACATGCAGGTTTTTGTGTGCTTCCCTGGTGGCTCAGATGGTAAAGCGTCTGCCAACAGTGCTGGAGACTCAGGTTCAATCCCAGGTCGGGAAGATCTCCTGGAGAAGGAAATGGCAACCCACTCCAGTATTCTTGCCTGGAAAATCCCATGGACAGAGAAACCGGGTAGGCTACAGTCCATGGAGTCACAAAGAGTCGGACACGACTGAGCGACTTCACTTTCCTTTCCTTTCCATATGGACACACATTTTCAGCTCTTTTGGATAAATGGCAAAGTGTATGATTGCTAGATAACATGGTGAGAGTATGTTTAGCTTTGTAAAAAATTGTCACGCTGTCCTTCCAAAGTGGCTGTATCATGTCGCATTCCAAATAGCAATGAATGAGACTTGCTACTGCTCCTCAGGCTTCCCCCATAGCTCAGTTGGTAAAGAATCTGCCTGCAGTGCAGGAGACCCGGGTTTGATTCCTGGGTCGGGAAGATCCCCTGGAGGAGGAAATGGCAACCCACTCCAGTATTCTTGTCTGGACAATCCCATGGACAGAAGAGCCTGGCAGGCTACAGTCCACAGGGTCACAAGAGTCAGATGCAACTTAGTGACTAAACCACCAGCACTGCCCCCCAGCCTCCCCAGCATTTGGTACACTCAGTGTTTTGGATTTGGCCATTCTTATGGATGTGTGGAGAAGGCGATGGCACCCCACTCCAGCACTCTTGCCTGGAAAATCCCATGGACAGAGGAGCCTGGTAGGCTGCAGTCCATGGGGTCTCGAAGAGTCGGACACGACTGAATGACTTCACTTTCACTTTTCACTCTCATGCATTGGAGAAGGAAATGGCAACCCATTCCAGTGTTCTTGCCTGGAGAATCCCAGGGACAGGGGAGCCTGGTGGGCTGCCGTCTCTGGGGTCGCACAGAGTCGGACACGACTGAAGCGACTTAGCAGCAGCAGCAGCATGGATGTGTAGATGACACCACCCTTATGGCAGAAAGTGAAGAGGAACTAAAAAGCCTCTTGATGAAAGTCAAAGAGTAGAGTGAAAAAGTTGGCTTACAACTCAACGTTCAGAAAACTAAGATCATGGCATCTGGTCCCATCACTTCATGGCAAATACATGGGGAAACATTGGAAACAGCATCAGACTTTATTTTTTTGGGCTCCAAAATCACTGCAGATGGTGACTGCAGCCATGACATTAAAAGATGCTTACTCCTTGGAAGAAAACTTATGGCCAACCTAGATAGCATATTAAAAAGCAGAGACATTACTTTGCCAACAAAAGTCCGTCTAGTCAAGGCTACGGTTTTTCCAATGGTTATGTATGGATGTAAGAGTTGGACTGTGAAGAAAGCTGAGTGCCGAAGAATTGATGTTTTTGAACTGTGGTGTTGGAGAAGACTCTTGAGAGTCCCTTGGACTGCAAGGAGATCCAACCAGTCCATTCTGAAGGAGATCAGCCCTGGGATTTCTTTGGAAGGAATGATGCTAAAGCTGAAACTCCAGTACTTTGGCCATCTCATGCGAAGAGTTGACTCATTGGAAAAGACTCTGATGCTGGGAGGGATTGGGGGCAGGAGGAGAAGGGACGACAGAGGATGAGATAGCTTGATGGCATCACCGACTCAGTGGATATGAGTTTGAGTGAACTCCAGGAGCTGGTGATGGACAGTGAGGCCTGGCATGCTGCATTTCATGAGGTCGCAAAGAGTTGGACACGATTGAGCGACTGAACTGAACTGATGTAGTGGTATCTCATTAGTTTTTTTTTTTTTTTTGGCTGTGCTGGGTCTTAGTTGCAGCACACAGGATCTTTGATCTTTCTTGCAGCATGGGAATTCTTCACTGTGGCAAGTGGGATCTAGTTCCCTGACCAGGGATCGAATCAGGCTCCCTGCATTGGGAACATGGAGTTTTAGCCACTAGACCACCAGGGAAATCTCTCTCACTGTTTTAATTAGCAATTCTCTAATGACATATGTTTCATGTCCTTTTTTATGCTTACTGGCCATCGATATATCTTCTTTAGTGAGCTGTTCAGATCTTTTGCCCATGTTTTAATTCATTTGTTAATTTTCTTATCATTGTTTTAAGACTTCTTTGTGTATGTTGGATAGCAGTTCTTTATCAAATGTCTTTTGCAAATATTTTCTCCCAGTCCATGGCTTGTTGTTTCATTCTTCTGATTGATTTTTATTAATGATTCAATGTGTTTTTTCTTAATATTAAAAAAGGTATGCTTATAATTGTGTGTCACATGAATAGCAGCAGGAAGGCTTGACTTTGCCAGTGTCTTCTACGAGGGATCTCACTTTTGGTCGGTGTTCCAGGAAGTGTGGCATCCTCCCTGCTCTATATTGTGGTCTGGAGAAGGAGTGTGACCGGCTGGAGATGGCACAGCATGTTCATGAAGAAGATATGTCCATCTCACGTGCGTAATCTTCACAGTAACCAGACAACAGACTCAGCTATTCAACAGATTTTTTTTTCAATAGATATTTTTTTAGTTGACTCAGTTCTAGGAGTCTCTGTGTGAAACTCCTAGAATGTTCCTTTTTTTTTCCTTGACTTAAAAAAATTGCAGAAACCATAATATGACAACAGCAGAGACAGAGATATTTCCAAAACAGAAAGTGTTTAAAAAAAAAACAAACACCCATAATCACACCTCAATAAATCAACCATTTCACTTTTCTGAGAATTCTGTCTATCTAGGAAAGGTTGAGATGAGATAGCATCTTAGTGTATCTTGTACTTTAAAAATTTTACTTGCTTCAGGTTTTAGTTTTCAAAATGATATTTTAGAATGGTTGCCTCATATTCCATCTGTTCCTTAAACACCCAAGCTCGTGGCGCCTCCGGATTGAACTTCCTCAGGGTCGCCATGTGGCGGCTCCTCCACGCCATTCAGGTCCCCTCTTTGGGGTCTTCCTCGAACACCTTATCTAAAGCTTCACAAGTTGGGAAGATCCCCTGGAGAAGGGAAAGGCTACCCACTCCAGTATTCTGTTCTGGAGAATTCCATGGACTGTATAAGTCCATGGGGTCGCAAAGAGTCAGACACGACTGAGTAAATTTCACTCACTCACTCCATCTTATTATCCTGTTTTATTTTCTTGATAGCACTTATACTATCAGAAATTCTTTATTTACATCTGTGTCTGTCTTCTCTTACCAGAATATAAATTCCATGAGGACAGGGAACTTTTCTATCTTGCTTGATCTGTATCTCTAGTGCTTACAACAGTGCCTGGAACATAGTAGTTATTCAATAAATATTTATTTAATCGACTCATTTCAGAAGACCATAGTTTTTCAAGTTGGTCATTGATTTTCTATTTAGTTTCCTTAATTAGTTGATGCTGCGACAGATGTCTCAGGAAATCAGTATATCAGGGGTTTTGGGAGGAAGGTTTTGGCAAAAGACTTGGGTTCCTCGCTTAACCTGTGTCATTTACTAACTTTGTGACACTGGCCAGTATATTTAACTTCTCTGAATCTAGATTTCCTTATTTGAAATGAGGGTAAATTAGTGCCTACCTCATAGAGTTATTGTGAAGACTGAATAAAAATAATGCACATAAAGAAAGTACTTAGCAAGATGCCCATGAAATCAGAGCAGGCATTGTTAGCCAGCTGTTACCAGTGCTCTGGTACTTTCAGGTGTTGGTTCATGCAATCCTCAAAGCTGCCCTACTGCTGGTTACACAGCCCTGCTTATTTTGTGACAATTCACTCAGCTGTACACTTATTTCGGAGAAGGCAATGGCACCCCACTCCAGTACTCTTGCCTGGATGGAGGAGCCTGGTAGGCTGCAGTCCATGGGGTCGCTAAGAGTCAGACACGACTGAGCAACTTCACTTTCACTTTTCAGTTTCATGCATTAGAGAAGGAAATGGCAACCCACTCCAGTGTTCTTGCCTGGAGAATCCTGGAGGCAGGGGAGCCTGGTGGGCTGCCATCTATGGGGTCGCACAGAGTCCGACACGACTGAAGCGACTTAGCAGCAGCAGCAGCAGCAGTACACTTATTTGTAGCTTTTCCCTATTTGGATTATAGTCAATAAGACATTTACTTAACAACAATAACAACAAAAGCCCTAGGAACAGGGATCTTTATCGTCTCCATCTTACAGAGGAGGAAACTGAGGCTCAAAGAGGTAAAGCCACTGGTTCAAGATCACAGAGAGAAAAAAAAAATCACAGAGAGGAAGTGGTGAGGCTCTTGAAGCTGTGAAACCTATACTCTTAACCACAGCTCTTAATGTCCTACTCGCTACCTGGCTTGTTCAAGCACTCAATAAAAAGTAGCTTTTATTATTATTATACTGAACATTATTGTTGTTTAAAATTTTTATCCGGACTTCCCTGGTGGTCCAGTGGCTAAGACTCTGAACTCCCAGTGCAGGGGGCCCGGTGTCCATCCCTGGTCAGGGAACTGGACTCCATGTGCCGCAACTAAGAGTTCACATACCGAAACTAAAATGATCCCGCATGCTACAACAAAGACTGAAGATGCCGTGTGCCGCAAATAAGACCTGGTGCAGCCAAATACTAATAAATAAATAAATAAAAATAAAAATTTAAACATGCTTTTTAAAAATAAAAAGTTTCCTTCTATTTTAAATGTTTCAAAGTATACCTTTGGCATGTATGACTTTTCTCTGCTTCTGCATTATTTCCCTTAGGTACAATCCCAAGGATATAATGAACACCCTGAAGTGACTTGCGCAAGATCACATACATAGTGATACTTCAAGCAGGGCCACCATTCACTTCAAGTGTTCACTTGTGGTTCACTTCCCAGGGCCCTGGATCCAGAGGTCAGTGGACTTCCCAAAGGAGGTCCAAGAGGAGCCAAGCCCTGGACAGGGTTTGAGTGGACAGAGGAGTGAGGACCCTCCAAGTGAAGACACAGAAGTGGGGAGGGTGAGGCGGGTATGTTGGGGAAATAGTGGGAAACCCCTCTCAAAGGAGTGGAGAATCAGAAAAAGGGGGAAATTAGGAGATTAGGGCTGGATCTTTCATTCATTCCACAAATGCTCTCTAGGCTCCTACTATATGCCAGGGATTGTGGATATATCAGTGAACAACCACATCCAATCCCTGTACTCATGGAACAGATACTTTATTGGGTGGAGGTGGGGACAAAATTGACAAGGAAATTGAGTAAAACAATTAAAGACTGTGATAAATTTTAGGAAAGAACAGGTGCTGAATCCAGGAGTAATAGGATGGGGACCTATTTAAATAGAATGGTTCATGAAGGCCTCTTTGGACAGGTAACATCTCAGTTGAGAAAGGGGAGGGATTATTTTAGGCAGAGCACACAGCACATGCAAAGGCCCTGAGGTGGGTCTTCAGAAAGGGCCCTCAAAGCCATGAAGAAGAGGGTCTTGTGGGGGTTGTAAGTTCAGAAGGCATTTCAGACAGTCTTGAGCGAAGAACCTTCCCCTCCATCCCAGGCTGGTCTTTCCTCTGACTTCAGCTGTACTTTCCCGTCTGTCCACTGGTTGACCTCAGAAAGCAGTGGCCCTAAAGTTGTGTGTCTTCCCCAGTCAGCTGCCTATCTTCAGTTGTGTTTCCAGTTCTCTAAGTTCTCCCAGACTCTAGCCAAACTCTTGACTCTTCCTCATTCTCTGGCTTCCACCCTTCTGTGGCCACCGTTCTAGACCATGGAGGCAGCCAGGCTGTGTGGTGGGATGGGTCACACACAGCAAGGACTTTGGCAGGACATAGGCCAGGGTGCAGATGCCAGCTCTGCCATCCGGTGAGGTTCACAGGACCTTGGTCTTCTGGGAGTGGGACCTTGGTCTTCTGGGAGTTACACCTTGCTGTTGGCTGGGGAGTCCCGTGAAATGATGATGTTAGTGACAGCAGCTGACACAGTAGATGTCGAATGAATGACAGTCCCGGCCCTTTCCTACCAATCTTGGAAACCGCTTTGTTTTCTTCATACCTTGGCTTGTCACAATTACAAAGCAGAGAGATGGTGAAGATCTGGGCCATCTAATGACTCCCTGAAGATCTCTCTGGAAGAACCAAATCCTAAAGTACTCCATTTTCAAAATTTTAAAAATATATACTTAGTTATTCCCTGGGCCTTTGCAGCACACAGGAGCATGGGATCTTTGATCTTCACAGCAGCATTTGGGCTCTTTAGTTATGGCATGTGCGATCTAGTTCCCTGACCAGGGATGGAACCCAGGGCCCCTGCATTTCGAGTGGAAAGTCTTAGCCACTGGACCACCAGGGAAGTCCCTCAAAATATTTTAAACAGCTTACTTCATAATCTTAGTGTCTGTCATTAACTGAAGGTTTACTCTATGCTGGTTACTGTGCTAAGTGCATTACCGATTGTCTTTTCATCCTTATGACAATCCTGCAAAGGAATTTCCATTATTGTTCCAATTTTATAGTCCAGGAAACCAAGATTCAGAAAAGTGAAGTGACTGACTTAAAGTCACATTGCTAGTTAAAGCATGAAATTGGGCCTTGTGTCCATGTTTTTCCAGCATCCAAAAACCCCGAAAGAAAACAAACCTGTGTGCCCAACCAGTAGGCAACCCTGCCTTATAGCTCATCCGCAAAAGCATGGGGAGCCAACGTGTTTCATTTCCTGGATGACAGGAGACCCAGAGAGATGAGAGATTTTATCACTCTCACGATGGACTGGACTCTAAGCTGGGTGTTGGTTGGTGAGCCAGGCCCGGGCCCCAGACTTGCCCCAGCAGAGCAGACTGGGTGGTCTGAGACCTCAGCGTGGCCCAGACCCTCGTCCATGAGCTGGAATGAGTCCACAGAGCAGCAGAACCATAAACACCAGCAGTCCTTTCAACAGGACACTGTGCCTGAGTCATGGAGTATTTATAGACGGGCCTCTTCTCAGCTTTGCCAAGGATTTGTCAAGTTCACTTGGGGCTTGGAGGGTGACAACCTGTTTATCATCCAAGGTGCCATAGCAGGCTGTTGGGACCTCCTCCGAGAACGAGTCCTGGAGGTCTGCCCGTGTTTAGACCTGATCTGACCCCCCGACAGCAGACTGACGCAACTCTCCCCTGCTCCCTGCATGGTGCTGCCTTCTACCAAATACCCTCTGCTCCAGCCCCACCTCAACCACACACACACACACACACACACACACACACACACACACACACAGAGTGAGCTCATAGTCTTGAGTTAAAAATGTGACAGGTGTTGCTTCTCTTAGGAAGACCTCTTGGATTGATCTGGGAGGATTAAAAACTTCCCCTGGCCTCACTGCTCCTGGGAGTGAACCCTCTCATTGGTCAGATAATTAAATTAATCATAAGAAAACTGACCGAGGACCTTCTCTGTGCCAGATACCATGCTAGGCGTTTGCTGGGGTTTTTGTTTGCTTGTTTTGCTGTGCAGCTTGTGGGATCTTAGTTCCCTGACCAGGGATCAGACACGTGGCAGTGCGAGCACTGAGTCCTACCTACTGGACTGCCAGGGAATTCCCTCATGCTAAGAGTGTTAACACTACCTTTTTCAAATCCTCAGAATAAGTTAGACATAAATTTAGTGGGCGTCCCTGGTGGCTCAGACAGTAGTCTGCCTGCAATGCAGGAGACCCAGGTTCGATCCCTGGGTCTGGAGGATCCCTTGGAGAAGGGAAAGGTAACCCACTCCAGTATTCTTGCCTGGGGAATCCCATGGAAGAGGAGCCTGGCAGGCTACAGTCCATGGGGTTGCAAAAAGTCGGACATGACCAAGTGGCTTCTGTTTCATTTTTATAGATATTTAATATCATCTTTATAGATGAGGGAATAGAGGCTCAGAGAGGTAAAGTAACTTCCCCAAGACCACACAGCCAGTAAGTAGCAGGGCCAGGCTCAAACTCTAGGTCTTTCTTGGTTCCAGACTCCAAGCTGTGGGTGACTTTGGGCAAGTAACTTCCCCTCCGAACCTCAGTTTCTTTATCTGTAACATGGAGACACAAATACTCACCTCTCACAGCTGTAAGAACTGAATAAAACTGGTACATAGTAGGCTCCCAACCCCTAACTCCTGCCCCCACCTTGAGTAACATTGACTAAATTAGCTTCTCTTAAGCTGCTTAGGACAATCATCCAGGTCACATCTGGCTCAAACTTCAAGGACTTGAATCTAGGACCCAGACTGTTCTAGCCCCCATGGCCCCATCCTTTGTTTCTTCCCAACAGACAACAGTCGGAGGGGCTCAGGATCCAGGAGCAGGGGACAAGGAAAGGAGGGGTGGAGGGAGTTGGGGTGTGGGGGGTGGCTGTGTGCAGAGGAGCAGTGGACTGGGCAGGCTCTCCCTCCCGGGATCTGTTTTGGATGGTGCCAGCCTCTGGGCTGCCAGCAGAGTTGTCAGTGCTGTGTTAACAGAGCGGCCCCTGGGGCCAGGTTTAGTGGTTGAGCCATGACCCCAGATGGGTGGCATGGCTGCAGACACTGGGCAGAACCTGCTTTTGTGATTCCTGGTAGGTGGGGGGGCTCTGGAGGCTCTGAGCCCTGCAACTACCTGCCAGGGTGGGTTACTAAGTCTTTGTCAAGGGCAGGTTGTTCCTTCCTGCTGTCTTCATCCCCTTCCTCTGCAGCCTACGACAGAACACTTCTTGAGTTTCAGACAGATTTGGGTTCAAGGCCCACCTGTTCCATTTACTACCTGGGTGACCTTGGGCAAGGTACTTAATACCTCGCCATCTGATTTAGAAATGAAAACAGTCATGCCTACCTCTCAGGGCTGTGTTGATTAAGTGGGGTCCCTGGGTAGGGCTGGGATGCCCCTCTGTTTCCCCCCTTTTCCCACCACCAGTGGGGCCCATGAGGGCAGTTCTCTTGTCCTCCCCCTACCCAGAGGGGCCTTAAAATGCACTCCCCAGGCCTTGACTTGGCGGTTCTGGGGTCTCACAGTGCTTCCAGAAACCTTGATCCTAAGTCCCCTCTGACCTCCTGGCCAGGGCCCAGCTCTGACTGAGGTGAGAGCCCAGCTCACTCAGCTGTAGCTCAGATTTCCTGATAGATCCCATTAGAGGCCTCAGTAAGGAGCCCCAGGTCCTTGAGTTTTAATCCATAGGAACAGTGACTTTTTTTAACTATCAAGATTTCTGTCCAGCCATTTTCTATGACTGTACAACACTTTTGATGTATAAGTTTATTTTCATAACACATATATTATTTTTAATAGAAAAAAATTGGATTACATATATGTGGCATGTATTTTTCTGTTTGTGCCTAATGATATATTGCTGACATCTTTTCCTGTTGATATTCTATATAAAAAGCTCCATGTCATTTTAGGTATATTTATTTTTAGTCTACAGACAGTTGGAATGCTTATTGGGGCATGTTTCTGCTTTACTTTTTAGGAAATTGTTTCTTTAAGTATAATATGTGTTCAGAAAAGGGCACAGTCCATAACTGTACAGTTCAAGGCATTTTCATAAAATGAGTGTACCTGTATAACTGCACCCAGGTCAGGGACAGGATCAGTACCAGTCTTCCTAGAGCCTTCTTCCACCCCCTTCCAGCCTACCCACTGAGGGCAACACTATCTTGACATTTTTATTAATTAATTTTACTAATTTATTTATTTGGCTGTGCCAGGTCTTAGTTACGGCCTGTGGGAGCTAGTTCCTGGACCAGGGATTGAACCCAGGCCCCTTGCATTGGGAATGCAGTCTTAGCCACTGAACCACGAGAAAAGTCCCGTGACTCTTAAAAGCTGAAACTAGTTCGGGTTGTTTTGAACTTTATGAAGATAGAATCACACAGTATGTTCTCTTTTGTTCACCATTCTTTGTGAGATTCATCTGTGTCTTTGAACGTGACAATGTGTGTTCATTCTCATTGCTGCATACTCTCCACCAACCAGGTGCTTCCCAGGTGGCTCAGTGGTAAAGAATCCGCCTGCCAACACAGGACTCCCAGGAGACAAGTGTCCGATCCCTGGGTTGGGAAGATCTCCTGGAGGAGGAAATGGCAACCCACTCCAGTATTCTTGCCCATAAAATCCCATGGACAGAGGAGCCTGGCAGGCTACAGTCCATTGGTCACAAAGAGTGGGACACAAGTGAGCGCACATACACACACACACATTCACTAAGCAACCACATAACAATTTATTTATTTGTTTCATTGACAGACATTGGGGTTGTTTCCAAGATTTTGCTGCTACAAACAGTACTGCAGAAAATATCCTTGTATTTAAATAGATCTATAGATTTGAGTATCTATACCTATTTATTAAGAGCTAACTATAACATCATTTTTCTAGTTTTTTTATAAAATAGATTCCTCAGATTACAACTGCTGAATACATGTATAAATATTGCACCCCCTCCCCCAAGGTCAAGAGTAGTGGGAATGTCGATTGCCCTCTACCTTCACCAACCTTGGATACTATTAATCTTAAATATTTTTGATGAGCTAGACTCAGACATCTCACACTATCATTTCCCTTGTATTCTACTGGTCACATAGATCAACACTAATACAGTGCAGGGAGGAGAGGGCCTGTGTACTGGGAGGCAAGAATTATTGAGGACTATCTTGGAGGCTGAATATCAGAGGAAACATCAGATTTTATTGTAGTTTTAACGAGATTTTAGAAATTAAAACCATTTTTAGGAACAGGGCCTTGTTTTGATTTGGCTTGGGAGCGGAGGGGACATTGGCTTTTATTCTTTTGTAAATTGCTTTTTTTTGGCAGCCTTTGTTTATTTCAGAATATTAACATTTTATAGATATTGACACTTGGTCTTTAAGTGTGTTTCTACTGTTTTCTCCCAATCATCACTTGTCTCTTAAGCTTTTGTTTATGGAGCAACTGCAGGTTTAAATATAGTTTGTTTTCCGCCCGCTTACTGTTTACGATCTGGATCACCCGAGGGTGTGTGTGGCAAACCCTAGGTTCAAGCTGGTGGGGGTGGGGAGCAGCAGGCCGAGTGGGGTGGGCAGAGCTGGCCCCCGAGACTCTCTGGGGTATTAGGACTAGAGCACCACGGTCAGCACTGAGCCTGGGCCTTGAGTCTGTCATGAGGCTTCCTCCAGCTCCTTCCCAGATCTTCTCCGTGCTATTCCAGCCCCTTTATCAGAGAAGAGAGTCTCTCTGCACAGCCCAGGGGGCAGACAAGGGTCAGGGCGAGTCAAGACCAGTTTCAATGGGGCAGTAGAGGGAGGCAATGGAGTAGGCAATGGCACCGCACTCCAGTACTCTTGCCTGGAAAATCCCATGGATGGAGGAGCCTGGTAGGCTGCAGTCCATGGGGTCGCTAAGAGTCGGACACGACTGGGCGACTTCACTTTCACTTTTCACTTTCATGCACTGGAGGAGGAAATGGCAACCCACTCCAGTGTTCTTGCCTGGAGAATCCCAGGGACGGTGGGGCCTGGTAGGCTGCCGTCTATGGGGTCACACAGAGTCAGACACGACTGAAGCGACTTAGCAGCAGCAGCAGCAGCAGAGGGAGGCAAAGTTTAAGAACAGGGGCTAAAGCAGCCTAAAGCTCCGAGTCCAAATCCTGAACTATGAGTTTGAGGCCTGTCTTAGTCTTCTCGAGGTGCCATAACAAAATACCACAGGTTGGGTGGCTTAAACAGCAGAAGTTTATTTCTCACAGTTCTGGAGGTTGGGAAGTTACAGACTGAGGTGCTGGCGAGGTAGGTTTCATTCTGAGGTTTCTTGGCTTGTTGACGGCTACCACCTTGCTGTGTGCTTGCCTGGCCTTTCCTCATGTGTGTGCATGAAGAGAGAGAGGAAGCAAGCTCTCCTGTCTCTAAGGACACTGATCCCATTGGGCTAGGACTCCAACTCATGACCTTATCTCACCCTAGTTACCTTCCAAAGATCTCATCTCTAAATACCATCACATTGCGGGTAAGAGCTTCAACATATGAATTTCAGGCAGACACAGACATTAAGTCCGTAGCAATTGCTCCAGACTATTTCCTAGATGTGTAACCTTAGGCAACTTTCCTCATTTCTCTGTGACTCAATTTCTTTATCTGTAAAATGGAGATGATAACAGTATCAACTTCATGAAGCAATAGATTAATGAATAGCTTTAAAACACTTAGCAGAGGACTTCCCTCGTGGTCCAGTAGATAAGAATCCACCTGCCAATGCAAGGGACGTGGGTTCGATTCCTGGTCCCGGAAGATTCCACATGCTGCAGGGCAACTAAGCCCATGAGCCGCAACTACTGAACAGCATGTGCCCTGGAGCCTGTGATCTGCAACGAGAGAGGCCACTGCAATGAAAAGCTCATGCACTGCAACTAGAGAATAGCCCCTGATGGCTGCAACTACAGGAAGCACACCCACAGCAACGAAGACCCAGCACAGTCAAGATAATAAATACATTTTAAAAAGTTAAAAAGAAAGCAAAACATTAAGAACAGACTGTGGTATTCAGCCTCCAAGATAGTCCTCAATAATTCTTGCCTCCCAGTACACAGGCTCTCTCCTCCCCACCCTGTATCAGGGTTAATCTATGTGACCAATAGAATACAAGGGAAATGATAGGGTGAGATGTCTGAGTCTAGCTCATTAAAGATTTTACCACTTTTACAGACCCTCCCAATGTGGTTCCCAGCATGAGTCCGTCTGGTGGTGTTCAACCAACAGAATGAGACCAAGATCAGTTCAGAAGCAAAGGAAAGCTTTACTCTTTTATCAAAGAATGGAGAGGTGCCAGCTCCTGCAAAAGCCAGGGGTGGGGCTGCTTTATGGGAATCTTGTCAGTGGGGGTGGGGTGGAGGTCTTGCGGGTCAGGGGGAGCTCCAGGTTGCAGAGCTGGGTACAGCATCTCTGCGCGCTGCATGGACTGAGTGTCACGCACGGTGCTTCTGCACACAGCCCTGCAGAGCTGAGGTGCTGGCGCTGCCATTCCCCACTAGGAACTCTGGTCTGAAACCTCGAGTGCGAGGCCTTTGCGGGTGACGTCCTGTGAGCAAGTAAAACTACGCCAAGGACACTAACTGCACAAAGGAAAAAGAAAGGGTAGGCTTTATTTTTTTAAAGATTGTTTTGATGTGGGCCATTTTTAAAGTCTTTCTTGAATTTGTTACAATATTTCTTCTGTTTTATGTTTCAGTTTCCTGGCTGCCAAGGCATGCCTGATCCTAGCTCCCTGACCAGGGATCGAACCTGCACCCCCTGCCCTGGAAGCCGGACCACTGGACCACCAGGGAAGTTGCAGTTTATTTTATTAATCGGATTCTATTTTTATTCCCTGGGAATTGTTCATGGGTTTTGCTGGTGACAAGTCCCTCTTCTGTCTTCTGCTGTCTTGCTCCTCATTCTTGAGGGGCACCAAGGGTCAAAGAGGTCCTTCTTCTGCAGCTGCTTCTTGCTGAGTTTGGGCATCATCATAACCTCGAGAGAGGAGCAGAACTCCCCAGTTGCTTTATGTTCTCATCAAGCCTTAGCCATGATTGTTCATATGCCTGAGTGACCACCATTTAAAGTTTTATAGATTTTAACCTTTGGAGACTAAGGATGCCAGACAATTTAAGATATGTGGCTCAAATATCAGTAGGAGGACAACAGTTATTAAGGAGCCCTGGAAAGGTAGCCACCAAGTGGCCCTGGGGAGGGCCTGTTTCACCAGCTCCACATTTGTTCAGCCAGATGACACTGGCCTTGGTCTGCCAAATTGCTTTTCTCGGTAGCCTGTGTGCACTTCCTTCAGTCAGGCCACTTGCATTGACATGAGGGCAGCTTGACCAATGGGCTAGTGCATAGACCCCTCCTCGGTCAGCTGACAGGTAATCTAGGGCAGTTTGGTTCTGTAGGGCCATACTGGCCAGTGAGCCAACAGATTTTTGTATGGGGTTTAAGGGTTTGGCCTACTTCACATGTTAAATGTTTGTAATAGCTTGAAGTCGAGGCCAGTCTCATTGGTCACTGTCACACTGTGACTTAAGATTTTTGCATTGATAGTGTTATATGTGGTTCCCCTGGTCAGGACCACCAGCACCATAATGAGTGCAATAACCATTGCGCTCCTAATTTGTAGTAGACTTCCCTGGTGGTCTAGTGGATAGGACTCTGCACTCCCAATGCAAGAGGCCTGGGTTCGATCCCTGATCAGAGAACTAAGATTCCACATACTGCAACTGGAGAAACCTGAGTGCCGCAACAAAGAGTTCCTGTGTGGCAACGAAGACCCAGCAGAGCCAAAATTGAAAACAAACAAACAAAACAAGACACACATACACACACACACACAGATTCTTTAAAAAATCAGCCACTGAATTAGATTTAAAAAAAAGAAGTTTGGATCTGGTCCCAGTACTTATGGTGATGTATCCCCTCTAAGATTTCAGATACCAGCCCCCCTTGAGTTTGGAGGCTTACCCAAGAACGCGTATTCTCTTCATAAGCACACTGACCCTGTGTCACTTGCTTGAATCCTTGAAGAATCAGAGCTCTAGTTTTTCATCCATGTGAGTATATCCAGGATCCTGTTGGGGCACCCAGGTACCAAACTCGACTCCGTTGAGTTGGATGGCCTGATTTACATAATTGTTGATGTTGTTGGTCCGTAAGTGCGACCAGCTGTGCCTTCAACTTGTTTACAGTTTATTACCAGTTGGGAGGAGGGTGCTATTTAGTGTCTCCTCCTTGGTTATTGGGGTTCCTCTTAAATACGTCTGATGGTCCTTTCTTGTTTCAAGTTGAACGAGACAGGTCTAACAATCAGTGGGGTTCTGTCCTTCCTGAATATCTCTGGTCACATTATAGAAGAAATTTGTTCACCATGGAGTAATAGTAGGGAGCATGTTTTAATTCCTAAAATGGGAAGTATAAATTGGAAATAAAAGGCCTTCATATTGCAAGCACTGAGATAAGTGTGTCCAGGGAGGAGGGGCAAAGGCAATGATAAACAGGGTCTCTTGTGGGCTGCTGGTTTTCCAGGTTTTTAGGTACACCTAGTGTCCTGGCGGGAAGTTATTGTAGGGTCAGGTCAGTGGGTGTGCGCGGTACCTGGTTACCATATTCATTGACAGCTTTCATGGTTTCTCCTACCTGGAGGACATACTTGAGTTGTTCCATTTCAAGGGGGCTGAGGTGTCCTTTCTCTTGGGCTAGGGGAATGGGTCTATCATACATGAGTTCAAATGAACTTAACTCTTGGGGCTAATCACATGCAGAGCAGGACAATTGGAAGCAACTTGTTTCAGCTTTCTTGAGTTCCCTGACAAAGTTTGGCTAAGGCCCATTTCAAGGTTTGCTTGGAACTCTCTACTTTCCCTGGTCACTGGGGTCTTCAGGCTGATTGCAAAACCCAAGACATAAACTGGTTATTCTCTTCATCACTTGAGACACAAATGCTGGACTATTATTGTTTTGTAGGGATTCTGGGAACCTGAACCTAGGGATTATTTCTACTAGTAATGTGTTAGCCACTTCAGCTGCCACTTCAGTTCTATCAGAGCATGCTTCTGTCCACCCAGAATATATGTGTACTAGCACCAAAGAGATAGCTGAAGTTGCCCAGTCCTCTCGGCATGACAGTGAAAGTAATCTGGCAGTCTTCCCCAGGATATGTTCTTCTGGTCTGAATGGGTCTTATCTGGGGGCCTCTGCAGGATCTGCTGTTGAAGTTTATTGGGCAAGTGGGGCATGTCTCAACTAGCTGACTGATTTTACTTTTTGTGCCCTGGGGTACCATGACTTCAGCTCAGTAAAGGGCTTCTCTCCCGCGGTGAGTTCCTTGATGAGACTCCCTGATGGCTTGACAAGCTGCACATTCATTAACTAGCCACTCATGCCACTTTGTCAAATTCTTCCTTTGTGTATATTGGGAAAAAAATGGGTGGATCTGAAGGTATGAGGGGTAATTCCCAAGTTACCGGTTCTTGGCATTTGTGTCTGTCTTGTTGTTTCTCTTTATATATTAATATATATTTGTGTATGTTTAGTCGCTAAGTGGTGTCCAAGTCTTTGCGACCCCATGGATTGCAGCATGCCAGGTTTCCCTGTCAAATGTGTGTATACATATATATATATACACACACACACAACATATGACCTGCCTCTTGAGAAACCTGTATGCAGGTCAGGAAGCAACAGTTAGAACTGGACATGGAACAACAGACTGGTTCCAAATAGGAAAAAGAGTACATCAAGGCTGCATATTGTCTCCCTGCTTATTTAACTTATATGCAGAGTACATCATGAGAAATGCTGGGCTGGAGGAAGCACAAGCTGGAGTCAAGACTGCCAGGAGAAATATCAATAACCTCAGATATGCAGATGACACCACCCTTATAGCAGAAAGTGAAGAAAAACTAAAAAGCCTCTTGATGAAAGTGAAAGAGGAGAGTGAAAAAATTGGCTTAAAGCTCAACATTCAGAAAACGGAGATCATGGCATCTGGTCCTGTCACTTCATGGCAAATAGATGGGGAAACAATGGAAACAGTGGCTGACTTTATTTTTCTAGGCTCCAAAATCACTGCAGATGGTGACTGCAGCCATGAAATTAAAAGACGCTTACTCCTTGGAAGGAAAGTTATGACCAACCTAGACAGCATATTAAAAAGCAGAAACATTACTTTGTCAACAAAGATCCATCTAGTCAAGGCTATGGTTTTTCCAGTGGTCATGTATGGATGTGAGCGTTGGACTATAAAGAAAGCTGAGCACCGAAGAATTGATGCTTTTGAACTGTGGTGTTGGAGAAGACTCTTGAGAGTCCCTTGGACTGCAAGGAGATCCAACCAGTCCATCCTAAAGGAGATCAGTCCTGGATGTTCATTGGAAGGACTGATGCTGAAGCTGAAACTCCAAAACTTTGGCCATCTGATGTGAAGAGCTGACTCATTTGAAAAGACCCTGATGCTGGGCAGGATTGAGGGCAGGAGGAGAAGGGGACAACAGAGGATGAGATGGTTAGATGGCATCACCAACACAATGGACATGGGTTTGGGTGGACTCCAGGAGTTGGCGATGGACAGGGAGGCCTGGCGTGCTGCGGTTCATGGGGTCGCAAAGAGTCGGACACGACTGAGCAACTAAACTGAACTGAACAACATATATATATAACATATATATATATACAGCATACATATAACATATATATAACACACACATATATATACAGCATATATATATATAACATATATATACAGCATATATATATATATATATATATATATATATATATATATATATTTGGCTGTGCTGAGTCTTAGTTACAGGATGGAAACTCTTAACAGTGGCATGAGGGATCTAGCTCCCTGGCCAGAGATTGAACCCAGGCCCCCTGCATTGAGAGCAAGAGAGTTCTACCCACTAGACCACCAGGGAGATCCTGTTTCTCTTTATTGACATCCTTCTTTGGTGACCCCTACAGTGAATCACGACCACCTTTTATGGAAGCTGTACTACTTTGATGAGTTTCAATATGCTTAAACCATGTGTCACCTCTTTATTCTCCACATACTTCTGCTCTTCCAAATAGCTCTGTGTGTGTAGAGGATGGCATACGCATACCTGGAAGCTGTATCAGCCTTTAAGATCTTCACTGTCTCAAGTTCCAAGGCCTAGGTGAGGGCCTTTTGGGCAGAAGTCCCTAGGGGTAGGCTTCATGCCTCTATGACTGGGTCTAGGTTAGTGTGTAGCCCACCGGGCTTCTTCACTCTCTCATAAAGCTGTTCCTATCTGTGAACCATTCCTCTTCAGCATTTGGGAGAGACTCACTTCCTAGGTTGGGGCAACTGTTACAGATTATGTCTATGGCATTGTATAACCATGTGTCAGGGGCCCTATTTCTGTGGGTAGCAGGCTGGCAGGATTTAGCATGTGACAGGTTTTTTCGGTAGCCACTGTGCTGTCTAAAAGAATAGGCTGAACTTGAATTAACCTTCTGGGAGGCAGTCATTCTGCTCCCTTGTTGTTGTTGCTCAGTTGCTAAGTCGTGTCCGATTCTTTGCAATCCCATGGGCTGCAGCACGCCGGGCTTCCCTGTCCTTCACTATCTCCCGGAGTTTGCTCGAACTCATGTCCATTGAGTCGGTGATGCCATCCAACAGTCTCATCCTCTGTCATTCCCTTCTCTTCCTGCCCTCAATCTTTCCCCGAATCATCTTTTTCTATGAGTCAGCTCTTCACATTAGGTAGCCAAAGTATTAGAGCTTCAGCTTCAGCATCAGTCCTTCCAGGGAATATACAGGGTTGATTTCCTTTAGGATTGACTGGTTTGATCTCCTTGCTGTCTCAAGAGTCTTCTCCAACACCACAGTTCAAAAGCATCAATTCTTTGGCGCTCAGCTTTCTCTATGGTCCAACTCTCACATCCATACATGACTACCAGAAAAACCATGGCTTTGACTATGCAGACCTTTGTCAGCAAAGGGATGTTTCTGCTTTTTAATACACTGTCTAGGTTTGTCATAGCTAGAGTAAGTTCTGTTCCCTGAGAACTTACTAAAGCCTAAACCTAGTGTGGTGTCTATCTCGTGACTGGCTGACCAAATGTTAACTTTTCAGCCTTTTTTTTTTATAGCAGAACTGTGGTAGCTGCTACAGCCTATAGGCAAAGAGGCCATCCCTTAGGGGGTTTATCTAATTGTTTAGAGAAATAAACAAGCACCCAGGTAAGGAGGTCCCAATTTTTGAGCTAATACCCCAAGGGTTATTCCCCATCTCTCATGAATATAAAAGTGGAAGTGTTTAGCTAAGTCTGGGGGGGCCAGAGCAGGGGCCTGAAGTAGTTGCTTTTTTAAATTCTTCAAAGACCCCTCCACATTCTAAATTCCAAAGGATTATCAACCTTTCCTTTCAATTTTTCATATAGAGGGTTATTAGACCATAGTTAAGGATCCAGATAGGAGCTTCCTTGGTGGCTCAGATAGTAAAAGCGTCTGCCTGCAATGTGGGAGACCTGGGCTTGATCCCCGGGTCGGGAAGATCCCCTGGAGAAGCAAATGGCAACCCACTCCATTACTCTTGTCTGGAAAATTCCATGGATGGAAGAGCCTCGTAGGCTACAGTCCATGGGGTCTGAAAGAGTCGGACATGACTGAGCGACTTCACTTTCATTTTCAAGGATCCAGATGCTGCAAAATCAGGCCATCCCCAGGAAGCGCCAAAACTATCTTCTAGTTTTAGGAGGGTCAAGGTTACAGATAGCTTGTCCAGGTTAGGCTTCTCTGACCTCCTGTGAGAATGAGGATTAGATAGGTCATCCTAGCTTGTGATTTTGAGCCTTTTTTCTTGGACACCTCATGGGGCTTCCCAGGTGGCTCAGTGGTAAAGAATCCACCTGCCAATGCAGGAGATGTAGGAGATGCAGGTTCGATCCCTAGGTTGGGAAGATACGCTGGAGAAGAGAATGGCAATCCACTCCAGTATTCTTGCCTGGGAAATCCCATGGACAGAGGAGCCTGGCAGGCTACAGCGTATGGGGTCTGAAAGAATTGGACACAACTGAGCGACTGAGCACACACTCGGACACCTCATATCCTTTATTGGCTGGGTAGTTCAGGGCGGTTACGGTATTTTTGTCAGAGGTCTCCTTAGTAGGGTTGCTGGTCAGAATGCCGCCTACCTACCGGAGAAGGATTCACTCCTCTAGACATAGATCTTTTAGGTCTTTAGCTAAAGTTTCCCCAAAGACGATAGGATTTTTGAACATTTGTGGCAGGAATGTCCAGCAGTGTTGTTTTTGTTGCGTGTTTGGATCCTGCCACTCAAAAGCAAAATTTCTTGTGACTCTAGGCCAATGGACTCAGAAGAAGGCATCTTTTAAGTCTAATACAGAACACCAGGCCCTGGTGGGCCATAGAGTGGCCAGCAATGTGTAAGGAATAGTGACTGCTGGTATATAGGCTTGGTGGCTTCTCTGACTGCCCTGAGGTCCTGTACCCTCTGGTTTTCCCCGTTGAACTTTTCAGGGAGAATGAGAGTATTACAAGGTGACTGGCAAAGTCTAATGATGCTCTGGTCAATTAGGCCCTGTCTGACAGGGGCAGTGCTCAGCAAGAGCTCCTGATAGACAGTGTACTGTTTTCTAGGGGCCACGTATGCCCAGGTTTTAGATGGACTATCACGGGATTGGCTTCTACGGCTCGTCCACTAGTTCCTGTACTCAGACCTTGGGATTTACTCTGGGGAGATCGACTTGCTCTACCTGTGGAGGTTTGTTCTCAGCCATTAACACTGTCATCTTGTGTCCTTTGTCTAAGGGAATGCCAGTCCCCAATTTGTTTCCCATTAGTTCAGTTCAGTTGCTCAGTCGTGTCTGACTCTTTGCGACCCTATGAATCACAGTACGCCAGGCCTCCCTGTCCATCACCAACTCCCGGAGTTCACCCAAACTCATGTGCATGGAGTTGGTGTTGCCATCCAGGCATCTCATCCTCTGTCGTCCCCTTCTCCTCCTGCCCCCAATCTCTCCCATTAGGTGGGTGGTAACCCTCAATTCATGTAAGATATCTCTTCCAAGCAAGGGTACAAGGCCTTTGGGGACATATAGGAAGGAATGGAGCTTCCCAGATAGCTCAGTTGGTAAGAATCTGCCTGCAATGCAGGAGACCCCTGTTCAATTCCCAGGTTGGGAAGATCCCCTGGAGAAGGGATAGGCTACCCACTCCAGTATTCTTGGGCTTCCCTTGTGGCTCAGCTGGTAAAGAATCTGCCTGCAATTCAGGAGACCTGGGTTCAATCCCTGGGTTGGGATGATCCCCTGGAGAAGGGAAAGGCTACCCGCTCCAGTATTCTGGCCTGGAGGGGTTGCAAAGAGTCGGACACGACTGAGCAACTTTCACTTTTGGGAAGTCATGAGCATATGTTCACCCAATTTACATTCTAGTGGCTTATGAATGCCTTCCCTGAAGTGTCATCATGTTACATCTCTCGTGCCTGGGTCTGCCTGATCTGGTGTTCAGAACTGAGAAAGTGGCACTGCTATCTACTAAGAATCCAGTAGGTTTCCTTCCTCTGTACAATTTCAGCTGGGTCTCCTCAGGGGTCAGTTGGAATGACAGCGTAGGAGCCCCCTGGCCTGTCTTTCTTCATCTATTTGGACCATCTACCTATGAGGGTAGTGGCCAGAATCTGCCTCTCTTCAGGGGCGACAAAGACATGTTGATCTTCAGCGGCCCTCTTGTTTATGCATGGCGCACACTGATGAGGTCCCAGTGTCCTGGCATGCTACCCTCCGGTGTCTCTGGGTGCAGTTAGTCCAAATTCCTGTACCAACCAGTTGACTTTGGAGGGTAATAGCCAGTAGTAGGTGCGCTTGCCTCTGGGCCTTTTTATCCTCTGACCTTTCCTCCTCTATATCTCTGTTATTTTGGGGGAGTGGTTCACAGGGCTCCCCAGCCCATTTCAGAGAAATTAGCACTGACCGGAAGAGGTCAAGTCACAGGTTGTTACCTATGTTGGGAGCCTTTTTCTGAACTTGGATCAAATGCCCCCATTCTGTTTTTGTCAGGCATCCTCATTACCTGGGTCTTTCCTTAGTCTCACCTCTTAGCTCACGGGGCTGGTCACTTTCCTTTACCAAACTGAAAGTGACTATGAAGAATGTTGCCATTCCCTGGAGGTTGGTGAGGAGACCAAAAGTTCCTGGTGCCAACACACTGCCTTGTACAGGGGTCAAGAAGACAGCACTCCTGGCGAGAGAGAGGGCAAGACTGCTGCCGCTCCCTTTTGTCCATGGCCCCCATCATTCCTGGGTGTCTGGTACCAAGAAGAGGCCAGTCTGAGGCAGCAGGCAGACATGCATGAGCTTCAGTCTCTGATCCCAGCGATGCCACAGTGTGATCCTCTCAAGGGGCACAGCCCTGCACACACAGGGCTACATTGTGTGTACACCACACCTGGTATCAGATTGCTGGGCGAAGTTGCGCTGACTTTGACCAAGGGCTGCTGCAGTCCTACTCCATCAGAGTGAGCTCAAAGATCAGAGTCAGACATTCTCAGGCCAACCTCCCAAAGCCTCCACCATTGTCTTGCTGGAGCTAGGATGAAAAAGGCACAGTGCATCCCATTCAGGTTGCCAGAATGTTGTCAATGATCCTCTCAAGTTGGTCCCTGACAAGGATCTTTCAGTCCCAGTGTTGTTTGAGCTATTAGAACAAGATCGAGTTCTAAGGCTGAGCTTGGTTCAAAAGCAAATGAAAGCTATATTCTTTAATCAAAGAATAGAGAGGTGCTAGTTCTCACTCTGGAGTACACGCTCTCTTCAAAAGGCCATTAGCAGGGCCACTTTATAGGGTTCCCATCAGCACAGAGTAGGGCCAGAGCTCTTGTGGGTCAGACGTAGCTGTGCCATTCTTGGCTTCAGATTGCATTGCTGGGAGCAGCATCTCTGCACAAGGCCCGCCACCGCCATCTTGAATGGCTGTGTCGTGGGTGGCACTTCTGCACATGGCCTGCCAAGCTGAAGCGTCGGGTGCAGCCATTTCTCAGGGAACTCTGGTCTGAAGTGCCAGCTGCAAGGCCTCTGCACATGGTACCCTAGAAGAAAGTGAAACCCGGGTAAACTCAAAGGGGATTAAAAAGGTTAGCCTTTTTATTACCCAGATTCTCTTTGTACTTTCTGGGAATCGTCAATGGACTTTGCCCGTGGCAGCCTCTGTCTTGCTCTTTCAGATCACTCTCCCTGGGGAAGTCACCCACCACGTCATGAGGATGCTCAAGCAGCCCTGTGGAGAGGTGCACTTGCTGGGGAACTGAGGCCATTCACCAACTCGTCAACCGTGTGAATGAGCCATCTTGGAAGTGGCTCCTCCAGCTCCAGCCAAGCCTTAAGATAAACCGAACTATACTCCCAGCACCAACATCTTCACTAGAACTTTCTTAGAGACACTAAACTGGAACCACTGCAATAATAGTATTGACTTCATGAGTTAATAAAGAGCTGCTCTTGAATTCCTGACCCACATAAACTGTGTGAAAAAAAATAAATGTTTATTATTGTTTTAAGTTGCTGAGTTTTGTGAAAATAAGTTGTGCAGCGATAGATAACACATAGACCATGGGGGTCATCCATAGTCACTGTTCAGTAAATGACAGCCAGTATTAGTCCCCTGACAGAAAATATTAACAACAACATTGCTGAACGTCTGTCACTTGCCTGGTATGTGCCATATGCCTGGGCAAATGGAGTCCCTTCTCTCACCATGAATTTTCAGCAAGGGGTAGAGTGTTGGAAGCAATCACCTAGAACCCTAGACTTTCCAGGCTGAGAAAACCCAGAGATACCACTACTCTACCTGACTCTCATTTTACAGTTGAGATAACTAAGACACAGAGGTTAAATAACCTGCTCAAAATAACAGAACTGATATGTAGAGGAGCCTAAACTTGAACCCAGATCTGTCAGTGCCTGGCAGTCTCTTACTTGTTGCTCTGCAATCTCAGGACCTTATAGTCAGGGTTTATTGTAGCTCACTGTTTATAAAGCACTTTTGATACTTGAGTTCAGGATCATTTATGTAGACGTCCATTCAGACCTTATTGGCTCCCCGTGTTCCCTGGGGCAGCCCTTTCTCTAAACACCGCCTACTCCTGAGAGGCCTTGTAGCTGCCCACATGGTCATCTGGATCTGGGGACAGAAGTAAGGTGTCTAGAGGGCTTCCAGCCCTGAGTGGCAAGATCCTGATGCTCTACGGCCTTTCCATGGCATGTGGCCAGGCCCAGCGGGCTTTGCCCTGGCATCTGGGGCACTGCATCACACCCTAGACCCCATGGACCTGCCTCTGGCAACTACTCTGGCTTCAGCCTCTGAGCCAATGACTTATTTGTCTGATCCTGTGATTCAGAATGATTCTTCAACGAGGATGACATCGAAGCATGTGACAGCCATCTCAAACCATAAGAAAAACAGTCACCCTCGCCACATCCTTTCTGAGGGTACTCCAGGTGCCACAGAGGCTCGAGGGGAATTCCAGAGGAAGAGGCAGGCAGACCCCACCCTCCAGGGAGGTCATGGGGACTGCAGGAAGAACGGCACACTCCGCACACGTGGAAAGGGTCTGCACTATGATGCACCAAGAAAACATCTAAGCAAGCCCGAGCCGTGTGGAAATGAAAGGAGAGGTGGAGGGTGGTTTCCTTTCCGGCATCACTGCGCCCAGGCCTGCGCCGTCCATCCCCGGGAAGAGGTCCTCTGAGAACCCTGCCCCTGGGGAGGGGCAAGCACCTTCAGGGATCATCTCTTAGGGTCACTCCATTTGGCAGATGAAGACACTGGAGATGGGTGTGGCTTACTGGGCATCACATTGCTTGTCTCTGGCAGACCCGGAGCCTGAGCCCAGGTGTCTGGCTCCCGGGCCAGCATTCTCTCCCCCAACCCAGAGGCCTCAAAATCTCAGTTTTCTGAAAAGTCCCCTCTCAGTGACAATCAAGAAGAGCACAGACTCTGAGGTTAACTTGACCTATTCCCCTAGCTGTGGGACTTAGGGTAACCCCATATGCCAAGCTGTGCCTCAGTTTCCTCATCTGTAAAATGGGGTTAAGTATGACCTACCTGTGGTTGTAGTTAGGACTGAATGAAATAGTGCCATGGAGCTTTGAGTAGATGTCCAGCCCCTCGCAAGCACTGAATCAGTCAAAAAGCAAAAACAGTGTTGTTACCGCTATCGCTTTCATCTCTATCTACCTTCTCCTTGTCAGGCCCAGGTGACATCTCTATCTACCTTCTCCCTGCTGCTTTGCCTGACTCCTCTGGCACTAAAGCTGGGACCGCCTCTGGCACTAAAGCTCCTCCTAGTAGTAACACAGACTCCGGGGGCAGTCCCAGATAAGAAGTCTAGCTCTTAGCTGGGTGACCTTCCGTAAGTCACTTAACCTCTCTGAACTTCAGTTCCTGATATGTCAAAAAGACAAATCAGTGGCACAAAGAATGGTAGCGGAGGTGATTGTTACAGATGAAAAGAGGTTAATGGGACAAAAACAACAAAATCCCACGTGTAAGACCTTATTTGGATCCTTTTTTTGGGATTTGATTTGACTAACTAAAAAGACGTTTGAGACAATCAGTAGCCTCTTAAAATGGCCTGGGATTTAATAATATTAAGAAATTTTTGTTATTTTTGTTAAAATAATGGCTTGTGATTATGTAAAAAAAAAAAAAAAAAAAAAGAATCCTCATTAGAAATGCTTACCAAAGTATTTATGGATGAAATGACTTGATGCCTAAGATTGTTTTTGAAATATTCTAGAAAAAAGAAGTGTGTCGGGATAGAGATGAAGTAAGAATGGGGAAAAGTGGGAAAGAACTGAATCTGGGTTTGGTCACATGAATTCTTAACACTAAATTCTCTCTACTTTTGTATGGTTGGAATTTTCATTAAAAAACGGTATAAAAATGAAGATGTGCAGAGACTTGCAAAGAGAGAAGCAGTACAGTGTAGCAGTTAAGAGCTCTAGGCTCAGATGCGCCACTGATATTACACGTTTGTCTTTGCCTGTCAGTCTGCAGCTTCAAGCATGTTCAAATAACTGGACGATACTGGTTTATGACTTCCTTTTTCGGATGCCGGCTCTGCCACTCATTGGCTGGGAGACTTTGGCCAAATGGCTTAGTCCTCCTCTGTAACTCAGCTGCAAAACAGGGAAAATCCTGATCCCTGCCTCACTGAGCTATTTTTAAAAAGACTATTTTTTATTTGGCTGCACAGCACCATGTGTGGGCTCTTCGTTCCCCTACCAGGGATCGAACCTGGGCCCTGGCAGTGAAATCTCAGAGTCCTAACCACTGGACCATGAGGGGGTTGCCTCACTGAGTTATTTTGAAGACTGAACAAGAGGGAGGGATGGATGAAAAAGGGCATAGCACAGTGTTTGGCATGCAATAAGCACTAGATAAATGTTTCAATATGAGGAGCACAGGTTTGGGAGTCAGGCTACCTTGGATGTGAATTCCAGCTCAGCTCTCTTCCTCAGGGCTGTGTGACTTTGGCCAAGCCAGTTACTTCTCTGAGTCTCCTTTCTTCCTGGGAAAAACAAAGACCAAAATATCTCCCTTGCAGAGCTGTTGTGAGGATTAAATGACGAGACATATGTTGCGGCCCAGCGTGGCCCACGGAGGCATTTCCTTTTCTCAGCCCTTGACTTTCAGCAGTACTGGTCTCGCCAGCTCCCAGGCTGGAGTCGATCCCACTGTCCATCTGTGTGGCTTTTGCACCTGGACTGCCAAGTGTGGCTGGTGAAAGTCAACAGAGCCACGTGAATGGCTCCTCTCAAATGGCAAATCTGTTGGGAAACATCAGTGAGGCTCTTCTGCTCCCAGAGAGTCCTCCCACCCCTCTCTAAGGGCACTTCCTCCTGTGTTTCACAACGGCTGGTCCAAACTTTTCCCACCACTCACTCATGCTACTCGTCCCCCTGCCTCAGCCTCAGAAGGTGACCTCAACTGTCTTTTGACTGACGGAGGTCATCAATATGAGCACATTTCTCTCCATCTCCCAACATCTCTGATTTTAACCTCCATCCTTTCTTCTCTCCTATCCTCCCAACTCAAAGGTTGGCGTGTCCCTCTCCTTCCCAAGACTTTATTTTCTTAATGATTTTTAAATTTTTGGCTGCACTGGGGCTTTGTCGCTGCACGTGGGCGTTCCCTAGTTGTGGCGAGCAGGCTTCTCTTTGAGGTGGCTCATCCTGTCGCAGAGCACGGGCTCTCTAGAGCGTGCAGACTTCAGCAGTTGCGGCTCATGGGTTCTAGAGCATGGGCTCAGTACTTGTGGTGCAGGGGCTTACTCTGAGGCACGTGGGATCTTCTCAGACCAGGGATCGAACCAGTGTCCCCTGCATTGGCAGGTGGATTTTTAACCACTGGACTACCAGGGAAGTGCCTTTCAAAGACTTTAGAATTTACTCCACCAACTCCATCCCCCATTTCCACGGTCTGCCCCATCTCAGCCAAGAAGAATTTGCTCAAGCACCCCAATCTCCCCAAAGTCAGTCGGCAGTAACCCCGCTGCCTCTGTTTAATTCATGCGCTCATCCACTCCCTTAAGCAGCATTTCCTTTGTGCCTACTGTGTGTCAGGTGCTGGAGGTACAGAGATGGATAGAAACAGTCTTTGCTCTCAGAGTCTTCCAAGTCCAGAGGGAAAACCAGATGGCAAGATGACAAGTGAGATGTGAAGGTGAACCTGTGTTTGATACAGAGATTGACTGGGTGTGCAATGGGGAGGAAAGAGGAGCCCTAGGATGGCTCTCAGCCTTCTGGTCTGTGCAAATGGCTGGATGGGAGTGCTATTTACTGAGACATGAGACAAACGAATATAGAAGCAGAAGCTTGGTGGGGAGTGGTGGTGGTGCAGAGATGATGCGTTCTGTTTGGGATATGGTGAGTTGGAGAGGCTATTGGGACATCCCAGTAAAGATTTCCAGCAGATCTTCAGCTTAAAGAAGAGAAGGATCTGAACTTGAATTAGAGATTTGAGAATCATTGACATATGGGAGTTGGAATCCTGAATGGATACAGAGTGCTCTGTGCTGTAAGTAACAGATTAATTACACTGTCATGACGTTCGGTCTCTCACATCTTAGAAGGCAGTTCCAAGGGCAGGTAAACTAGCAGCACAATGATGGCATCAATGACTCCAGTGCTTTCTGCAGTTCCTCTCTGCCATACTCAGGGGGTTGATTTCCTTCTCAGACTTGTCCCTTTATAACCTCATTCAAAGGTAAGCACGAAGCTATCTTCTTGCACTTTTTATCAGGGCGGAAATCCTTTATCTTTAACCCACCTCCACCAGCCTTCGGGTCTCCCTGGCCATAACCAAGTCACTTAGACAAAGGAGAATGGGATGCCATGACAGCCTGAAGCCTTTGTCTCTATGGCCGTGAAAAGGCCCTCCTTCCCAGAGAACTGTGCTGCCTTAAGTCTGAACAAAACCAAGTAAGGAGGAAAGGACAGATTCTTTTCAACTCTCATCCTCTTCCTGGCTGGCCTGGCAGGATTGACCTGCAGTTCAAGTAGAGAAATGAGGAGCTTGGGCGCCTAAGTCAAACATATCTGGGTTTTGTCCTAGGTCCAGGCTGTGTGACTTCATACAAATTATTTGACTTCTCTGTGCCTGAGTGTCCTCATCTGAGGAATGGGGTACAATAGTTCTTACATCGTTGTACCTGTTGGCTGTTGAGATGATGAAATAAAATAATGATCATGAACTGCTTAACCCAGTGCCCAACACATAGTAGATGCTCAGCAAAAAACTAACCATTGACATTTGGGAGGGACCACCTTCTCCTTGAAACTGCCCACTCCTGGGACTTGCCTGGTGGTCCGGTGGCTGGGGTTCCACACTCCAAATGCAGGGGGCGCAGGTTTGATCCCTAATCAGGGACCTAGATCCCATGTGTGACAACTAAAGATCCTGCATGCTGCAACTGTGACTTGGCACAGCCAAATAAATAAACAAATGTTAAAAAAGGATTGAAAAAAAATTGCCCACTCCTTGTCCTCTAAGACTCCTGCTCTTTCTGTGAGAGATTGCCCCTCTTCTTCTCCTTCCCCTTCCCTCCCCATCACAAGGTTGGCTTCTCTGTCCTTACTACTCACTAGGCCTTATCTCAGGGCTTCAACCATCCACTCCTGTCTAGGCTGAGGTCATCAAACTTGTTCTCCTGCTGCCCCTTCTTTGTGAGATCCTGGACACTCCTCCTGTAGGTTCTACAGACTTTTAGGCTCATCCTGGGGCCCAGTGATAGTGTTCCCACTCTCATACCAGCACCTGATACCCATATCCCTTTGCATGACATTCTACCTTAAAGACATTAGAGCTGCTCTAATAACTTCAAACTGTGGTGTTGGAGAAGACTCTTGAGAGTCCCTAGGACTGCAAGGAGATCAAACCAGTCCATCCTAAAGGAAATCAGTCCTGAATATTCATTGGAAGGACTGATGCCAAAGCTCCAATACTTTGGCCACCTGATGCGAAGAACTGACTCATTGGAAAAGACCCTGATGCTGGGAAAGATTGAGGGCAGGAGAAGAAGTGGGTGACAGAGGATGAGATGGTTGGATGGTATCACTGACTCAATGGACATGAGTTTGAGCAAATTCTGGGAGATAGTGAAGGACAGGGAAGCCTGACGTGCTGCAGTGCATGGGATCGCAAAGAGTCAGACTTGACTTTGGCACTGAACAACAATGACTTCTACCAGCCAACATGGAAGATGGTCCAGAAGGATGTGGAGAAAAATTTAAATTCGTGCAGAAAGCAGAGGGGAACATCTGGATAATGTCTAAGTGGATACATAGTGCTTCGGGGCCCTACATGACAGTTATTTGTGTCTGTCTCCCTTCCTAGCCTGGGAGTTTCCCAGGGCAGGGAAAAGGATTACTCATTTATCTCTCATTTTGTTGCCTGATGTATAGGACTTCCGTGGTGGCTCAGATGGTAAAGCATCTGTCTACAATGCGGGAGACCCAGGTTTGATCCCTGGGTTGGGAAGATCCCCTGGAGAAGGAAATAGCAATCCACTCCAGTACTATTGCCTGGAAAATCCCATGGACAGAGGAGCTTGGTAGGCTACAGTCCATGGGGTTGCAAAGAGTCAGACACGACTGAGCGACTTCACTCACTCGTTGCCTGATGTATAGATTGTCTCTGTTGTTTAGTCGCTCAGTGTCTGATGAATGAATAAGATTTGTGGCTTTGCCACTTACTTCCCAGATCACTTTGAATAAGATCCTTTCCTTCTTAAACCTCAGTGTCAAAATCTATAAAATGAGGAAACAGACTCCGTATCAAGGGAAGGAATCCTGTATTAAAATGGAATTAGGGACTTCCCTGGAGGTCCAGTGGTTAAGACTCTACACTTCCACTGCAAGGGGTGTGGGTTTGATCCCTGGTTGAGGAACTAAGACCCTACATGCGATCCAGAAAGAAAAAAAAAAATGGAATTAGTGGCCAAGGGATGGAGGGACGGGCTAGCCCTGGTTGGGGACATCTCAGGGTCTTTAGCAACGTGCTGTGCTCGGGGGTAGGCCTTACCTGGGGAGTTGCCCAGGACTCCAGAGGAGGGGATGGATTTATTTTGGTCAGTGAGAGGGCACTGGTTGTTAACCCCACACATCCCAGTGGCCCCCTCACTCCTTACCAGCCTGCTGTAGGAGGAGACTAATTTTTGGAGGAAACTCTGGGTACCAGTCCTGCCCCAAGCCTGCCCACGAACAAGCTGTTCTTGTTTACGACCCCCGTCCCAAGGGAACAGTGACTGCTCATCCTTACATGTGATCCGAGAGGGTTGGTCTTTCAGGCCTGGAGGAAACTCAAGCTTCGCCAGCTACTTGGCACCGGAATGCTCAGCTGGTCTCCTCCTGGGGCTCATGTGACCAGGGCCCAGCTATAAATATCAGAGGGGCCTCAGACCAAGGCAGAGTTTGGGCGCCAGGAGAGGAAGGCAAAGAGGCTCCGGGCGGGTATTCTGTAACAAAGACCCCCAGGTCTGCTTAGAGCAAGGCAGGTGAAGGAGGCAGCCAGGTGGGTCCCCACGTCTGTCTCCAGGACAACATGGATTATAAGTCGAGCCTGATCCAGGATGGAAACCCCATGGAGAACCTGGAGAAGCAGCTGATCTGCCCCATCTGCCTGGAGATGTTTACCAAGCCGGTGGTCATCTTGCCGTGCCAGCACAACCTCTGCCGGAAGTGTGCCAACGACATCTTCCAGGTCAGTGCTGGGCCTGGCATAGGACTGGGGCTCCAGGCAGCTACTCAGTCTTCCTGTGATGAAAGCTAAAAGAAAACTTCTCTCTTAGTCCGGAACCCTTCCAAACTGGACTTGTTTTTTTCCCCCTCTGAAGTGAACCCCTGCCGAAGTCTCTGGAAGGGGTCGACGGGGCTGGGGAGGCGGCTCTGGCTGACCCATTCCTTCTCCATGACGCACTTCTCCCCTCCCCACCCTGCCTGCAGCTACCCCACCCCGTCCTGAGCACCACAGTTGACTCTCCAATCAGGAGTCAAATGCTTCAAGTGATAAGTGGGAGAGGCAGGCAGAAAGGAGAGAGAAACCAGACCCCAGGGGCTGGAGCCAGCTCCGCAGTGGCAGGGGGCCCAGATCTTTAGGAGGAGGGTGGCTGAGAGGCACCCTCTCAGCATCTTCCCCTTGAAACTGTTTGCTATAATGGGGAGCAGGAGGGGCTTCATCTCCTTAAGAAAAGAATGGGAGTGGGTGTCCATCCTGGCTGGGAGACAGGCCTCAAAGTTCCCCAGAAGCACTTTACAGAATGGTCTCTATCTTTTCTTTAAAACGCAACTCTAGGAGCTGGCTGTAATTACATGCCCATTTCATGAATGGACAAACGGAGGCTTGGTGAGAAAAGGTTGCTCACCCGAAGTCATTCCAAGAATTACTGTGACTTGACCCTTGGTCTGCTGACCTCCAAACCTGTTGATTCCTTAGTTGATTCTCAGATGCTCCCTGTGTAAGTGGGCTGGCTCTCTCATATTAGGAAAGAAAGTGAAGTCGCTCAGTTGTGACCGACTCTTTGCAACCCCATGGACGGTAGCCTGCCAGGCTCCTCCATCCATGGGATTTTCCAGGCAAGAGTACTGGAGTGGGTTGCCATTTCCTTCACCAGGGGATCTTCTCAACCCAGGGATCGAACCTGGGTCTCCCGCGCTACAGGCAGACGCTTTACCGGTCTGAGCCAAGGGGAAGGTTTAAGTCATGTGGTTTGATGAGAATGGTGGTGGTCATCAATGGGGAAGACAGTCGGAGGTCAGAAAGGGAAGGAGCCAAGGAGGGAGCCCAGGCCTCACCTCCGCCCCTGTCGCCAGCAGGCTGCCAATCCCTATTGGACTGGCCGGGTTGGCTCCGCGGCCATGTCTGGAGGCCGTTTCCGCTGCCCTTCCTGCCGCCACGAGGTGATCATGGACCGCCACGGAGTGTACGGCCTGCAGCGGAATCTGCTGGTGGAGAACATCATTGACATCTACAAACAGGAGTGCTCCAGGTCAGTGCTCCCTCCGCGGGGAGGCCATCCCTCTGCCCCTGCCCATCCTGGGCGTCCAGCGCTTCAGGGACCCATCCTCCTTCACCTACTCTGGATCCAGTCCCCTAGCTGGAAGAGATATGCCAGTTAGTCCACCCAGCCCTGGCTTTCGGTGTGATCCAGTGAATGGCAGGGGACCCAGACATTAGGCTATCCTCCTGGAAGATGCTGAGACCAAAATCAGGGGACAGATGAGATGTGAGAGGGAGAGTGAGGGAGAGGGAGCCACTGGGGCCAGTTAAGTGGCCCTGATGAGCAGAGAAAGCGCCCAGTGAGAACAAAGCCATTTTCTCTATAATGATAAGAGCAGTGCCAAACACCAGGAATGCTTCCTGCTGCTGCTTCACAGCAGTTTTTTATGGATTAGCATGGCTTTCATCATCCCTGTTTCATGGAGGAGGAAGCTGAGGCTCAAAGAGGTAAAATCACTTACCCAGAGTTTCGCAGCTGAGAAGAATTGCTGGGACCCAGCCCAACCCATCTAGCTCCAACTCTCCCTGTTTGTGAAATAGCCACTCATTCTTGGGCAGAATTTGTGCCTAGTGGAGGTTGTGCTGTGTTGGGGAGAGATAAAGCTACCAAGCAGATCTTTACTGATCAGCATGTCCTGACAAGAGGCTGCTGACCTCATGGCCCTTGCAGTCCCAAGCCCTCACCAAATATGTGCTTGTGGGCAGCGTCCTGTGCCCCCCAAAGTCGACAGACTAGTCCTTGTTTGAGAAAGCTCTAACCAGAGCACTGTGTCTGCTACTCTGACTCTGTTACTCATGCACGGTAGGGTCTTGGGTGAGTCTCTGGGCCTCTATTTCCTCTGTCTCCAGAAACGGACAGTAAGATTTGCTATCATGACTATCAAATAGGATGTTGATGGGAAGTGCTCAAGATGGCAAGTATTTACTGAGCATCCACTGTGTGCAGCGCTGCACTAAGCATTTTCCATGCATAATCCCCGTTTTAATTCTCACAGTAATCCTTTGAGCCATTTTTACCCTCATTTTCTGATGAGAAAATGGAGACTCAGAGGTTTGTCCTAGGCCACTCAGCTAGCGAGTGGTGAAGCTGAGAGGGAGCCTGTCTGACTGACTCCATGGTGAACATTCTTAACTGCTACTACTGCTCATGTTGCCAGAGTTCAACACTACAAAAATGCGATTATGTTGTTGATCATGATCATAATAAAATCAATATTGCACCAAAATAATAGAGTCAACCTAGGAAGAGGAAGTTGTGTTTGAACCCTCCCAGGCCTTTCCCCAGAACTGAATGATGACAATAGTTATTGAGGTTCTGCCCCATGCCAAGCACTGCACATTCATCACGGAGAACTCCTGTCATGATCTCAGTAGCTTGGGGGTGAAACCAGGGCCCAGAGAGGTGAAATCACTTGTCCAAGGTCACCATGAGTAAGCGGCAGAACAGTGTGGACTTGAACCCCGATGCTGGTGCCTGGGGTTGGGAGGATGGACATCCGGGATGACAGGGGACACAGGCACCAGACCGCAGGATCGTGCCTCACCTCTGCACCTGCAGTCACCGCAGAGCTCCCTTCCCAGAGGGCAGAGACAGGTAGTAAAGGGAGAGCCCTGCTGGCATGGGGGACCCTGGGAAAACAAGTCTGAAAAGGAGCTTATTTAAGCTCTTGAGGGGACAGTAATGCCCTGGGTGTGATCAATCATGCAGGGCTGTTTGGAGTTGAGGCACTGACATGTTGGGGGATAGTCACCATTTATGCGCTGCCTGCCATCGCTCAGTGGTAAAGAATCTGCTTGTCAATGCAGGAGACACAGGAGGTATGGGTTCTATCCCTGGGTTGGAAAGATCTCCTGGAGAAGGAAATGGGAATCCACTCCGGTATTCTTGACTGGAGAAATCCACGGACAGCGGAGCCTGGTGGGCTACAGTCCATGGGGTCGCAAAGAGTCAGACACGACTAAGTGACTGAGCACACACACACACTGCTGTGTTAGGGGCTTGGAAATCAGAGATGATGTAGGCGTGCTGTTGACTCTAGATGAGTGTAGAGTTAGCCAGGTGGTAAAACCTAGACTCAAAAAATTGAATCTCAGGGAGGAAGTAACCATGAGAGAACCATAGATAAAATGCCAGAGGCCCTAAGAGGAGAGAGACAAAGGGAGAGAGTCATCCTAAGAATATGTGTTTGGGAAGAAAGAGAAAGAAGCAACTCTGGATCCTGGAAAGACTCTCAGGTTGGAAATTAAGGCTTGTGCTGGGCCATTGGATGGCCCTGGGCTGCCTCTGCTTTCGCTGAGTGACTTGGGGCACACATACCACCTCCTTCTCAGAGCCTTGGTACACCTTGCTTACTGATGTATTCTCTCCACCCGTATTCAATCACCACCATTTCTATGTCAGGCACTGTACATTGCAGATTTAGGGCTGAAGACAACAGGCAAGTTTCCCTGCTTCGACGGAGATTACAGTCTGGTGGATTAAATATAGAATTCAGTGAGGCCATGAGTATAAATTGCTTTGTTGGAAGCCCAACCTGCTGTAACCAAGAGCCTGGGGACTATAATTAGAACAAATGAACCTTAGCCTCCCCTGCCCTGACTTGCTGGGCGACCTTGGGCAAGTCCATTCACCGTTCTGGGACCCAGTTTCCTCTTTTCCAGAACGTCTCAAAATGACTCTGGGATCCTACAACTTTTTCCAGGTCCTGCATTGGCCAGGCCTGGGCCAACTCCATCACTGGAGTTTGAATCCTAGTCTTGGTGTCATTGGCTTCCCTGGTTCTGGGCCCTCAGAGAATGAAAAGAAAAGGATTCAGGACAGACAACCTCTGAGAGCTCGGGTTGTAGATGTGGAGGGGGGGTGGGGGGCTCCTGGGGCTGCAGGGGAAGACAGGGATTTGAAACCACACCTCATGACTGATGACTCTTCTCCACTTCAGCCGGCCGCTGCAGAAGGGCAGCCACCCCATGTGCAAGGAGCACGAAGATGAGAAAATCAACATCTACTGCCTCACGTGCGAGGTGCCCACGTGCTCCATGTGCAAGGTGTTCGGAGCCCACAAGGCCTGCGAGGTGGCCCCACTGCAGAGTGTCTTCCAGGGACAGAAGGTACTGGCCTGAGCGACTCCCACCCCCAGCCCGAGCCCGCTGGACAGATGATTCAGGATGCGGACTTGATCCCCGTAGATCTGCTGAGCCGGCCTTTCAGGAATAGTCCCCCGGAGGGACGTCCCGGGCTGCAGGGAGAACTGCCCTTGCCTTCCTTGGGGAGATGGCTGAGCTCATGAGTTATACTTAGAGCAGCTGGAGGGCACCTGGGTGCAGCCGCAAGGGAGAGACCAGATCCCAGGGCCAGGTCACCCGGGTCCTCTCAGGCCATGACTTCTGTAACCCAGTGTGGTTTGGGCCCCTGCTGCCTCTTTCTGTGCTGGTCACCGGTCCCCAGATCCCCCTGCAGCAAGAGGCAGCCTTCTCCCTGGGTCCCTGGGCCTGTGAGAGCCCCACCACCCTGTACATGCGATAAGCTGCGGCTTCCCAGGTGACTCAGTGGTAAAGAATTCACCTACCAATGCAGGACACACAGATTCAAACCCTGGGCTGGGAAGATCTCCTGGAGAAGGGAATGGCAACCCACTCCAGTATTCTTGCCTGGCAAATCCCATGGACAGAGGAGCCTGGTGAGTTACAGTCCATAGCATCGCAAAAGAGTCGGTCATGACTTTTTGACTAAGCAACAACAACAACCCCTTTCTGTACTCTTTCCTCCCCTCCTTCCTCTCTTATCTTGATCTTTCTCTTCTAGAATTCTCCAACCTATTTTTTTTTTTTTTATGGATCCCTTCATTCCTAGAAACAAGCCCCTCCTTGGCCAGCACATTGCTGTGCATCTGGGGCAACTCACTTCCCCTCTCTGTGCCTCCACTGTGATGTGAGGGATGCAGTGTCTCTCTGGTGTTCTCTGCTCTGGACCTGAGCTGCACCCAGAAAGAGGCTCTTTCTAGCAGAGAGGGGAGTGAGGGTGCTGTGTTGCTGCCACTCCCATGAGGGTGGGCCCTGAGACTATTTTTGTCTCTCCTCTCCTGTTCCCCCACCATCCCTCCCATCTAGACTGAGCTGAGTAACTGCATCTCCATGCTGGTGGCAGGGAATGACCGTGTGCAGACCATCATCACTCAGCTAGAGGACTCCTGTCGAGTGACCAAGGTGAGGGGAAGCATAGCTGGGCCTGGGCATTCGAAGCTTCCCAGGGCAACCTGGTCTCTGGGGTGGCTTCCCCGTCGAGCCTGGGCCTGGAGTGTTCACACAGGGATGGTTGGGGAGGGAATGACTAGTCCATTTATTCATTCACTCACAAAAGCTTCTTGAGGATAGCTGGGTACCAGGCTCTGCCAAAGATGCTGAGGATGGGGTGGCGAGGAAGACAGACCAGGTCCCTGACTTCAGGCAGTGTCCCCTTCAATCATTCCCAGCATTTATCCAGGAAGCTAGTAGTTCTTAGAGCATTGTTCTCCAGTGTGCTATACACTAAAGCTTCTCAGGCTTTAATGGGAAACTTGAAATCACCCTGAGATTTTGTTAGAATTCAAGTTCTGATTCAGTAGGTCTAGAAGGAGGCATGAGATTGTGCTTTTTTAACAAGCTCCCAGGATTTGCCCAAGTTGCTTGTCCATGGACCACACTCTGAGGAGCAAGACTGTAGAGGTAGAGGACTCTTTTCTATTCCTGCAAAAGCATCCATGATTTTTCATATACCCTTGAGGTGGGGACCTGGGAATGACATGGGGGGTTGGGAGTGATCAGTGTATTTCTGATGGATAGAGTTGTGTGAGTATAGGTTCAGAGAAGGAAGAAGGATGTTGTTATTATCCACGAGGGGCCCCCAGTCTAATGAGATGCTACTATTATACCCAGTTTACAGGTAAGAAAACGAAAATGTAGCGTCAGTGTTGGACAGCAGGGAGTCTCAATGTGGATACCATTGCCAGGGGTGGGGTGGGGCTGCTTCTCCACTTCTCTGGGGACCAAATGATGCAGAATTTCCCAAATCTGGTCTTGGTCCTAAAGTGGAGAAAGAGTGTGACTGGGGGCACACAGGAGGCCCACATATGTCATCCCACCTGACCCTAGAGTCTCCACTTTTGAGGAAAGGTGTAGTTTTCTCTATGACGCCAGCCTCCAAACATTGCTGGCAAACCCTAGCAAATGCTTTCTTCTGGCTAAGGCTTTGTTTTGTGTTCTGCAAAATGGGGGTGCAGTAAATCTCTCCCAGCTCTAGACTCTTCATTCCTAGCACACCCATCCCAGGAAGGAAGGGTAGGGGATAGGAAGGAGGACCTGCAGGATGTGACTCAGAGATCTCTGTCACCAGGAGAACAGTCACCAGGTGAAAGAAGAACTGAGCCAGAAGTTTGACATGCTGTACGCCATCCTGGACGAGAAGAAGAGCGAGCTGCTGCAGCGGATCACGCGCGAGCAGGAGGAGAAGCTTGGCTTCCTTGAGGCCCTCATCCAGCAGTACCGGGAGCAACTGGACAAGTCCACCAAGCTGGTGGAGACAGCCATCCAGTCTCTGGACGAGCCCGGTGGCGCCATCTTCCTCTTGGTAAGCAGTCCTGGGAGGGGGTGGGCACTTCAACTCAGCAGCTCCAAGGGGCAAGTTGGGCTCCATCAGTGATCACCAAAGACTATGCCTTTGGGGAAGTTATTTCAAGCTCATTCATATTTAAAGACTCAGTCTCCTCATCTGTATGTGTTGTGGTGTGCTTAGTTTCTCAGTCGTGTCCAACTCTTTGTGACCCCATGGACTGTAGCCCACCAGGCTCTTCTGTCCATGGGGATTCTCCAGGCAAGAATACTGGAGTGGATTGCCATGCCCTCCTCCAAGGGATTTTCACAACCCAGGGATTGAACCCAGGCCTCCTGCTTTGCAGGTGGATTCTTTACTATCTGAGCCACCAGGGAAGCCCAAGAATACTGGAGTGGGTAGCCTATCCTTTCACCAGGGGAACTTCCTGACCCAGGAATCGAACCGGGGTCTCCTGCATTGCAGGCAGATTCTTTACCAGCTGAGCTACCCAGGAAGCCCCTGTCTGCATAGTGAGCATGTAACAATTTCTCCCTCCCTTCCTCTCAACTGATTTTATGAGGATCAAATAAAAGGATGCTTGTGAAATGGCTTTGCAAAATACAGTGCAAAATACACTACAAAATACAGTGCCCATGTAGACACTATTAACTGAGCACCTGCTGTAGGCCAGTCGCTGAGATGGAGAGACAGATGAAAGAGACAGCCCTACCCTAGAAGAGCTGGTTGGGGGAAACATGAAGGGATCAGCTGTAAGATTTTGTAAGGAAGAGTTAAGTTCAATAAACATTTCCTAAGCACATACTGTGGGCCAGGCTTTGTGCTAGACATCGGGTATAAAAAGGTGATTAGAATATGATTCTCATCTTGGGGATTTCCGTGTTTAAGAGTGCTTAGATGAATACTCCTAGAATCCAAGCTTCCTGCCACAACGGGAGGGTCCTAGGATAATGACCAAGGCCTGCGCAGACCATGGACAGAGGGAAAATCCAAGTCCTGTCTGGCTGAAGCCGATGAACAGGTCAAAGCTGGGCAAGGGGATGGCACCAAATGTGCATCCGCAGTGCCGGGTCACCTGTTTTGCTGATTTCCTGGGGCTCCCCTTTCTGCAGTTCTAACCCTTTGCTCTTTCTCTCCCCCCACAGAGTGCCAAGCAGCTCATCAGAAGGTCAGTGTCTCCCCAGGGCTATGAGTCAAGGCTCCAGTTCCCCTCAGGGCCTCTGACATGTTCAGAAGGCCTCCTCCTTTGCATTAGTTCTGCTGGGAGGGTCTTCCCCCAGGCTACCTTTCCTAGCCTTTACATCCCTGCTGTCTTAGACATCTATTCTGCTTGTGACCCAAGGGAAAATACTCCACCCTCCAGGGAAGCCTCTGGGTGCAAGGCCTGGGTGTGGACACAAGCATGTGCCCTGGTGTAAGTTGGAGCTAAAACGCCTCCTTCCTTCTCTGGGAACAGAGATCTCACTGTGCCCTTCCCCCCTTTTCTCTCTGCCCCACAGCATCGTGGAAGCTTCCAAGGGTTGCCAGCTGGGGAAGATAGAGCAGGGCTTTGAAAACATGGACTACTTTACTTTGGACTTAGAGCACGTAGCTGACACCCTGAGGACCATCGACTTTGGGACAGGTAAGGGATTATTTCCCCTGCAAGTCAGCTTCCCTCCCACTGAGCCCCACATGGAGGCAGATACACTGCCAAACATACCCAGATATCCATCAGACTTGTACAGTCAACTTCTGGATAAGCCCAGCTCAGTAAATTATGTATGGATCTGCTATAGGGAGGAACTTGGGGTGATAGAAACAGCAAGGCAACTTGGAATCAGGCAGTTCAGTTCAGTTCAGTTCAGTTCAGTCACCAAGTCATGTCCGACTCTTTGCAACCCCATGGACTGCAGCACACCATGCTTCCCTGACCATTACCAAATCCCGGAGTTTGCTCAAACTCACGTCCATCAGGTTGGTGATGCCATCCAACCATCTCATCCTCTGTCAGCCCCTTCTCCTCCTGCCTTCAGTCTTTCCCAGCATCAGGGTCTTTTCCAATGAGTTATTTCTTCACATCAGGTGGCCAAAGTATTGGAGCTTCAGCTTCAGCATCAGTCCTTCCAATTAATATTCAGGGTGGATTTCCTTTAGGATTGCCTGGTTTGATCTCCTTGCTGTCCAAGGGACTCTGAAGAGTTCTCTCCAACACCACGGTTCAAAAGCATCAATTCTTCGGCACTCAGCCTTCTTTCTGGTCCAACTCTCACATCCATACATGACTACTAGAAAAACCATAGCTTTTAGACAGACTTTTGTTGGTAAAGTAATGTCTCTGCTTTTTAATATGCTGTCTAGGTTGGTCATAGCTTTTCTTCCAAGGAGCAAGCGTCTTTTAACTTCATAAAATCAGGCAGACCTAAGATCAAATCTGGTTCGGCTACTTCTATTTTTTTTTTTAATTTATTTTTGGCTTCACTGGGTCTTCGTTGCTGTGTGCGGGCTTTCTCTAGTTATAGTGCATGAACTTTTCTTGTTTTGGAGCACAGGCTTAGTTATCCTCCCGCAGGTGGGCTCTTTCCAGACCAGGAATGGAACCCATGTTCCATGCATTGGCAGGTGGATTCTTAACTACGGAACCACCCAGTTCTGCCATTTCTTATCTTTCGTGGCATTTTGATGGTTCCCTCCACCTCACTGAGCTTCATTTCCTCACTTTAAACTTAGGTTACAGATAGGCCTACTGATAATGACCACCGAATGATGCTGTGCAGCAAATAAGACATTGATTCAGAGGCCTCTGTAAGGTACTAGACATATACTGCTGCTGCTAAGTCACTTCAGTTGCGTCCGACTCTGTGCGACCCCATAGACGGCGGCCCACCAGGCTCCCCCGTCCCTGGGATTCTCCAGGCAAGAACACTGGAGTGGGTTGCCATTTCCTTCTCCAGTGTATCAAAGTGAAAAGTGAAAGTGAAGTCACTCAGTCATGTCCGACTCTTAGCGACCCCATGGACTGCAGCGCACCAGGCTCCTCCGTCCATGGGATTTTCCAGGCAAGAGTACTGGAGTGGGGTGCCATTGCCTTACTAGTTATTGCCTAAATCTAGTCTTAGCTTCAGCTTCCTACTGCTGTAAACTTGGATACTCAGGCACCTTAATTTATCTATATTCTGTCCTTGCTTCTGTCTGTGGTTACTTTTCCACAGAGTACCTATAATAATTGTAACAATATAGCCATAACAATAATAAAGGAAAAATAATAAGAAAGCACGAGGAACCAGATGGAGGACAAAGATGTTGATAGTTCGCTCAAGGTTTCACAGTTGAAAGGCAGCTAGTTAGCAACAAAGAGAGGGAGGGCAGATCCAGTTCTGTTGAATGTTGCCTTTGTGTGAGAGGTGATGCTCCGGTGGTCTGCTGAGAGTAAGAAAGAGGGGTAGGGGTCGTGTAGGGGCAGGGAAGAGCTGTGAATGGGCTTGCAAGAGAAAGAAAAGCTTCTTGGCACCTCCTGCGTCTGCTCGCCTGCAAGCTTTCAGAATCCGGAGTGTTAAATCCATTCTCAGAAGCCCAAATATACTCTATTCTTGGGTAAGGAAGACATACATCCCAAAGCTGAGGTGTCAATGAAAGTGTTAGTCGCTCAGTCATGTCTGACTCTTTGCGACCCCATGGACTGTAGCCCACCAGGCTCCTCTGTCCATGGGATTATCCAGGCAAGAATACTGGAGTGGGTTGCCATTTTCTTCTCCAGGGGATCTTCCCGACCTGGGGATCAAACCTGGGTCTCTGGCATTGCAGACAGATTCTCTACTGTCTGAACCACCAGGGAAGTTGCCAGTCACCAGGGAGGTGTCAGTGGACTTGGGTAAATCCATGGCTGTAGATCATCTGGGCTTCCCACGTGGTGTTAACGAACTCGGCTGCTGATACAGGAGATGTAAGAGATGCCGGTTCGATCCCTGGGTTGAGAAGATCCCCTGGCGTCACCCTCCCTAAACTAAGATCTTCAAGAGTGGATCATACTGCGTGAGCAGTCTGACACTGTGAATACCTGCACTGCCTTCAGTAATCTCCCTGAGCCTCTCTGTGTCCTCACGGGTAAATGGAGAGTGTACCCATGGATACCATTCCTTGAGAACTTTCTGTGGCCTGGCCACTGAGCCCTGGACATGAATTCTGTTGTTTAATACAACAACTTTAAGAGGTAGTTCTTTCGTCATCTCCGTTTTGTAGTCAAGGCAAAACCAAGGAAAGGTGGGAGAATGGATCCATGACCACGTACGACTGAGTCCCTTTGCTGTCCACCTGAAACTATCACAGTGTTGTTAATCGGCTATACTCCAATATAAAATAAAAAATTAAAAAAAAAATCCAAGGAAAGGTGAGTGACTTGCAGGGGCCACGTGGGCAGTAAGTGCAGGTTCCACCAAGGGTCATCTGGGGATTGTATGAGGCAATGAGTGTACAGTCCTTAGCACAAGTTAGCACTTGGCCCATAGTAAATTCTTCGCAAATGCTGCTATAAGTAGTTAATTGTAATAATGGTTTAAACCACCACCACCACAAAAAAAAAAAAAAAAAATTCCTCGGGTTATACACAGATCCCAGTTGTCAGTTTGGAGGAATTAACTCTTTCAAGCCCTTCTCCAGATACTCTTGACAAATACTCTGAGTCTGTACTGACCCCTTCAGGGCACCCAAAGGCTCAAAGAAGCGGCTTGAGAGAGAGGGTGGGGAAGGGGCCTGTCCCCTGTGAGTAGAGCTTGAAGGCGAGACCCCAGGACGGGAAAGTGAGCACAGAGCTTGCACCATAGTCACCATCTGGGGCTCAGTTTCAGGCAACTAACGAGCAGATGGCCCCTGAAGGGCTTCCCACCCTGTATCCATGGCCCTGTAGGCTAAGGAATGTGGGAAAACTGGACAAGGAGTGTGAGGCAAGCAGATTTCAAAGACTGAGCAGATGCCTTCAGGATAAGGACTCTGACTCCTGAGGACCAAGGCATTTCCCTGTTTCCCAGGTAATGATGCTCTGTGTGCAGAGGCAGACAGTCTGCATATGCATTTCCAGGGTCTCCTCTGGTCACAGGCAGACCAGGGAAGAGATGCTGCTGCTACTGGAACAAAGGAGGTCTTGAGCCTCCCTGCCTTGGAGAGTGTTGGGGGAAAGAGGACCAAACCCATTGCCTCCTGGGCCCCTGAGGCACCAACATGGCCCTTTGATCCTGACTGGACAGTGAGAGATTTTATTTTGGGGGGCTCCAAAATCACTGCAGATAGTGACTACAGCCATGAAATTAAAAGATGCTTGCTCCTTGGAAGAAAAGCTATGACCAGCATAGACAGCATATTAAAAAGTAGAGACATTACTTTGCTGACAAAGATCTGTCCAGTTAAAGCTATGGTTTTTCCAGTAGTCGTGTATGGACGTGAGAGTTGGACTATAGAGAAAGCTGAGTGGCAAAGAATTGATGCTTTTGAACTGTGGTGTTGGAGAAGACTCTTGAGAGTCCCTTGGACAGCAGGAAGATCCAACCAGTCCATCCTAAAGGAAATCAGTCCTGAATATTCATTGGAAGGACTGATGTTGAAGCTGAAACTCCAATACTTTGGCCACCTGATGTGAAGAACTGACTCATTGGAAAAGACCCTGATGCTGGGAAAGATTGGAGGCAGGAGGAGAAGGGGATGACAGAGGAGTAGATGGTTGGATGGCATCACCGACTCAATGGACATGAGTTTGAGCAAACTCCGGGAGTTGGTGATGGACAGGGAAGTCTGGTGTGCTGCCATCCATGGGGTCGCAAAAAGTCAGACACGATGGAGCAACTGAACTGAACTGGCTGTCTCCAGCCTGGATCTCCTTTGAACCTCTCCTCTGAGACACCGCCCCAACCTAAGGCAATTGTTCTTTGTCACACACAGATGAGGAAGAGGAGGAGTTCATTCAAGAAGAAGAAGATCATGAAGAGGAAGAGTCCACAGAGGGGAAGGAAGAAGGTGAGATACCCATCTACCTCCACTTTTTCATTCATTCAGTGACAACTTGAGAGCCCTACTGAGTGACACTGGGATGATGTTTCTACCCTTTTTAAGAGTTTTTAAGGCAAAATTAAAAAGAGATTTTAAGGTGAAATCCCGTTCCCTTTTCTCTTAGAGAAGTCCCTCCAACTATTCATAATAAAGAGTTCTCACTTTACCTCTAAATGACCTTCCCAAATGGAAAGTGACACAGTATAACAGAAGTTATAGAGAGCACTCAGGCTTGGCTCAATATTTAAAATTTTAAAAATTAGTTGTCAGCATTTTTTTAAATTAGTCGTCTTTTTTAAAAAGGAGCTTTTGTTTTTTAAAAGAAGATTTCAATAAAGAATTTGGATTTTCATCTTGTGAAAATTTGGAAAGAGTGAACAGTGCTGGGGCTTCCCTGGTGGTTCAGTGGTAAAGAATCCGCCTGTAATGCAGGAGACATGGGTTTGATCCCTGGGTTGGGAAGATCCCCTGGAGAAGGAAATGGCAACCCACTCCAGCATTCTTACCTGGATAATACCATGGACAGCAGAGCCTGCTGAGCTATAGTCCATGAGGTCACAAAAGAGTTGGGCATAACTGAGCAACTAACACTTTCATTTGTCAGCTGTCTATAGTTTTTTGCATTGGATCTGCAATCCATAGCATTCAGGCAGCTAAATTCCATTTTGACTTTAAAAGGAAGAGGTCAGGCAGGAATTAGCAGTCACTCAGTCATGTCTTGGAGAAGACAATGGCACCCCACTCCAATACTCTTGCCTGGAAAATCCCATGGGCGGAGGAGCCTGGTAGCCTGCAGTCCATGGGGTCGCTAAGAGTCGGACTCGACTGATCGACTTCACTTTCACTTTTCACTTTCATGCATTGGAGAAGGAAATGGCAACCCACTCCAGTGTTCTTGCCTGGAGAATCCCAGGGACGGGGGAACCTGGTGGGCTGCCGTCTATGGGGTCGCACAGAGTCAGACACAACTGAAGCAATTTAGCAGCAGCAGCAGCAGCAGCAGTCATGTCTGACTCTTTGTGACCCCATGGACTGAAGCCTACCAGGCTTCTCTGTCCATGGGATTTTCCAGGCAAGAGTACTGGAGTGGGTTGCCATTTCCTTCTCCAGAGGATCTTCCCAACCCAGGGATCGAACCTAGGTCTCCCCCATTGTAGGCAGACGCTTTACCGTCTGAGCCACCAGGGAAGCCCAGACAGGAATTGGGGTTTGATAATTTTTTCCCCGCAGCTTGGTAAGCCCTACGTCCTCCTGCGTTCCCATCTCACCTTGATTTTCTTTGTCTTTTTCTTTCAGGACACCAGTAAGGCGATGATGAGGGAGAGACCCTCTAGATGCAGAGAGACCGGGGAGGGTGGGGATGGGCCCAGCTGCCTTAGTGACAGGCCCAGGGTGGGAGGGGTCAGGGCCCCTGGCGGGGCAACGGGGAGGTGTGTCTTCTCTCTGCTCAGAGAGCAGGAACTAGGAGTAGGACCCCACCGCTGTGTCCAGCGTTGCGAACCAGAATTGGAAACGTGCTTGAAACAACCACACTGGATTCT